>NC_136057.1:2124493062-2125695562 GCF_964261635.1 Lissotriton helveticus
GCGTGGGGCATCTGTAATACCTGCTCCTCTTCTTTCCTTCGCTCTGTCGATGTAGCTTTTTTAATGTGTGCAATAAATATGGGGAGGAAATTTAGCATCCTCTCTTAACGCGGCACTTCATCTCGCGGAGGATGTTCGCACCTTCATGGGTGGAAGCTCTTGCAGTCTCTAGCTGCCACCTATTTGACAATTTCTGTCACCAATTAGCAGCTAAATCAACATGAGCAAAACACAAAAAAGTAAACGTGTCTGGGGCTACTAGACTGTGTGTGAATATGAATATATATGTATATCGCGTGTGTGTTCTCGGGCACCCGCAACCACAGAGCGCTGTCTTTGTTTTTATTGATGTATTAGAAAGCATCAGATTGTTAAGTAAAGCCTCTGCTGCCGTGAGTTATAGATCAGTGCGGCTGCCTTTTCACGCAGGGGATTGATGGGCCGGATTGAATTGTCTCCCTTCTCTCTATCAGGAATGCTGTCAGGTAATCTGCTGGCTGCATTGTGAATTTACAAGCTGCAGACAACAAGCTAATGAGGCAGCCAAGCTGTTAGCCGGCCTGCTCGCTTCATGATGAGATGCTAAATGAAAAGCTGCTGAGACACACGCAGTTTGTTATCATTCAATCTGCTTGAAACCGCAAACTGGTCATTATCCAGCCATTATTTTCGTTGATTTACAATCGCAGTGGATGAGGCAATTGCTGTGGCTTGTTCTATCCCCTGGCGGGAAGATGGGAACCAGCTTGTAATTTGCATTTACACGATCTGGCTGAGCAGCTTATTAGATCTGGATATTTATTTTCCACTTAACCGATGTTTGATTACACTTTAATAAAGTACAAGGAAGCTGTCTGGCTGTCCGCCTGTGATTGATCCTATTGGGCGCGTTCGCCGGGATCCTGGAAATGAAATAGTGGAGACAGGGAAAGAGTTTTAAATATGGAAAAAAGAAGCAGGGGATGTTCTGTCAAGGCTGTTCGGTTTAGACTGCTGTAAGTACAGCCAGGCCCCGTGGTTGTCCTTTCCTCTTAATTGAGTTATCACGCCAAGGGTCATGCAGGGCGGATCCCATCAATTTGTAACCCTCCTCCCGCACAAGTCTCCATTGTCCACTTAGCACGGCCTCCCCTCTCTGATGTCAGTAACATGGTGTCCATCAATTAACGAGGCCAGTTTAGCAAAACCAGAGAGCATGGCTAGCTACTGGGCACATTTCTTGATTGACATCTTAGTCAAACCTAGATTTTTCGGCTAAAAACCCACTGCCTGCTGGATCTTGTAGGGTGATGCCAAGAGCAGACAATACAGTACTAAGAAATTAGGCTCCACAGTGCTGATGTCATAAAAGCCAAAGCTCATTGAATATTTTACACTTGGCAGTGAATAAACAACAGTCGATATTGCTAACTTATCTTTTGGTGAGACTATATACCCCAAGGATAGTTTTATTGTGTGAGATCATTATTTGGACTAGACTTTCTTAATTTGGCAATCTCTAATCATTGAATCAATGTTTTGTGTAAGAATGGTCTACATAATGTGCACTAAGCAGAATTATAGTTACATATTCAAATACTTCATATAATAATCATTATAAAGCTCATCATGAAAAAATCCATAATGGCTACCATCTAATATGGCCGCATTGAAGTTTTCACCAAATTACATGACAAAAAACAAAACTGTGGCTCAGACATTTAAATTGGAAAAGTAACTATTCATTATTCTTTGATTGAATTAGCCAGCACATCTAATATGTGCATCCAGCCCTAAATTGGGCATAAACATCTAAAGTGTTTCTGCTCGAAATCAGGTAAATTACCGCACCCGACCCCAAGCCTTCTTCACAACAGAAAACTTTGGTCTATATTCAGGGATATTGGCTGGGCAGCTCCCATAGAACAAATACAAAAGAAGCAAAAGTCCAATTTGTAAAATATGTTTTTCAATTAGAGTGCATTTATTGTTCAATGTAGTAGAGAAGGAGTGGTGATGTGGACCATAAATCCATCAAATACTTAAAGACGTTGCACACCACAAAGTGTCTCTCTGCAGTACCAATGAAAATTGCTGAGCCAAAGTTAAAATGAGGGAGGGGGCACACAGCCCCATCCCAAGCCAATATCGCCATTTCCAGGTGCCCAGCCAAAGTTAAAAAGGAGGAGGGAGACACGCAGCTCCCTTCCTGGTCTGATTTCGCCCCCAGGGCCTGAGTTTTTTTTGGCACTATAATAATGAATGCATGTAGAAAAAAGTTTTTAAAAGGTGCTTTTTCACATTTCTGTGATGTGTCACATAAATGATTCTCCAACACACAGACAATACACTGGAGAACACAAGGTGGACCGAGTGCAATTTGAAGTCCTTGCTTTCTATAGATCTTATTGATGTCCTCATTGGGATTCTGTGAATCCAGCAAACGTGTTAATCTATGCAAATCCTTTGCAAAAGTCTAGAATGCATAGATTTACACATTTTATGTGAAGAAGCAAGTGGCTGGCTAACCAATCCTAAGCCTAGATCCTATACTACCTTTAAAGTGACTAAATAATAGATAGTTTTCTAATAAAGCTAAATATATTTTCTTCAATTTAATTGAATAGAATAGCATAATTTAAATGTAAGAACACTGTAGTTAATAATTGAAAAAATGTCATGTCTGGCGGCGCACCACAAAGCACAGATGTGGGTAGCACTATATGTATTATGGCTCCAGTTTTTTTTAAATAAAATAAGTGGCACGTGGAATGTTGTCTAAGCCACTGGCAACTGCATAGGCTGCATTCTAGTATATTGTAGTATTTTTCCACTGTGCCATTCCAGACACTTCACTCTCTAACATATTCTATAAGGTAATGGTTTCACGGAGAACTAGAATGTCTTGTGTCATCTCCATAAATTTATGCAATCCTAGTATAAGTGGGTCTTCTGGCACAGGACCCAAGTTCAAATGATGTGGAGTTGTTAGAGCACTATTTATTCAAGTTACCGAAAAAAATCATGCAATTCATAGACAGAAGTTTGCAACAATCTTAGGTTTCAATTTTACGTGGCAGATAAGAATTCAATGCCTGTTACTCCAGATATTATCAATCCCACATTTCCCTTGGAAAGTCCATTCAATACAATTATCAGCAATAATTTAGAACTTTGCATTTGTTTATTCTTACTGCACCTCCTCAACACACAAAAATGTAAATGTAAATGTAAATTGATACTTGTATAGCGCACTACTCACCGCAAGGGTCTCAAGGCGCTTGTACGAATACCGCTGTGGAACCCATCCTGGCTTTCCCTGTGAGGTGTCCACTCCTGGGCACCCCCAAGGTGGAGGCCAGGCATCCTTAGTGTTGTGGGGGCCGTTGTGGAGATTAAGCAAGCTATTGCCCAGAGTTGAAGAGTGGGACTCCATGATTGGAATAGGCACCGAGGCGAGAATTATCAGGTCCGTGGAATTTTTGAGCCCAAGACCCGCCGAGGCGGGGAATTGAACCCTGGTCCCGGGCTAGACCTCTGCATCAGCGTCTGCCGCTCCACTTCTCACAAAGGACCATAACGAAAGATAAAACTGTAAACGTAATACATTGGTCTAATTTGAAATCCTCCCCAGGCACAGCACCAGCCACATTTCCCCAGCGACATCCACAATGATTAATCTGTGGTTATGGTTTTATTGGTCTTCATGTACGACACCAAGCAATATCCCTGGTAAGAACTGTCTTTGTCCTTTGACACAAATAAGTGCATAGGCTTAGTTTTATACAAAATTAGTCCGTGATTATAGTTTAGCTTGAAACATTAGTTCATGGCACATGCCAGGGCAGGAACATACAACATCAATTGATGTATCTGTGCGATATTTAATGCATCTTAAAAACAACAGAAAGAAATGTCCCCAGGCGTGGATTGTACTCAGGAACTTTGCAGGAAATTATGTAATTTTTCAGCTTGGGCAACTGCACTCTTATTATTTAGGTTGAATATGAAAAGCCCGAGATCTCAACAAGCGCGCCACACCCCCATAGTTCAGTTCAGTAGCCCGGTTGGCTACTGGACAAAGCAAGTGCTTCCAGGTCACTGGTGATGCGCTTCCGGCGGGAGCCGCAATAATTACAGACGGAGCCAGGGGGGCTATTTAGCCCCCAGGTGCACCACTGCTTGCCCTCTTTTTCCTGCTCTGGACACCTGACCAGGGCTGTCGTTTTGATCTCCAGGGCTGCTGTTTTTGATCTCGTGACCCCGTGGGGGACCTGTGCATCGTAGTCGGCAGCGGAGTATTGGGCCTTGGTGCTTAATCGAATCTTCTTCGTTGCGTTTTGGGATTTCTATGAGGCGTCGGTGGTAGTGTTACGAGAGCAGGTACTTTTGAAGGCGGCTCAGGGGTCGTGGAGCTGAGGTGAGGTGTTGGGGCGCTGGGGTGAGCGGAATTGCAGGGAAAGGTGTGAATTAATATCAAGTTGTTTGCTGCAAGTTTCCCCCATCCTTTTTGGCAGCGTCGGGGTGATTTTGAATAAGGGCGCCTATTTTAGGTCCCGGTGCTTGTCTCTGAGGGGGGGCCGATTCCGGGTGGTTTGGGCGGGAGACTGGTGTTCTGTGCGCACACGGCTATATTCGAGCATTAGTGTGGCGCGTAAGCTTGGGCAGATTAGACCCGTCAATCTTTCGATAGAACCGCGATAGTGCTGAAAGGCAAAGCAAGCGAGTTTGGTATCCCTCTAGATGATTCGCGATTGGTTCTGCTGTGTTATTCTTACTTTCAGCGCACCCTCGCTTGTGGGAGGCGTGCTTTCCGATTGGCCGGGATCGTGATTAAGTCAAGCCCTTAACTGTGTCAGTCTGTTGTTGGGCGTACTCGCGGTGGGCTAGCGGGAGGCGGGGATTTGCCGCGCATCGGGTGCTACGGCTGGCTTGGTGTGTTGGGGTAAATAATTGACCAATTTTGTGGAGCCTGCGCAAGTGCGTTCGCATCCTGGTAACCGAGCAGTATTATCCTGCCTGCTTCAAAATAAGTGCGCTGATTTAAGGACAGGGGCTGAACAGTACATGCGCACAAGGGCAGAGGTGTGATTTACAGTCATCGTGTAGGCTGAACCATACAGGCAACAGTATTTTGTTCAAGCACACGCAGGCAAATTAATTAGGACGACTGGTTGGTTGACTGCTTCGTAAGGGCTGCATTAATTTGTAAAGGCTGCATTAAATTTGATTAGGAACTGCGTAAAGGCTGCAGTGAATTTTGATTAAAGGGTTCATAATGCCACCCGAGCGCAACCAGAAGCGAAAGGAAGGAGAATCAGAAATTGCACAGCTATTAAAGCTAGTGCTTGCAAAATTGGGCAGGGATGACGATGATAGTGAGGAGGAACAAGGGGGTGAGGCGCCAGTGTCAGATAACGAAGAGGTATCTGAGCCAATACCCGGGGCCTGACCACGTCGAACCATAGTCCCGCCAAAAGCAGCATTCCCTCCGTTAGTTAAAAAGCCCAGGGTGAGTAAGAAGGGGAGGGATTCCAGATGACTCACCCACTGCACCTATTCCCCCAGTAACGGCCTTACAGCCATTTCTGCCCGGGCCTATTGCCCCCACAGCGCCAGTCCCAAACTTGCCAGATCCAGGGCTTCCAGTGCCTCTGGTGCTCCCAAATACAGTTCCTGTGGTGCACATACCCATGGTACCGGCAGCGCCAGTGCCCAGTACAGTCCCTGTGGTTCCCATACCCGTTGTTCCGGCAGTGCCAGTGCCCAGCATGCCCCCCCAACCTACTGTGATTCCCCCGCAGCCAGTCATCGTGTCACCAGCAGAAGGGCGGGGTGACGATGGCACGATATTGGCCGAGATTTGAGGGGTTTTAAGGACCTTGACGCCGGCTCCCAATCCTCCTACCCTCATAGTACCAGAAGTGGGCCCATTGGTAGCGCCTATCACACTGGAGGTGACACGGGGGGGGGGTAGTTCCTGCCTCCTCTGGACAGTCAGGGTCAACATTAGAGGGAAGGCTCGCATCCACAGCTACCATACGGACCACAGTAGCGACACTTTTGGCACAATTAGGCGCACAAGGAGTCAGCGCAACGGTAGCGCCATGGGCGGCACCTGCAGGCACTGGTGGTGTGCATGGTGAGTTGAATAAACAGGTGGCCCTCTTGGGCAAAGCGCACAAAATGGATTTGAACACGCCTCCCCAGGCGGTGGGTCAAGCGCCCCCCGCGCAACCACTGACGGCAGGGTCCTCTGCAGGTAAGGCAGTGGAGTGCACAGGCAAAGAGATAGATAAAGGGTGTGCGCCAATTGGTGGTCATGAGTCCGTGTTATCCAAGCATGGTTAGTTGGCGGCGCATGTTACGCTGGAAACAAAGGAAAAAATTTGGAAGGGGGAATTTGTTGATATATTCTCCTTAATTAGACCTAAGAGAAGAGAGGTGGAGTCTAAAGAGAAGGATGGCAAAGAAGGCTCCTTTAGAGATAGGAAACCAAGGGTAGAGGAATCCATCACTAATTGGTTGTTTGTTTCAATATTTTTTCCATTGTGATGTTAGAAAAGAAGCCAGAATTGGCGATACCCTTGATATGTTATAAAAATAAGATTTTAAAAGCACAAACAATGTATGGTGGGGTAGTTTGGTTGGATTATGATAGGGACTTCAGATGGGCCAAGGTTGATGATCCGGACATGGGTTGGGACCAGAGGGAGGTAAATGTATGGTTAGAGAGCGTCAATAATAAAGCGCCCATAAAACAGCCCTTTCGGACATCCCATGGGGGCGCAGGGGACAAAAGGGGAACGTGTTGGCCCTTTAACCGGAAGACTTGCACCTGGCCCCCAGGTGCATGTAAGTTCAAACACGCATGTCCAAAGAAAAAGGGAGGGAGCCCAAGCCCCCGCCGCAGCAGTAAGTTACCCACGCCAGTGGATATTGGGAGGCTGATTTTCTGACTGAATCAGTACCCTGACAGGAAGACAGCCAGGACTTTGCTTGAGGGGTTTTCCACACGTGTCCGCATTTCGCACACAGGGTACCCCAGCGGACTATTGCAATAATCTTTTGTCAGCATGTATGCACCCCTCAGTAGTGTCACAACAGGTAGAGAAAGAAATGGCACTGGGGCAGGTGGCTGGCCCATTCACTGCTCCTCCATTGCCAGGATTTGTCTGTTCACCTCTGGACGTTGTTCCTAAGAAGGAGCATGGCCAGTTCAGGATGATTCACAACTTATCAGCGCCAAGGGGGGTGTCAGTGAATGATGCTATTGACCCATCCCTGTGCTCAGTGACATATTCTTCCTTTGACTCAGCACTCCAGAGGTTGTGCGACTTAGGGCCCAATGCCTTTATGGCAAAGACTATGGGTATATTTCACTCGTACCCTTTTGATTTATTGTTTTCAAATTGTCAACGTCTTGCTGTTTATTTAACTTGTGAGTCGAAAGCTTGACTCTTGTCTTTCTGAGAAAACAATAGTTTGTGTATATATCTAAAAAAGCTAGTGTATATATAAATGTTGTGTTGTAAAAATGTATTGTATGTTTGTATATATGAAGCAAATTTGTAAATGTAACAGAACGTGAAGTGTCCTTTTCATACATGAGACGTTGGCAATTTGAAAACAATAAATCAAAAGGGTACGAGTGAAATATACCCAATTAACCCAGGAGTATCACTTGGTTTTTTCCTCAAAATAGAGGATTGAAAGATATTTGTAGTTGGTAAATTGCTTTTTATATAATTATATTCTATGGTCCAACCGACTACACGTCCCAGGACCTGACTCCCCCTGTTTCTAAATTTATGGCAAAGACTGACATTGAATCAGCTTTCCCGCTCTTGCCGGTACACCCTGAGGACTATCATTTACTAGGTTTTCAGCTAAACTCCCAGTTTTATTATGACAGGTGTATGCCAATGGGTTGTGCGGTCTCATGCAAGTACTTTGAGATGTTCAGCTCCATGCTGCAGTGGGTTTTTGTCTTCAGAACAGGGCACAGGGACATGGTACACTATCTAGATGACTTTATGATCATGGGCCCCCCAGCATCAAGTAAGTGTGGTCAGGCCTTGAGCAAGCTAGTTGAGATGTTTCAGGAGCTGGGGGTGCCTTTGGCTCCCGGTAAGACGGTGGGTCCAGTGGCTAGCATGTCTTTCTTGGGCATTGATATAGACACAGTAGAAGGAGAATGCAGGTTGCCAGCTGGCAAAGTACAAGCCTTCTCACAAGCAATATAATCTGCTCTTGCAGGTCCCCAAGTCACACTGCATCAACTGCAGGTTTTGGTGGGCCAGTTAAATTTTGCCCTGAGGATCATTCCAATGGGGCGCCAGTTCTCAAGGTCAATCGCGCGCGCTATGGCAGGCTTGACACAGAAACACCATCACGTCCTGCTAAAGGCTGAGGTGAGGGAGGACTTGAGGATTTGGCGTAGCTTCCTGAGTGAATTCAATTTTAAGGTGATTTGGCCAGAGCCTGCTATATCTAGCACTGATTTGGGCTTGCTCACTGATTCAGCAGGAAGCATTGGTTTTGGAGCCGTGTTGGGGTCTCACTGGTGCAGGGGTGATTGACCGGCATCTTGGCATGAGAGAGGCTTGACTAAAAACATAGCCTTTTTGGAGCTATTCCTGATTATAGTGGCAGTAGAAGTCTGGGCGGAATTCTTTAAGAACAAGTCAGTCATCTTTTGGTCAGACAACATGGCTGTGGTAGAAGCTATTACTAGGCAGGGAGCTATTTGCAAACATGTTTTGAGGTTGTTAAAGAATTTAGTCTTGGCTTGTTTAAAGCTCAATTTGCTCTTCAGAGCGGCACATATTCCAGGTGTGGTGAATCCGGCTGCTAATGCCTTGTCTCGCTCCAAGGTGCAGGATATCCGAAGATATCACCCTCAGGCAGAGGAGCAGATGACTGTGTTCCCGACATCTCTGTGGAGTATTGGAGCCCCGGCCTAGCTGGGCTGGTGGGAGCCTCATTGAGCGAGCGCACTAGGAATACTTACCATCTACAGTTTCAAGCGTACAGGACATTTGCTAAGCACACAGGCCAGGCGGCACTTTTATAAACAGGGGCGCTCTGCGAATTCTTGCTAGCTCTTAGAGAGCAGGGGAGGCCAGCTTATTACGCTAGGGTGCATGTGACGGCGATAGGCTTCTTTGCCAAACTAGCAGGTGAGCGCGACCCTGGCGCAGCTTTCCTGGTGAGGAAAGCTCTGTCAGGATGGGCTAGGCTAGAAGGTGTTAAAAAAGATAGGAGAAGGCCTTTAGATGTCAAAACTTTAGGGGACATTCTGGGAGTACTACGGTCAGTGTGCTCCTCTTACTATGAGAGCATCCTGTTTGGTGCTGCATATACCTTAGCTTTTTATGGTGCGTTTTGGTTAGGGGAGTTGGTTGGGACCATCTAAATCAGTCCACGCTGGGAGGCTCCAGTGGCAGGATACAAACTTAGTCACGGGGGGCTTGGTGGTGGTTCTAAAGAGATCCAAGACTGACCCTCTGGGGAAGGGGACCTCGATCCACTTGTCCCCCGCACCGGGGGAAGGGATTTGCCCGGTGGCCAGGATGGAGTCATACATGGCAATTCGGCCACCAGGGTGTGGTCAGGCACTGTTCATACATGAACGTGGCGAATGCTTGTCTCAGTTCCAATTCAGGGCAATCTTTAAGCGCGCGCTGGTACATCTGGGCCCGGATCCTAGAGGGTACTCCTCATACTCATTCAGAATTGGGGTTGCGACACTGGCAGCAGGCGCCGGCTTACCGTCTGAAGCGGTCAAAAGCATAGGGCGCTGGTCGTCGGCCTGTTTTAGGCGCTATGTATGGCCTGAATTACTTTGAGACAACAGAATGATTTATTTGACATGACAATGCTGACGTTTACATTTCTCTTCCTACTACTAGTATGTCCTCGAAGGTGGTAAGGGTGTGGGGCACTCGTTTGTGCGGCGGGCCACAGTTCGGCTACGGCAGAAGCGGGTGTCTAAACCACCAGATTTAAAAAGGACATCGTTCCTATGGCGTGGTGTGGGTGGCCTGCGAATTTGGCAGTTGCGGCGGCTGATCAAGGAGACAAGAGAACGCGAGGGACATCAGTCCCCAGATTTGGTGATTCTGCATTTGGGCGATAATGACATGGTGGAGTTGGGATGCATGGCGGTCAGAGCAGCCTTACTGACAGAGTTTGCCTGAATAAGGAGAACTTTTCCTGACGCTCGCATTGCTTGGTCGTATATGATACCTCGCCAGACATGGGCCGCTGGAGTCAGATCCCGGGCTTTGAACGTATCGGTGAGGCGCCTCAATGGGGAATTGGCCAAGTTGTGCTCAGGCCCGGGCCACTTGTGTCACATTCCACATAGACTGATCACAGGGGACCTGATGTTTCATCATGACGGCATACATCTGTCGGACATTGGCATAGATGTGTGGATTAAAGGGATTTGGCTCTTGTGCAGAACTTGTTTGCGGGTGGGGAGGGTGAAGGACCTGTGGGCCCTGGTCACCTTAGTGGCGGAAAAGAGGCCACAGAACATTGATTTGCAGGGAGGTTAACGGGAGGCCTGCTTACATACTCCCAAGGCCAGCACTGAGGGGAGAGTCAATAAGCTCTCCGCAGGGAGAATGGGGACACTGGCTGGTGAGGCAAGAGTGCCAAGTCACACGAGCCTGCTTGGCAGCCTGGTGGTAGAGGGGTAGGCCCCTGGATATGACGGACAAGGATCGTGGGCTGGGGGCTCACCGCTCAAGGACGCAGGTGGGTTGCCCCTTGCATGGTTCTCAGTTAGGAGATGCGAGCCAGAGGGCGCCTTGGTGCTGGAGGAAGTAGTTATTGCATAACCAGTGGTTATGAACAGTTATATTACTTGTACATATTAAAATGTGAATATTTGAATTCTAAAATGTGAATAAAAAAAAATTATCTTGTCATGTTTATGAATGTTTTGAAGGCTATTAAACATGGCCGCTTTACCTACACTCTTAGACTGGCTAGTTGTTTGTGGGATTGCATGAGTTTGGGGCGGGGGACATGCTGGGGGGTCCGGGCTCTATGAAAAGCGCAAGATCTCGACAAGCACACCCTTAGGGCCCGGCCCCCCAGATCCCTGCCACACCCCCATAGTTCGGTCCAGTAGCCCGGTTGGCTACTGGACAAAGCAAGTGCTTCCAGGTCATTGGTGACGTGCTCCGGCGGGAGCCGCAATAATTAAGGGAAGAGCCAGGGGGGCTATTAAGCCCCAAGATGCACTACTGCTCGCCCTCTTTTTCCTGCTCTGGACACCTGACCAGGGCTGTCGATTTGATCTCCCACCCACCCGTCCCTGAAATTGGTGGTTCTAGGATAGGTTAAGAGGGCTATTGGCGGAAAAGAGGCCACAGAACACTGATTTGCAGGGGGGTTAACGGGAGGCCTGCTTACATACTCCCGAGGCCAGCACTGAGGAGAGAGATGGTAAGCTCTCTGCAGAGAGAATGGGGACACCGGCTGGGGAGGCAAGGGCGCCAGGTCACACGAGCCTCCTTGGCAGCCTGGTGGTAGAGGGGTGGGCCCCAGGATATGACGGACAAGGATCGTGGGCTGGGGGCACACCGCTCAAGGACGCAGATAGGTTGCGCCTTGCGTGGTTCTCAGTTAGGAGATGCAAGCCAGAGGGCCCATTGGTGCTGGAGGAAGTAGTTATTGCATAACCGGTGGTTATGAACAGTTATAATACTTGTACATATTAAAATGTGAATATTTGAATTCTGAAATGTGAATTTTAAAAATTATCTTGTCATGTTTGTGAATGTTTTGAAGGTTATTAAACATGGCCGTTTTACCCACTCTCTTAGACTGGCTAGTTGTTTGTGGGATTGCATGAGGTTGGGGCGTGGGACATGCTGGGGGGTCCGGGTTCTATTATTTTTCTGAATGGGTTAGTCTGGCTGAGACTACCCCGACAAGCACTATATACTATGGCCTGCAATTTCAAGTTTGTATCGCACATTGTATGATCTAAGTTTCATTTGATTTTTGGAATATCTGTGGCATAATTAATAATTCTGTAAACAGTGTTTTTTCTAGTTATACGAGAGTTTGATTTGCCTTAAACAAATCGCTAAATAAAAAATAGTGTAATATTTTCAGATGCTCGGATTGAAATGTGTACTGTGTTCTAATTATAAGACTAAAAGTTGCACTGTGATCAATTTCTCCAAAAGACATCGCACTTGCATTTGATGTAACAAAAGGAGAATGACCTGACTCAAAAGGAACATTATTACCAGCATGTTTCTGGTACAAAAGTCAAGTTTTTAGGTTGAGTCTAATAGACAACTCAAGCTGTCTGCTTGCAAAAGACCTACTGTCAGCTGACAAAGATCATACAGTGGGCCTAACACCCACCCATTGCTTACCATTTGTTGTTATCACTCTCATTTGCTTAGTTCTTATTTCATTGCTTACCTTGTCAATCATGTGAAGGTAAGAACGGTGTACAAGGAACGAAGTCAAAGAGGGCTTCAAATGTATTCAAAATATCCTTTATTCCATAAGTTACATTTTCTAAAATTGAACCACAGCCAACTCATTTCGTTCTTTCGAACTTCGTCAAGGCTCTGTATTAGCGTGTAGATCAGATCATGTAGCGAATCCCCTCATATATGCAATATATGCAAAGTATCAAATGGTACAAAGTATAAATTCCCATTCCTCCATTCAAGACTAGAGGTTTCTTCAGATCACCGCAACTTATACTTGTGGGTGTCTGGGCCAATATTGCGGCCTGTTGTCCTCCATGGAGAACCGGAGGTATAGTCTTGGGGGTAGTGGTCACCTACCATCCTGTATCGCAGAGACACATTCAAAAGCCGGCAGATTCAAAAGGTCCATCTTGTGTTTGTCTCTCCCATGAAGCATTTCCTCTTTACTTGTATTCTTACACTGCTCACTTTTAGGGAACTACTTTTTCATTTTTGCTTACACACTACACAAGAGTGGATGTTGTCCAGATGTCTCCCTCATTTCATAAGGTCAGTGAGTTGCCGATGTCCCAAGAATACGTACCATTACCGAAACTCTCAAATGTCACAACAATGCACTGAGCCCATTTCTTATTTGTTTGGGTTGGGGGTCGTAAGACCCCTGGCCGTATTTATTATAATTTTCACACAATAAAAACATTTTACAACATTTTATGCAGTAACCACATTATTTAAATTTTGCTTACAAATGTGAGCTAGCCTTAACAGAGACTTAAGTACATAGGAATCACCCAATTTTAACTAGTCTGTTCCTGTGCAACCAACAAACTATTCCATAACCGTTCAGTGAGAGATCAAGACTGTCTCTGCCTCTTCTTTTTACACCTTCCCTCTCCCCTCCCTACTGTGAGGTCTCCCACCTCGGAAATTCTTGTGCAGGGGGCTGGCTACCCTTAGGATACCTACTGCCTGCACCCCATACACCCAAGTTTGTCATCTCCCAAGGGCCAGTGCTAGGTTGTGCCCAAATGCGCCTGCGTGGTTGGTTGATAGGTAAGGACCCCTTGTCAGCGATCGGCCAGAACCCCCACAGCCCTGCCACATCCTTTCAACCTGGTGGCAGCACCCCTTAGAGGGTCCAGGGACGCAGATGTTAAATTAGGTAGAACAGGATGCCATAAAAGGCCCAAAGTGTCCGCCCAATCTTGACCTCACCCTCCACAGGCCAGCAGTTCACTGACTATCTGCCCCTTTGACAGACGTTGTATGCTGGCCTAACCAGGCCAGCAAATTTTCTATTTTCTAGAAACAGTGTGTTACCTTCTTTTGACCGGTGCACTCCATCTTGTAATAGAAAACATTCCCCCTTGATGCACCCATGAGGTATGGCTGACAACCGAGCTGTCCTGAACAACTTACCCACCTTCCGGTTAAACTATTTTACCAACTCATTTATGGCTCTTTTCAATTTCCTACCTCTCCAATTCAACCTCGGGACAATATTGGACTATGCATTTATGGCCTCTGCGAATTTCTTTGCAAGCCAAAACATTTCAGAAACAATCAATTCAAACAAGTCTCTCCGACCTAGATTCATCAAATCATTGCCTCCCATAAGGACAGTTATCACCCCTGGATGTGAGAGCCTCTGGAGCAACAATATGTCCAATTTAGTTCTCCAGTGGCCATGCGCAGCACCCCCCTGACCACAGAAAGTCAGCTGATATCCATCTTTCCTTGCTCGTGATGCCTAGTCACCTGCAGAATAAAAACTCTTTGAGCTGCTCACATAGGAGTAGCACAACACCAGCACGTCTGTAACGTCTCCTGCTCCAGCGCATACCAGATGCAATGAAGTATCCAACGGCTGAATCCCCCTAACCTCTCCACCACCTGTATTGATAAGAGAATAAGGTTAGGACATGGAACGAACAGGCGGTATTCCAACATTTTTAATCTCACATAGCGCTTGTAGCAATCAGACTTCCATCTGCCTATCCTTTGCACTGTCTACCCCGCCAACCCCATACTTCAGGCTGTGCTTGCTGAGCCAATTCTAAATGAATTGGAACTATATTCTACAGGATCCAAAACTACTGCCTCCAACCCCCCACCCCCTGTTGAGCACCCAGGTGAATTGGAACATTGTGAGTGTTATCCCATCCTCGTGTACCAAAAGATGCCCTCCCACCCCCTGCATCTGGTGAGCAATAAAGGCTTCCAGATTCTCCAGCGGACAATAGTGATTCCCTGGGGCTCGGTGCAGTAGTATGTGATCCCCTCTACTCATTTGGTCGGTCATAGAATGGGTAACGGTGACCGCTAGGGAGCCATTTGGCCATGGGACCCAGAACCACCGATAGGACCGGACCCCAACACTACCCAAATGAGAAATGAGATAGGCTTAGTTTCTAGATTAATTTTATTTAACATTAGCATAGCAAAGTTTGAGTAAATGTTAGGTTATGTTATGTTATGGGTGGTTTTGTAGCGCGCTCAATTACTCTGGAGTATCCTGGTGCGAAGAAAGATGCGGAGAGGCAGAAACTACAGATAGCAGAGAGAAATTTAAAGTGTCATTTTAAAGAGATGGGTTTTGAGTGCTATTATGAAGAGAATAAGGTTCTGATTAGCGCGAAGCGCCAGGGGTAAGATATTCCAGGCTACTGCTGCTTTCACGGCAATGGAGTGTCCACCAAGACGAGTTCGTTTAAAGCGTGGAACAATCAGCCGATATTGAGTGGCAGATCGGAGGGAACGGTTGGGCAGATACAAAGAAAAGCGTTTCCTCAGGTAAAGTGGGCCCTGATCAGAAATGGCTCTGTGGGCAAAAGTGAGGGTCTTAAACATAATCCGTTGTGCAACTGGAAGCCAGTGCAGACTGCGCAGATGATGGCGGACGCTAGACTTCCTTGAGATGTTAAAAAGAAGCCTGGCCGCCGTATTTTGTATTATCTGAAGGCGGTTAGTCAGGTATGCCGGGATGCCGATGAACAGGGCTTTAGCGTAGTCTAGGCGAGAGAGAATAAGAGCTCTCGTCACTGTTTCTCTGGCCGTTCTAGGAAGCAGAGGAAAAAATCTGCCGAGAGCTTTAAGAGTACCAAAGCAGCCACAGGTGAGTTTCTTAATATGCTCCTCAAATTTTAAGTCTTCCCTAAACCACACCCCCAGGTTTTTTGCCGGATTACCAATGGAACTGGGAGACGGAATGTCCGAAGGCCACAGAGATTCCCTGAAGTTTGGAGGGAACTGCCCATAGAGTAAAATTTCAGATTTGTCTTCGTTGTACTTTAGCTGGGCAAGTGCAAGCCAGTTGAAGACTGAAGAGAGACAGGTCCGGGCAGATGAAATGTCCAGATCCGTGGCCTGCCAAGTAAACAGCAGCTGCGTGTCATCAGCATGTGATAAATTCTTTATTTTTTATTTTTATTATTGTTATTTTGTCAGCAAACAGTCAACAGAAAACACACAATACGAAAATGCCAAAAAAAGATACAAATCAGATACCGATAACAAAGCTTATAACCAATCCTTAATTCGTAGTTACAATTTTGCCTCCTTAAAACACAGAGTAAATCATTTACTCATAATTTCATATCCATTTTGATACAGGGGACCACAATTTTTGACCAAATATCTTTCTTCTCCTGCCTTTTGACTTATACATTGCCATCTCTAGATGATATATCGATAATAGTCTGGATTGCCAGTTATTAAAAACAGGTGGATCTACATCGAGCCATTGAGTTGTTACACATAGTCGATAAATTGACATACATATGAAAATAAACCCTTCCTCGAATTCAGACCTAACCCCCCCTATATTTTCTTGCAAACCAAATATAACCAGTTCCGCCGATAATTGTATACAAATGCCTAAACTCATATTCAGAAAATATTCTCGATCCTTAATAAACTTACTCAGTTTAGGACATTGAAAAAACATATGTATAGCATCTGCGGCGACTTCCCCACATCGATTACATTTGCTTCCTCTATCAGAATTCCATTTGGCTATTTTCCCGGGGGTATAGTGTAGGTCAAATATTGACATAAAATGCTGACTCTTCAGCGACCCATTAAATAATACTCTAATAGAAACTTCAATTATTCTTTCCATGTCAATTTTTTCCACCCCTAATCTACCTTGCCATTTGTCCTCCCAAACCGTTATATCATCCTCTAAATTATTAATCATTAGTTGATAAATAGGACCAATTCTTGATCTTGAACGGAGAGCTTCCAGAATCTTAACTTTATTTAATATAACCTGATTTTGAGATATTTTCTGTTCAACAAAGCTACGAATCTGAAGATATTTAAAAAACTCAGTTCGTGCTATGTTATATTTCTGTTGTAAAAATAAAAAATAAAATATCTGACCCCCTTGAATTAAATCCCCCAGATGACGTATACCTCCGCGGTTCCATCTAATCATTACTTGGTCTCTAAAGATGTCTGGTAATAAGGGACAGTTGCTTAAGGGAGTATAATAGCTCCGATTTGATTGTAAACCAATTCCCTTTTTTACCTTACGCCATATGTCAAAGGCAGTCAAGATTATTTTAAATGTAGTCTTTTTGTAGTAGCTAGGTTCAATTATACGAACTAAGCATTGTCGGACCTCTTCACCCAATACCATCTCGTATATTGAAGGGCTGAATGCCTCCTCCCTATCAACATCAGGTAACAACAGAACCCCCATATGTTGCAATAAAGCAGCCCAGTAATACAAATGAAAGCTAGGTATCCTCCAGCCTCCTTTGACTCTAGGTAATATGCACCATTTCATGGCACTCCTAGTCCCGCGGAAGTTCCACAATAATTTACCACACATTCTATTGATTTGTACAAAAAGAACCGCAGGTATAAATAAAGGAATCGTACGGAACAAATACAAACATTTTGGAAATATAAGCATTTTTAAAACATTACTAAGCCCGTATAAAGAAAGATGAAGATTATTTAGCCGCTCTAAGGTCTTCTTTACTGAACCTAAAATTGGATCAAAATTTAAGCGAACGATCTCATCTATTTTTGGTGAGATTTTAATTCCTAAGTATATGGCACTTGAATCAAAATCCATATCATTTGGACGCCCCGCTTCTGAATGAAGTAACTGTGTCTTTGCTATATTCAGTTTATACCCCCGACTGTGCACCGAAAATGTCTGCAGCTTCCACTATCATGGGCATCGCCTTCTTAATATCTGCCGTAACTATCGCAATGTCGTCCGCATATGCAAACACCTTGCATGCTACATTATGTTTCCTGACAGGTTCAATTCCAATGTTATTTTCTAATCTATTTAAAAAGGGCTCAATGTATAACGCAAATAACAAGGGGGAGCAGGGACAACCTTGTCTCGTCCCCCTTGTAATTACTATATTTCCAGAAAACCAACCCGAGATACGAATAGAGGCCTTTGGCTGAACATACAAAGCCTGAATTGCCATTATAAGTTCCCTCGGGAAACCCTTCCAAGCTAAGACAGACCAAAAAAAAACCAGGAAACCCTGTCAAATGCCTTTTCGGCATCTAACAGGGCTATCGCTACAGGGGAATTAGTGGCTTGAGACCAATCTAACATGGAAATAATTATTTTTAATGTGGTCTGTTGAGTCTCGATTCTTTATAGACCCATGCTGTCTTCTAAAAACCAGACTGGGCATTATATCATTTAACCTATTGGCAATTATTTTAGAATAGACTTTGCTATCTGCATTAAGCAGTGAGATTGGTCTATAAGACCCCATATCCAGTTCTGATTTACCCTTTTTCTTAAGAATGACTATAACAGCTTCTGACCAAGAATCAGGGGGGTTGCCCATAAAGGATTGCTGACAGACTTCTACTAGTTCTTTTTTAAGAATATGTCTAAAGGTACGATAAAACTCTAACGGGATGCTGTCAGGGCCCATAGCCTTGCCTGGAGCTAAACCTAGTATAGCAAGTTCACATTCTTCCCAGGTTATAGGTGCAGACAGCAATGTTCTTTGCACTTCTGTAAGTTCTATAGATTCTAAATCTCTCAAATAATCCCCAGCTCTTGAACCCCCTATCTCATCAATCGGAGCACTATACAGTGATTGTTAGATACATTGAAATGCTTCTAAAACGCCCTCTTTAGTTTCTTGAAGTACACCATTTATATCAATGATCTTTGATATATCGCTAAACGCTGCTTTTTGCATTAGTCTTTTTGCCAGAATTCTGCCAGTTTTTTCCCCAAATTCATAGGCCTCTTTTTTATTTTGGGAGTACTTTACCGCCAATTGATCAGCCATATTAGAGTAAACTGCTGCTCTCTTAATAGTAAGCTCTCTTTGAGCCATGGGCAGGTTGAGCCCTTGCCTAATTACATCTGCTAACTTATGTTCTGCTAATATCACCATTGCACAATCCTTCTTGTATTTATCTCGTATTTTTTTACGCCGCATATTTGCATAACTAAGAGTTTCTCCCCTAACAGTGGCCTTAAGAGTGTCCCAAACAATTTTAATCAAGGCCGTCCCTTTATTAAATCCAAAAAACTCCTGAAGCACCTTTGCCATAAATAGGCAGTATTCATCATCCAATAATAGACTTCTATCGAAAGATACCTTCTCTCATCTGGGAATCCAATTTAAATTAAAAAATGATGGGATTGTGATCAGAAATAAGTTTAGGTAAAATCTCCAAATTAACTTTCCCTCTAAATTGTGATGAAGTGAAAAAATCATCCAGCCGGACAAATTTACTGTGTGGGGCCGAAAAGAATGTATATCCTTGCTGGTCTGCATATATACTATTCCAAACATCAAACAGCCCGTGATCCATCACTAATTCCCGCAAAGCTAAAAATACCATCTGCTTTCTCCCACTATACCGCGTGTTCATTCTAATATCGAAGTTAGCCTCAATATGTATATTCAAATCGCCGCATAAAACCGCTGGTTGGGGCCACTGAGCCAATTCAATATTCAAAAACCTCATGAGTCATCCAAATTCGGACCATAGACTGTACACAAGGTAAATATTTGTTGACCAAACTTGATCTCTACAATTGCCCAACAGCCCCATTTATCTTCCAGGAGCCTTATGCATGAGCCGAGACCCTGTTTCATGAGAATAGCTACTCCTCGCTTTATCCCAGTTTGTTTGGAGCAAGCTACCAGGTCTAACCTCAAATTTTTCAGACCTCCCCTCTTCCCCCATGGTATGTGCGTCTCTTGCAGACATAATATATCAATTGATGACAGCTGGACAATTTTAGCTAACATTTCCCTTTTCTTTGAGTCATTAAGCCCACAGATATTGTGTGAACATATCTTTAATTTTCTATCCATATCTCAGCAGAAAGCGAACTAATTTACCTGGCTGAAAAAAACATAATTATCGGCATTCCTACCATTTTTTTATCTAACCCATCCCTGCAAAATGATTTTTGAAAAAAACATAAGCTTAATTTGAAGACCATCATGACTGTTGCTGACTTTTCACCCCATTCACACCCCTTCCCCTCATCCCCCACCCAGTGACCCCTTTCCACCACCCCTCCCACCCTCCCCACCCAACCCAACACATGAGACACAAGGACTTTCAGTCCCTGAAAAGATGGATTGCCGCCCCCCTACTACCGAGTTGGAGAGAGAATACAAAATTTTAATATATAAAAAAAAAAAAAGCTTTTCCTAGACAGTATCTTGTACAAAAGAAAGAGACGAGATCGCTGAATACAAGACCCAATACTGGTTACAGAGAAATCAAAAACTCAATCTCGGAAAAGAAAAACCTTGTCTGTTCTTTGGCTATGACTTTAAGTTTAGCAGGATTTTGGAGATAAACAGTCACTCCTTTCTCCTGGAACCCAGGTATGAGCTGGCGCAGATGCCAGCGTTTAGTGACAGTAGCCTGACAGAAATCAGGTCTGACAAAAAAATTACATTATTTCGCCAGCCTTTTTTTATCAGACCTTGCCAGCCCAAAAACAGCCTCCCTTGCTAGGAAATTATTTAAATGCACCAGAATAGCTCTTGGCCGATATTCTTCGCCTTGCCTGGGTTTCCTCACAGTAAATGGAAATCTATGTGCCCTTGATATCTCTATAGACCAGTCCCAAAGAGTCAGTTCAGTAAATGCCTCAGTAAAAAGTTCGCACACAAACTTCCGAACGTCCGCTTCTTCCTTTTTTTCTGGAATGCCTAAAATGCGCAAATTATTGCGTCGAGCTTGATTTTCCAACTCAGACAGTTTGTAGCTAATGTCATCGCGATGACCTTTAATAGACTTTAATTCAGATTTCTGAGCCACCAGATCCTCTTCTAGAGCTGAGATTCTAGCTTCAGCTTCTGTGACTCTCAAGACCGTATCAGAACAGATTTTAATTACTCGCCGAACAGCATTTTGTACCTTGCGGCATGTTGCTTGTGTACGGGTATTCTCTAGCTTTATCCCAGCTCTATGCTCCATCATGGTATTGTAAATCATAGACAAAGTTATTTCCTGAGCTGAGTTCTGTTCAGCCATGATTTCTCCTGGATCGAAATTTCTAATTTCTTCTGGCTCAATCTCTATCTCAACCGACATATTCTCCGCAAAGACTGTTTCACCATCTCGCTGCTCGTTCTTTGAGCTCAAACCTCGCGCTCCTCTGGTTTTCAGCTTCTTAACCGTTGTGACAGGAGAGGCCTCCTTTGATCTTAGCCCATCTGTACTGCTACCCTCGTCATGGTAGTCTGCCCAATCTTAGATTAGTGCTTTCATCAGAAGAGTGATCAGCCATGGAATAAAAATTATCGACTGCTTCTTGTGAACCAGTCAAATCTTGAGAAGATATGCCCTCCTGGAGTGACAATACATTAGTCTCTGCCCCCTGACTATCTACATTAGCAAGCAGCTCTCCAGATAAAACAGTCTTGAGGACCACATCTCCCACAATGCCTCTCTCTATGCTTTCATTGTTTAAGGTCTCTTTCTCCTGCTCAGAACTAACTGTCGGCAACATTGTAGCTTCATCGCTTATTTCCAAAGATACAGTTTCACAAAACAAGGGAGCGCTATCTATTTCCTGATTCAGTGTATCAATACTGCCAACGGCTACTGTTGTACCACGTGGCGACTGTAATGGGGCACTTTTCAGCATCTGCTTCTCAAATAATGCCGGTAAAGTTTGAGCCGCTTGTTTTGTCGTGCACGTAGCAGCACTCACTTTTATGCGTTCACACTTCTTCTGTTTAACATTCGAAATAGTTTGGGGGGTAGCATTTCCGCGTTCCCCCCTCTCACCGTATTCGCCTTCTTCATTATCCTCCGCTGCCACCAGCTGAGCCTTTACTTTCCCACCTCGAGTCACTACCTTAGCTGGCATTTTCTTCGAAATTGCTCATTGTATGCCTCCGCATCCTCGAACAACTCTCTGCGGAATGCCGAAGAAAAGAACGGGGAGCCGCCACGCCGGGGGCTCCAATCAAACGGAAAAGCAATAGACCAGACACCATTCAGCCGTTTTTTCAGCCAGCCGATGTGAGGAACACGTCCGATAATGTCCGGCAGAAACGGAGGGCTTCTCCTCGGGCTCAGCGTGGAACCAGCAGCCGGGAGAAATAAAAAGGGCCACCCGCCTTCGGACACCCAAAGTGGAGAAGGCAGCTCCGAATACTTCCAGCATCAAAGTGCCACGTCTATAAACGAGGGTAAACTCGCCGCTCGCCACCACAGTAGCCATCTTGCTTCTCTCTCCGCGTTCTGAAGCGAGGGGATTGAGCTGCTTACACAGCCCATGCCACGGCCGCCATCTTGCCTCTGCCTCAATCCCCACCAGCATGTCATAAATTTAACACAATACTAAAAAAGGTGCAATAAAATCATCATAAAACAATATGTACACTAATCATAGACAAAGTGACAAAATCATGTGTAACAATATCTTGAAGCCTCCTTCTATCCCAAGGGGTTACCTTGCAATCCTGAACACCATTGGACCACACAAGGTGCAACCACCTGCATCCGCGAGGGATGGTCTCATGCCCCTGTACCCTTGTCCTCTAAATGGGCACTGCCCCCCGAACACCAAGCTCCCAAGGGGCTGTAATAAAGGGGGGCAGGAGCAGAGCACCCCGTGCCGCCCCCGTGATTACTGTGCACCCTAGCCCGCAAGCTGGTGTACATCCTCTGGTCGGCCCAGGACTGCCGAACCTTACCCCTTGGTACTGTCCTCACGGGAGGACAGTTTATGAAGTACCCTCCTCCCGCTAACTGGGGGTTACTTATATATTCTAGACTAGACCCCGCAAATACGAGCACCTAAGAAGAAGCTGCCGTGTCGGTTCGCTATATTGCGGGGATGGCCAGGTAAGGAAAAAAGGCCAATGGGCCTTTATACCCTACCGTGGCCACCCCAGCGGCAGCACCCAGCAGTGACGCACTTCCAGCTGCCCGCCAATCTAGTGGTGTGGTGTCCAAAGGCATGAAGGCCGGATCCAGTTTAGGCCACTGTAGTAAATAAGGTTCTTGAATCCAGTAAGTATAAATAGGTATGATTTATTGTTGATTAATCCAAGTTATAAGATCAATAGATATAATGATAAAAGTCCCACCAGGAGCAGATCTTCTCTCGCTCAGCCTGTCTGCCATCAACTGTCCCTACCTAGAGCAGTCAGGTACTTAACATTCTAGTATGACATCAGACATTCTATTACATGCAGTGGCTAAGCAATGGGGAAAACTAAGTAAGGGAAATGTAAAGCATGAGCAAGATGTAACACATCCCCTTTCCTTATAAAACAACAAATAAAGATAATAGAATTAAATTGCATTGCATTCATAAAATTATAACAATTGAAATATAAGATGTAATAACCAAAGGAACACATTGCATTGCATTCTTAATTAACAGTTGAAATGCAAGAAGGATTTCATTTTCATATTTAATGACCTTTCAAATCTAAAGGCCCCATCCCCTTTCCAAAGAGAAAAAAATTATATCCACTAGAATGAAATTATGGATCACAAGTATAACTTAATAAAATCCACTAGAATGGAAAATGTGGAATAACAACACAATAACATCCATAAGAATGAGATGGATGGTATAACTTAATAAAATCCACTAGAATGGAAAATGTGGAATAAAAACACTGAGATGGATGGGTTAGATAAATAAAAACATAAAAGCCAGATAGAGTAACTTGCGGCTCCTAAACATCAAAGATAGCAAACATTTGCTATTCTACAAAAGAGTAACCTGCGGCTCTTTACGTTGAAAATAAATGAAACTCCTCTAATATAATAGAGCGCTAAAGCGGTACATATCTTAGTATAGAGCAACTTTCACTCTCATAAATTCCAAATACCTGAACACCTCTAACAGGGTTAGAGCACATTGTGGTTCAGCAAAAGAAATTATAACTCTTCAAAATATTGAAATCTCATGAACATGGCTCATCCTAAGATGCAAGCCGTAAACACATAAAATGCAATGAAAATTGGAAACTCTTCAAAATTATGCAATCTCATGAACATGGCTCATCTTAAGATGCAAGCCGTAAACACATAAAATACAATGAAAAATTGGAGCACCTCAATAAATGAGTACAAAATGTGGCCCCTTTCAAAATACACATGTACACATCCCATGCACATGTCAAACATGTAATCCACAACGGATTTAAATAAAACACTCGAGCACCTCAAACAACGTTGAGCATAAACATGGCTCTCACATTAAGTACGATACTATCTGACTGTAGTATAACTAAACACCTTCCAAAATTAAAACGATATTATCTTATCTCACTGTAGTATAACTAAACACCTCAACCATCCTGAAACATGTGTGTTCTATCAGTTCCAGTACACACATACAAAGTACACTCATGCAAAGTACACACATGCAAAGTACACACATGCAAGCAAATCATGTGAGAAGTAATATATGGTAATAAAATGATGTGCAGTCTTCCCCAAAATACATATATGAACACCTCCCTCTGAAACATGAGAAAAGTAGTCAGATGCAGATGCAGCGATGTCTTTCTGCAAACAACAACACTTGAAAGATGTACATCAGCTGTATACATCAGCGAAGTAATATCTTGTAAAAGAATTGCAGACGTCGAAGCAATGAACCAAACTCCCCAAATGGTGAGAAATGATCCTTAGTGTTCCAAAATAAATGTTCCAGAATAACGTTTATACAGATCGTTGTGCCATATCTTTTTACGAATTCTACTTTTTAAATGTGCAGTTCCCTCTTCACAATGTACGAAAACAGTACCTTTTCCTTCAAATTCGTATTAAATTCAATTTGCTGTCAGGATATTATTAAACGCGTTGATGCTTCACGACGCGATGTGCAACAATTATCGGCGTCAATGACGTCATACGTTGTGTTGCGTACGCCGCGCTGCGTACGTAACGTTGATGACATCGGTTGCTGCCATGGACGGAGAGAAGACGGAGAGCACAGCGTTGTCAAGGTGATGACGACGCTCAGAAATCGTTGCGAGCGCTCGAGCCATTGCTCCCGTAAGTCGTTGTCATTATTATTTAAAAATCGTCAAAAGAATTTAACAGCAGGAAATGTGCAAAATTCAACACTGGGCCTTAAAACAATACACGGTTTTGAAATATTTGAACATCCCTTTTCGAAGCCACAGTAGACACGGCACACAGTGCTCTGTTCACAGATGTCAGCGTCGAAGGTACAGCAGACACCGCACTCTGTGCTCCGCACATACAATCCAGCATTTATCTTGGAGAGGCCAAAGCAAAACTTTATATCCATTCTCACGCTGTTCAACTTCTTTAAAAGTCTAATACAAATGAATGTTGCACCTCCATTCATCGCAGCAGATGGCAAAGGCGTGTCTCTCCCAAACATGGCACACATCTTTTCTTTTAAAAGTTGTCGACAAATCAGGCCAAAAACGTTTTTCCAATTAAAAGCTTGATATGAAAAGAGATCCAAGTACTCAGCTCAAATCACGCAGTCAGAAATCAAATACCCTGGGATGGCAGGCTGTCCAGATGACTGGGGACACTGGTGGGGCTAACCAGGGCGTTTATGTAAATTTACCTTTTCTTTTCCAGCTTAAGTAGTTCCTTGTTTGCAGTAGTACTTCATTAGAAGAGTCCTTTTTCCACGCATAAGTTCTGTTCTGTACCTCGTCGCCAATTTGTAGTAAATAAGGTTCTTGAATCCAGTAAGTATAAATAGGTATGATTTATTGTTGATTAATCCAAGTTATAAGATCAATAGATATAATGATAAAAGTCCCACCAGGAGCAGATCTTCTCTCGCTCAGCCTGTCTGCCATCAACTGTCCCTACCTAGAGCAGTCAGGTACTTAACATTCTAGTATGACATCAGACATTCTATTACATGCAGTGGCTAAGCAATGGGGAAAACTAAGTAAGGGAAATGTAAAGCATGAGCAAGATGTAACAGCCACCCATGGATGGCACCCCGCCAGGTCTCTCACCCTTCATTCCCCATGGAATGCCAGGGAGAATGCCGCCCTGAAAAGGCGAACTTCATCTGTTGTTCTACACATCACGTCAACAGATGCCATGAGTTTTGCCAGTTTTGCTGTGTCTATGGGGTACCTGGAGTCTGGTCTTCATCCCTCAAGTGCTGCTAGCCCCTCAGAGCCCTTTGCACCAGGAATGTTTTTGTCCCATCTGTGTAACCCAGCATCTTTGCAAAGAATGAAATTGCCAAGATATGTTGCTTGGCATAGGAGATAGGTCTCCCTTCCCCTCTAGGGTACCCCAGGAATGAGATTACTGACTCATGGGAAAACAAACCCCCCACTCCTTGTACTTCCTGAAACCTGTGATATGCACAATATGCCACCTCATAGGCGCGCCTTGTCCTAGGCGCTAAGCTGGTAACAACGAGGTCTGGTAGACTGGGGCATCAAGCTGCCATAGATGTTCCGGGAACGGTAATGGTAACTCCGCTGCTTCTGGGTGGTGATACCTGAAAACCTGAATCCTGAAGCGAGATAAAGCATATTCATTACACCAGGCACCTGTTTCGATCTGAAGTTAACATTTAATCTCGGGCATAGCAGTATGATTTCTTTCAATAATCGCAAGATACTTTTACACCTGGCAGCTTGTTGGTTAATGCAATCCACCCCATCATGTTATATGACCAGAATACCACTGACTGATAGCGGAACTGTTCTGGCCATATCGCGAGGTCCACCAAAATGGGAAAAAGCTAAAGGTGACCAATGTTCACCACCAAACTCAAACCAGTCTCTAGGCCATTTTTTCGTGCACCAAGCTGATACCAAAATGGCCCCAAAGCCTGTGCTACCTGCAGCATCTGTAAAGAGACCCAACTATTGTTCTTGGCAGGGATTGACCATTCCACCGTCCCATTAAAGCCCTAAAAAATGCTTCTTATATTCTCATGTCTTGGCGGACCTCACGTGTCAGCCTGGTATGATGGTGCTGTGACTTCAGGCAAGACATGGCCTGTGCAATAGTCCTAGGAAATTGATGGACCATGGTTGTAATGCAGAGTGCAAAATTCAACTGCCCCATTACCACCTGTACCTGATGCAGCATAACCTTTTGTGCTTTCAGGCATTCTTCCAATGCCTTTGTGAATGCCCTGACCATCTCCTGTGGGAGCCTGGATACCCCTGCCCTGGAATCCAACTCTATGCCCAGGAATTCTATTGTGGTTGCTGGTCCACAGGTCTTTGCTGTTGCCAGTGGCACCCCGAGACCCCCCATCAATTCCTGGAGGCACTGCAAAGCCCTCCCACAGTCATCTGTGCCAGGCGCGCCCAAGAACATGAAGTCATCCAAATAATGGAGTGCCCAATGGTGTCCTGATCCCCTTCTAAATACCCATTCTAAGAAAGTACTTGACCCCTTGCAGTTAGCACAGGAGACTGAGCAGCCCATGGGCAAACATTTGTCAAAATAGAATGCACCCTCATACTGGAAGCCCAACAGATAAAACATTTCCGGGTGGAATGGTAGCAGTCAAAAATCGAATTCTATATCTGCTTTTGCCAACAAACTCCCAGATCCCAACTCCTGGAGCATTGCAATTGCTTGATCAAGTGAGGCGTACCTACTAGTACAGTACTCCCCAGAGTATTTTTGGGGAACTATACCCAAAGGTAAACACACAAAATTCTCAAAGGGGGGTTTCAGCTGGAATCCTCATCCGTTCTTAAATCCTTCATAAAAAGACTGTGCTGCCCTTGTGTTGCTGTAGTTGTTCAACCACGACACCATTGCATGCCAGTTAACCGAGTAGGAGGCTTTGGCCATTGATGGGTATTCACTCATGCTTTTTGGGGCCCCTACCCTTTTTCTTCATGAAACACCTGGACTCTGGGTGTGAAGGTAGGCCGCAGAAAAAAACAGCAGTGCTTGAACTTGCATATTCCTGGGGCTCTGGAGTAAGTTTTTCTATTGAAATTACAGCATACCCCCTTTCTTGCCCCGCTACCTGCATTACTGTTTGCTCCGGCGCTCACCCAAAAGGGCTGACTTGGGCTGGCCATTATCCTCTGTGGATACATGTAACACAACCATGTATTCACTTCTATCTGATCCCATCCCAAATTGGATCTAGAAACCTTAATATACCTGAATTCCTTGTCATATTTCCTGCAAGCCATGCCTCCAAATTCGTCATGCGCACAAGCTATCTGATTTTGGCAGCACACAAACGGCCCCCACCATTCTTGGGAACCTCTCTGCCATGATTGCCTGGAACACCGTGAAACCTCTGACCCAATGCATGATGGTCTCCTCCACCCTTTTCTTATATGGCCAATGCCCGCACTCCCTGGAATGTGAGCACTCTTTGCACTGTTTGCCTATCTCCCTCTTAGGCGTATCTACAATTTATTTTATTTATTTTTAAAATTTCTAGAGCGCGCAAATACCTTGCGGTGTCTCGGCGCTAGTGTGTACAGATTACATGGTTGTGAGAAGATGTTACTGGTTAAAAAGCCATGTCTTGAGATGTTTTCGAAAGGAAAACAGCGAGGTATGTTCCTTGATCTGAGAAGGAATCTGATTCCACAGTTTGGATGCAGCCACTACAAATCGTCTGTCTCCCCAAGTAACCTTTTTTGTTGGGGGAATTTGGAGCTGTTGGGCTGTGGATGAGCGCAGAGTTCGACTGGGTTTGTAAATTTTGAAGGCGTTTTTGAAGAAGTCGGGGCCATTATCGTTCAAGGCCTTGTAGGTTATACACATGGCCTTGAACTTTATCCTGCTTCTTATGGGTAGCCAGTGAAGCTCTCTGATTATAGGAGAGATAGAGGCGTATTTTGGTATCCCCAGGAGGACCCTTGCAGCAGCATTTTGAACAAGCTGTAGCTTATTCACCACTTGTTCCTGTGCATTGAGTAGTAAGCCATTGCAGTAATCCACCTTGGATAAAACCAGGGAGGACATCAGAGTTTTGCCAGCAGTGGGAGGAAGAAACGGGAGCAGTTTCTTCACCATTCTCAAGGTGAAAAAAGAGGCCGAGACCACGGCGTTAGCATGGCCAAGGAACGTCAGCTTACTATCGAATAGCACGCCCAGGTTTTTCACCTTGGTAACTGGCAGTGGAGGCGTACCCAATTCAGAAGGCCACCAGACCGGAGACCAAGACGGAGTTAGTTCGCCAAAAACCAATACCTCCGTCTTGTCGGAATTTAGCTTTAAGCAGTTCCGATTCATCCATGTACTGATTGCCTTCATGCCTGCCTGAAAATTGGCTGCCACAGCTTCTCCGTTTTTATGTATCTCCAGGATCAGCTGTGTGTCATCGGCGTACGATGTAAGCCCTATGCCGAATGACTTTATTACCCTCGCCAAGTCCGACACATAAATGTTGAAAAGTGTCGGACTTAGCGAGGAGCCCTGGGGGACACCGCATGGAAGAGAGAAATCGGGGGAGCTAAAGTTTCCCATCTTCACGGATTGTATCCTGTTGGCCAAGAAGGAGGCAAGCGTTGCTCTGGCCCTGCCCTGGATGCCAAGGGCGGCGACACGGTCGATCAAAGTAGTGTGATCGACCGTGTCGAAGGCGGCGGATAAATCCAGTAGTATTAGAATAGCGGTGCCACCCCTGTCCATGATAGTCCTGACCTCCTCAGCTGCTTTAATCAGGGCCGTCTCCGTCCCATGACCCTTCCGGAACCCGAACTGCGTGTTGTCCAGCAGGTCATTCTGGTCAATAAAGGTCGACAGCTGTTGATTCATCGCCTTTTCAATAATTTTGGAAGGGTAAGGGAGGGAGGCAATTGGACGATAGTTTTTGGGCTCTAAGGGGTTTAGTGAGGGTTTTTTCAAGAGGGGTGTTACAGTAGACTTTTTCCAAATTTCGGGAAATATGCCTGTCTGAAATACGGCTCTGCAGATGTTAGTAAGTACTGGGGCTATTACGTCAGGTACTGATTTAATGATGCGCGGGGGGCAGGGGTCCAAAGGGGATCCTGACTTTACCATATGTATAAGGTCTGTCATGGATGCCGGTGGTGTGAAGGCCTCTAGAGTTGGTTTAACTTAACTCACATATATCCACATAAACGCCTTTCCAGATCTCAATGCCTGGATGCTCACATGATCAGGCTCTGAAAGCAGGTCCCCCCAAACTCATCCTTGGCAATTTCTGCAACATACCTGATGGCATAGCTTCTTTTAAAGGAGGTAGGACCCTGGCTGCTGCCAGCACTGTCTGCAGCCCACCACACATTTACGAGGTGCCAGCTACTACTATTACCTGCATTGCTGACCACCTGTTACCCCTCTCTGCTCTTGTTCACCTGGCAGCATACCAATGCCACCCACAAGTGCCACCAACCTCTTAGACCTTTCAACATGGTCGCCCTCTGCTACCCCTGCCAGTGCACTCCTCAACAATGGTGCAGACCACACGCCTACCCTTGAAAGCCAAGGCAACACACTGGCTAAACTTGCCACCAATTCTGGCTGCCCTGCCGAGCCTACTAGACCTTCCGCACTATTGTTGCCAAAATGCATACCGCTGCCATTCACTTGTGACACCACCACTGTAGGGGACCTGAACTGGCCTTCAGTACTCCTCCCTCTGCCCCCAGGCACAACCTTTGCCGGAGCACTGTGCAGTCTACCACTTATACCGCTAACTGGCACAGCCTCAGGGGTGGCCTGTGGTCTGACCTCCTCTGCCAATTGCCCCCTGCCATGCCTCCTAACTGGGGAAATGCTGCCTTGGGTTCCACCTATGGCCTTCGAGGCCTGGCCTCTCGGCACCCTTCTTTGGTCCCCATGCATGCTTTGAAGCGTCCTCAAATTCTGATAATACTGCTGATAAAACACCGCCTGCACCTCCTAGAACATTAGCCACTCAGGTCACTATGTGAACAATCTAAGTAAAGATGAACAAATCAGCCTATGGCAAAACAAGGCACTTCTCTCACCACTCTAAACCACCCTTTCCAAAATCACTTCTCTCCCCACCAAAACCCCACTTACAAAATTGCTCACAATTCCGTGTTCAAACATAAGAGCTATTCTCAGTGCTAGCTAACTTGCCTGTGAGCTATCCTGCCCTTCCCTCCAAGCTCGAGCTTGCCTTCTGCTTCAGAAAAAGGGGCTTGCAACCCACCAAAGGAGAAACAGAAAAAACAAAAGCTCCTTTCTCTTGCCAAAAACAGAATATCACCCAGGTGTAAATAGTAAACCTCACTCCTCTTGCATATAACCATGCCACCGCAGGCCTCAAAAACCTTGGTGAAACACCAGAGGCTGAAGATAGCCTGAACAGGAGTCAAGTGGACCTCCATATCGTTCCTCCCAAACCAAACTGAAGAAGATCCTGAAGCGGTCAGCAGATTGGCACCATCAATAAGCATCTTTTAGATTTAGTCTTGTCACTCATGCTATTTTCTGTAACACATCATTTAATATTCCCTACCGTTTGAAGGGAATAAACTAACCTGCCATTTAAATCTCTGACCTTTTTAACAGGATGCATTACTTTGTCCTTCTTCTCCATCAAAAATATATTGCACACAAACACTTTTGCCAAGTCCAACACTTCTACAATCGTACTTTTCTCCAATATTCCTCAACCTCCAAATCCATCAACTATAAATCATTTCCACTGAATGCAATTTCCCTCGGACATCTTTCTTGCTCTGGATGACTTATAAAATCTATCCTGAAAGCTGTGACAGTCTCCAAAATCTAGGGATCCTGAGCAATTTTCTGTTATTTGCAATAAAACTGGGCTAATCTGCTGATCAACTACAAAGTAGATATACTGTCTCGATGTAGACTCACCTGTTGCACTTCATTGGCATCTCTCATTTCTACCACAAGGTCTCTGTCTCTGAGGGAGGAATCCTGAATTAATGGTTAGGCCAAAATGTCCAAAATCATATTGGGGTCTATAACTATGTGACTCTACAGCTCAGAGCGGACCTTGTCCTCTGCTGGGGACCCAGCCCATTGTTTTCCTGGCCCTGGTAAAAAACATGGTCACCATAGATATTACTAATATCTTTTTTGTACCTTTTAGATAGAATTGAAGGCCCCACAAACTTAGCCTTTTCCTTTATAAAGTCATCGCCAAAAAAGCATCCCTGCATTGAGGTCTCCCTTACTTACTTGCGAGATCCATCAACTTTAGAAGAATACTTTTCATCTTTGAAATCAGTAAGTTTGTATTTTTATTCTCCACTAAACATATTGCCATTTGCACCTGGGTGCTCTTCCTCTGCATTCACTACCTTCCTATTAACATATTAACATAATGTAATTTCGAGGATTTTCTTCAAGGGGCCCACTGCATAAAGCAACGAGTCCTAAAAAGACCTCAACTCTCTGTTTAGGCCCTTCTGGGCATCCTCCCCTTATTACTATAGAAAGCCAACACTTCAGCATCTAACTTAGGAGTTGCTGTAACCTTATTAATCAGTGTCAGATTCAGACACTCAGACTAAAGTCCCATCTTCACCTCCTTTGGTATCTCATTGAGTAGACCATGTCTCACATATTGGGACACATGAGGGCAAGGGGCCCATTCAGGTGACACAGGAGGCTTATTCAAGAAAACGTTGACCATATCATACCCAAGAAGTTGAATCAGCATTTTATCTGAGGCCTTTGTTTCCTCATCATATGCTTTCTTGTGACTCATCTCAAATGTCTCTGGAACAGAGTCAAATTCCAAGGAGCATGGCATCTCCATTTCTGCATAATCTGATGTCTTATTGGTTTCCCAAAGATAAGTTCTTCTGTTTGCCCCATGCTTTTTTGTCACACATCCACAGTGCCTCCGGTACTCTCATTCCCCTTTCAACATCACACTGAGAAGATGCTTCATTCACCTGCCTACTCCTTTTGCCAACAACAAAATTATTTGGCACAATCTTTCTTTCACGCTGCAGCTGACCTACCCAACCACTGCAACCAGGTGGCTCATTTGAATCTGATGTAATTACCACCTTGTTACGTAAGGCCGATAAATTGGCAGCCTGTTTCTCAAAAACAGGACAGAAACTGTCCATTTTGTTCTTGATAGACTCATTGACACTGCCTATCATCTTTCCATCGTCCGATCCAAAGAACATTCAGTTTTGTTATCAATGCTCTTTGAATCTTCCAGCTATGCCATGATCTCAAGTACCAAACGCCACAATTGTCAATTTCTTTCCAACCATCAGAAAGTTTTGCCACCTGGTAACCCAAGCCAAGCAAATGCATGCATGTCAAAATAGGACTTTTCCAATCATTTTAATTGGCTGTTGTATGACTCAATGTAATGTGAACAGCATCTTTCAAGGATCTTTCCCTCAATGCAGCAGGCTGACACACTCCCCTAGTCTTTTGTGTCGAGAGCACAAACCCATCCAGGCTTGCATGATAGGGAATTCCTATCAGTAGGCTTTTGATAGACGGCCGTCAATAGTCCATTGCCCTCTACTGTGATATCTACATCCAGGTATACCGCAGAGTCCCTGCTAATGCTCCAAGTGAACCGCAAACAGTCATCTTGTTCATTCAGACATGATAAGAATACCAATAGCTGGTCCTCTGATCCGATCCAGATACAGAGGACATCATCAATAAACCTCTTCCAGAGAGAAATATTCTCCTGGAAGGGGTTGGAGGCATGGTAGACCACATTCTCCTCGAACTGGCCCACATAAATGCAGAGATTTTGCCCGCCCCAGTGGGTCAGTTGGCCCTGAGGTGACCGTGTTTGAACAACGAGTACTCCAGGATCTTGAGGCCTTGGAGGAACCTACTGATAGGAATTCCCTATTGCATTACCGCTCCTTTCACCCTAGACCATCACATGATAACTTGCCTGTTGGGCAGTTCTTGAGGTACTGCAGGAACTGTTCCTCAATGGGAATGTTTATGGGACAAACCGAAGACCTGGTCACGACATTGAAGAACAGGGGCTAACCCACTAAGGTGGTCAAAAGAGCCCATAAGCTTGCCTTGAACACACCTCGTGAAGCCTTGCCGGAGAGGTCAGTCAAACAAAATGAACAGTGTTTACCTGTAGTAATAACTTTTGATCCACTGTCTACGAAAATTAGGCAGATAATACGGAAACCCTGGTTACTGATGGATATTAGGGGGAAAAATGCCTCCCCTGAGAGTTGCGGTCAGAAGGGCTCCTAACCTTAAAGATGGATTGGTCCACATGTGCCCGACCCAACAGAAAAAGGAATCAGGCCTACCAACAGGGCATTATCAGTGTGGTGGTTGCTCAGTGTGTGACGTCACTGAAGCGACAAAGAGGATCCAGCTTGTAAGTGGGAAAATTAGGTATTTAAACAAGTTCAGTAATTGCAACACTACACATGTGATCTATAGGCTTACGTGTGTGTGCGGTTTGCATTACATAGGACTCACGTCACGTAAAGTTAAGGTGTGGATACAAGAGCACCTGAGCACTTTGAAATCAGAAAAGTTAACCAAATGCGTTGTTCAACATTTCTGGGAACAAAAACACAATTTCAATGATCTGAAATGGACTGTCCTGGAAAAGGTGGTGGGTGAGAAATACAACATTGATGACATCTTGGCCAGTAAAGAGGCAAGATGGATTTTCACTGAGAGAGTTGGCCAGACAGGCCTGAACGATTCCCTTGAATGGAACAGAGTGGGTAAATAGTAGGGCCATACATTGTGCATAATGGTCTGTTTTTCAGGGTATTAGGGTCATGCATTCCACTGGGCCATACTTGATGGTTGTATTTCACCCATCTTGTGGATCCTGTAGACCAACCATTTAGGAATGGTATTGCAGGATCTCTGTAATGATAAATAAGAACAAATACATGATGGGACACACCTACTGTATAGAGTGCAGACTGATGTTTGAGGAGTTTAATGAGGTGTTTGTAGATAAAGAATAAATAATCCTTTTAACCCCTGGGCTGCGGGGCCGATTCCCCCGCTGTGCTGGGGGGAGAAGAGGCGCGCACAGCGGCCCGGTGCTCGTGACGAGCTGAGCTCATCATGAGCCACGCTTCTCGTGTGCTCATGATGAGCTGAGCTCGTCATGACCACGCCCGTTCCTTAGAACACCCAGCACAGCAGGGGAATTAGCCCCGCACCTGAGCGTTCTAACGGTCATGACGAGCTGAGATCGTCATGAGCGTCAAAGGGGTTAATGTGAATCTTTTTTTAAAAAACTCTCTTTTGACAAACCACAAGTATTTCCTAAACTATGAATTGTATTCCTGTTCACAGGGAGTGTATCCCTTCATTGACCTTAATACGTTACACCATTTTAAAATGGCCGCATTGTTAGTGGTGAATTGTGGTTGAATTTTGAAACTACCGCTGAGACTCCTGTTGTGCGTCATGTGCTTCCGGGTCCAGGCGTTTTTTTAAATTGGTGCTGGCGTCCAGAGTGAGCCACCGGGACGGAGCACGGAAGCTGTGGCTGCCTGCGGACACAGTAAGAGGGTTCCATCAATGTGAGAGGGGCTTGTTGTAAAGCATCGAACATGGTATTTAAGTCTATGCGTGTACCGAGCGCAATTATTGACAGCACTATCATCATTGGGCATGGCGGTGCAGGACTCTGGGGCATATTATCAAGAAACGTTACATTATCGCAGCTTTTATCGGCAGGAAACTGCCGATAAAGCGGCGATAATGGGCTTGATAATATGCTCTATGAATTCCAATCGAAGCCCATGTTAGATGTGAAGACATCTAACATTGGCTTTGATTGGAATTCATAGAGCATATTATCAAGCCCATTATCGCCGCTTTATCGGCAGTTTCCTGCCGATAAAAGCGGCGATAATGTAACGCCCTTTCTTGATAATATGCCCCCCTGTTCTGCATATTTAATTAACAACGCCGGAGGTCCTGGTACTCGTATTACAAAAGTTATTGATATTACTAAACAATGGGTTATAAGCTGACACTCCACTGTGATCTCAACATAGACGGCAGGTTGGGCATGTAAACAAACAACTGGTTAGCGAAGGGAAGGGCATACATAGAAAACACTCCCGAGTACTGTTGGCTTTAAATCTCGCTAATGAGCCTGAAGATAGTGAATGGAATGACAGGGGGGATTGAGCATGAAGTGGCAGTAGTAAAGCACATGTTAAATGACTTGGTGCAGGTGGGCTGCAACACAGGTGATATTTAACGCATATGTGTTTGTAGGTTGACACTGACGATTACAGTCTTGAAGGAGACATGTGACCATTTGGCACGCGATCCTTTAATGAAGTGGTTTGCAGGTACGAGGGATGACAGCAACCACTCGGAAAATATAGAATCCTATAGAGGGGGTTTATTAAGGAATTCTGAAGAGCATTGTGGAGACAGGGTTTGTTTATGATTGGCACGTTCTTCTTTTTAATCTCGTCAATAACCACAGGTTGGGTGTGATAAACAAATGAGGTGAAGACTGGTTTCCCCATCAGCCCTGATGAAGTTGCCGAAAACAGGCTGGCAACGAAACATGTTGGCCTTTCGTGTTTGAAAGTGGGCCATACTCATGCCTTTCTTTTAACCTGAGGACACTCACAGCATTAAATAAAGTATGTCTTGCATGTGAGTGGTACCCCATTCTAATTGTTAGAATAATAATTCTCTTTTCACAGTTGGGGACCAGTGGGCACTGAGCAACACGAGCTTTGTCAGTGGTGTTTGACACGTCCTTTAATTGATTTTTTCCCCCTGATTTCTCACCTTTGAGGAATTTCAGCACACACCTTCTTTTTCTGTGTGGTCATGAAAGCAACCAATGATGATAATGTGAGCATACTGATGAGTACCATCTAGCAGCTCCTTGGGTGTGCGTACGTGAGGTGCTTTCTGGCCTTTCTCACATTTTTTCTGTTTCACACATTTATGTGATGGTTCAAAAACACTCTAATGTGTGTATGTTATGTGGTTATTGATGTTCTTTTTAAATGGAATAATTGGATCAACAGGTCACTGGCAGTAAGCTGGACCTGTGGGGCAAGTCAAAAGTTGCAGAAAAACTCCCAGCGTGTCTTAAAAATATAAGAATATCTGTCCCACCTGAAATAAAACAGAAAACATACAAGTAAGCTTGCTAAAATCTAAAGACCCTTAAAATCTGAGTGACAATCAGGCAAAAAAATTGATGAAAAACCCTAAAGCAATCTCACTTTAAACTCAGGTTCTCAAAAGGAAATATCCCTGCAATCACTTTTAATTAGCATCACCAACGTGCTTTCTCAAAGAAATGCCAAATCACAGAAGACCCGAAATACTTAATTGGTTATAACTGATAGATATGTGTCTTGTGAGCAACCTTAACAAAGGAAATAAGATGGCTGTTCATTCGAGATTTTATAAGTGATTAGGACTTTGAAAGCATTCCAAATTCCAACTTTTGTTGCTCTAGAGTGTGAGTGAGGCAATAAAGGATGTTGTACATATGCTTAACCTCAATGATGTGCCATAAAATAGGAAATAGAATCAAATTCACTAGAAAAAGCAAGAGGAAAACTGGACTGGTCTTTATAAAAAGGACAAATACATAATTACATAGTTAAGTAAGATTTTAGAAACAAGTTCTTTGTTTTGTTAAAAAACGTGTTGAATTTGTTATTTTCAAGATGCAGCTTAAAATCAGCACTGATAAGAAGTGGAATGTTTAGGTTTTATTTACCTTTCATGGTGAATACAACAATGGAAACATCTTCCTTTACTTTGTAAGAGTGGAAGAGACCCCAGGTAAGTGGCTAGGTGAACAAGGCCACTAAAGCAGCTTCAACTGTGGCTCCACTGGATTAAAGCAACCACAGTCCACAGAGAGAGTTATCACTACCCATCGAAGATGCCAAACACTCTTGTAGGACAGGCCCCCTGGAGGACCTGGTCTGCCATGCCCAGATGATGACATGGGTGGGCATTGAAGTGAATGTGCTGGGCCCCTTCGTTTTCCTCTTGGCATTTCACACATACTCAGCTGTTTTTAAGATCTCTGAAAAACAAAAGTAACAAAATCAAGGCAGCTACATAAGAAATGACAGCTGTAATTCTGATTTTTGGAATATACACCGATATAATAAAAACATGAAATTACTCAGACTTTTGTATGTATCAATGCTGTGACTAAAGCTAGATGCAGATAGATTCTCCTGATTCCTTACTTACCACCCATGTTAGACCTGGCATCTTTTGGCGTGTTTCCTCCATCTTTTTGCTTTCTGACATCCTGTTTTGATGGTATGCTGGACGTCATTTTTGCAGGTTTAGTGTCTCTGCGCGCCTTTTCACTGTTATTCAGTGCCAAAGTGCAAGTGCTCCTACTGTAAATTTTGTTATGATTGGTGTTCCATGATTGGTATATTTGATTTACTAGTAAGTCCTAAGTACAGTCCACTGTGTGTTCCAGAGCCTGTAAATACATTGCTACTAGTGGGCCTGCAGCACTGGTTGTGCCACCCACACAAGTAGCCTTTCAAAGGTGTCTCAGACCTGCCACTGTACACCTGGCAAGTGCACCCACATGCCAGACCCTAACCATCCGTCTTACTACATGTAAGGCGCACCTAAGGTAGGGCCATGGTACCTCCATGGGCAGGGTGCAGTATATGTGAAAGGTAGGGCATGCGGTAGTGTGTTTTACATGTCCTGATAGTCAAATACCATGCATTTCGCTTTTCACTATTGATAGGCTGTCTTTCGTCTTTCCCATAGTTGAGCATTGGATCTGCCTTGTAACATTTTACAAGTGTAACTTTCAATTGGGAAAAGATAGAGAAATGGAGTTTAGGCTCCCTGATCTCAGAATTTAATAACACATATTTTAGTAAAGGTGTTTTTTAACTAGTGTGTTTGAAAATGGCACCTTTAGAAAGTGGTCATCGTTTTACCTAGCCATCCTGTGTGCCTCTGCCTGTTTCTGTATTCCCCGTCTGGAGTCGCAGGACTGGGGGTGTGCATTCACTCTAGACAATCACAAGGGGGTGGATGTATGTCCTGCCTTTCCTAGCTGACTCATAGCCAGGCTGAATAGACCTTTCTGCATTTAGAGTGGTAGGAGGAGTTTTCACTAGCACCTGAATAGGCAGTGTCTTCTCTGCACAATGCTGCCTCCACCTCCTGCAGTGAAACTGGACTAGAGAGGACAGAACTGGTTTCTACTGTTCCTAAAACCTCAAAGGTAAAAGGAGTATACATATTGGGGCCCTGACCCCAGAACCTCATAACTCTTTTGGATTAAGTAACCTAACAAGAAGAAGAGCTGGAGAAGCTGTCAAGAGGAACTATCACTTTGCTGTGTGCTTTGCTGTATTGGCCTGCAGTGTCTGCTTCTATCTTGGGCAGTGAAAGGACTGGACTGGACTTTCTCCAACTTATTTTCCTGAGTTTCTTCATGGGCTTGAAGTAGAGCTTGTCACCTGTTCAAGAAGTCTCAGGAACAGCAAATACTTCAAGATCATCTGCAACCAGCACTGTGAACTGTGTGTTTTGTGCTGCAACTGAAGAAAAAGCATTCCGATAACATCAAGGATGCCATTGCCAGCTCTGTGACCTGTTGGCACAGCAGAGAGCACCACCCGCTTCGAATCACAACCCTGATCTCACTGATGATGTCCCCAGTGCAGCCACTGAGCCGCTGCTTGCACCATGACCTGTGGCCACCTCACTTCGCACCGCCTCGCTTTACATCTCCACCCTAGTATCACCAACAATGCAGTTCCATACCAATATCAACGCCACTGCCAGCACTGTGGCCTGGGTTCAGAGCTTGTAAGTTACTCGATGCACTTCCATGTCCCACATCACAGCCTTGTCCCACTAACGCCCGGTGCCATTAACTCCAGATCGTCTACCGACGACAGAGCCTCAGCAACGATGACGTCACTGCTTGCACTGTTACCTGCCTGCACCACGATGAGCCCCGCCCCACTTCACACTGCAACCCTAGTCTCCCCGATGCTGCTGGTGCATCACCTAGCCACTGTCTGCACCGCAACCTGAGGGTACCACACGCCGTACTGCTCCACTTTGCACTGCAGCCCCGATGCCTGCTGAGGCCGATGCTCCTGACTTCAACCTCACGTAGTTCAATCTGCAACTTGTGTGACTTCAAGGGCCCGACAAGTCCTGCATCGATCTCACAAGCCTACAACTGCCAACGCTGCACCTTAGGAGCTCATCACAAGGTCCGAGATGCCCTGCATTTCCAAGGTACTGTTTGCAGGTCTTCCTGACACCGTAACTGGGCCACATCGCCTGAACTGTTGGATTTGTTTGTTCACAATGCAGGGATAGCCCCGTACAGAACTATCAAATTCAGTGAACTGTATTTTAAGTCTAATTGTACAATATTCATGTTTTGATTACTGTATGTTGGATTTTTATCAGTTTGGTCTTGTTTTGTCAGATGAATATTGGCTATTTTTCTAAAACTAGTGTGGTGTCATTTTGTGGTGTTTTCAATGTATTACATTGTTTTATGTGCAAATACTTTACCCATTGCCTCTGACAAAAGCCTGACTGCTCGTGCCAAGCTAACAATAGGGCCTAGAAGGAAGGGTCCCTATTTAGACAGAGTACAAACCTACCACCCAGAGACCATCATTTCTAACAACCCACCAAACCATTCTTTGGATGAACCTTTGGGTGCAGTTGGCGTAACGCCGAGGGCTAATAACATTGCAGTGATAGAAGTGTATGACATTCCAGATAAGAACATGGCCTTAAATACCTCCACATGCTGATCTGCTGCCTCTAACAAAGTGGGCCCATGAAAAAGGGCAGTAGTACAAAATCCAGTACAATCACTTAATCTCCCTGTGCCTAACAAAAAAAAAGGAATGTGTTCATCTGTAATGAAACTGGTTCTCATATAAACCGCTCTGACACCTGATATCTTCGGGTCGAGTTTGCGCTTTATAAAAAGAAATTACCTGTGTTCCCTGGCCTCCGAACATCACATGGAGGCACAGAAGACTGGTGGTGGTTCTTCCAGAATCCCCTTCTGTCTTGCTGATCCTAGATCCTGAAGGCCTAACAAAAAAACCTGGTGGAGTGGAGTATGGTAAATTACACCTTACAAAGTCCCACTAAACCTCAATGTCCTGCTTGTTTTCAACTCAGCTGTTGCCAATGTGTCCTGAACATATTTTGCGAACATACAAACCTCAAAGTATCAGTATCAGATCATCTGGATAGTTTGCATGAATGTATTGTGTTGCATCTAACAGTACAGGTGTCAATCTCCATTACATGATACATGACAGTATGGTGAATGTAAGTGTTAGAACACCAAATAAACCATTATCCATATGTGTGTCATATTGTAGGTGTCTGTCCCATTTCACTGCATATTTTCCACAGGTATATCCTACTAACCACTTTGCAAGTGTTGGGAAGTTATCTTTGAAATGACTACAACTACCAAGAATATTGCTATGTCATATTTCTCATTCTTTCTTACCTAACATATTTCTACATATGGTAAAGTGTCTAGTACTGATCAATCCCTATTCAATGCTGTCTTCTAAGAATGACTCACACAATATCAATGACCCTAGAGGAATCATTTAACATCATTTGTCATTTGCAATATTGTCACATCAGTGACCAGCAATCCATTAATACAGGATTTTTTTTCATAAACACCCAGTTATACAAAGAATTATTTTAATCAAGTTTTTTATGCAACTCAAATCTTGCAACACACATACTATTGGAATTATCTGTTCATTCAACAGTAGTCTACAAAACTCCTTTTGCTTTATGTGCATATGGAAAACAAAACACCATATTTTAGAATAAAACAGAACATTTCATCTGATTTTCATTCTGTCTATTAGGCATACAAATGTAACCAAAATGGTGTCTATGCGTCAAGGTTTTGGTCTCTTGCTGGTCTAGAAGATCCTTGAGAACATCTTCAGGATGGTAAGTTACACACCAAAATCTAATATCATAAAAGACATACACTTGACATCCCTGTATTTGCAAGAGGTATCCCCTGCTCCACACTTAAGATACAATATTGATCATCACAAAACAGTGTCAACCCGAAATCTTAAAAATCTATATACATGCCACTATGCGCTCAAGTGCATCACCTTAACCCTGTGATATCGTGCACAGAAATGTGGTACTCCTAATCCAAGGTCATAGTGAAACCAACTACCATCTCGCCTTCGGTGAATTCACAATTATAACCAATTGTAACAAAATGGCCAACTCACTGCCAAAGAAGCAAAGGAGAATTCTTCTCACTTCCCAAATACAGACTGATTCTATCAAGAAACAAAAGTAATATCCACATGTGATTCACTGTGGCAAACGTAAACTCAGTGCAAGACTAAAAATACTTAGAAAACCATACATTAAAATGAGGGTGTCCCGTGTGATACTCACATTTCGCTGTACGAACAAAACATACATTGACCTGTGAAATAACACGAAGCAGAATGGCATTTACGATCATGTTCAGCTCCTTGATGTTACAACATATGTCAAAACAAATACAATGCAAGCGCATCAAACTTGTTCCATGGGAAAACGTACTTATTCGAAGACCCAGCGTCGCTCAGTTCAAACCACCCGACTCACAGGACCGAGTACGGCGTGGGGCGATCAGCTGCCATAAATCGGGTAATACGCGGTGTCGTCATCCCACTCACGACTGCAGCGGCCATATTGAGTAAGTAGCCGTGCATTCCACTTGCGTTAAACCAACTTCTGAAGCGCTATTGAAAAACTTTATTCGGAGACTCAAAATACACAATCTGCCCTTATTACCATGAAAAATATATATAAAAAAAGCAACACCGCTCCTGTTGGGCGTTAAAATGCATCTTTTTTTAAGGCAACAAATACGATCTTATTTAATGTTGTAAATTCCATCAACAACTTGCCGTGTCCCTCGAGCGAGGAATGACACCCAATGATGCTATCACATAAAGTGATTCTGCACAATGCCCAAATCCTATGCCGGAGCATAATACTTATGGTGCAGAATCTAGTAACAAATGTGCAACAAACCAGTCTAATGCATACAATATCACTACTGTATCGCGTACGGCTCTTATTCCAATTGCAATCTTACTGAAAAAACAGTAGTAGCCCCATCTCCAATCCAATATGTCCACATAGATCTATTCAGTCCAACTGTGTATAGTACTATTTAAACTGTGAAAAAGCCAGAAACAGTAATCGAATGCTCCAACAAACCACATAGGTCACATCAATATATCTATCTACATACACCGTACTTATGCAAAGGTTCCTATGTGGTGTAATTGTGAACCTATCAAGTGTCTGCTCTAAAGGGTTGCTAATGCCTGCCATTCAAAAAAGGAATTCAATCCTTTTTCAACCGTTTTGCATGACCAAATCCATTTGTTTTCCTTAAGTGTGAGCAGCCGAACGACATTCTGTCGCCTCTTTGAACTCCTTACAATTTCAAGCACAAACCATTTCATATCTGATGCTGTGTGTGTTTCCTTCAGATAATGTTCAACCAGGGGTGCCATTGTTACATTGCAGCGTATTCGTGACTGATGTTGCATAATACGTTTTTTCACCTCTTGTGTGGTTTTTCCAATATAGGATAGAGAACACGGACATTGTATACAATAAATGACATTCTTAGTCAGGCAATTTGAATGATGTCACAATTTCCATTCTTTGCCATTCAATGTGCATGTTTTTGTTACACTGGTAGTTGCGCAAGCTGCACAATTCCCACACGGGTAATGTCCTGTTACTGGCATTAGACCCCACATATTTTGTATTGTGGTAGGAGTTTGTTCACTGTAGGCTCTGACCAGGTGGTCTCTTAAATTTCTCGCTCTCTTAAAAGCAAAACGTTGTTGTTCTAAATGAAGTTCAACTTTCTTGATGAGGTGCCAATTTCATTTGATTATCTTTTTGATAGTATTAGACTCGGTACCAAATGTAGTCACGCAAGTGATTGGCTGCATTTGGTTATCTTTCTGCATTACCTAACGCTGCTCATCTTTGTGCAATAATGCCTGTCGGTCATAATATCATGCCGGTTTCATAGCATGCTTCACAAGTCCATATGGGTAACTTCTCACAACCAATTTTGACTGTAAGATTCTGGCTTCTTTAAAATAATCTTCCCTTTTGGTGCAGTTGTGTTTAATACGCAAAAACAGCCCAAAAGGGAGATTATCCCTCAGATTACAAGGATGGTGGCTGTTTTCTTCTTGGTATATACATTGTTTGTCTCAAAAGATTTTAATGTACAATGCACACTTTTACGAATAGAAATGTTCTAAATGTCTCAATAGGTCTAACTGGCAGAGCACGTGGCCAGGAATCTGCCACTGAGGAGACCGCCACTTCAGCCCAAGATCAGACAGTCAATGAGGATAAAACTCCTGGTAATCTGGATGAGGATGAGGAGTCTGGTCCTTCTGGTCAGCTTGGACAGATGACTCCAGTGAGACTCACTGCATCCACCCCAACACCTTCAACCCCAGCTATAACACCTCAGCTACCCGAAGACTCTACTTTCTGTGTTCCTAGCATTGTGACACCGGCCATGTGCCCCCCCCAGTCCTGGGTAATAAGACCACAGCACCACTAGCTCCAGCTCATCCAAGATCCAGTTGGATGGTCCACACTGGGCCACGGCCACAGGGCAGTGGGTTTAGGAGCTCTGGGAGGGGTAATGTGGACCAGCATAGTGAGGCCACTCGGGTCACTCCCACCCAGACCACCATTGACCAAGTCCTGGGAGCCTATAATCAGTCCCAAGACATAATGGGCCAGGTACTCACCAAGCTCCTGGAGGTGAAGCTGTTGCAGAGCGAGCTCAGTTATCAGATGGGGGCTCACAGCTCCAATATGGGCGCTTTCGCTGGGGTGCTGAAGGACATTTGCACCCATATGTGCAGGGCTTTCTCAGCACAATCTATCCCTTCCTGTGGGTCTACAACATCTCGCCTTTCTACATCTACCACAGCCACAACACGGGGAGTCCTGCCCCCAGAAGAACCACTAGTAGCCCGCCAGGCCCTGCTACTGTGGATCCCCCATCACCCTCAGGAGGGGATGTCCATGCATATTACCAAGAGGTGAAAATGACAAGATTTCTGCCACCACCAGCAAAACGTTTACTTTTTTCATGTTTAGTTCAATAAATTTGCAACTCAAAAACTCATAGACTGGTGTTGTATATCTCAACTCTATCAATGCCTTTTTGGCAATTGTTTTTTCCATCATGACTTTACAATGACAAAAATCATATGAAACTGTAAACATAGATCTTTTCCTAGTAGGTAATGTTTTACCAAGTTCCCAATCATGACTCAGAAAAAAACATACCATTGAACCATCTACAATTATGTTTATTTCATGTGACCAAACCTGTCCACATTTTCACTACCATAGGAAACCACACATGTCATTCATACTCAGTGCCACTTTTCACATTTCCTGTACCAGATGTTGCCATCATGGAAGAAAGGGACAAATCCAAAACAATCAAATTGAAAAGGCAAATTATCATTCACTCATGTCATCAGCTGGAGCCATATCTTCTTGCTCGCATAAGGAATCCTACATCAATAACACCAATGGACTAAAGAAAATGCTAGGACCACATTTTGTAGACATAAGATGATTCCAATCCACTGTTCCAGTATCTTATGGAATGTCACAACCAAGTTTCAGTGGTGTGCCATTAGAAGTATGTCCCACAATATTGAGACACATCAACAGCTACATACACTTTACACTCAATTATGATTTTGCCAATGTGAAGGGAGAACAGAATAATTTGACTCCACTACCACAAGTGGTATGAGCTAATGATGGCATGCATATTGCCTTAGTGCCAACACATGACAGTGAACAAGTGCAATGTAATCTTCACATCTTTCATTCAATCATCACAGTGCAAGTTGCGTTGGTATAATATTTGTACACCCAAACTCTTGGTCTGTCTTTTCCAAGATGAACCCAGGTTCTCTTTGTCATATGAAACAGCAGCATATGCCTTCAAATGTCACAACTCAGACATGTCCAAATGAAGATTACATGGCGAAGGAACCTAAAACAGATCCATACAAAAAGATTACCAATCAAACACAACATAATTGACACATTACAAAGTCAACTTTTAGAGAACACAGTTTCACTAAACAGTCAGAGAAAACAAGTGTTACTGAACACAGTAGTGAATGTGTCAAAACGTTGCTCAAAAACTCCTTTGGCCTGAACTTCCCTGAACTTGCCCTTCCCAATAAATGACCACCACATACTTCTCTCATCACCATATCAATATTTGGTGTAACAGTGAAAGTTATAACATATAACCATATACTTACAATCATGAGAAGAAGTTGTTAATGACATCTAGACATTAGTCAACTCCTTCCTCTTCACCACTATCATCTTCATTTCGCACTTCAGGATCCTTACCCAGTGGCTCTTCATGGTCTCCATCCTTTGTGATAGAAGGGATGTTCCGCTGCAGGGCGATGTTGTACAGCATGCATCAGTCCACAGTGATTTGGCACACCTTATTGGGTGACTAGTGGAGGGCTCCACCAGTTTTTTCCAGACATCAAAATCCAGCCTTTAGGAGCCCGAAATCCAGCTCAAGTAGCCACCATGTTATTCCATTGGCCTCATTGAAGCGGACTTCCCCTGGTGCTGTTGGACACCTGAGCAAAGCCATGAAAGTCCCCCTTAACATTGGCTAAATCCTGCTGCTGTGGAAACTGAATGAAGCTATTGATGTGTCTCATCATTGAAGAAAGAACTTGTTGTAGCACACCCCTGAAAGTTGGTTGTGACATGCAACCAGATACTGCCACAGTGTATTGGAAAGAACCTGGTACCACAAAATAGAGCACTGGCATGAGTTTGAAAATTGGTTTAATAAATGTGGGATTTCTATTGTGAGGGTGAAGATCTTGCTCCAGCTGATGACATAAATCCAGTATAGTTTTTTTTCAATGGGTGGTACACTTGAGACAGTCATCTCCACACTCTCCCATGGTTCATATGTCTGCATGGAAAAACATTTGAGCATATTTCACATTATCCACGGCAATATATTTGATAAGTAACACTACAGTCATGCAGTTTTGCAAAATATATATGGTTTAATTCATTTTTGATCAAGCACTTTCTTTTTGTCCTTTATCCATCACAAATAAATTCTGTAGCCCAAAATAATTAAAAAGAATAAATGTGTAAATAATACATTTCAAACTTATTATTTACTTAAAAAAATAATTCCTCCATAAATACCGTCAACAGAGGTGTACACAACACTCCACTGATATTGTGTTTCAGCACAGTAACGCATTACACATAATTGTTAATTAAAAAAAAGGATGTTTCATTGAAGTGTGAATATATAAACAAATTAACCCCATTTTGAGTGGTGATGAAGCACCTAACTGTCACAAACACACTATTTTGAACTTTTAACATGCCGGGTGCCTGACCTTACCGATAGGACATTTGGAATCATCAGACGGGTGTGGCAGTAAACTCCACAACGGACACATCCATAGGCTAACCTTGGTGAATGTAACAGTTAAAGGTCAATGGCTGTGTTCGTCTCTGCTGAGGATCGTGTACGTCACGTTCATATATGTGGCGATTGGAAAATAAGCTCACTTGCCTCCTAACACTGCTGCTATCAAGACTTCCTCCACTTTTGTTGCTGCTCTGGGAATAACCATGGCAGGTCAAGCAGGTAAGAGGGTCCTGCCTTCATGCTAGAGGAGCTGGAGTGGCTGGCAAAAGAGGTTCTTTGCCTGTATGGCCAGCTCTACTGATCACCAGAGGAACAGGTACTTGTTTGAAATGCAAATGTGAATCTATCGTACTGCCTTGTTTCCATTCACACAGGATACAATATGCCTTTGAGTTCCTGAGTGGTGTAGTGATTGGTGTTAATAGTCATATGTTGTGGTCCTTATATAAGACAATGATGTTAGGGATTTATAAGCACTTTACAATTTCAAATACAGAACACCAATCAAACAGTCTAGGAACAGAGGATTCAATGTCTATAGTAGGTGACAATGATCCTAAAACACATGCAATAATGATAAAGAGGCTTTAAAGTTAAATATTGATATACAAACATTCCAAACTGAATTCCAAAAGGATAAAACAGAAGGGCATTCATATATTTGATGTTTAAACGTGCCCGTTGCAGTAGTGCAAGACCAACAAAGTGGAGAAGAGGTTGGTAAAAACTTACATATGCTAACAGGAGTAATAATAGCTCTATGATAAATAAAGAACAAAGAATGAGTTATACGTGCAGCAGCGGAAACTTTAAATAGCTTAGACCACATTTTCTCCCACATTAGAACAGGTAGAGAAATGGATAAATCGGCTTCCCAAGAAATCTTGAATACTGTATTTAGAACGAACATAAACATTGGATAATAACAGTTTATATACAAGGGCGGCTTTGGGTCTATGTGTTGAAAATAAAGGGTAGAGAGACGAGGGGGGAATTAAGGAAGGTGACACAAGTGGAAGGGGAAAAGTAATTAAGTGAGATTGTATGGTATTAGTAATGATACTGAATTCATTTAGAAAAGAATCAGATAGTTGATAGCGTATTTGTAACTCATGAAAGGGGATAACAGAGAAATTATGGAGAAATTGATAAACAAAAAAAGATGTCCTTTTCCTTCCAATATTTGTAGTAAAAAGATTTGCCTTTATATTTAAGGAATTTATTATACCATACAATAGAGGATAAAAAACATTGAAGAGGAGTAAAATCCTTAGAAAATGTATTATGGAGTAATGTTTGGGAGTATTTCAAAACAGGATTTTTGGACAAAAAGGAGCAATTAGACATAAAAATAATGTGTTGAAATAATTCCAAATTATCGTTACTTACTTGGTGGAATTTTATTTGTGATGAACACAGGATTGCTACTGTTTCTACTTCTTCTGTCTCTCAACAAATCAAGTCTGATCTCCTTTGGCTTCCCTTTCCTACTAACCTTTCTTCTCGTCCTCCTTTACATTAACTCTTTCTGTTTCTCTCTTCATATATATTATACACATTATCTTGTTCCTTCCTTTCCTTTCTTCCTTTCTTCTTCTTTTCTTCTCCTCTTTCTTTCTCTTTCTCTTTCCTGCTATTTTTCCCTTCTCCCTCTTCTACCTATAATATTTATCTTATAGTATATGCCTGTTTGTTTTATTTTCATTTAGGATAATCATATGTTTTAATATGGCCTTTGTTCTGTATTTGAAAATCTCAATAAAAATTTCTTAAACAAAAAAAAAAAACGGGGATCCTCTGATAGATTATGTTCCTAATCCAATGTATACCAGTACATTTACTCAGAGAATTTTTCAAGAAAGTTGTACCTTGTATCAACAGTTTTTTCTGGGCTAATCAGGGCCTCAATTAATGTGTAGTGGGCTAGTCTTCGACATATCGTCTCAGATTCCCATGCTACAGTCGAACCATAAAATACAGACTCTTGTGCAGCGGTGATTGTTAACAATAGTGCTTCCTGAGACAAGATGGGAGTTTTCTAATACTGGTGTTTGTTTTAGGAAAACCTAACATCAATGCCCTCACATGCTTGGAGTTGTCCACAAGAGCATGAGAGATGGTCACCTTTTTATTCTAGCGCAGTACCACAGGCATCCTGGACATAAAGCCAACCCTAAATAGGGTTGACTTTCTGGTGCTAGAGGATCATCAAATAAGATGATCCGCTAGCAAGCACTTTTGTTCTACCATCTGAAATGCAGCACTTCTCCTACTGCTAAAAGTGTCTGCGGAACCTAAAGGTAGATTGACAGTCCAATTGCTGATAACTGAAAAAGGCAGCATTACCATACATGCCCAATTGACCCCACTGTCCAGAAGATATCTGAAACCTGAGTGGTATTGCTGTTGTGTAAAGTTAAGACTTTTCCATTTTACTTGAAAAACTGCCATGCTTCTAAAAATTAGGACATGTAACATCTACATAAACTGAAGCCAATTTTAAAGTCTATACAGCCTCATATAGTTTAACTGTCTCTAGCCACAGCTGGTAGGCTAATTGCAAGCTAAGGGACATGTCGGCTGGTTAAAGCCAATGCATAGCATTGCTGTGCACCGTTAGAGATGGTTCTGTTGTATGAGTGCAGAACCTGTAAGGATTCTACTATTTACATAAACATCTTATAGGATTTGCATAATCTGAGTGATAGCGGCTGCCGGTTGTGCGACGGAACCTTGCATGCGATTGCCACGCATGCCAGTTCCAATCGGTCTTACTCACGCATTTGTCTTTAACATGCATGCTGTTGCAATGACATTTGCGTAGCTAAGGCATGTATGGTAAAGACATATGCGTGGTTAAGACTTATCAGGTAAGTGTAACCCCCCAACCTCTGCCTCCCCTAAGCCCTAAAAACTACCCTGACCCCCCAAGCCCTAAAAAGTGTCCTGATTCCTGCCCCCCACCCTGAACCCTAAAAGGGCCCCCAAGCCCCTGCCCTGAGACCTAAAACAAACCTTCTCTTGAAAACCAACCCCCTCCCCTCCGAGCCCTAAAAACGTCCCTGTAACCCCTAAGCCCAAAAAACTACCCCTCCCTACCTTAAGCCCTAAAAACTACCCCAAGCCCCCCTGAACCCTAATAATTACCCCACCCTCGACCCTAAAAGCTTTCCCAAACCCCTGAACCTTAAAAACGACCCCAACCCCGAGCCCTAAACACAAGGCCGATTATCCTTGAGCCCTAAAAACTTCCCCAATGCCCCGCCCTGAAAACAACACCAACCCTTAAAAACTATCCCCCATCCCCCAAAACCCAGCCCCACTTACTTCACCGCGTCCTCCCCGATCCTTCTTGCTTCCAGACATTCCAGCAGCTAGACCATGCATATCAGGCACGCAACACCCATTGGGCTCACAGGGCTTCAGCCCCCCTGTCGTGTGTGTCAGCCCGGGCTGACACAGCTTCGCGGGCTGGCGACCGTCTGATTGCAGCCGCTCCCGAGTAGTTAACAGGTCTTTAAAAGACCATTTACTTGTAGATTAGGCTTTTGTTGTGTTTACACTCCGTCTTAAAGCCACTCTGTCTATGGTTATTAGAATTAGCCCCCTCCAAAATATTTTTCAGCCCCCCCCGAAATTTGTCTCTAGTGCCTGCCTGATGCATATGCATATGCGTGGTTCTGGCATATGCGTGGTTCTGACATATGCGTGGTTAAGGCAAGCGTGGTAGCACTGGCATTGTTGGGACACTCATGGCTCTGCCCGCATTGTTCTGACCGTTTCCTGCTGCTGCCTAAACTGGAAGCATTGCCATTTTTGCAACCTGAGTCATAGTTGATGTCTAAAATTAGAGCAGATCTTTGTAATCAGAGAGATGGTTGCTGTTAAAAGGGCGAAAGCTAAACCCTGTATTCCCTGTAGCCCGAGAGACAGCTGCCATGTAGAACAATGGATGTAATATTAACCAATCTTCTGTGTGCCTTGAGGCAATATTTTGCAACCTTTGCAGTTTTATTATGTGCACCTGTGAGTAGGGGTGTGAGACATGTGCATAATTTAATATGTGTATTTCTGGGGAATGTTGGGAAAATTGGCCAAAATTACACATAATTACGTGGAATCCAAATCCGTCATTCAGTACTACACTTTAGCGCAAAATGTTTCTCTGTGTCAGTTTTTAGCATGAGGACGCATTTCGTGGTAAAAAAAAGAAGTAGCATGAAAAATGCAAGTGATGAAAGCAACAGCCACTCGCATACAGGTCATTTGTTATTTTCCAAAGCCCTTGGAGTAAAATTTTGTTCGGCACATACATGTGCAGCACAATGTAACAGCATAGTTTTCGGAATTTTGTTTAAGAAGTTTAGTGCCACATTCCAAAGATTATGCGAATTACACTCGTGTAATTTAAAGTTTGCCAGGGCCTGCCAGTGGGCAACTCAAGCAATGGTTACCATGACAGCTGGACACAGTTACTCATTAATGTGGTCTATGGCGGGGTTGCCGGGGAGCACTATATTGAGTGGAATATATTATATGGCGATAGTACATTATTTACATTAACATACCACTACAGTTTAAGGTAAGTGTATAATTGCTATTCTTAATTCTACTTATATTTACCACGTTATGTATGGGCTAGTTAAGAATAGTAAATATATAATTACCTTACAATGTTGTCATTGGGGTTCTCTGTGCATTCTCATGCTGGTATGTCAAATGTAAGTCAAATTAAATTATTTTTACCTAATAACATTTTAATTGATCGCAATAACCCTTGGTTGAACAGTGGGTCAAATTAAAGTTATGCCGTCTTTCATTCAGGGTAAACTATCTTTGTCTTTCAACAATAGCTTTCATAGGGTGTGAAATCGAGTCATACGGCAGTGACTTTAACACAGGTGACTAATCCCGTATCTTAAAGGATTTCCGAAGTCTTCCTATTGAAAGCAAGAACAAACAAAAACAAAAATATGAAAACACCAGTACTAAAAGAGCCAGTCCTCCTTAAGATGTGAACATGACGTTTTGCAAATGCACTGCAAGAATCTTCAAACCAAGCCTATAATAGCGAAAGTAGAGCAAGACGCTGTATTTTACCAGATCATAGAGAATAATAAACACATATCGAGAGATGACAATGCCTTTCTGAAACATCACTTGAGCGTACAGACTGTGCTCTATTTATGCCTATCTAATTATCTATCTGTCTGCTTCTGTCTTCCTGACTGTTTTCATCTTTATCTCTGCATAAATACATATATACGTATGAAGTCTTTCTCTCTTTCATACACACGCTGACACGCTCGTGCACACACACACATCCACGTCTCTGGAGTGCAGTAGCACAGTGTCCAATACAGCAAAAAAAAAACAGCTATGGTTGGGGTACAGCAAAAGACCACGTGATGCAGGTTCTGAAGACAGAGGCATATTAACATTAGAAACAAAACCAAAAGGAATTCCTTGAACACTTCTCTTAAAACTTCAAAGTTATGATCCAAAACCTACAAATCACTGAAAACTACTTATTAAGCTACACTAGGCATCCATAATGCTATAAAAACAACTGCTCATTACCTTACGTTATGTCACAGATGACTTTACAAAAACAAAAATAACACCAGTGACATCATTTTCGATATTGTATATTATGTCACTAGTAAATTCAAATTTAAGCACACTTTAATTGGGGCTTAGAAAAAAGGTAGTAAAGCTTTCTTGCTCAATCTGTAGAATAACCTTTTGTAGGTGAAGCTTGTAGGGGCATGATATTTTGTTAGTAGGCTTACGTTTTTTTGCATAGAACCCACTGGTTCTTAGAGACAACGTAACCAATCCAGAGACACCGCCGTACGGAATGACGTCTCCGACCGTGTCCCAAATCACGATGGCGGAAAACACACATAAAACCGCTGCGGAAAAACAACCTGCCTAAACACGGCGGATTCCCCACGGCCAACAAACCACACATTGCGAAGATACCCACCACAAGCAGCTCGCCCACATGGACCCAACGCTACACGCTTTTCCGATACTCTTCGCGATCCTCCACCAGCAAGTCATGGACCATCATCGACGACGACGCAGGTACGCTACACACCATTTACTGTCGGAAGGGGAGTATCTGGCAGGGCTGTGACGTTGGGAGGGGGAGTGTCATGTCACAGGAAATACATTGACGAACGCACCAAAATATACACAATTGAAGTACACAACCAGGAATGACAGCGACTAACCACTAAACATGATTTAATAGCTTTATTCAACATAATAGGTGCATAATATCAGAATATCCAAGAGCATGCGCATTGGGTACAACAGATCATGTACATCACTGGCAGCACATGAGAGGGGCTAAGTGCATCAACAGTCCATTGCACTAAACAGGTCCATCAGAGGCAGCACATGAGAGGGGCTAAGTGCATCAACAGTCCATTGCACTGAACAGGTCCATCAGAGGCAGCACATGAGAGGGGCTAAGTGCATCAACAGTCCATTGCACTGAACAGGTCCATCAGAGGCAGCACATGAGAGGGGCTAAGTGCATCAACAGTCCATTGCACTGAACAGGTCCATCAGAGGCAGCAAATGAGAGGGGCAATGTGCATCAACAGTCCTTGACAAGGCACAGGTACATCAGAGGCAGCACATGAGAGGGGCTAAGTGCATCAACAGTCCATTGCACTGAACAGGTCCATCAGAGGCAGCAAATGAGAGGGGCAATGTGCATCAACAGTCCTTGGCAAGGCACAGGTACATCAGAGGCAGCACATGAGAGGGGCTAAGTGCATCAACAGTCCTTGGCAAGGCACAGGTACATCAGAGGCAGCACATGAGAGGGGCTAAGTGCATCAACAGTCCATTGCACTGAACCGGTCCATCAGAGGCAGCAAATGAGAGGGGCAATGTGCATCAACAGTCCTTGGCAAGGCACAGGTACATCAGAGGCAGCACGTGAGAGGGCACATTGCAGTATCAGAACAGCAACAGGGCATTGTGGACAACAGAGCAGGTACATCATTGGCAGCACGTGAGAGGGCAGAATGCAGTATCAGAACAGCAACAGGGCATTGTGGACAACAGAGCAGGTACATCATTGGCAGCACGTGAGAGGGCACAATGCAGTATCAGAACAGCAACAGGGCATTGTGGACAACAGAGCAGGTACATCATTGGCAGCACGTGAGAGGGCACATTGCAGTATCAGAACAGCAACAGGGCATTGTGGACAACAGAGCAGGTACATCATTGGCAGCACGTGAGAGGGCACAATGCAGTATCAGAACAGCAACAGGGCAGTGTTTACAACAGAGCAGGTACATCAGAGGCAGCACGTGAGAGGGCAGAATGCAGTATCAGAACAGCAACAGGGCATTGTGGACAACAGAGCAGGTACATCATTGGCAGCACGTGAGAGGGCACATTGCAGTATCAGAACAGCAACAGGGCATTGTGGACAACAGAGCAGGTACATCATTGGCAGCACGTGAGAGGGCAGAATGCAGTATCAGAACAGCAGCAGGGCATTGTGGACAACAGATCAGGTACATCATTGGCAGCACATGAGAGGGCACATTGCAGTATCAGAACAGCAACAGGGCATTGTGGACAACAGAGCAGGTACATCACTAGCAACACAAGTACATGTTTCAAGCCACCCGTCCCAAGGACAAAAGCAGTGCAAGGCTCGTTACAATGGACAATGTACACACCATGTGAAAAGACATGTGAGTGAAGTGAACAGGACCTCACATCACAGAATCAGGTGGACTGCTTGAACTACCTGCCTCGGACACACTGCCAGCACCAGTAACAGGAGTGTGAGACACAGCCACAGCTCGAGTGACTGACACATGAGCCACAGACCCAGACACACTGCCAGCACCAGAAATAGGAGTGTGAGACACAGCCACAGCTCGAGTGACTGACACATAAGCCACAGACCCAGACACACTGCCAGCACCAGGAACCGGAGTGTGAGACACAGCCACAGCTCGAGTGACTGACACATGAGCCACAGACCCAGACACACTGCCAGCACCAGAAACCGGAGTGTGAGACACAGCCACAGATGTAGTGACTGACACATGAGCCACAGACCCAGACACACTGCCAGCACCAGAAACAGGAGAGGGCACAACTGAGACAGTGCTACTACATGATGCATGACAGCAAACAACAGACACAGTGCCACTATCTGACACATGAGAGTCAACTGCATCTGCGCCACTGGTACCACTGAAATGATGAGCCACAGGGCTGAATGGGCCAGGAGGCAGTGTGGCTCTGGGAGCTGGGGATAGCTGTACTGGAGCGACATTGGGTTCTTCATGTGTCAATGGTGTGTGTCTACGTTTCTTAGGGATATGTGAGGGCACCCTGGACATGACAGGACTGGCAAGTGGTGCGGACTCAAATGAAATATCACCCACCAAAGGTGGAGCATCTGCTGCTGGGGGTCTGCTCTCTGGGGACGTGCTGGAGCCTGCTTGTCGTTTGCTGTGTGCCTGCCTTATGGCCTCTGCATCATGTGTAATGGGGGGATGCAACAACAGGGTACTCCTTCCTCTGCTTCTGACGGCCCTGGATGGGAGTGGAGGTATGGTGGGACTCCACCGCGGACACATCTTTACCACGTTCCCTCAACAACATCAGCCGCAGTGCAGCCAGGGGTGATGTATGCCTGTCCTTGATGGAGCTAGTGTCTATGGGAGAAGCCCTGTCCCTTGGATGTGCCTTGGCCGTAGGAGGTGTCCTGTCCCTGGAAGTTCCCTGTTCCCTGGGCGGTGCCCTGTCCCTGGGTGCAGACCTTTCCCTTTTACTGTATCTGTCTCGAGAAGCAACCTTGTCCCTGGGAGTGTCTCTTTTCTTGGGAGATGCCCCTTCCCTTGTAGTGTCCTTGTCCTTGGGAGTGTCCCTGCTCTTGGGAGTTGCCCCTTCCCTTGTAGTGTCCTTGTCCTTGGGAGTGTCCCTGCTCTTGGGAGTTGCCCCTTCCCTTGTAGTGTCCTTGTCCTTGGGAGTGTCCCTGCTCTTGGGAGTTGCCCCTTCCCTTGTAGTGTCCTTGTCCTTGGGAGTGTCCCTGCTCTTGGGAGTTGCCCCTTCCCTTGTAGTGTCCTTGTCCTTGGGAGTGTCTCTTCTCTTGGAGTTGCCCCTTCCTTTGTAGTGTCCTTGTCCTTGGGAGTGTCTCTTCTCTTGGGAGTTGCCCCTTCCTTTGTAGTGTCCTTGTCCTTGGGAGTGTCTCCTCTCTTGGGAGTTGCCCCTTCCTTTGTAGTGTCCTTGTCCTTGGGAGTGTCCCTGCTCTTTTGAGGTGGCCTTGCCTTTGTAGTGTCCTTGTCCCTGGGAGTGTCCCTGCTCTTAGGAGTTGAACGTTCCTTCGTGGTGTCCTTGGTAGTGTCCCTGTACTTGGGAGTTGCCCTTCTCTTGGGACTTCATGAAAGGGGTGGTATGCACACCATATTTTCTTCAGGTTAATTTTATAGTCAACATTATTATTTGGCTTATCGCGTGCGTCCCAGGGATATGCAAGCCCATGCAATGTAATAAATACAACTGTGGGGAGCGCAGATTCTACGCTCCACTCCCTGGTGCACTGCTAGAACTGGATAAACTATCCAACACATTTTTTAACGTTCAACTTTTCTCTAAGTTAATCCAATGGTAAACAGTCTTTTCAAAATGATAAAAGATAAAAAGATGCTGCTCAGAACTACCTGTTGTCGTTTTGGATCATATTTATGAAGAAGTCCGGATGGGCACACGCAAATATGAAAAGCCTCCAAAATACATTATGCTATGGATGTGGCGAAAATGAAAATTTTGAAAAGACTGTTTACCATTGGATTAACTTAGAGAAAAGTTGAACGTTAAAAAATGTGTTGGATAGTTTATCCAGTTCTAGCAGTGCACCAGGGAGTGGAGCGTAGAATCTGCGCTCCCCACAGTTGTATTTATTACATTGCATGGGCTTGCATATCCCTGGGACGCACGCGATAAGCCAAATAATAATGTTGACTATAAAATTAACCTGAAGAAAATATGGTGTGCATACCACCCCTTTCATGATTTAATTATAATAGCCCAACCTGTTGGTTCTGCACCCGTGATACTACTGAATAAAGTGTGAAAAAAACGGAATATCCCACATCTGGGAACACGCAAAGTTCAGGGCAGCAATCACGCTAGAAATTACGTTCCTAAAGCTAAAACAAATAGAAATTGCAAAGATGTTTTTCTTGTTAACGATGTGTTTTACACCAACGATGTTTTTATATTGATGACAGTTATTTTCTTTCACAAGCAAATGCAGGCTGGGTCGCGTAGTCCATAAGGAAGCATTAGTAGTTTTAATAGATCAGGTGGTTTGTTAACGAGGGGTGGAGCATGTAGATTTATAATGGAGTTTGGAAACGGAGCCAAACACATAAGAATCTTCTGGTTGCAGGAAGCACTTGCTGAGCGACCATATGAAAATGAGCTAGCAGGTAAAGCGGCAAGTTTAATTATTTGGAATGCAGTTGCGAGCGTAATGAAAAATATGGCTTGGGCTAATGACAGTTAAACGTGCAGCTTTTGCATACACTGAAAGGGAAGGGGCCGTTTGGCAAACAAGAAAGTATTAAGAGGATTTGAACTGCTCCGTACTTGGAGAATAACATTAACCAATTGCTAGAAAATGGTAAAATAAAGGATTCAGCAAAGAAATGTAAAAATGAACGTTAAATATGCTTCACTTGAATAGAGGGTCTGAGCACAAAACTACTGGGGACAAGGAGTAGTATCGGTGTTTATTGGATAATGTGACGATGTAGAGCCTGTTTGGTGGATACACGATGATTATTTTAGAATATTGAATTCTGAACATGAGGGTGAATTCTTTTAAGTAATAATATAGAAATTCGCGCATATTGTGAAAAACGCTATTCTGGCAATGACGTTTGTTTCTGTAATTGATTTTATAGTGACCCCCGACGAAGGGCTGATGCTACAGCCCGAAATGCATTGGGTTTGAAATAAAAAGATGCTGCTCAGAACTACCTGTTGTCGTTTTGGATCATATTTATGAAGAAGTCCGGATGGGCACACGCAAATATGAAAAGCCTCCAAAATACATTATGCTATGGATGTGGCGAAAATGAAAATTTTGAAAAGACTGTTTACCATTGGATTAACTTAGAGAAAAGTTGAACGTTAAAAAATGTGTTGGATAGTTTATCCAGTTCTAGCAGTGCACCAGGGAGTGGAGCGTAGAATCTTCTCTTGGGACTACCTTCTGTGAGGTATGCCTGTGTAGCATGTGAAGCCATTTCCACCCACACCCCTTGAGCATCCTGTGTGTCAACTCCAGTGTAGCTCACGTCGTCTTTGGTGCCAGATTTACCAGTCCTAGGGGATGGGGTCTGTGCTCTCCGTGCCCTTCCCTGCTGCCTGTTGCTGCTCCTAGTGCAATAACCTGTAAAAGAGTCCTGCTCTGAGAAGTCACTTCCCCCTGAGACATCAAGTGGTGTGGATGGGGGAACAGAAGTAGCACCCTGTCTTTGCGACTGAACAATGGCAGAAGACACAGTGTTTGCCAATGACTGAACTGATCTGTGTAGACCAGCAGCATCGCCATGCATCCCCTTCATGAATGCCACCACCTGCCCCAACTTCCTATCGTGGTCTTGGAATGCATTGATCATGTTGGTCTGCCCTACACACAGCTGTCGCAGCAGATCAACAGCCTCTGCACAAAGTGCACTTTGTGTCACAGGGGCAGGCTCTGCGGTGCCTGCACCGAAGGCAACTCTGCTCCCCCTCCTCTGGCGAGCACGAGCAGTACATGTTGCAGTGGGTGGCAGTGTGGGCCCCGTGTGCTGTGTCCCGACTGAAGGTGTCGATTGCCCACTCCCTGTCTGTGCCAACAGTGCGGACTCACCAACACTTTCTGAGGATGAGGGCGATGGTGTTTCCACATGTGAGTCCTCAGGGACGGTCCTGTCCCCCTCTCCGGCGCTGCCATCTTCAGTGTCAGTCTGCGTGTGTGTGACCTCTGATCCTGAAGCTTTGCCACCACTCATCTCTGTCGTCTGTGGGTCAGTGCCCTCTGCCGAAGCTGAAAAAGAGAGAAACGATTAGTGAGTAAGTGCCACACTCACGTACTTAAGGACAACTGATCTAGGATTCCATTACATACATAGTACATGTAGCACACATCCTGCACACGTCCCACCCCCTACCAGTCATCCTCACATCAAAGAACCGGTGTTGGCTGTCAAACATGTACATCACCCGAACATGGCAAGTGCCTGTAGATCTGCACACATGTCATGCCATGGGACCACAGACCTCAACGGCATGTCCTGGAACCCTCAACTACTAAGCAAATGGGCTGTCCACCTGGCGGACATGGATGCCAACGCTTACTCCGCTAATGGCACCAGCATGGTATTCCAGCTGAACATACGCACCACGGAAGCCACTACTGTGTCTGGACACCAATACATGTTTTGCTGGCCCAAGTCAAAAAAACATATACATTCTGCTTACCGCTAGTTTGCTGTGGATCCCCACTCAGCCGGGCGGACAGGTCAGGATGCGTCACAGCAATGATACGTGCATAAGAGGGGTCATGGTGCGGCGGGCCAGATGTGTAGATCTTGGAATCATCCCCAGTGTCATCTCCGCCACATTCTTGCTAAGCCTGGAAATGTCGTCCCAGTGCTTGTGGCAGTGTGTGTGTCATCTATTGCACCCCCCCACTGCCCGTACATCACGTGCTATGGTCCTCCACACGGCCTTGCGAAGGTGCAGCTTTACCTACCATGATGGGAGATAAGAGGGTAACGTAAGTGGACAGTATGACATGCACAAACATCGTAGTAACACGTTTCTACATGCAGCCATGCTCAGCACTACACATGTGAAGGTCCCACAGCACACCGCCAGGCTTGCAGAAGACAGGAGCCACTGAACACCTCATGGCCAATAACATGTACACCACTGTACTTACCACCTGTCCGGGTGCACCGTAGAGCCGTTGATAGTTGCTGAGCACCCACATCCCAACACACACCACACACCTCCCAACACACACCACCCACCTCCCAACACACACCACCCACCTCCCAACTCACCCCACCCACCTCCCAACACAACCCACCCACCTCCCAACACACACCACCACCCTCCCTGTGGACATGGGGGCCTGTTGGGATTCATAGTGCTGCTCTCTCACACACCTCTCCCACCTCCCAACACACCCCACCCACCTCCCAACACACCCCACCCACCTCCCAACACACACCACCCACCTCCCAACACACACCACCCACCTCCCAACTCACCCCAACCACCTCCCAACTCACTCCACCCACCCCCCAACACACCCCACCCACCTCCCAACACACACCAACACCCTCCCTGTGGACATGGGGGCCTGTTGGGATTCATAGTGCTGCTCTCTCACACACCTCTCCCACCTCCCAACACACCCCACCCACCTCCCAACACACCCCACCCACCTCCCAACACACACCACCCACCTCCCAACACACACCACCCACCTCCTAACTCACCCCACCCACCTCCCAACACACCCCACCCACCTCCCAACACGCCCCACCCACCTCCCAACACACACCACCACCCTCCCTGTGGACATGGGGGCCTGTTGGGATTCGTAGTGCTGCTCTCTCACACACCCCTCCCACCTCCCAACACACCCCACCCACCTCCCAACACACCCCACCCACCTCCCAACACACACCACCCACCTCCCAACACACACCACCCACCTCCCAACTCACCCCACCCACATCCCAACACACACCACACACCTCCCAACACACACCACCCACCTCCCAACTCACCCCACCCACATCCCAACACACACCACACACTTCCCAACACACCCCACCCACCTCCCAACACACACCACCCACCTCCCAGCACACACCACCCACCTCCCAACTCACCCCACCCACCTCCCAACACACCTCACCCACCTCCCAACACACACCACCACCCTCCCTGTGGACATGGGGGACTGTTGGGATTCGTAGTGCTGCTCTCTCACACACCCCTCCCACCTCCCAACACACCCCACCCACATCCCAACACACCCCACCCACCTCCCAACACACACCACCCACCTCCCAACACACACCACCCACCTCCCAACTCACCCCACCCACATCCCAACACACACCACACACCTCCCAACACACACCACCCACCTCCCAACTCACCCCACCCACATCCCAACACACACCACACACCTCCCAACACACCCCACCCACCTCCCAACACACACCACCCACCTCCCAACACACACCACCCACCTCCCAACTCACCCCACCCACATCCCAACACACACCACACACCTCCCAACACACACCACCCACCTCCCAACACACACCACCACCCTCCCTGTGGACATGGGGGCCTGTTGGGATTCATAGTGCTGCTCTCTCACACACCTCTCCCACCTCCCAACACACCCCACCCACCTCCCAACACACCCCACCCACCTCCCAACACACACCACCCACCTCCCAACACACACCACCCACCTCCCAACTCACCCCAACCACATCCCAACACACACCACACACCTCCCAACACACACCACCCACCTCCCAACTCACCCCACCCACATCCCAACACACACCACACACCTCCCAACACACACCACCACCCTCCCTGTGGACATTGGGGCCTGTTGGGTTTCGTAGTGCTGCTCTCTCACACACCCCTCCCACCTCCCAACACACCCCACCCACCTCCCAACACACACCACCCACCTCCCAACACATACCACCCACCTCCCAACTCACCCCACCCACATCCCAACACACACCACACACATCCCAACACACACCACCACCCTCCCTGTGGACATGGGGGTCTGTGGGGATTTGTAGTGCTGCTCTCTCACACACCCCTCCCACCTCCCAACACACCCCACCCACCTCCCAACACACCCCACCCACCTCCCAACACACCCCACCCACCTCCCAACACACACCACCCACCTCCCAACTCACCCCACCCACATCCCAACACACACCACCCACCTCCCAACACACACCACCCACCTCCCAACACACACCACCCACCTCCCAACTCACCCCACCCACCTCCCAACACACCCCACCCACCTCCCAACACACACCACCACCCTCCCTGTGGACATGGGGGCCTGTTGGGAATCGTAGTGCTGCTCTCTCACACACCCCTCCCACCTTCCAACACACCCCACCCACCTCCCAACACACACCACCATCCTCCCTGGCAGTCGTTCACATTTTGGTGAATATGTGGCCCACATACATGGTTTGGGCCTGGGGAATGTGTCCTCTCAGTTGTGTGAGGCAGAGCATGTCGGTGTGATAGTGGTGCTTGGTTTGTACTTACCAGCCTCTTCTCCCTCGTCGATTCCTTCAAGGCTCTCTGGGTGCAGTATGCCCAGCACCTTTTCCTCCTAATCGGCATAGGGTATGGGCTCCGGGGGTGTGCCGCCCCCAGTGTGGTGTGCCTGCAGGTGATTTTTTGCACGGATGCCTCTGACCCTTGTTTTGAGGTCGTGCCACCGCCTCTGGATGTCGTGCTTTGTTCGTGGCACGGTCCCTGACGCATTCACCCCACTGACTATCCTGTCCCACATGTGGTTTTTGGTTGCCACGGTGGTCTGCTGGACTAGTGTGCCGAATAGGCGGGGTTCGACACGGATGATTTCATCCACCAGGACCTTCAACTCTGTGTCAGTGAATTTTGGATTTTTCTTTGGTGCCATGGTGTGTGATGTGCAAGGTGTGGGTGGAGTTGGTTGGGATGTGCAGGTGTGTGGTGTGTAGGAATGGTGTGGTGGGTGTTTGTGTGGTGGGTGTGTTTGTGTGCAGGTTGTATGTGTGGTCTTTAGTGTCTGCTGTTCGTTGTGATGAGCCTCTTGCTTGCAGCTATGCTGTGGTGCAAAGGATTGTGGTAGTGGGTGGGAATCTTTTTATAGTCGGTGTCGTGGTAGTGTCCCAATGGTTGTTGGCAGTCATGTGCTAGGTGGGTGTGTTGACTTGTGTGGATTTTTAGGTGCTTGGGGGGGTGTCATTGTGGCTTGTGATTGGTGTGGGTGTTTCAGGTGGGTGGGAGTCCTGTGTAGTGTGTTTTGTATTTACTTCCGTCAGCCATTTGTAAATTGGTTTGACGGTAGGGATGGTGTTCGTGTTGTCCTTCCGCTGGCATGCTGGGTTTGTCGTTGCATTGTTTCCGCAGCGGTCGTGGATGGAGGTCAGTTCCGTGGGAATGGCGGCGTTATCCTAATCGCGGGCACAGAGCCTCCGCAGGTATTGTGGTGGCTGTGCCTGTTCCCGCGGTCATGTTCGTCCGCGGCAGATGGTTTTTCTTAGGTTCCGTCCGCTAGCGGCGGTCTCAGGTGTACTCCGTCCGCCGCAGACGGGGTTTGATGTACTCCGTCCGCCGCGGACGGAGTTTCATGACATTATTATCCTAATCGCAACGGCGGTTTATCCGCGGAGCGGTCGGGAGTATCTTGGCCGCGTCCTTGGCGGACGGAACCCATTTCCGTCCGCAATCCCAATCGACCCCTATATTTGTAGTGCAAAAAGTGTGGTGGCTGACTCCCGCAAGCGAAGCTGACTGGGGCTGCAGGGGCCCTGGGTCACCCCCACAGCCCCCAACAAAATGGAGAAGTGGGTACCTGATTGGGCACCAGAGCACCACCTTAATAAAAAATGCCAGCTCACTCTGGCACCAATGATGGTGAATAAAACTATGAAGGTTATGTTGTATTATGTTAAATGGTAATATTATTTGTAAACTATTACTTCATAATTTCATTTTTTTTAAATTGGTATTCTTACTATGCTTTTGACAATATTCCGTTCCACAATATTTTTGTCACAAGATTATTGTCATTCCCATTATATTTTGTCATGGAATTGCTCTGGATACAGAGGCCAATCCAACTTACAAATACAGTTGCGGATGTCTATGACAGCACCGTGTCTCAATAAGACAAAATCAACAACGCAGTGGAAGGATGGCACAATGCCTTCCAAGCCACTCTAGGAAGAACGCAACCAACACTCTACAAATTCATAGACGCCCTCTACAAGCATAGTACAATGCAGTACTCCATGAACAATACCATACTACTAACACCAATCTATAGTTAGGCCTACCACATTCCACTACACAACAACACAACCAAATCTACCACTAAACAACCATACCAAATAAAACTAACACCATAACCCACACTAACTAGACCTTTCCACATCCTCCAACACCTAAAACCCCAAATAAATACTTTAAAAAGTCTGAACTTTTCAGCCCAAGAGCAACAGGGAACCTCAAGTGACATGAGCAAAATCCACCTCAAAATGACATTAACAGAGAACAAAACAATAGAAATGTTTTAAAAACATATTGACAAGTGTTACAAAATAGATGTCAAAATGTATTCAAATGCTTATAAAATATTAAAACAATATATTGAACAAATACAAATATATGTGCAAAGTATAAATTAAATATTACTATAACTAAAAGTACTTACTAATATAGACTAATAATTACCCAAAATTGGAAAACTGTAAAAATGCATAGACCAATGAATAAAAATATACGTATACAAATATAATTCTGTACCATTTTTGTATACATTTATAAAAACATGCCTTAAAAGTGTCTACATAAAATTGGCGTACCACCGTAACATAATTTTTTCTTTGCAAAAAAGTATATTTAAAAACAAAAATATTAAATTAAAAATGTACATTCAATGAAATAAATTAAATACATCAACACAAAATATGTAAAAACCTTGACTTGCTTTGCTTTGCTATTATTGTAAAGAAACCGCACCATAAATAGAAGTGCAATGGTCATGTCATCATCACTGATGTAACAAATGCAATTAGAAATGACATAAAGGATCTTTAGATTAGAATACATATCATATTACCATTAATGCTTTTAATTAATCCTATGAATATCGTATTATTTATTGGTTTGAGCATGTTTTGCTTTTAATGAGACTGTGTTTTTAGTATGTGCTGTTAGGTATTTATTTAAACATTCTGAGCTAATAAGACATGCAGTTGGTGTGCAAATCCTAAAATTATCTTTATTTGCCAATATGATGGGATTTTTATCTGCACATAACTAAAAAAACACTGAGTGGATGGAAACCAATTTTTATAGCACAGTATTGTTCCTTCATTCGGTGCTTGTTTTTGGTTTGGTGAAAACTGTTCAGTGGTTTTGGAGATGTAAAGCAAAATAAGTTCAAGGGCATCAAAGTATGTATATTTTTCAAAACGTTGAGCAGCACCTACCAGCAACTTAAAAAAATGTGCAGTGGAATGCATGACAACATATGTTTACAAAAAGCAGTGTAAACATTCAAAGCACAAGGTAATTGGTTTTCAGTGCCCATGTCTTGGCATGGTTAAAATCTAGGCATACTTCATCTAAGAAACACAACTGATGGAAAGGGCATGTGGAACTTTACACATCAACAAAGTACTTAGCACCATAATAAATATCAAGAAAGAGCAGTAAAAGTACACACAAGCAACATACAACACAGAAATGTAACTTGGGGTGGTTGAATGCCATAACTGTGTAAAGCGTAATAGACACAACAACGCAGTGGAACATATGGAGCTTCAATTCCAAGTAACTATTTCCACACTATCACTACAAATTCCCTGCCACACACACCACTCTGGAACATATATAGAATTTACATTTTCACATCATGAGTTTTTATAATTTTTTGTTTCCACAAACACTAAGCAAAAGAAATGCACACACTCAAATTAAACACAGCACATGTACAGCTATTAACACAAATCCCCTCATACACACATATGAATGTAGTGGAACATACTGGACTCAATCCAAATATATAATTGTTGTAGTGTAGAAAATTGCACTAAATTACAAATTAAATATTTTATTGTGAGAAAGTGCCTCTTTTTGGGTGGTTGCCTCCCCTCCCCCATCCTTTTTGTGTATTATTGCTGCTGGTTTTTAACTCTGTACGCTGGGTTACTGCTTTTCAGAATGTGCTATGACTCCTAAAATGTAGTCCAATTGGAATATTTAACTTCCCAGTGTGGCCATAGTCTGCAGTGTAAAAAAATACACCACTGCAATAGAAAGCTAAATCTCACCTGTGGAATGCAGCTCCTATTGTCCCGTTCATGAGACTGAGAAGGAAAAAATAGCTTAAGGCCCTCATGTAGCCTGACCCCAGCAGCTTCAAAACTTAGAGCTAGCATGTCAAAATAAACTTTTAAACCGGAGAGAACCCTACTTTTTAATATTAAGTATGTTATCTATAAGTAGGCATTGTACCCCAAAAAGGTAGGGTGTTTGGTTTTCAAAAGTGGAGCACGTAAAGAATTAAATGTTTGCATGTTCCTACAGTGACAAGACTCCAAGAGCTATTATTACTATACAGGCTGTAACTGGTTCTATAAAGAAAAACTAAACTATAGTTAATATGTTAATCCCTCAACTTTGGTTTGGAATATACTACAGAGATAGCTGAGCCACTGTTTCTAATGTTTATAAAGAATTAAACTCAATGGTGAGGTTGGAGTTTAGATAAATATATAGGAAAAGTAACTTATAAAAATGATATGTACCTGCCAGAAGACCTTGCAGCTTTGAGGAGGTGTTAAATATGGCTGTCATAGCAGAAACAAAGTTTAGTCCGGTCAGAATGGCTTGGAGCTGATAAGGGAAGCGTGGTCAAGATGGGTCTTTTCATCTTAAATCTCTTTAGTCTCAGATGTGGATGAAGCTCATCCTAAAAGTCACATTGAGTTGTTGAGTGGTATGTAGGTGCCCATTACCTGAAACACACAATATGTGTGCCACAAGCTCCCTCCAGGGTAGAACGATTTTGCCATCTTGGAGTTGACTGCAATTGGTGTACTGTTGGATTGTTTGCAGTGGGACAAACAGAATGTGCAACAAAAGGGGAAGGTTTGTCAATGGGAACTTTTTGCCTATTGGCCAAGGTGAGTATAGGAGTCACCCACACCCACTAGGAAGTAAATTGAAAAAAGTAGCACCTCATCCCTTCAGAACACTTTCTGGACATGTGATAGAACAGAAGAGTTCTGGATTTGCTCCTTGTATCCTATGTGGAGACCTGAAGGGCTGAACCTGATCTCACTTGAACTAAGGAATACAATGTGAAGTTCTAGGGTCAGTTGTCTGACCTCCTGCATGGGGACAGAGACAAAACAAGCTGCAAGAGGCCTTTTCTTGGAGTGATCAATGGACAGGTTACATCTCGACCTGTACTAGGCCTTGCTCGTGGCCTGTGCTGGAATGTGTTTTGGCCCTTAAGAGTTATCACTGAAGTCCTGGGATCCTTGAAAGGAGAGTGGCAAAGATGAACTGTCTCAGCAACGCTGACAGGTTTGGACTTCCAAGATCTTCTGAACTTCAACCAGATCTTTCTGCAAAGGTGTCTGATTTCAGAAGGGCTTCATTAGTTATAGCTACAGGCTTTCCCGATGGAAGATTTTGAGCTGCAGAAAGTATGATGGTAGAAAATTGACTTCTGGAAGGCATGAAAAGGATCCGCACAATGTTGCAAAATTTTAACTTTCCTGTGAGGAGCTTTTCTTGCCAAAGCAACAGTTTCAGCGGGACCTCGTCTAGCAGCTATCCAAATACAAAGAGATTTTATCAGATACAGCCTTCAATCTTGCCCATCTGGAATATTTTTACTTCCCTACAAAAGACTAAGGGGCTCATTCAGATGGCAGTCGGACTACCATCAACAGGCAGTTGGTGGTGTTCCGACTGCTGGATTACAATACCAGCAGTGGGACAAACAGTGGTCTGGGGAAGACGGCTGCCTTCACCAGGATCAGTGATCATAGTTTCAAATGGAGGCGGTGCCAAGGCAGGCACCGCCGTCGGGATTACGAAATCCTTATGACAGCCCTTTTATGTAGGAAAGAACACCATGAAAAAGCTGTTGGAAACGGAATTTGGGGGCCCCAAACAAGGCCCCATCCATCGTGAGCCACTGTAAAGTGGCCTACTGGTCACATGTAGTGCTCCCACTCACCTCCATGCACCATTTGCCATGCATCATATGGTGCATGGCACACATTACATGGATGTGCAGAACATGCTCCTTTTCAGGGTGGCTTGTGCTGCGGCCCTTTTCCTGAGCTGCAGTACAAGCTGCCGTGAAAAGGAGCACTTTGCGACTGCCAGCCCTGCGATAAATTCATTATGCAATGGCCAGACTGCCACCTTCTTGTCATGCGTTCTTCTGACTGTCGCAATAGCGGGTGGCGGTCCAACTGACCATTATCATAATGAGGGCCTAAGTCAGACAGTACGACCTTTGATTGGGATGACTCACTGGGTGTAGCGAACCTACACTTCATCGCAGTCGTCCTGAAGTTGTACCTAGGTCCCATTGAACATTGAACAGTGATTTCTGGTTGGTGCTTAACTTTTTCTTGTCACGTTTTGCCTTATAATTTTAAAATTCACATCTCCCTATTGGATTTTAGTCATTACCTGTTGTTTATTATTGAGTTGTATTTTGACTGTTTTAGTGTTGCTTAAAACTTTACACATTTTTATACATTAAGCCTGTCTGATCTGTGCCATAACTACCAGTGTTTGGCCCCAGGCTTAAATGATTGAAACTATATGTTTTACCTGACAGGGATTTTAGCACTTATTACTTGGGTAGAAGTCACATCTTCCCCAACAAAATAACCCATTTTCTTACATTTATATAATTTAAGAAATAGTAACAACAACCTTGAAAAAAATATCACACTTTTAAACTATCAATAAAAAGTAAAAATAATTTTAATGAATTAAACACTCAACTTTTAAATAAATGTATTAAAATATAATTCAAATGCTAGGGAGGTTGAGATATTTTTTGTTAAATAACCTTTATAAATAACATTAGTATATGTTAAATATTTAGATATTAAATAAACATTTAATTTTATGGATAAATGTGCTGTAATTCTTGCTATTATTAGTTCTAGGTTAATAATAATCATGTAAATTAATTTACAATTTTATTTTACATTAACATATTGTTTTACACAGGGATATTTCCAGCCAGTGGTGGAGATCTCTGCTCTGGTGGTGACCATCTCTACCCGGATGGTGGCAATCTTTGCCTACAACAAAAACTTTACAGTTGTAACTAGGTACCCAGCCCCTCAGAACACTTTCTGGACATCTGGTGGAATATAAGAGGACTGGACCTGCTACCTGTGGAGACCTTAAGGGTTTGACTATTACTGCTAAAAGTAGTAATTTTACACTCTTAAATTCAGTCTTAGATGTCTCCAACTAATGGCAGGAAGGGGTGGAGACATATAAGTCTACACTTAGGTGTAACTCTACACTTGGAACTAGTGAATAGCAAAACATGTGATTTTGCAACTAGGTCATACATATTGTTGTACTGAACTTTTTTTAAATAAATATACTTTTTAACCAAGGTAATGGTCCACATGGACATTGAGGTACTACAGAATCAGAAAGAAGCTATGCTGCAAAGAATAGTTCGGAAAATGTTGGAAAACGTCTCCTCCATTCACTTTCAGCAGTCATGAAATATTCAATACCATGACGATAGTTTCCTACTCAATCATCTTCAGAACTTGGGCAGGGCATTGCTTGACAGATGTAGCAGACTACAGATAAAGTGACATTTAAGTAATCTGTACAGCTATTGTTGGGCAAAGAGGGCAACGCCTATTGTTATTATTGTTATTAAGTCATCTGTACAGCTATTGTTGGGCAAAGAGGGCAAAGACTATTGTTGGGCAAAGACTCTCCTCTAAGGTCCACCATCAGTGCAGTAGTACCACCTGAGGTCTGGTACCATTCTCTTCCTCCCACAGTCTGGCATAGCAAACCACTTCCACAAGAATGTACATTTCTGATGATAGTGAGAAAATTCGGATGAAAACTGCAAGGAATATATTTCCAGTTATTGCATGTATCACAGATCAGCAGTCATGCCTACTTGGTATTTAGACATGTTACTGCACTTTAAAACATCATGACATATATTGCAAGCAATGTATTACACCAGTATTCAACATTTGCACACACCATGAAATGCAACCATAGCCAGGAATCATGCTGGCTTTGTCTTCCAACAAAATGGTTGTTGCAGGTTCAGCATCTCTGTTTGGAACCACAGGAACATTGGCCCTGCCTTCACTGCCAATCCTGTATCTGGCTATCACATTTTCCATGGGCTTAGTCATAGAGAACCAAAGAAACACAGAACCCAGCACAAAGCCTTCACAAGGTACAACAACCTGCTCAGTGTTAGACAAGCCAGCAATGATTTCTACAAGGGAAGTTCTGAATTTTCATTAGACTAGATAACATGTTGCTAAAGGAACACTTTTAATTCTCCTAATATGAAGATACTGAGACAAAACAAATAATTTTGAAATATCATTCACATTACACTTTAAGAAGATTCAATAGCCACAGGGTTAAAAGCAGCATTGTGTAACAACTACAAATAGAACACTGAATCAAACAGTGTTGCATTTTTCTACAGGCCGGTAAGGACCGTAAAAGAAGTTCAAAGCTAATGTTGAAAAATGCATTTAAGGTATTGATAACAACATGTGTATACATCATTTCACAAAGAAATGTAGAATACATGTTACAAAATAATAAAGTGAAGCAATTTGTTATGGTCAATACTGCCAGTAGCTACACAAACAATTGTTTCACTACCTAAATAAATTAAGGACCTAATTTATGGGGATTTGGTGTAGGGCAGCGCAGCAAGTCACCTTCGCTGCCGTACATTAAAGTGAATCTAATACTGTGCATTCCTGTTCTTTCCTCCAGCACTGACACCGTTTTGGCAGCCTAGCACCAGTGCAGGCACCCTTTCACCATGGCGCAAGGTGCTTGTGTTGTCGGCAGGATTGTTTTGGTGCAAGAAGGGGCACTTTCCTCCACAAAACCAATCCTATGAGGCGTTTTCCTCTTTCTATGTGTACAGCAGAATGCAGCACACATAGAGAATAAATAAGAATAAATAAAGTTATTTCTCTCCGTTGCACCTCCTCATGGGAGGTGTGTGGTTTGGCCAATCCTCAGGTTTACATGGTTTTGTAAATCAGGGGAGCATCAAAATTCATGGGTGTTGCGTCGGAACACCCACCGCAACAACCATGGATTACCTCCCTAATGCAGAGTAAGGCAACCCAGCGATTTTCGCTTCCTTGCCTTACTTCATAGCTATGAGGCCATTGAAAGACTTGCAAAGTGGTTTTGAGTGACCTCATAAATATGATTTTGTTATTTTTTCGCCGCTGGAGCATCACAAAATATTACTCTAGAGCTGCACAACGGGCTCATAAATATGCCCTAAGTTACTATACATTTATTTTTTAAACTTATTCCAATTGATTATATTCAACCATGTGTTGTGTGACTTCATTTAAATGTTAGCGAACACTTAGGTTATGTCATGGGATTAATGCTTGCATGTGATGTCCAAGGTGGTCATGAAAAATGTAGATACATTTTGCAGCTAAAAAACGGATGATGACTCAAAGATTTCAATGTGTTTATATTAATTTTTCTAAATTGATCAATTCTCTATTATCTTTTTTCACAATAATATAATCAGATGCATGTGTTTCCTGATCCTAGATTTGGAGGACAATGCTGTTAACTTTGTAACTGTCACATATTGCTCTTTGTGCATTAACTGGCAAAAAGGCAATCCTAGGATTAATTGGCACACATTTATTATGGCACAGCGCACAAGGATTTTATATTGACATTATTTCTAGGAATGGTTTTAGGGAATGTGTTCTGTAGCACACCACACAGAATTTAGTTGCTGAATATATTTGTTTTGGATAGAGCCAAGACGATTTATGGGTTCACTGGGATTATATGTGGCAGGTAGGTGAACTATAGTTTGCTTAGAAGTTAATTTATTAATTTGACATTTCTCGTAAACCTGCTGTGCCCATTATACTCACACAGTTGATGGCAATGATGTACATGTTTGTGCGTGATGAAAGCTTGTTCCCCTTTTGAGGCTATATGTGTAGATATAAGGGGTTGGGCCAGGCACTGGAGGCTCAGACTGTGTACTAGGGCATGTTTGGTCTTTGAGGGATGTATCTTATTACTTGGGAGTGAACCTAGGCATTACAAATTGTGCCTTGGCATCTAAGGCAGTGTCTAGCCATGTGGTCATGGGTCAGGGTGTTTGACACCATGCTTAGTCATATGGTGACAGTTTTGCAAACTATGGGTATATATAGACATGAAATGTAACCTTGGGCAATGGACTCTGCTCCGCTAGCAGAGGCTGAGGAGATGTGGTAACTACGCATTACATTGAAAACACAGAATTCATGCAATAATTCTGACTCTGCCATGTAGAAGAGTCAGCTACTGCACCCACAACCCTTTGATAAAACAAATTTTCCTTTCCATGCTAAAAAGCATATAACCAATATACAAAAGTGAACTCTGCAAAATACCAGGCAATGGGAGAAGTGATGATTTTGGGATCACACCTAACCTAGGGGAGGGCAAGCAGATGCCTCGAACACAAAGAGCATATCATGCTGAATGATTCGGTGGTAGTCCCAACATCCGAAGAAACCCCGCAAGCAAAGTTATGGGCAAAAATACAATGTCAACGAAAGGCCTAGCAAAGCATTATGAGGCGAGATTCTAGAGTGCAGTGAATATTATAGTTTAGTATTCACAAAGGGATTTATTAGTACTATCTTTACGAGTACGGAGTGTCCACACATAAAAAGATAGGACAACGCATCTTTTTATGCGCGCAGATTTTGCACTCATAAAGATACTATCAGTAAATCCCTCTGTGAATACCAAAAAATGTTAAACTTACAAAAGAGTGAAAGTTTACCTTTATGAATCAAGCCCACTGTGTTCTATTTTGCACGTCCCCTAATTTCATAAAAAGAACCCCTACTTTACTAAATTATGTTTAAACAAAAAATCCATATCTACTCAAACATGCACGGTAACTCTCTCACTTTACCTGGAGAAAGCCTAGTATTGCTCTAAAAAATGTTAAGCTGGCCTCATAGCTGTAGTTGCACTTTCCTGATGGATTCTTCTACATGCAGTCACCATGTCTAGACTCCCTTACATGAATCAGGTACATCATTGGAAATTGCATCTCAAGATACCGGACGTATCTTAAATCAGAAAAAGATCATCTTTTATGTTATCATTGCATTGGGCAAACTCACACCTGTGCTGACCTATGAGCCTCACAATTGGATCTTGAAGTAGCCACAGCAGGTTACAGGTGATTCTTCATACATCTCTTCCAGCTACTGCCATTCCACTGTCAATTATGTCTGTAAAGATGTTTTAGGAGCCTATTGAGCAACATCAGCTGCATTAGCTCAGTATCCATGTTGCCAGCAGGCTCAAGTGCTTCTTTACCCTGTATTTTGGTTTAGAGCCCATGATATGGTTCTTGTACAACATGTGCGGTCTGCTCCTGCAGGGATCTGTATAACTTGTCACTGGCACCTGGAATCTAAATAAGACTGCTCATGTAAAACAGCTGGAACATTTGGTTTATGTCAATGTTGCAAATCCAATATACTATATTTTGGTTTGCAATTGTCACAGTGATAACCGCACAGATGACTGCTGCACTATGGAGCATATTTTGGTGATACAGAACTATATACATACAATCAACAAAATTATGCTACTTTTGGAGTTGTTATACAACCAAAGATAGCAGTAGACTGTAGAATCCATAATGGTTGGGATTACCTCAGTTTGCCAGGAAAATAAGGGTAGGGATGTCTAAACCCATGTTCCTGCAAGTAACTGATTATAACACATAAGGAGGGATTTTTTTTTCACGTGTCAGAATAGCACAAGTAGTCATGTCACACAGTCAGTTTCAATACAAAGCAAGAGGGCCTGGCTTGTATTGCTTTTGGGTTTTTTAGTTTCATAAAAGCTTTATTAAAATGTAATACAGATGTACTGAATTATTTTTTGTTTAAAATAAAAAAAAATTGAATTAGAGCGTTACGAAAGAGAGTACTTACAATAGATCGTATTAAGATAAAGAAAGAGATATGTATTACAATAAACATATTGAAATAATATCTTCATTCTATACTCGGAAATTGCGTTTTTATATTTTATAATTAAGAAAAGGAGAAGAAAGAAGAGGGAAAAAAAGGAAAGAAGAGAAAGATACATGAAAATATATATTACGTAATCTGTATATATCATAAAACAAAATTTACATCTGATAATAGCTTAATTCATCTATGAACTTCATGTCATATAGATGCTTATCTCATATAGTAACAATTGTATAATAAGTTGTACATATTATCAAACAAGAGAAGTAAAAACAATCATGGGGTTTGAAAAACCATCGTGGAATCTCTGGAAGGTTTATATGTTTTGTTTAAATAAGCGGTGAGTGGAGACCAGAAGAGGCCTTTATTAATCATCCGTAATGTATAAGTGGCTGATGCCGTATCAAGTCTATAATGAGAAGAAAGAAGGTTTTACCAGCCAGTAACAGAGACATTTTTGGCATATTTCCAGTTGGATACAATGACATGAAAAACAAAGGCAATTAACAGATCCACAAATGTACCTAATTTTTAATGAGCTGGCCAAAAGCGCGAGGAGTTTCCCAAAAAATGCACTTAATATCAAAGGGCAAGGTGGCAGAGCAAATAGTATAAATTATTTTAAAGACCTGAACCCAAAAGGCTGTAATTGGTGGACAATGAAATAACATATGTAGATATGTGCCAGAGTGAGTATTGCAGGACCAACCCATATTTGTAAAAGTTAGATTGTACTTTTGCATAGAAAGTGGGGTAATATATAATCTAATATAAAATAATAAAGGGTTTGTGTAGTACTGGCATTACATGAGGTATGGTTTATCTTGTTCCAAATGGACCCCAGATCTTTAAACCGAAGGAATGCTGAAAATCAGATTCCCACAGTAACTCAATTTTAGATTTGGGACGGGAAAGTGTACTAATAATGCAAATATGCATATATATATATGTGATGCTTTGAGTGATGACGAAAATGTAATTGGGTCAGGAGGTCAAGAACAAGTGGGAGGTTGCAATTGACTGAGTATGGGAGAAGTTTGTAAGAGAGCACCTTTAATGGATTTGTATTTAACAGCAGACGTGGAGGAAAGATCAAATGTAGATTGAACTTCTGGAAAAGAAAGAGGAGTCATACCACACATTAATTGTTTAACTTGAATTATACCTTTAATTACCCAGAAAATAGTACAGTTCAAAATTTTGATACATTTATTATGCCAAATAGAAGATTCGCAAAAATCTTGTACCAGAGATGCAGAACTTTTAAGAACACAGGAAGATATGCTACAATGCTTAATAGTCGGAGCAGAAAATATCTGAGGAGGGTTTGGAAAGTATATTAAAGAATGAAAAGGAAAGGGTGACATAGGCGAGTCCTCCAATTTATGCCAAATATTGTTAGGTGAAGAATCTACATCTCTGATGCAAGGTAGAACTTGCTTTAGAACAAAAGCTGTATGATATTGCTGAAATTTTGAGAAACCTCCACCACACAACTCTTTAGGTTTACAAAGAGATGCACGATTTTTCCCCATTCCATAAAAAACAAGAAATCAATTTATTTATCCATTTAAAATCAAAATTAGAGAAGTTAATAGGTAACATAGACAAATAAAAATGTATGACAGGCAGAAACATCATTTTTATTGTGGCTAACCTGCCCCACCAAGACAAATATAAAGGTGACCATTTCTCCGTCATTTGACTAATTTTATTTTGAACATCCTCTAAATTAACCAGAATAGTATTGGCCAAGGAAAAAGAATATTTAATTCCTAAACATTGAATAAATTGTGCAGACTATTTAAGCCCAGTGCCATTAAACATATCTTTCAAACAATATTTATTAAGGGAAAGTACCTCGAATTTGGAAAAATTCAATTTATATCCAGAAAATTTCAAATAGGATAACAGACTAGCAAAGACCGGTATAGATCATTCTGGATCAGAAACATAAAGGATATCATCAGCGTACAAGGTAAATTTAATCTCAGTGTCCTTACATTGGAAGCCATGAAAGGTAGACGAATTTCGTAATGAATGTAAAAAAGATTCTAAAGATAAAACAAAGAGCAAAGAAGATAGAGGACATCCTTGTCTGGTGCCCTGTAAAAGAGATAAACATGAAGATTGGATATCATTTAGCAAAACTTAAGTCATTGGAAAAGAGTATAATATAGCAATGTACAAATAATACATAATACATAATACAGCAGCCGTAGTCGTGTTGCTAGTGGAGGTCATGTGTAAAATATCCAAAAACAGTCAAGAGTTGTCAATCACCTGCCTTCCTTTAATAAATCTAGTTTGTTAAAATTAGGCCTGGGCGGTAAATTCCGTTCAGTTCACAGAATTTGTGTAGTTTGGATAATTTTGCATTCCGCCGGAAAACAGGAAATAGCCCAAAATTGTGCGTACCACGACTTCGCGAAATAGTTTGCTTGTTCGCGTTCTCAAAATACGTTTTCACGAAATATTTCCCCTCGAGCACGCAAACAGGAATTGCAAACAGGAAAAAAGCATCGCGAACTAGAAATTTCGCTTGTTCGCGGAATTCCTGCGTGTTCGCAGAGATTTTTTACAGTTTTGCGGAGATTTGCGTAACGCGATTACGCAAATTCCGCCCACCCTTAGTTAAAATCCAACCTTATCAGAAATAAGAGGAGAAATCCTAATAGATAAGATCTTAGCAAAGAGTTTGCAAACTAAATTAATAAGGGAAATGGGTCTCTAGTTGTCACACGAGGAAGGATCTTTATCTTTTTGGGGCATTAAGCAAATCATAACGTCCAAAAAGATACTGCGGGCTTCAAGTTGTGAGAGAAAATATTTGTATAGAGTAAGTAAATGTAGGAGTTGAAGACGTAAAAAAGAAGAATCAAATTCAACAGAAAATACATCCAGACCAAGCGCTTTATCTTTTGGTAGAGAATTAAGAGCGGATTTGAGCTCAAAAATTAAAATGGGATCATCTAAAACGGAGAGATCCTGTATCTGCTGTTATTTGGGTGAAAGAGAATGGAAATAAGTATCCAATTCTTCATCAGTGCGAGAGGGATCGGGTGTATAAAGATTTGTATAAAAGCCAGAGAAACATTTTAGAATTTCAGTGTTTTTAAATTGAGGAGTCCCACTGTCGTATGTTATCTTCACTATTTTGACTTTCTGAGATTAACAAATAATTTACCTGCCTTATTACGCCCTCCAACGAAATTAGACTGTATGTTTAATAATGTTCCAGCTGCTTCATCTGTTGATCTTTATTGAATTAAAATGTAACATTCATTAAGCGCCGTAACACATCATCCTTTTTAGTTGTGGAATAGTCATGCACTAATGGCTTTCTTCTTTTTAGCCGTAAAATAGTTAATTATATAACCACAGGCATATGCCTTAAATGCATGAAATGGATTATTGGGTGTGATGCTATGTAAAAAATACACCTGAAGAAAACATTCAAAATTTTTCACAAATTCTTTATCCTTTAGAGGACTATTATTACATCGCTATCTACTTGGTTAAGGAATCTCTGCAATAAATCAAGATCAACTATAACTGGAGCATGATCTGAAATTAGTATTGATTACATTTCAGCGTGAGTAAGAGGGGAAAGAAATATGTAATCAATTCTGGATTGTGATTAATGAGTAGGTGAATAGAAGATGTATTCCAGTACATCTGGAGAGTGCAATCTCCAGGCATCAACCAACCCTCTAGCGTGAATAAACCTTATAAATTTTTTTGCATCTTGTTAGGAACATATTTAGCCTGTGATTTTCTATCTAAAACCGGGTCTACAATCTTATGAAAATTGCCACCTACTATAAGATTTGCATTCGGGCAGGAGCATAGCATATCTGACATTTGGTCCCAAAATTGCACATCAATACCAGTCGGACCAAAAATATTTAGAATAGAGATGGGTGTATGATGAATAGTAGCATATAATAGTAACCATTGCCCACCTGCGCCTCTTTCCTCCTTCTCAGTTACCAAAGGAAGAGATTTATGTACCAAAATAATAACCCCATTTTTGTGATCAAGGGTTGGAGAGCAAAATACCTGACCGTCCCAGTGTCTATGCACCGAATTTAAGTCAAGTAAATGCGTTTCCTGTAATAAAGCAATATTACATTAAAGACGGGACAGATGAGTACCCACTCGTTGCTTCTTAATAGGATTCTGTAAGCCCTTGACATTTCAGGAAATATCCTTCATATTATTTACCATTGGAATGTGTTAGCATACATATTGAGTCACAATAAATATATAAAGGGAGCCAAACAACCGACCATATAAGCATAAATATCTCAAACAGCATTCTAACATTTATATTTAATGAAGATCCAAATTTTAAAATTAGTATAGAGAAAGAGAAAAATAAAGAAAAAGAGAGAGAGAAACAAAAAAGGAAAGAAAAAAGGAAAAAGAAATGAAAATAAAGAAAGGAACAATGAGTCTGATAGAGACAGGGGGGATGACAAAAAGCCAGAGAGCTTCAGTCATTAAGAAAATGGAGCACATCTAATGTGAAGAAAATATAATAGAGGGGTGGAGAAGCGCATAAATTGAAGTCAGCAACAATCCCAAAATCAGTCGATAGTGGGTAGCAATGACAATGGAGACAATCATAAGCATGGAGAAAAGAAAAAGACAAAATAGAAAGTGAGACAACAATTGTTGTCCTTAGTAAAATCAACAGAACAACAATATGGTAATGCAAATATATAAACAAATAGGTCTGCAAAATACGAAAAGGACCAGTATAATAAAACACTTAACAAGACATGGGGATACTATAGATTCAATAGGTCTGGGAAGGGAGGCTTTTAGGAACAACACATCCGGAAGAAACCCCAGATTAAACCACGCATAGCTGCAAAGAAACTTAAAACATATAACAAGGTTAAATGTGTAGACAAGTTAAACAGAGATAGTTAAAAAAATCACAAAACCTCAAGGAATATCCATAATATCATTAGTAACTTTATATTATCTCCTTGAATAACATATATAGTAATTCAAATAAAGGGAACCAAAGTAGAGGCATAATATAATTTAACATCTGTGAAGAATGAGTTCAGGCATTCCCAAGGTCCATAACTTCGCCTTTGTGTTTAAGAAAACATTTTCTCAAATCTTCTGGACAGTCAAATGAAAAAAATGTGTTCCTTGTAGGTGACCTTGAAAAAACATGGATGCACCAAATCATACCTCTCATTCATGGATCACAGAGTAGTGAGGAAGGATAAGAAATCCTTCCGGCGAGCTGCGGTCGCCCGTGCTACATCTTGGGAGATACACACCATCTGAGCAGACCTTAACACTTGTTTTCTTTGTTTGGCTGGCGATAAGACCTTTAGTAGCTCACTGTATTCCAGAAAAATAACAATTATCCCTTTGGGGTGGTCAGAGCTTAAAGTACCAACATGTTTTGGGCCAATTCAGTGAGCTTGTTGCTGATTAAGATGTGTTCCCTCCTTGAGGGCCAGTTTAAGGATATGCACCCCAAGAAAGGCAAGCATGTCCGACTCCTCCGCTCATTCCGGTATGCCATAAATCTGGAGATTATTGCACCTGTTGCAATTTTCTAAGTCTTCAGTTTGTTGTTTCAAGAGCGCAATCTCTTTAGCTATGCCATCAATCTTGGTATCCGCATCTTGTACCTCAATAATCTGCTGTTCCACACCTGACACTCTATGCTCTAGAGTAGACCACTTTTCTTCACTACGTTGAAGAGTGACATTCATCTCCATAACAAAAGGTTTTAAGGGTTTAATTTCTTCCATGAGGTCATCAAGGTCAGAGATAAAGGAGAATTTGTAGGGGAGCCAGGATCTTTTTTCTGTCGTTTTGTAGGGGCACTCAAGTCTTTATGGATGGAGAGCATGGTTGCGGAGGTGGCAGCTTTCTAACCAATGGACAGAGAGGGCTTCATAAGTATGTGGCAAATTTAGCAAAAACTGCAAAAAACCCCGCCAAGAGAAGATAGTAACACAGCACCAAAAAATTTCAAGGAGCGTATGTTATTTAATGTCATAAAAACACAGCACCAGAAGTCGAATACTTAGAAGAGTGCACATAACTATCCCTTGAGAAGAAGGTAACAAAATTAACCAGCGTTCTTGAAGGATGAATAAAGTTGATTATCTGCTATAAGCCTCTGACTTTGTAATACCCACATCCTGCCAGTAGTGAAAAAAAAGAAAGATAACCTCAGAGCTACTGTCCCAAATTATATTGAAGAATTAGTATTCCCATTACGTAGCAGTTATTATTAAAATGAGGGAAAAGGGAGAATTAACCTTTTTAGAGGAGCCGTCCTCTATCTCTCACTGTTGTCCTCATCATCTTTCTTCTTCTCCCCCTGGGGTTTTCGTGAGAAAAATGAGGAAAATTAGATTGTGGGAAGCACCGGGTGAGAAAACTGCTGGCTCGCTATGCCTCCTGAAGCAGAAAATGGCGTCCACAACCACCGACACTGAGGTGTGTAGCTTAACACCCAATTACGGCATAAACCGAGCCAAAAAAGGTAAATACCTGCTCTCCCCGTGTTCGTGCATTCAAGTCTTACTCAACATGTAGTACCAGAAAGCAGCCGTTGTTTGTATACGTAGCAAGTCTCCAATGGTTTGAGGTCATCTTGCGGGGGGGTTCGTGCTCCCCCCAGCTTGCATTGTTAACATGACTCCCTAAGTCTTTATGTCTCATTTCAGCAGACTTTTTTTTATCTTACTGAAGTTGCAGTTTGCCACGGTTCACTGCTGCAGTAGCCAGCTGATGACATTCTTACACATAAAAACAAAACCATGTGCTGAAATACATACCTAAGACTGATGAGTGTTTCTATAAGATCACACAGCAGAAAGTAAGCCCCACCTTTTAGGAGCATACTATAATTCCTATTTCTGTTTCCTATACCAATACCTTTTTTTACATTGCCAAGGCTGTAATAGGCTAACAGAGAGCACGAAAGTAAATCTTCAACTGCAACAGGAGACAAGCCACAAACTCCTTCAATTCCACTATTAGTTCCTTTGACGTTTGGAGCTCTTCCCTTGCACAGTGTTAAACTCGCATCCCTCATTGTACAAGTCAAGAGAAGGCTTTGCTCTTACTTAAAAGAAAGCTTATGCAGGCTAGATTTCTGACAAGCTCTTTGATTTTCTTTTTCCTGTCACAGAAGAGGTAAGGAACTCTACCGCCACTTTCCTAATGCATTGGCTACAAAGTGAAGTATGAGGGGTCTTCAAAAGGACAAGCGGTGGGAACCATAGAATCCAGAGTTGCTCTATGTTCTCTCCAGGAGACAAAATCCTCCTTTTAAAGCTCCCACCCAGGACTCAATGCAGTGTGTCTGTGTTTCTCTGCCACTCAGCCCTCTGGTCGCTGTAGTTCTCTGGCACACACAGGAGTAGAAAATGGCCCACGATGCGGGAGACAATGCCCTCCTTTTAAAGCTTCCACATGGGCTCAATGCAGTGCAGCTGTGTCTCCATGCTGCTCAGTCCTCTGTAGTTCTGCCCGCACCCGTAGGAGTGAAAAACATCTGTGAAAGTCTTTGTCCTTCTCTGTTTATTTCATATTCCACCACTCTAGTCAACGCGTGCTTTTTCTCATTGAAAGTCTTCCTCTTGGCTTTATACATAAATTAGTGTACATTCTCTTAATAATCAAAAGTACTCAATGTTATCTGCCGGCAAAACTTCAGACAGAGCTGTTGCATCCCTTATGTACCGCCGCAGCTGGTACAGAATTCCTCAACAAGGCCTTAGAGGCTCCACCTTAGTCCTTGATGACACTGTGCTGTTAGCTTTGTTTATTCTTCTAACATGGATTTACACTTTCTTAATGCAAAGTGAGATGACGTTGTAAAGAGAACTATGTGGCAACTTGCAGGGTTACAGTAGAAGTCATTTTTCTAACAAAATAAAATATACCTGTAAATGAACTGTACAAATGTTACAGACTTTATCAGCGGTTCTGGAAGCACAACTGAAGCACAATGTTTTGTAATTCAGAAGTGTGATGGAAACAAAAACTTTAATAGGATCAAAATAAATCAAGACATACTTATTTCGTGGCACCGTATTTCTACACATTAACGTTTGTGCAGTTTTTAATGAGTAAAACGCTGTGTGCCTAAGCAAATTTAGCGACATTTTCAATGGAAAATATGTTGGCTGTAAATTATGCTGTGCTACCATATTTTTGTGATATATTTGTGACAGGGTTCTCCAAAAATCACCACCAGCTACATACAACCGCTTTACCACTGTCCTGTTGCTACACTTGCTCTTTGTGTGGCGTTTGAAATCTTCACAATTATTACACAATCGCTATGACTTCCATGATATAACATTGAGGACAGCAACCCCGCTCTGAAATTTGTTCCAGCACCACTGCTAAAAGTGTTACATTTACTATTTCCACTCCAATCTAACCATTTTAGAGAGGGTGTTGGACATTAACTTGTACCATATTGAAGACAGAAAGGTTCTGTCCTCAGCCATGGTGGTCATGTGCTGAGGACGGAACTGTTCCATCCTCTGCACATAAGCAGAAAATCCCTCTGCTATTTACAACTGAGGGGTTTCCTTTTTAGGTCCCACCTAGGCAGTGCTTGTGCTGTCTCTTCTAGACATGCTGTATTCAGGTAGGGAATTTAATCTCCTCCCACTTTCTGCCCATCTTTTCCATTGGCTCCTGTGACTGTCCTTTGTAAATGGTGGCTTTTGATTAGTGAATAGGCTTAGTAGTCCCTCCTTAGTACCTCCCTTTCTCCTGTTGTAACCTTCCATGAGGACTGCCCCTGTCACATGTGCTGTTACTTAGTTTATTTTAATTACAGTCTGTGAGCAGTATTTTTAAATGACTCTCCTACCTGCTGTTGGATAGGGTGTCCCACAACCACTTGTTTTTTCAACCAGTGTGGCACATACTACGCAGCACATGCTTTACGGCTGCCATGTGTTATCACACAGCATGGCGGCCGATGGAGAGGCCTCAGGCCATTCTTTTTATCTGCACGATAACTCTTTAATGTGTAGTGCACTTTCTTATGTACCTACCTACATCATGGTGCTGCTTCACGGCCACCACACATTTTCACACAGCATAGCGGCTGCTTGGAGAGGGCGCACACCTTTCTTTTTTCCTACATGGCAACTCTTTAATATGTTGTACGCTTTATTATGTACCTACCTATGGTGCAGCGCAACTTCCCGTCTGCCACACTTTATCACACAACATGGTGGCCGCTTGGAGAGGATGCGCACCTTTCTTTTTTCTGCTAGGCAACTCTTTAATGTGTAGTGTGCCTTATTATATATATCTACCTCCCGCATGGCTCTGCTTCATGGCGGCCACGCTTTATCATACAGCATTGAGGCTGCTTAGAGAGGCTGCACAGCTTTCTTTTTTTCTGCATGACAACTCCTTAATATGTAGTGTACCTTATCATGTAACTACCTACCCCATTGCGCCACTTTACAGCTGCCACGCCTTATCACAGGGCATGGTAGAAATAGAGAAGTTTCTCCAAAGCACCCAATCCTTGTCCAGTGCACTTTTTGTGCTCCAGTCTTTGATGGTTTTCTGGAGAATCTTCAATGGAGCTACAGAGCACAGTGTATCGTGTGTATAGTGTATAGTGCATGGTGAGTATCTTTGTCAGTCTTTTACCTGGAAAGTAAAGTCATTCTATTTACTGCCTTGCCTTCCCTGTTGGGCCAGTTGGGCTTCTTTTGGTAGGACTCACGCATGATTGGGCATCTTTCCATGGTTAATCTTGCTTGTCCTGGATTTCATGCCTGCAAACACTGTCCGCCTTCCATCAGTGGGCGCGCACCAGCAACAGGGAAACCTGCCGTCCAAGCCCCAGCCAGCCCATTCGTACCAGAAAGCCAGCTCTCAGGCCTGAGGTCAGCCTGAAGACACCAACGTCTCCCTTGAATGGGATTAGTGCTGGCCACCACCTCTTTAAGGTTGCTGCTCATTTTCTCTCTCTGTTTAGAATATCGCTTCACTATCAATCAAATAGCATTCACCCTTTAATCTCCCTGTGCTCTCTCTCCCCACCCCTAATCACTCCCACAACACTGCTTGTAATTAGTTGCTTTCCACCTTTGCTGATGCCATCGCTCACCACTTCACCTCACTGTTGCCATTGGCTTCCTGGTGCCTGTACCTACAAGACAATTGGTGTTGTGTCACTTTGGGGGCAGTGCATGGAGCATACTCCTACCTACCCCATGTGACTCCCTACCCGGCTGGAAGTACTGTCTGCCAGTGTACCTTTCCTTTTTGCTGGTTTGGTACTCCACTTCTGGATTACACACCATTGACTGAGCATTACTCGCATCCTGGATGGTATCTAAAGCTATGCTGCTCTGCTGGGTCTGCGGAGCTCTACTATACTGTGGTGGCTGTGTCCAAACACCACAGTGTGCATCAAGCGCCCCCCTCCCTACACATCATTTTCGATAACACAGCTCACAGGGTGAGCACTGTGTATTAGTCTCCAAATCAACGCCACAGCAGAAGTCTGCTGCCACTTTCATTGCACCTCAAAATAAAACATTGGCAAAGCCAATAGCTTTAACTCTCACAAACCTATTTCCATTTTTCTGGTTCTCCAGAGCTGCAAAGTTATACAAATTGGAATAGCGCCACTCCACTGCATACAAAAACCAAGTAAAAACATTGTAATTTTCAACGCCAAGAGCTCTAACTTTCACAAATGTGAGACTAATTGCATTGCAATTGCTTGTTAAATTTTCAGCCTCTGGAGCTGGGAAAGATCTTCCCCAGCCGCACTAAGCATTTTTTAAATTCAGTGTAATGACGATTGGCGTGTGTGGCGCGCTGACATCATTACATTGAAAGTGAAAGTAAAATGAGCCGATTGGCTCATCTTACCTTCTCTTCTTCAGTGCTCACGGGGCGATCTCAGCTCCCCGAGCACCGAAACACAGGAGAGAGGTATCACTGGAAAGGAGAGAATCTCCCGTTTCCAATGGTACACTTCTCTAGTGGATCCCTGCTTGGAGATTGCCAAAAAAGGGTGATTTTTCAAGCAGGGATCCTCCACTAGACACCTGGCAGGGGGGAGTGGCCCATTAGGCAAGGGCTCTGTTATGTTGCTGTGTCTTTAAAGGCTGTCATAGACAGTGACATCACACTAAGAATGTTTACATTCCAACTAATGTAAGAGCAGTTTGCTGTGATCTCTACTGTTGATGGTTGTACTATTAAAAGCTCCTTCTACCATATATCTGATTCAGAGCTTTTATCACTGGCGACGAGGACCAAGGCTTGATTGGGGACAAGCAACCACGACCATCAATTCCCCTACCTCAAGAATTTCGCTATGGACTTGGAAATATTCGTTTTTCTAACTTTTGGACTACATTGAACACTTTGAACACAGCATACGTGTTTTGGACTTGGCTTCTACCCTCTGGGTAAATATTTTGCAGTCTAGCTGTGTTGCCCTCTTGAATTGGAAAGTTTTGGGACTTTTGGCACTGTTTTGGCAGATTGGACGATCTTTGAGCCGTCTTTGGAATCACAAGGCTCACAGCGTTCATCATCTACAGGTGTAATTGACTCGACTTCGGCTCAACGGTGCCGCTTTACCCTACCTACGACTTGGGACAACAACGGAGGAATTATAGGACATTGAAAACAAGTACTGTCTCTGATCTACCTCCTGCTCGAGGCTTACCGTTTACCCTGTTGCCATTTAAAATTGCATCGCGTGCACCTTACTTCGCGTGTCACCGCGTGGATGCAGCCAACCTTCTTCTCCTCGCTCTGACCGTCTGAGGCAAGCGTGCGTCTTACGCGAACACGGTGAACTTTGCCTCCTGACGTCCGACGCGTGACGTCACCACGCAGCGGCCATTTTGGATTTCCTTAGTTACCACGCCGATGCGCACGGCAACGCGCATCAACAAGATCAGCAACGCCGATGCGCACGGCAGCGCATTTTAATTTTTCCACATTTAGCATCTGAACGTCACATCACTCACGCTGATGCGCACAGCAGCGCACTGCATTGAATGGAACTCACCAATGCACTTGGATTGTGCACATATATAAAGTAATGTACTCTAAAGAATGATTTCACATTACTGTTCAGTCTAACGTTTAAAAAAAAAACTCTAATGCCAAAGTGAAATGTATTTAGTTGGTTAATTAGTTATTGATAATACAAAATAGTAGTAAGTAGTGAGTTTTCAGTACATATTATTCTATTTACGTTTGGCCAATAGAATATTAAATTCAATCCTGTCTGTTTTTAGGACACTTCTTAAGACATCTCTTCAGTACCTATACAATTTCCTCACCATGGCCACTACGTCTAGTATGTCACAACCACCTCCATTTCTTTCGGAGGAAGGTGAACCCATTCTCCCTTGGAAGAGGTGGAGAAACCTATTCGACTCGTACTTAGTTGCCATTGGAGGAGAAAAGTTTTCGGCTTTTAGGAAACAAGCCATCTTACTGCATAATCTAGGGGTGGAGGGCAGACACACCTATGACAGTATGGACACCATACCTATTGGTGGAGCTGATGGGGAACCTGCAGACATTTTTGAAATGTCAATGACAATGCTAGAACAATATTTTGGTCCGAGGATTAATGTTGTTCTAGAGCGACATAGGTTCTTTACTCGTGTTCAAGGTTCTCATGAACGCGTGGGCACATATGTCGCAGCTCTGAAAACTCTCTCTCGAACTTGCGAATTTGGCGATTTGTCCGAATCTCTAGTTAGGGACCAACTAGTTCGATGCACGAACAGTTCAAGGGTTCAAGAGAAGTTATTATCCAAAAACCCTACATTAAAAGAAGCTTTGGACATTGTAGAAGGTATGGAAAATACCTCCACATGGGTAAAAGAAATTAGGAAAAATAAAGAGGATGACAGTCACACAGTCAGTGATAGTAAAAGAAAAGTTTCTGACTCTGTACATATGTTGGAAGATGATGATCTACTTTGTGAAGATCATAACGAAGTAGCAAAAGTCAATGTAAATTCAAAGAGCAAACCTTTCCAAAAGTCGTTTGCTCAGAAAAACACTCTCGATAATCGCCCTTCTTCCTTCAAAGAGTCTACACTTTCTAAAGAACGTGATTCTCGCCAACAACGTCCCATAAGTAATCAAAGGATGCGTTGTTTCAGATGTGGGAGTTTCTCCCACTCCTCTAATTTTCCCCATTGTTTCGCTAGGGATAGCACCTGCAATAATTGTGGTATCAAAGGACATTATGCACGAGTATGTAGGTCTGGAAAGAAGAGAGAGGTTAGTGAGCCAATTTCTGATGTAGTACGCACACTAGTAGTGTCCAATGTTAGTGATGAGATGGTCGACACAGAACACAAATTTTTGCCTACCTCGGTTTCCAATGTTAATGATGTGATGGTTGACACAGAACGTATCTTTATGCCATATTGTGATGTAAAAATTGACAAATTTGTGTTTAAACTCATGGCAGACTCTGGATCTCCCTTTACGTTAATTGGTAACAAAATTTGGGATGAAGTGGTTGGGTTAGAAAACGTTCAATTATTACCTTCTGACATTTCTCCCCTTAGCTACAATAAGTCAAAAATAGAGATCCTAGGATATGTTGTGGCCAACATTTCTTTTAGTGGTATGTGTATATCTGGGAAAGTTTATGTAGCTGTCAGAGGTGATAATCTCCTGGGATGGCGACATCAACATGACTTAGGGATTATTCTTAATCCAGGAGCTGAAGATCCAAAAAATCAAGTCATGTTGATGAAAGATTTTCTTTCCAGTTATCTTCATTCCCAAATAGACCTTGTGTGTGAGTCTAATAAATACTTTGATGATTATCCCAACGTTTTTTCTGACAAATTAGGATGTTTAAAAGGATTCGAACATAGAATCATTCTTAAGAAATCTGCAAGACCGTGTGTACACAGAGTCAGGAAAGTACCCAACATGATGTTAGAGCCACTGAAACTTGAAATTGAAAAATTGTTAAATTTAGGAGTGATTGAAGAAATTGAATCATCAGAATGGTTGAGTCCAGTGGTTCTAGCACCCAAAGATGGTGGGAAATCAATTAGGATGTGTGTGGATCTTCGCGGGTTGAATGAGTGGATCTGGGTAGACCGTCAGCCTTTACCAAACATAGCTGAGAGTATCAGCATTTTAAAGGGAGCAAAAATATTTAGCGTTCTTGATCTCTCATCTGCCTACCATCAAGTTGTGCTCCATAGAGACTGCAGGCACTTGACATCATTTGTTACACCTTTAGGTGCTTACCGTTTTTTAAGAATGCCGTTTGGTTTAGCCTCAGCTGCCGCATGCTTCCAAAGAGTGATGAAGATGGTTTTGGGGAGTCTTCCCAATGTGATGTTCTTTCAGGACGATATTTTAGTCCATGGTGTAGACGCATGTGAACATGATAAGGTATTGAGGTTGGTATTAAGTAAGTTAAACGAGAGTGGGCTCACAGTAAAAAGGGAGAAGTGTCGCATTGGCTTAGAATCCGTCACGTATTTGGGACACGTTATCTCGGGGAACGGGATTCAACCCAAATTAGAACTAGCAGAAAGTATAGTTAAAGCACCCACTCCAATAGATAAGGATCAGGTCAAGTCATTTTTAGGGATGGCGGAATTTTATTCCAAATTCGTTAAAGGTTTTGCTAGTCTTGTTGAGCCCATTAGATCCCTTTTGAAGAAAGGTGTACATTTTTCCTGGTCTAATGATTGCGAGAAAGCTTTTGTTATGGTTAAGAAAGAAATAGGTGAGATGCCAACCCTGGGTCATTTTGACGCTAAACTCAAAACCATAGTGACGACCGATGCCAGCCTTAAAGGTTTAGGTGCTGTGCTTTCCCAAGTTGTTAATGGTGAAGAAGTTGTTGTTGCTTTCGCTTCAAGAGCTCTAAAAGAAGCAGAACATAATTATTCTTGTATTGAAAGAGAGGCGCTGGCAGTATATTGGTCTATTTGTCATTTCAAATTTTATTTATGGGGGATACCATTTATAGTTAAATCAGATCACCGTCCTCTAGTTCAAATTTTTTCATGCCATCAGAGTGATCATATGACGCCAAGATTGAAAAGGTGGAGCGAAGGTTTACAAGAATTCAACTTCTCTGTGCAATACATTCCAGGACTAAATAACAAACCAGCTGATTGCTTATCACGACTTCCTATAAATAGAGATTGTGTCGCTGAGGTTACCACGTGTATAAGTTGGATTTTGGAGTCTACCATTTCTGAAGAGGAATGGTCACGCAATGTTGATGAAGATGTTGTTTTTCAATCGCTAAGGAATGTGATCAGGAGTGGCTGGCCAGATCATCATGCCCTAGAGAGTGCATTGAAACCGTTTTGGTCCGTGAGAGATGATTTAACTTTTTTCCAAGGGAATTTGATGAGAGGTGATAGAGTTGTGCCTCCTAATGAATTGAGAGAGAAGATTGTCAACCTAGCCCATGAGGGACATTTGGGAAGAAATTTAACGAAGGCTCGCATCAGGGAAAGATATTGGTGGCCTGGAATGGATCACATGGTGGAAACGGTGGTTAAAGATTGCCATCTGTGTGCAGTGAATGACAAATCACGTACTACTACTCACTCACCGTTATCACCTGTGGAAGTTCCAGTAGCTGTTTGGACAAAGTTAGGTCTAGACATAGCTGGCCCTTTTGAACTAATGCCCTCACATGAGAGATATGTTGTTTTACTGGTTGACTACACTTCTAAGTGGGTTGTGTCTAAATGTATGAGTGTAGTTAACTCAAGAACTGTAATTGAATTCCTAAAGGATGTGTTTGGGTCTGAAGGTATTCCCAAAATTTTGCTCACTGACAATGGGGTACAATTTACATCTGGTGAGATGGACAACTTCTTAAGAAATCTTGGTATTATTCACCAGAAAACAGCTCTTTACTCTCCTCAAGCAAATGGTCTCACGGAGAGGATGAATAGGGTTGTTAAGAGTTGTGCACAAAGAGCTTTAGAATCCAAGATGTCATTCAGCAATGTGTTGAGGGAAACGTGGTGGGCACATCGCACGACTCCCAATGCTGTTATGCAAAGGTCTCCTTTTGAGGCTCTGAGAGGTAGATTAGCTTGTTCAAAGCTAAATCCAACTTGGCTTCCAGAGAAATTAGTTGAGAACAGTGTGGAAAGAGAGGTGAGAAGGAGACTTGTGTTGACAGAATATCAACAGAAATACAAACAACGCTATGATACTAAGATGGCTGTCAAACACAGGAAATGGAATGTGGGTGACAGTGTTCTTGTGAAAAAACCGAAATTTGGTCACAAAGGTGTTTCTAATTTTATGGGACCTTTTACCATTATTTCCATAAAGAAGAATGTTGTCACTTTAGATAATGGTTGCACATGGAACATGTCTAAACTGGCCAAAAGCAATGATGTCAGGAACCATTACTGTAATGACTCCAGACTTCCTTGGGCTCCCAACATTTCCAATGCTCCTCCTTCCACCAGTCACCAGAGGGATACTCCAAAAAGATCTTCTCAACTTCCAAAAAAGTTTAGTGATTATGTGATGCATTAATGTTCACAGGTTCTCCTTGCTTTTTTCCTCTTATATAAAAATTTATGTTTTCATCAATATTCAATTTATTAATTCATTATGTAAAGGGGATGTGTTATGTTGCTGTGTCTTTAAAGGCTGTCATAGACAGTGACATCACACTAAGAATGTTTACATTCCAACTAATGTAAGAGCAGTTTGCTGTGATCTCTACTGTTGATGGTTGTACTATTAAAAGCTCCTTCTACCATATATCTGATTCAGAGCTTTTATCAGGCTCCTAAATGTTTATGGGCATATTCAGTCTTTCTGCCCCACTGGGGAGCAGATGGGGCAATATCCCCATATCTGCTCCCCCTGGGGGGCAATAAGCCCACTAGTCACTAGGGATTATTTTTTATAATACATAGTGGTGGGGGCTGCCCAAAATGGGCATGCCAACGCTCCCAAACACAGAAAGAACAGTCTTTCTGCCCGAGGTGGAGGAACATATCGGTGTTATTAATAGAAAGTCCACTAGACACTGAGATTTTTTTTATAGAAGAGGCATGGGGGCTGTCCACAATGGGCAAGACCATGCCCCCACCCAAAAGAAATTGTGCCAAAAGTCTTTCTGCCCCCTCCCCCCCTAGAGGGTAGGTGAGACAATAGCCCCTGATCTCCTCCTGGGGGCAGAAAGCCTATTAGGCACCAGGATTTTTCTATTTTATTATTGTAGGGGTGAGGGCTGCCCCCTTGTGGGGGCTAAATGGGTGTTATTACTCCGGAACTGGCCCTTCAGACCCCCCAGGATATAGTGGCATAAAAGTGCAAATTTAGCGGCACAAAAATTTAAATTTTGCGGCACAAAAATGTACATTTAGTGGCATTATTGCGGCACTTTATTTTACTCAAAATCATTCCTTTTCAGCCCTAAAGCAATGGAATCTGTTTTAGCATAGTATTCCTCTTTGAAATAGGCATGTTTAAAGTTTCTGCAGCTCTACCGAAGCACAGCTCCAATCTACTAACCTACTAACCTTGTGGGAGGGGGCGTATTTCTCCCTGGTATTTTCTAGCGCCCATGAGTGCATGCCTGCCGGGTCACCACTTTCACCGCTCCCTGGGTGCAGTCGCACAGCTCCCCTTTGCTCCATGGGAGCAGTCACACAGCCCCATTTGCTTCCTGGGTGCAGTCACAAAGACCCCCATCGCTCCCTGGGTGCAGAGGTACAGCCTCCTCTTGTGTTGCGTGCACTGACTCCCTTTTATGGGTAGTGCTGACAGTAAAATAAATATCGCGTCCCTCGTGCTTGCCAGCTGATTTCGTGATTTTTTCGTGAATCGCGAAATGCTGGAGGGTCTGATTAGGAGATGCTACACACACCAGGGCATGTCCTCCTTATACTTACAATGCACCCTGCCTCAAACGGAGCAAGATAGGAATTGCAGGAGGGACACCAAAGGGGCGGATACTGCCTGTTTTTTCAAGGTAAATCCACATTCGAACTAAAACAGTTACAGGAAATTAGTTGCTTGAATATACTCAAGTGTCTATAACATTATGAGCCACTCATATTAAAGGAGGCAGGAAGCAGGTAGGATTAAAAAACGAGCCAATTAATGTTTAGAGTGGCAATGGTAGAACCTGATTGTTTGAAGGAACACCTGAAGCAAGCCTGATTCACACCTAACGCTACTTGAGGATGTAGACTTGAAATGGAGCGGGCAAGACCATGTCCATCAGGGTCTGCATTTCTTTCACAAGCATAATTCACAGGCACAGCCAGGACATTCTCGGTGTCAAGTTCCACTCTATGTCATGTTTTTTTGAAGAATGTAAACATAGCATGGCACTTTGAGACTTCAGATCACTGTGCGTTACCCACGTGGTGTATGTTTATCATCCGTTGTTCTTTAAAGTGATTCACGTCTTTGTCAGTGCTTTAGAAGTCATATCTCACACAGGAAGCCGAGTTGTTCTCCTGACATATTTCACTGATAAAGCCTGGCTGGCAGCCAAAAACACCCTGGCATTTTCAAACCGCGATTCTTCTTCTCTAAATCATAATAATTATGATTTAGAAAAGAAGAAGAGGGGAGAAGAGTTTAATAGGGGGTTGATTTCGCAGGCACTTTTGTAACAATTGCAGCATTTTTACAAAAGTGCCGATTTCGGCTGCACTTTTGTAACAATCGCGGCATTTTTACAAAAGTGCCGATTTTGCGTCAAACCGCGAAATCGCGAAATCCTGGAGGGTCTGCCTTAGGGAGCAGAAAGCCCTCTAGCCACCAGGGATTCTTTTTATACAAAAGAGGGGTGGGAGCTGCCCACAATGGGCTTGGCCATGCCCTCACCCCACATAAATGGGGACCAAAGTATTTCTGCCTCCCCTAGTGGTTAGGTGAGGCAATAGCTCCCAATTTGCCTCCCCGGGGGGAGAGAAAGCCTACTAGGCACCATGGATTCTTTTTTTTTTCTTTGTGTAGGGGTGGAGCATGCCCAAAATGGGTATGACAATACCCACACCTTTCCAAAAAAATGGGCACAGTCCTTCTGCCCCCAGGGGCAATAGCCCCCATCTGCCCCCCAGGGGTGATAGAAAGCTCACTAGGCTATTTTTGTTCAGGGGTGGGGGTTGCCTTGAATGGGCATGCTGGTGCCCCCACTGCCCCCTTAAAAAATGGGCATAGTCTTTCTGGCCCCGGGAGGCAGATATGGTGCAACAGACCCACTATGATCTTTACTTTGTGTAGGGGTGAGGGCTGCCCAGATGGGCACGTCAATTCCTCCAGGCCTTCCCAAAAATGGGTACAGTCTTTCTGCTCTGCTGGGGGCAGATGGTGGTTATCACACCCGATCTACCCCCTGGGTTGGGGCAGAATGCCCACTAGGCACCAGAGATACGTTTAAGGGCATGTCAGGGAGCAGCCCCATAGTCAAGGGTCACTTCACTTTCTTTTAGGCACACATTTTGGGCCCCCTTGGGGCAGATCAGTGATATTTTTGGGCTCATCAGCCCCCAAGGAGGGCATAAAACCACTTGCTGTGTGTGTGAATTGGAGTTCAGCTAAAGTGCTGCATGTACTGGCACTTGGCTGGATGTGTGTGTGCTGGCATTTTGCTGGCAGTGTGTGTGGACTTGTGCTTGGCTGGTGGTGTATGTGGACTAGCGCTTGGTGGCAGTGTGTGTAGACTGACACTTGCCTGGTGGTGTGTGTGGACTGGTGCTTGACTGGTAGTGTGCATAGACTGGTGCTTGGCTGGTGGTGTGTGTGGACTGGTGCTTGGCTGGCACTGTGCATAGACTGGTGCTTTGCTGGGGGTGTCCTTGGATGATGGCTCTGTCAGTGTGTGTTGGATGGTACTTGGCAGGCATGTGCGTGGAGGGTGCTTGGCTGGCAGTGTACATGGATGGTGCCTGGCTGGTGGTGTGCGTGGACTGGCACTTGGCTGGCAGTGAGTGTGGACTCTTGCTTGGCTGGAAATGTGGCTTGCATGGATTCCCCAGCATTTTCTGACCAAGAATCGTATGCAAACCTCAGATTTAGCTAAAAAGTCCCAGTTTGCTCACATGTCTGTGTTGGAAAAGTTGGAGGATCACAACAGTGCCACAAGTTTCCTTTCACCCAGCATTCCCCTCGATCTCCTGATAAAAATGATATCTCACTTGCGTGGGCGCCCAAAGCAGAGTCAGCCTAAAAACATATAAATAAAACTTCCCTTATGTACATCGTTTGGCGCCCCTTCAATCGCTACACATTTTTGGCCCTTACCTGCTGCAGGCACTTGGCCCACTCACACAAGTGAGGGATCAGTTTTATCAGCAGACCCAGGGGAATGCTGGGTGGTAGGAAATGTGTGCCAGCATGCTGATCCCACACAGGAATGTGAGGAAAATCTGATTTTTAGCTCTATTTGGGGTTTGCTTGGGATTCTGGGTAAGAAAACGTGGGGGGTCTATGCAAGCCACACCTCCCTGGACTCCCCGAGGTGTCTGTTTTTCAGAAATCTCTGGGCTTGTTAGGTTTTCCTAGATGGTCGCCAAGCCTGGGAACAAGAAACTCTGGTGCCCCCCCTATCTATCACAAAACAACCTCTTTTTGCAAGGGGGGACTCCTGCGTTTTGGTCCCGGGCTCAGCGGCCATCTGTGGAAACCCACCCAACCCAGACCTTTCTGAAAACTAGACACCAGGGGAGTCCAGGAAGGTGTGACTTGCATGGATCACCCAATAAATTCTTACCCGGAATCCCCTGCAAACCTCAAATTTAGCTACAATAATCATGTTTTTCTCTCATGTGTGTGTGGGAAAGTTGTGGAATCACTGGCATGGAACAAATTCCCAGCCACCCAACATTCCACCAGGTCTCTTGATAGAAGTGCTACCTCACTTGTGTGAGTCAGCCAATTGTACAGATCAGGGAAGGGCACTAAAGATATTGTGGAAGCATCAACATTTTTCTCACATTTCTGTGTTGGAAGGTTTTAGGATCACCACACCAGCACAAAATTCCTACCAGCCAGTATTACCCCAATAAAAAGGCTACCTCACTTGTGTAGGTGGGCCTAGTGCCCGTGACAGGGAAGGGCTCAAAATCTATTGTGGAGACATCAAAATTATCTATCACAAAACGACCAGGTTTTGCAAAGGGGTTCTCTGCGTTTTTGGTCCTGAGCTCGATGGCCATCCAGTCACGGCCGGTGCAGTTTAGGGCAGTGGGGCAACCCGGCGGGGCAGAAGTTGACACACATTGGTTTTATTTATTTTATTTAATTAGTTTATTTTCCCTATTCCGTCGTCCATTGATTTCCCCCTGCCACCCAAACCCCAGGGTGCTTAGTCACACCTGCCACGACGGCGGCCATCTAGTGAAACCTACCAAACCCAAGCATTTCTAAAAACTAATCACCTGGGAGAGTCCAGGGGGCTGTGACTTGCATTGATTCCTCACAATTTTCAAACCAAGAATCCCCTGCGAACCTCAAATCTAGCTAACAGAATCACGCTCATATTTTTGTCTGGGGAAGTTGTGGTATCACCAGGCCGGAACACATTTTCTAGCATCCAGTGTTTCTTCATCTGCCCCAATAAAAATCTAACTCATTTGTGTGGGTGAGCCAAAACCTGAGGCAGGAAAGGGCCCTAAACGTATTGTGGAGGCATCAAAACTATTAATCACAAAAGGACCTGGTTTTGCAGGGGTGGAACCTGAGTTTTTGGTACTGGGCCCGGCAGCCATCCAGAGAACTCTACCAAACCCAGACATTTTGAACACTAGATACCCAGGATATTCCAGGGAGATTTGGTTTGTGTGAATCCCCAAAATGTCTTACCCAGAATGTCCTGCAATCCTCAAATTTAGCTAAAGAATCAAAAAAAATTCTGCACATTTGTGTCTGGTACCACCACACCAACACAATTTTTCTACCACCCAGCATTCCTCTCGGTATGCTGATAAAAATGGTAGGTCACTTGTGTGGTTGCCCAAAGAAGAGTCAGCCTAAAAACATATAACAATAAACTTCCTTCTGCCCTGTCGTAGGCACTTGGCCCACCTACATAAGTGGGGTAGCATTTTTATCAGGAGACATGAAGAAACACTGGGTGGTATGAATTTTGTGTCACTGCAGTGATCCCACAACTTTCCCACACAGATATTTGAGGAAAAGTTGTTTTTTGCTACATTTGTGATTTGCAGGGGATTATGGGTAAGAAAACATTGGGGGATCAATGCAAGCCACACCTCCCTGGACTGACCCAGGTGTTGGGTTGGTAGGTTTCCCTATGTGGCCACTAAGCTTGGGACCAAAAACACTGGTTAGCCCCTTGCAAAACCATTTTGTTTTGTGATCGATAATTTTGATATCTCCACAATACATTTTGGGCCTTTCCCTGTCACGGGGAATTGGCCCACGCGCACAAGTGAGGTAATATTTTTATTGGGAGACCTGGGGAAATGCTTGGTGGTAGCAGGTTTGTGCTGGTGTGGTGATTCTACAACTTTCCCACACAGAAATGTGAGGAAATGTGAGGAAAATTTGATTTCTTAAGTAAATTTGAGGTGTTATGGGGTTTATGGATAAGAAAGCATTGGAGCATCTGCGCAAGCTACAAAGCAGCGGCCGCCGCATAAATAAAGTGGTGGAGGGAAGGTGTATGAGGAGCAAGGCAGGAGGAGTGCAAGGGTCAGGGTGTTTAATAATAATAAAAAGTTAAAAACACCTGCTGGCGGCCGCCTTCCACATTGCACATCTGTGCTTGTTCTGGCTGGTTCCAGCAGACACATAGACCACATCACAGACTCCATGTCCAATCCATGTCCAATCCCTGCGCTGCTCTCCTGTTAGGTGAGCAGCGTGGGCATCGCTCAGGTGAGAGAGTCTCCTGGGTTTCTCTAGCCCAGCTGTTCAAAGCATCCAGGTTAGAGAAACCTAAGTGTACATGTGTGTTTTGGTCAGCCTGAGATGGTCGCCCAAACACACATGCTCACTTAGAGAGTGCACATAGCACTCCTCCTCTCCCCTCCCATGCCGCAGCCCCGCAGCTCCCTGCACACGCTGGCTGAGCTACCTCCTTAAAAATAAAACAATAATGAAATTTCATTTTTTTCTTTAGCTGCTGGCTCTGATCAGTGGGGTGATGCTCCTCTGCCATTGCAGCGCTACACCTCCCTGGACTCCCACAGGTGTCTGGCTTTCAGAAATCTTGGTTTGGTAGGTTTCCATAAATGGCTGCTGAGCCCGGACCAAAAATGCTGGTTACCCCCTTGCAAATCAAGATCATTTGATTTATTTTTTAGCTAAATTTGAGATTGTGGAAGACTCTGGTTAAGAAAACTTTGTGGATTCATGCAAGTCAAACTTGATGGGCTCCCACAGGTGTCTAGTTTTTTTAAATGTCTGCATTTCGTAGGTTTCCCAAGATGGCCAGTGAAGCCGGGACCAAGAATGCATGTTACCCCCTTGCAAAACCAGGTCATTTTGTGATAAATAATTTTGATGCCTCCACAATATGTTATGGACCGTTTTCTGTCACGGACACTAGTCCTACCCACAAAAGTAAGGTATCATTTTTATCAAGAAATTTGGGGGGATGCCAGGTAGACATCACAGAAATGTGAGGAAAACATGTTTTTTTAAAACAAATTTTGAGGTTTGCAAGAGTTTATGGGTAGCAGAACCTGGTGAGAGCCACACAAGTCACCCCATCTTGGATATTCCTGGTTGTTTAGTTTTAAAAAATGTACAGGTTTGCTGGTTTCCCTTGGTACCGGCTGAGCTAGAGCCCAAAATCCACAGCCAGGCACATTGCAAAAAAAAGGGTCAGTTATCAGTGAAAAAGTGTGATGTGCCCGCATTGAATTTTGGGCTGTTTTCTGTTGAGGACACTATGCCTACATGCACAAGTGAGGTACCATTTTTATCATAAGATTTGGGGAAATGTTTAGTTGAAGAGAATTTTTGGCTCCCCACATATCACAGAATGTTCCACTATAGAAATGTGAGGAAAATGTGTTTTTTTAAACAAATGTTTAGGTTTGTAAGGGATTCTGGGTAACAGAACCTGGTGAGACCCACACAAGTCATTCTATCCATGATTTCCCTAGGTGTCTAGTTTTCAAAACTGTACCGGTTTGCTAGGTTTCCCTAAGTGTCAGTTCACACAGCTAGGCATATTGCAAAATTAGGGACAGCATTCAGTGGAAAAACGTGATGTGTCCATGTTGCATTTTGTGTCATTTCCTGTCAAGGGTGCTAGGCCTACCCACACAAGTGAAGCGCCATTTGCATTGGAAGACTTGGGGTAATGTTGGGTTGAAGGAAGTTTGTGGCTCTCCACAGATTACAGCATGTTCCACTACAGAAATGTGAAGAACATTGTTTATACAAATGTTGAGATTTGCTAGGGATTCTGGGTAACAAAACCTGGTGAGAACCACACAAGTCACCCCATCCTGGATTTCCCTGGGTGTTTAGTTTTCAAACCTGTACCTGTTTGCTAGGTTTCCCTCTGTGCCAGCTGAGCTTAGCCCACAAATCCACAGCTAGGAACATTACAAAATTAGGGTCAGTTTTCAGTGGAAAAATGTGATCATGTTGCAATTTGGGCCATTTCCTGTCACGGGACTAGGCATACCCACACAAGTGAGGCTCCATTTGTCTTGGAAGACTTGGGGGAGTTTTGGGTAGAAGGAAGTTTGGGGATCATCGCAGATTCCAGAACTTTCCATAACAGATATAAGAGGAAAATGTGTTTTTTAGCCAACTTTTGAGGTTTGCAAGGGTTTCTGGGTAAGAGAGCCTGCTGCTTTCTCTGGGTGTCTAGTTCAAAAAAAATTACTAGTTTGCTAGGTTTTCGTAGGTGCTGGCTGAGGGCCCAAAATCCACATGCACATTGCAAATAAAGAATCAGCTTTCAGTGGAAAATTATGATGTGTCCACATTGCGTTTTGGGCTGTTCCAGCCATGGGAACTAGGCCTACCCACACATATGTGGTACCATTTTCATCGGGAGACGTGGGCATGTTGGGTGGAAGGAAGTTTGCGGCTCCCCACATATTTTAAAACTTTCCACCACAGATATGGTAAAATAAATTGTTTGTATAGACAAATTTTGAAGCTTTCATGGCGTTCTGGGTAACAGAACCTGGTGCGAGTCACACAAGTCACCCCATCCTTGCTTCCCCTGGGTGTCTAGTTTTTTTTAAAATGTACAAGTTAGCTACATTTCCATAGGTGCCAGCTGAGCTAAGACCCAAAATCCACAGTGAGGCACAGTCCCAAGAAAGGGTCAGGTCTCAGGGGAAAAATGTGATGTGTCCACATTCCATTTTGGGCAGTTTCCTGTCACGGGCACTAGGCCTATCCACACAAGTCAAGATAAACGGTGCAATTCATACCTGTACCCCATGGCAGTCAAGCACCTCAAGATGCCTGCCACTGGGTGCAGAGATCAACAGGGGCACTACAGGTGCCCCATCGGCCTTCAACCGGAGACCTTGCACCCATGGGGACCTTGCTGGCGGCCCTCAAAGTCAAGTTCTGACAGCATTTTTGTGTTAAAAAAGGCCAGCACAGGAAGGCTGTTGAAATCCGACATCATGATCCCTCGGGCGGATAGTGCCGCCCTTGGGATTACTCACAGAATTTTGACTGTCGGACGGGCTCTCAGTTGAATGATCAGTCGGAGTCCTTTCCAAACTCCTTTAGTGTAAACGCCACATTAAGATGCGGTCGGAATGCTCACACCGGCATCGGAGCCATTTCCAACTGCATCGTAATCGGCCCCTAGATGTGTTATATTTACTATTACCACTCCAATTTTGTGAAAGGTGTTGGACATTCAAGGAGGTCACATTTACTATTCCTACTCCAATTTATACCATTTCGGTTAAGGTGTTGGGCACTAAATGGGTTAGACTAAATATTCCAACTCAAATCTTTGTAGAGGTGTCGGACTGTAAAGGGTCAACATTTACTATTCATACTAAAGTATACATTAATAGTGAGCAGCTATCTCCCAGCTTCCCCCAACCTCCTGGTTTGCATCGATAAAACGATCAGAAAGATGGTGGAGAAGATAGCGGAATGATTTTAGGAGAGTAGTATAAACTTACTGGGGGCGTCTGAGAAACTGATGTGGTGTCTAGAGTAAGGTTGTGTTTTCAGCGGTGGCAGCTTCAGAGACTTGACAGCGGTGCAGTACGCGGATCGTATCAGAGGCGGCAAGCCCGGTGGCGGCAAGAGGCATGGCTGTCCAGGCTCAGGCTCAGGTCAAGTCAGCAAGAGGATTAAAGACCCGCGTAATGGTGGATGCGGATTCTGTGAATAGAGGTGCTGCTACTAGGCGCAGTAGCCAGCGCATGACATCAGATGGAGTAACGGTCAGTTTGGATAATTTATCTCAAGGAGGTGAGCAGGGAATGGACAATAAAAAAGTACCCCAGATATTTTTGGACAAAAAAATGGTTACTGCCCCACATGTTTCTAAAGCGGGTGCTGGGAAAATGCCAGAGGGAACATTAGGACATTTGGGCAGTGCTGTAGCAGATAAGACACCCCAGGGGCAGTTGATGTCGGAGGACAGTTTCAAGAGTATTTCAGAAGCTGCACAAGATTTTGTAGAAAGTGGGGACGATGCTAGGGAGTTGGGGGCAGCAGCAGGATATAATCCGATCCTGATAAGTATAAATAAGAAGGTGGAGAAAGAAAAAGCTGTGGAAAGTGCTGCCTTTATGGGATCTATGGCAGATGGAGTCTCGGATACGGTTGAGGTTGGAGCAGCTTATGGGGGGTCTGGTAAAGAGATTGATTCAGGGGAGAAATTCTTTTCTATGTCGGACACTTAGGACGAAGAAGGCATGCTAGGCTCTAAATTGCGATCTTATGATGGATCAATATTTAGCACTGGTAGTGACCAGAATAGTATAAATCTGGATTATGAAAAAACTGTGCTACTGACGGTGTGCAAAAAAAGTGTAATCAAGGAAAAGGGGCAGCAATTAGGTGAAGGGAATAGTGCATTGTGGGATTTTTTTTTTCATTAGAGCTGTCACCTGAAGGAGAAAGCGCTACCAGTCATACCACGGCAGAGGTACTAGAAAAGCAGGATCGATCGATCTATCAAAGTATTTTAGACCATAGGGTCGAGACTCGAACTGAGAATTTAAAAACGCACACTGCCTGTCAGAAACTACAGAATGTCATTCGAAGGATTGCGAAAGCTTGCAACGAGTTTACGGATAGAATTCATGAAACAGAGGCACGGATCTTGACGCTTTAGGATGAAATGGTGGCCTTAAAGGTGACTACAGATGCAATGTGTTCACATAAAGAAGATATGCAACTAAAGCTTGTTGATTTAGAGAACAGATCACGGCATGATAATTTACGAATATTAGGGATTCCCAAGGGAATCGAGGGCCAGGATGTTCGTAAGTTCGTGGTGGATCTGTTCTCAGAGGCCTTCCCTGAACTTTCGATGTGGAAATGGGCCAGTCAAGTACAAAGGGCACACAGGTTTCCATTTAAGCAGTAGATAGCTAAAGTGGGGCATCCCTCCATTCCATTAGGCCAAGGGCAATCTTGATTTGTTTGAATAACTTCCTTCCGAGCCAGGCTGTATATGATCTTGCATGACCCGATAGGTAAGGGCAGGGAATGGCACACCATTTTTTGGCAGACCTGATTTTTGCCACCACACAGTGGAAAGAAGGTGGCAATTACGCCAATTTATTTCTCCATTCCAAGGAAAAGGGGCGCAAGACTTTCTTTTGAATCCGGCTACATTGAAAATAATAAATAAGAGGCAAACGCAGTTCTTCACATCAGAGGTACAAGCTAAGGAATAGCTTTTGTCTATTTAAGTTAAAATGTTAGTAGGGGTCCTATAGGTTTGATCAGCTTGATCTTCCTATGTTGGTTTTATAATGACAATGAATGGGCCTGCTAAAGTATGGTGTTTTAGTGTATTATGAGGGTATTTATCCCTACTTCTTCTTTTGAGGGAGATATAAAGGGAATATTTAGGAGAGGGATTGACCAGGATAGCAGGATTTGTTATGTTTTCAATAATGTATTTAATTTTTCTGATTGTTGTTGATCTTCTGGACGAGGAAGATAAGAATTTTGTTTGAGAAGGGGGGACACACCGGGTAGGAAGCCAGCTCCCCATCATAAGGGCCATTGGCCCTATTGCCCGAGTATTTGGGGAAGGGAAGAGGATGGGCAGGGGGCGGTGGGAAAGCACAGGTTTGGGGGTGTTTGGAGTGTGGGGGCTTTATGGGGAAAGGGTAGGTTGCGGGAGTGGGGAGAGGGTGTTATAAGATTCAATCCATAACAAGGGTAATACGTCTATCACAATTATTATAGATCTTTTTGAAGAAATGACATGTATGGGGTTAGATAGGTTTGCAAGGTTTGGCATGTAAAATAACAACTTGTGGGATATGTATCTGTCCGTTCAATGTTTGCGGCTTGAAAAATATTAGTAAAAGTCAACAGGTAGCGGCTGACTTACGATTAATGAAACCTGACATCTTGTGTTTACAGGAGACACATATACCCTGGAGTAAATGTATGGTGTTAGAAGAGCTTGGATTTACATTAATTGCGGAATCCCGACAGACCACTACAAATAGGGGTGTGGCTATTTTGGCCCGGCAGAGAAACTGTGGGACTGAAAGGAAATTGGAATAAGGAGGGGAGTAGAAGTTAAGGAAATACAAACCAAAATAGCCTGCTGTAAAGCTAAAAGCAACAGAGGATGGAGTAAGGAAATTGCTAGTCAATATAAGGTTTATAAGGAGGAACGGTACGAATATGGGAAAGCTTCAGGGCGCTGCCTGGTACAGAGGTTACAAGCCAAACAAGCGCTACAGAAAATAAATGCATTGGTCAATCTTGCTGGAAATTAAGCATGGGCGAATTTTGCGAATTTGCGATCCGTGAATTTGCGGATTTGCGAATTCGCAATCCGCAAAATGCGCGAATTTGTGCGAATTTGAAGATTTTTTTATTTTTGTGTGTTCGCGGGGCGCTTTGCGTGTTCGCGGGGCGATTTGCGTGTTCGCGGGGCGCTTTGTGTGTTCGCGGGGTTTTTTTTGTGCGAGACCGCTCGTTCTTGTGCCCTTCTGCCCTCTGCCCCACTCGTTTTTGTGCCATTCTACCCTCTGCCCCGCTCATTGTTGTGCCCTTCTGCCCTCTGCCCCGCTCATTGTTGTGCCCTTCTGCCCTCTGCCACACTCGTTGTTGTGCCCTTCTGCCCTCTGCCCCTCTCCTGTTTTATTTTAGAATGGCGCCGGCAAGCTGCCAGCGCCATTATAAAATAGTTACTAAGTTAGCTTCATCAGGAAGCACTAATAGATAAAATAAAGCAGGTGCTCGAATTCAGTTAAACTTGAGCACCTGCTTCTATTAGTGCTTCATGTTGAAGCTAACTTAGTAACTATTTTAGAATGGCGCTGGCAGCTTGCCGGCGCCATTCTAAAACAGTTACAAGCTTGAAGCTTGAACTTTTGCCCCCCGATCTGTTCTGCTCGCGGATTTGCGGATTTTCGGCAAATTCGCGGGAATTCGCGGATTGCGAATTTGCCGAAAATCCGAGAGCGGAACGGATTTTGCGCCCATGCTTACTGGAAATACAGTAGAAACTATGGAGGGCATTTTGGGAGTATTTCATGCCTTTTATAAAGAGCTGTATACACAGAGTGAATGTAATGAGCATGGCATCAATGTATTTTTTCAACAATTAGAGCTAGCAGGCTTAAGACAAGAGGAGCAGGAAGTATTCGATGCCCCGATAACTATGGAGGAGCTTGAGGAGGCAATATGGTCAATTGCTAGGGGAAAGGTAGCAGGACCAGACAATTTGCCACTCGAGGTCTATCGAATGCTTTTCCAAGTGCTTAAGGAGGACATGCTCGTTACATTCCAAGAGGCTCAGTCTGGGAACCTGCCACCATCACGGCATGAGGCTATATAGTAGTTTAAAAAAAAAAGATAAACCTTTGAACTTGCCAGGGTCCTATAGACCAATATCTCTGTTAAATGCGGATGGCAAAGTATATGTAACAATCTTAGCAATTAGACTGGCACGAGGTGCGACTCGCGGCTCGAGGTCTGCCGGGATTGTGACCCTGTGACCCTGTGGGAGACCGGAGGAATCTCTTGCCCATCTGGGGACTGTTTTCTGCTGCCTGCTGCCGTTTGCTGGCTCTGGGGAATCGGCGGGTGCGGCGGCCGGGGACTGCGAGTACCAGCATTCCCTGTGATTACCAACAGCTGGTACTCTTCCCCAGCCGGCCCCGCCTACCTGACCTTTTTATACACTCCTTGTTTCTGTCCCGCGGGACGCACGCGGGTCACAGCGCGGGGCTAAGCCCGGGCAAAGGGCTGGCCCTTTACGGCCCTCAGAGGCCAGAGGAGGACTGGACGGGCCACCCCACTTGACTTTCGACTTTTGTACTGGAGGAGGTATAGAGACGCTTCTCACTTATTGACTTACATTGTACTGTGTATTGCCGCTCTTTGGCGTTTTTGAATATAAATTATGTCCATTTGGGAGGAGCTCAATGCCTTGTGTGGCACCAAGTATGTTCCGGATGCATCACCCCCCCTATTACGGGCAATAATTCCGATATTTTAAATACCACTCCATGGGGCCCATATCCATCCTTAAATAAAGACCAAACTCAACCCAATGTACTGCCCCAGGGTCTTAACATGAAATGGGAGCATGACGGGGAAAATGTCAATGCCAACCAACCAAAAATTCAAAATGTGTGCACCACCCCTACACCATCTCCCCCTAACCCAACCACATTAACAGAGAATATGCCTGCTGATAAAATAGATGACCCAGTATCGTCCCTTCAATCGACTTTACTGGCCAAGCTTGAGCAACTGTTATTATCTGTCATATCACATTTGGTTACTAAAATTACTGATTTGGGGGAAAGGCTGACTAGTATTGAGGAAATGATTAAAAAGAAATCTCCACCAACCAATAAAATGACAATACCCATTTGCCCTAATCCTCCCATCACCCCCGAAAAGCTTAAGTCCGTTATGTGTAAGAATGGCGAAACTCCATTACTGCCTCTAAATTTACCTATCTTAACAGGCCCTAAAGTAACATTAAAACCTATGCTAGCAACTCACACAGTGGCTAGAGCCGCTTTGGTGAGAATGCCACGTATTAATTTACCTCCTGAAGCCGCCCCTTATGTGTCAGTTCTTTCTGGGGTCCCTGCACTTAGTCAGGAAAAATACGAATCACACCAGGACCTGCTTAACAAGGTTATTTTTTGGCTGCAGAATAATAGACCTTTGCCACCTGATTTTGATGGTGGAATCCTGAGCGTTAGGAGGGTGGGGTGGTTAGGTACGCTGCCCAAAGACACTGCTGGGGACCTGGTGTTAATCAAATTTAAGAACAGGAATATCGTCCCCTACCTAAGATCTTGCCAGCCCAAAGAAGGAGATGGTCCCATTTGCATTTGGGACTTGCATGATTTTTACCCGAGCTTCCTACACATCCCGCTACAAAGATCAACGGCAAAGAAATACAACTCCTGGGGAAGGGGATCTTGTGCTCCCAGCGCCACTAACCTTTTAGCCTCTAATAGTTTTGAACCTTTGTTTAAAAGTTGTACTTTTTAAGAACCAACTATAAAGAGGCCATTTAAGAGTTATAGCTCAACTGACACAGTAGTATGTAACTAATATGTAACTAACAAGTAAACCCCTGTCTTATCTGATATTGAAATGTTTCTATATTGATTAGCTGATTCGTCATATTTATTTAATTTTGTCTTTTAATAGTTGATACTAATTTTGTAATGTAATGTTATGGTATTTACATATGTATTGTTGTTGCTTTTATGATTTTTAAACGAAAATCGACTAAAGCTAATCTGACTGACTGGCACGAGTGATCATGCCTCTGGTATCCATTTATCAGCATGGATTTATACCTGGCAGGAGCACGGTCTACCATATAAATAGAGTAGTCACTTTGATAGATTTTGCTACATTACAATAAAGCAGGTTAGGTTAGATTTTTCTCGACGCCGAAAATGCAATTAACTGTGTCTCCTGGCCTTTTTTTGGGGCTGTTATTCGAAAGATGGGGTTTGGCCCAGGCTATAGTAGGGCTATCCAAATTATGTACAAATCACTGATAGTTATGATTTAGTTAATGGGCAAACAATCAGAGCCTGTGTATATAACTAGGGAGACAAGACAGGGGTGTCCCTGCTCCCCGTTGTTATTTGCCCTGTATAGTAACATGTTTCTGGTAATGCTGGAAAAGAGCAATAAGATCAGCTCTATGAACTGTGGGCAATACTAGGTGCGGGTTTTAGCTTATGCAGACGACATCACGGTGGCGACCTTAGACCCAGAGCAAGCGGTTTTAGAGATAGAGAGCTTGGCTAACGTATTTGGGGAGGTATCAGGGTATAAATTATACCCAACAAAAACTCAGATTGTCTGTATGAAAGTGGTCTGCCCCGGATATGCTATTGTAACCAAGGAAGCTATGTATTGGGGTATTAAAATTACGATGTCTCTGCAGGAATTAATAGAGGTTAATTGGGGAGGTATAGTTGCAGGGATGCAACAACAACTGGATCAGTTGGAGTACTTGCATCTCTCATTGGTGGGGAGGTGCAATGTACTCAAGATGATCCTCCCCAAAGGTATGTATTATTTTAGGGCCGTACCACTAGAGTTTACTCAAATACAAGGTATGGAAGTCAGTTCAGATGATGTTAGATATATTGGGTATATGTTTTCATACCCCTACACATTCCATATTAATGCTAACTGCTATATTTTGGGATCTAAGAATGGAGAAATGGAGGGCTAATGGGAGAAGGCAATTAGGAGATTTATTTGAGGAAGAAGTACTTGCTTAGCTGATAGATTTAGCTTACAAAAAAATGATTTCTTCAAGTATTTACAAATTCGAGATTATCTATGGAAACATCAGAAGCAGAGGGGGATGCAAACCAACCCTCTAGTGAGGGCTATAAAACGAGGGGCTAAAATAGGGGTACTCTATGGTATGTTAATGGATACACACCAGGATGATCTGGAAGCCCAAGACAGGAAATGGTGTCCTCGGTTAGGACAGAAAGGCGTGTATATGCAGCGATCAATTGATAATGCGGGGAAAATGTTGGTGTCAGCAAATTTGAAGGCCCAACATTTCAAGACTGTATTTAATTTGTTTCATACACCTGTGAGGATGATGAAATGGGGGATCAAACGATTGGAAGTGTTTTAGATGTACGATGGAGCGGGCTGACAGCACACATATTTTTTATGTTTGTACTTATCTAACTCAATGGAGGAGGCATATTGAGGGGTTTGGGTCTGAAATCACAGGGTTTGATGTTAATATAACAATGGATATAATGTTAGCAGGAGTTGGTGATACTCTCAAGCAGGGTCAATCAGGCTATCCATTTAGATATTTAATATTCATAGCCGTGGCGGTAGTACAGCTGTGTGTTGCGCCAGTTTGGTTGCAGCAGAAACCCCCCTCGTTTGAGATGTGGCCTGCCAAATTTTATAATATTTTTAATTTAGAATTTAGCTTCTATTGTTTGAAATCAATCAAAAGACAACATTTGGGTACTCGGATACTGGGGCCTATGATAGAGCATATGAAATTAAAGTGTTTTTTCGTAAGTTTTTATTATACTTTGTTATGTTTCTCACATGTCCTCATATTGTTAATCTATTATATTGTGTATGATTTTGTCTGCGAATGTTAAAGTATTTATGTAATTGATTCTGATTGTCACTTGTTATTGATTGAATACATTTTTTTTAAAGTATACATAATTTAGAAACATAAAATAGTACAATAAAAACAGATAATATAACTTACAAACCATATTTATAAGACAAATACTCAAAATTATGAATATACAACAACATTCAGTAAAAACACTTACAAGAATAATAAAGGCATGGTAAAAAACATTAAAATCCAACACTTCAAAAAGTTTATTTAATAAATATAAAAAATGTATAAATAAAAGTAATAAAAGGTGCAGCATTTTCTTTTTGACAACGCCTTTACTAAAACTATAAACATAATATAACATAAAAAATACAAAGTTATAAAACTATCTCATAAATTTGGACAAAACACACTTTAAATATAAATTATAAAAATCTAAAATAGTCAACCTCCCTAATCAAATTAGAACATTATGACATTTAAAAGTATAAATACATTTCTAAAATTAAATAATAATTAGATCTAATAACAAATATATCAGTATATCAACATTGTCCCCACCCTATCCCCATTTAAACCTTAGAACTAACTAAAACATACTATTCTTGATTTAAAAATGTAAACAAGACATTAAACAACAAAAGCATTTAAAATTGTAAACTAAAATAACAAAATATATATATTTTTTAAATAAGCCATTTTAGTTATCACAAACTCGAAATATACTTAAAAAAAACATTCCCTAATTATAAATGATAATCTAAGAAAAAATTACAATTGTTAAATTTAAAACATTATTTTAAGTGTTTAAAATGTAAATACATTTAAAGACATGAACTTAAATGTAAAAAAAACATTTTAATTGATTTGTTTTTAAAATCTTTATACATTGAAGTCATTTAAAATTAAAAGGTATTTAAAAAACAATTTTAACTGTTTAAAAAGATGACTATCTAAATTTTAAAACATTATAATTTAGTGTATTACCTTCACATATACATAGTTCAACATACAATTTTAAAAGATAAAATGTATTAACTGCAAAATTAATAATACATATACATAAAAATGTAATTTAAACTATCATACTTTAAAAATCTCCCCACCCATTTCCCTTACAAAATCCAAAATCTCCCTGATAAAAATATTGTAAAACATACATATGTTTTTTTGGGAAAATAAGCAATAACACCATTTTAAATTGAAATGCAATAATAATTACAAGATATTTGAAACATAAACACTAAAAACATCTATTAATTATAACATTAATATCATAAAATACATTACAAAAATATCAGAAATAATTCATAAAAATATTTTAATAATCGTCATTATATAGACCGATGATTTGGTACATCATATATTTTTCAGCAGCATTAAAAACAACGCTAAAAATAATATGCTTACCTTTGATATTTATGTCCATGATATTTTCACCAGGATGCTTTTATTGTGTGATAGTTTATGTATTACAAATAATGATATAAAATAAAACTGAAATGAAAAAATAACAAAAGTATTGGGGAGGGGGTCATATTTTTCCAATTTTACAAACTTTACAGTAAATGTTTATATTAAAAGGGATATTCGCATTTCAAATCAAATCTCACAAACATTGGGGAATGTGCAAGTAGGTGATGAGGCAGATGTATGATAACTCTAATTCCACAACCATTGGCTAAGTGCATGTATGGGTGAGGTAAAATACACAATTCGTACTCCAATGCCACGAACATTGGAAAATGCGCATATCAGGGGTGGAGGCAGAGTTACTATTTTAAATCCAATCCAGACAATTTGGAGAAAGTACCTATATTCTTGGGTGTCAGATTTACTATCTTAACTTAAATTCCCCAAACATTGGGGTAACTCCGTATAATGTGGATGGGGCAGATTTAATATGTCTCCAGTCCAACAAACCTTTGGGAAAGTACATGTATAACGGGTCACATTTAATGTTCTAACTCTAACCCACACAGTTTGAGGGAAGTGCATTAATAATAGGGCACCAGATTTCCTATTTTAACAGCAACCCTACAAACATTGAATATAGTGCATATTTTGTGGGACTTGGTGGGGTAGATATACAGTTTCAAGTCAAATTCCACAAACGTTTTGGAAAGTGTATGTATTGTTGGGGTATCAGAATTACCATTCTACCTCCAGTCCCACAAACATTGAAAAACATCAGTAGATTAGAGTGGCCCAGTTTTACCATCTTAACACCATACCCACAATCAGTGGAGAAAGTCCATAAATAAGAGGGGGCTGCATTTACAACTCCAAAACAATTGGTGAAAATGAATATATTATAGAAGTAGAATTACTATTGTAACTCTACCTCCACACACATTTTGTAAAGTGCATATTGAGTTGGGTAGATATATTATTCTTAATCAAATCCCACAAACATTTTAAAAAGTGCATATATTCTTGGGGATCAGATTTACTATTCTTACTCCAGTTTCACAAGCATTAAAGGTAATACATAAGAAGGGCTCGGATTTACAAATTGAATGCCAATTATGCAAACAGTGGGGAAAGTGGGTGTATAAGAGGGGTTCAGATTTACTATTCTAACTCAAATCTCACAAGCATTTGCTGCACTAGGTCAGATTGAGTGTCTGAACTCCAATCCCATAATCCCACAAACATTGAGGAAAGCGCATATACCTAGGACAATTTATGTACTTTCCAAAAACATTTGAACACTAATGACTTAAATGTAATGTGTAATAATTGTCATGCAAATGTTTATTAAAATATACAAAAAATTGATTTTTCAAAATTGGCTAAGGGTTACATTTATGTTTAAAACACAAAACTCATTACCAAAATGTTTTTGTTTAAAAATGTAGAATATTATATACTTAACGCAAAAAATAAAAATTTACTCAATATTGTAGAAAAAATAAAGATTTGTTTTATTTTTTACATGCAAATACATGTATATCTTAGTTTAAATACTAAACCAGCATTTTTAAAATGAAATTACATTTATACAAACATTAAAAACATTATTTTTATGCTATCATTATTAGTACTTTAAGATCCCAAAATGGTTGTAAATTATTAATCCTAAAAATGAAACACTAAGAGCCTAATTACGATGTCAGGCCCCTCTAGGGGCTAATTACAATGAGAATCTCATAGCGGTTTCAGTTTGAACCACTGATTACGATGCCGGCAGTCGAAAGTGAAACCAGCCAGTCATTCCGGCTGGATTCCAACGGGCTCAAGGAGCCCGTCGACCAGTCAGAGGCCTGCTCGTAATCCCTATGGACAGCGTTTCCGCCGTAGGGATTACAATGCTGGTTTCCGACAGGCTTTCCTAGCAGGGTCCCCTTCATCCTGCAGCCTCTGGTTGGGGGCCAAGGAGGCACCTATGATGCCCCCCTATTAACCCCTGCACTGTCTAACCGGCACCCTGAAGTTCCTGCAACATGGTGCAGGGATGAACAGAGCCTCCCCTTTCTCTAAGGGAACTTGTGCTATGACTGGGTTACGGCGCAAGCTTCCATAGACAAATGCGAGTATGCGACCGCACCATATGCGGTTGCATTGTAATGCTGGGAACACAGACTGGAGGTCAGTCGGGAACGCCGAACAGTGGTCGGTTGGTCCAGATTCCACAACAGTAATGGGCGGACATTAGTCCGTCTGACATCATTATTAGGGCCCTAGGTATAATTTAAAAATGTAACTCCAATAGTAACTTGTATAATGTTTAAAGCTATTTATATTTAAATAAGCATATATAAGTATAAATTTGTATTTGGTATTTTATAAGGTAAGGGCATCATTACGATGCTGGTTGGACTTTCGTCTAACTTGCACTGTATCGGAAGCAGGACCGCCCAACTATAAGTCGGCGGTCCTGCTGCTGTTCTGATTACAATGCGACTGGCTTCACCACGGGCCCACCGACATTGGAATGAGCTCCTAATTTTGTCTTGGTTTAAAAAACATGTTTCAACCACTATCCACTCAATCCCCAAATATAAATTGTACTTATCATACAGTAAATTATCAATGAAGCACAAAAGAAATCCTCTTAAATTTAATTTACAAACAATTTATTTTTATAAATATTTGATAAAATATACCTAACAAATTCAATTATAAATATCTAAATATAACACAACACCTACCCAAAGCAACAATTCCCCAAAAATTTAAACAAAAACTGAAATAGTAACTAAAACTAAATAAAAATACAGTTACATCCAAATTTTAATACAAAAATTAAAGATTACAATATTATTGTAAACTATATTCAATCTCAAAATATTTCAATATATTTTTAGCATTAATATAATTGTCAACAAAGAGAATATAATACTTACTTTCAATATTATCCCTCACAAAGTTTTTGCAACCATGATATTTTGACCAGGATATTATGGTGAAACAATATTTGGGAGGCATCATAACAAATTCTCTTATGTGTAAAATATTAAAGACAATGTTTCATTTTGGATCGATTATGGTGACTGTTAGTAGATGAATTGGTGTTTATCTAACATGTCATATGAGTGGAAACAGTGATTTCAATATGGTAACTTTTAAATAGCGGATCCCAAATTTCAGCCGGTGAATCAATTCCTATGCTATGCGTTAACATCTTATACGTAGGGTAGCTAATTTAGCTGTCTGAAATTCAGAAATTAAATTTGGAACATTAATCAATGAGGGCCTAATAAACTAGTTTATTTAATAATGAATATCTGTTTTGCACTAATGTATCTTTTTCTGAATGACCCTCAACTATGTTCTTTCCCATGGTAAATGGCATGGGCCTGTCCTTCAATGCACCAGACCTCAATGCTGCAGTCTGCTAGCCCATTCAAAGATCCAAGGAAAGTCAATCTGATACCACAGCATGACACCATGATTTACCTACACCAGGGTAGAATGATCACTGTTAAAACTCTTGTGAATAACCAAAATAAATTGAAGCGCAAATGAAGGTTACCAAAATAGAAACATTTTTGCCGGTAAATATGCATTGAAGGTGTGCATTCTTAAAGGCTGCATGTGGTTTCAGGAATGCACTAAAATGGAGCTACACCTGTGAGTTCTGCGCTATGTAGTACAATTTGAAATTATTAGTTTGTACGTGACTCATGCAATGCCAAGTGCCTTGAGAAACAGTTCTGCCCTCTCTGCTATCAGTGATTCCACGTTTATTCCATGTGGAAGGATTCTGCATTTGCCTCGTTCTATGTGTTCCACTATTTATTATGTACCATCCTTTTACGCATACAATTTGATTGGGTTACAGCCAGAAATAGCCAAAACCCCGAATAATGTGCACAGATTGCATTGGGTGTTAAAGGTTATTTAATAATAACCCTGAATAATATGATAAACCTCTCCACATCTAGGCACTCTCAAAATGGAGTTTGAACTATTGAATGTGACTTCCTTGAAACTTTTGATCCTTTCCAACTTGCCTGGTAATTGGCATCTTTTTAAAGATTTCTAAACTTCAGAGTATTGATTTCATTTTTGATAATCTATTAATGAGATATATTTTAGTGACCTAATTTTCCAACTTCTACCAAGCTCAGAATTGCAGATATTGTTATCCTGGGATCTGAACAAATCAGAACATTCTACAACATCTGTGATTAGAGCCCCTGAATAAACACAACTGCAATTCTGGGCCTTTTAATATCTGATGTCTTTATATGATTTATGCTTCTTCTTACATTCATTTGCTCTTTTCTTTCTTCAATGCACTATTCCTGGCTACACTTCCCTGTTCCTTAAGCAGCGGTCCGCACGACCGCCATATTACAATGGGCAAACATAGCCCATTTCCCGTTGACTGTGGTGCGACATGAACCGCCATGAAAATGCGCGTGCCACCGCGGTGGTGGGAGCCAATAGAGACCAACTAGCGTGCGGAATGACGTCCAGACTGCAGTACAAATCAGGATGCCCCAAACTGTTCATCACACCACAGCAGAGAAACCACCCAACCGGAGACGGCAGAAGAACGACAGCGGAGCGCCAAACCAGACTCCCGGTCCCCTCCACCAGGTCCGGACCGCAATTGATCCAGCTTTACATGCCTTTCCGGTGCTGTACCTGATCCACTACCAGCAAGTACTGCACCGGTGCGGACAATGCCGCAGGTACGCAATCACACAACTCCACACACAAACGCAAAACAAAACTCCTGTGCTGACATACGGTTCCTGTCCACATCAGACACTCAGGTGGGGACAGGAACATATACCCCAGTGTACCCACACATGTTATACTGTCACTAAATCACCCCTCTGCATCCAGGTCACCCATCAACCACGAAATCACTGTAATCTCCGGTCATACCACTGCAGCAGTGAAGACACCGGAAAACCTGAAAAAAATGTAGTAGGCAGGGCCTGCACCAGGCATGGGCAGTCCACAGATATCATAAGGCCACACCTCCACCCTACACACACTAGGCCCCCACACCCATTAGGGGACATGCTGTGTGCCCCTCCTGTGGCCCCCGGCACAATCAACTAGCCAGGTGTACCCAGACCCTGAACCACACACACCAAGCAACCAGACCAGGGAACCTGTCTCAGAAGGTGGGGGTGAAGAGGAACACCTCGCACAGAATCTCAGGGGAAGGGCAACCCTCCTCCCCACACCTACCCTCCACTCATGTCAAGCAAGCTGAGTCCAATCACAAAATTAACACTCACACTGAATATGAACAACCACTTATTTGTACACACTGCCTGTCAAGTCAACCAGACACACCCCACACTGACACACAGCCACATACACATACCAGATGTTAGCAGCAATGGAGAACAATAAATGGGATAGCCAAAAATTAGGTGGACAGTGCTATAAAGCCATGGAGTAAGCCACAAAGCATGTGTACCTCACACGCAAGAGAAGGAACATATCACAAGACTGATTAGGCCATCAAATCAGACATGTGTGTCACAGTGAGTGCAATTAAGCCACAGTGACCACTATGCAACAACTCAGGGAGGTAGCAAGGCAAGCCATGCATAGGCACAGGGATGATAGGAAGTGTCTGAAGTCAAACAGTGATCAGCCACACATCTGTCTCAACTTACTTGACATGTGTATGTCACCAACACAACACACATGGCTCATTGTCACACTCCATGACTGTCAAACACAAGTTGGATCCTTCACACATACCTCTCCTCTACCCACCTCACACCTGCACCACTCAACACCAGTGTCAAAAACACAGAATGTTGCAAATAATGTCCTGTCAGTACACTGACAAACAATTACTAGGGTGCATCCACAAACATCGCACACACACTCAGGGATGCCTGAACCAATGCTGGCACAAAAATAATAGCCAAACTCAGAACTCACAAACAACATACACAGAAGTACAACAAGCCCCATATGGCCAGCCAAACAGTGGAAAGGTAATGGGAACCCAGATAGAACAGGTGCACACAACATTGTCACTCAGGACCAATGCACAGAAACCATACCTTAACACAAACAAGAAGCGCAGCATCTCAAACCAATCAGAGACACAAACTGGAATCAACAGGACAATAAGCTAACACAGACAGACATACCGCACCACCCATCAAGTCAACATGGTGTCATAGTGTAACACATGCATGCACATGCACAATCCTGACAAGTGATAGGCCATAAATAGGAGAAAAAACCACCAATGTGCACTCAAAACAAGCTCAGGAACAAGAATCCACCTTGCTGCATGTGACACACACACAAGTAATGCACACTACAACTGCAACACACATCTGAATGTATCACAATACAACTCACACAATGTCATGCAATTAGAACATCACACACAGAGCATCTGTCAGTTGAAAGAGCCAACACAGGCCAAACACTGCATACATCCGCAACAAAAACATAACAGATGCATATGCCAATCCATCACATTGCAAACTCAGCTGGACATCGGGGGATGAACACCAGACAAGTACAATGCAACATACACTTATAGCACTGCATGCACAACTAGCAGTGTGTGCACAACAACCAAATCAGTAGCGCACACATCGCAGTGCCACAACATGCACTCACACAACACAAATCAGCACCGCACACAGACAACATCACACTCAGGAAAGGTGGCAGTACCTCAGCAAACACACATATAGCTAACCCAACACCCACAGATGCTCAACTCAGGGACACCCAGGTTCAAACAACATGACCAGAGGACTGTGCTGCCCATAGAGCTGCACTGCACATGAGCAACCAGACTGCAAAACAGTACAAGAAAATCACACATTACTAATTGGGAAATGGTCATGAGGGGCAAATTGGTCCTGTGCCCAGACCAGCACCACAAAGCATAGTGTAACAAATGAAGTGGTGGGGAGGCTTGCACACTGACCACCCAAGGGGATTGGTGACATGAGAGTGAAGTGGTGTGTACATCAGTAGTGGACAGGTCAGGAGTGTACTATACACAAATACATGAATGAGTCACACACAATGGGCAGGCATCAGAAGCAAAGCTATGAGATGGAATAACTCCACATCCCACATACCATACTGGATCCAGAAATGGCTCAAGTGACAGCAATGCATGAGGAAACTCACCCACAATGTCAGTGTGGCTGAGCAGGTCCTCACAGTGAGCACAAACAGTAGCAATATTGTGGACGCATCAACATTTTTCTCACATTTCTGTGTTGGAAGGTTTTAGGATCTCCACACCGGCACAAAATTCCTACCACCCAGTATTACCCCAATAAAAAGGCTACCTCACTTGTGTGGGTGGGCCTAGTGCCCGTGACAGGGAAGGGCTCAAAATCTATTGTGGAGACATCAAAATTATCTATCACAAAACGACCAGGTTTTGCAAAGGGGTTCCCTGCGTTTTTGGTCCCGAGCTCGATGGCCATCCAGTCACAGCCGGTGCAGTTTAGGGCAGTGGGGCAGCCCGGCGGGGCAGAAGTTGACACACATTGGTTTTATTTATTTTATTTAATTAGTTTATTTTCCCTATTCCGTTGTCCATTGATTTCCCCCTGCCACCCAAACCCCAGGGTGCTTAATCACACCTGCCACGACGACGGCCATCTAGTGAAACCTACCAAACCCAAGCATTTCTAAAAAATAATCACCTGGGAGAGTCCTGGGGGCTGTGACTTGCATTCATTCCTCACAATTTTCAAACCAAGAATCCCCTGCGAACCTCAAATCTAGCTAACAGAATCACGCTCATATTTCTGTCTGGGATTGTTGTGGGATCACCAGGCCGGAACACATTTTCTGGCATCCAGTGTTTCTTCATCTGCCCCAATAAAAATCTAACTCATTTGTGTGGGTAGGCCAAGACCTGAGGCAGGAAAGGGCCCTAAACGTATTGTGGAGGCATCAAAACTATTAATCACAAAAGGACCTGGTTTTGCAGGGGTGGAACCTGAGTTTTTGGTAATGGGCCCGGCAGCCATCTAGAGAACTCTACCAAACCCAGACATTTTGAACTCTAGATACCCAGGATATTCCAGGGAGATTTGGTTTGCGTGAATCCCCAAAATGTCTTACCCAGAATTTCCTGCAATCCTCAAATTTAGCTAAAGAATCAAAAAAAATTCTGCACATTTGTGTCTGGTACCACCACACCAACACAATTTTTCTACCACCCAGCATTCCTCTCGGTATCCTGATAAAAATGGTAGGTCACTTGTGTGGTTGCCCAAAGTAGAGTCAGCCTAAAAACATATAACAATAAACTTTCTTCTGCCCTGTCGTAGGCACTTGGCCCACCTACATAAGTGGGTTAGCATTTTTATCAGGAGACATGAAGAAACACTGGGTGGTATGAATTTTGTGTCACTGCAGTGATCCCACAACTTTCCCACACAGATATTTGAGGAAAAGTTGTTTTTTGCTACATTTGTGATTTGCAGGGGATTATGGGTAAGAAAACATTGGGGGATCAATGCAAGCCACACCTCCCTGGACTGACCCAGGTGTTGGGTTGGTAGGTTTCCCTATGTGGCCGCTGAGCTTGGGACCAAAAACACTGGTTAGCCCCTCGCAAAACCATTTTGTTTTGTGATCGATAATTTTGATATCTCCACAATACATTTTGGGCCTTTCCCTGTCACGGGGAATTGGCTCACGCACACAAGTGAGGAAATATTTTTATTGGGAGACCTGGGGAAATGCTTGGTGGTAGCAGGTTTGTGCTGGCGTGGTGATTCCACAACTTTCCCACACGGAAATGTGAGGAAATGTGAGGAAAATTTGATTTCTTAAGTAAATTTGAGGTGTTATGGGGTTTCTGGATAAGAAAGCATTGGAGCATCTGCGCAAGCTACAAAGCAGCGGCCGCCACATAAATAAAGTGGTGGAGGGAAGGTGTATGAGGAGCAAGGCAGGAGGAGTGCAAGGGTCAGGTTGTTTAATAATAATAAAAAGTTAAAAATACCTGCTGGCGGCCGCCTTCCACATTGCACATCTGTGCTTGTTCTTGCTGGTTCCAGCAGACACATAGACCACATCACAGACTCCATGTCCAATCCATGTCCAATCCCTGCGCTGCTATCCTGTTAGGTGAGCAGCGTGGGCATCGCTCAGGTGAGAGAGTCTCCTGGGTTTCTCTAGCCCAGCTGTTCAAAGCATCCAGGTTAGAGAAACCTAAGTGTACATGTGTGTTTTGGTCAGCCTGAGATGGTCGGCCAACCACACATGCTCACTTAGAGAGTGCACATAGCACTCCTCCTCTCCCCTCCCATGCCCCAGCCCCGCAGCTCCCTGCACACGCTGGCTGAGCTACCTCCTTAAAAATAAAACAATAATGAAATTTCATTTTTTTCTTTAGCTGCTGGCTCTGATCAGTGGGGTGACGCTCCTCTGCCATTGCAGCGCTACACCTCCCTGGACTCCCACAGGTGTTTCAGAAATCTTGGTTTGGTAGGTTTCCATAAATGGCTGCTGAGCCCGGACCAAAAATGCTGGTTACCCCCCTGCAAATCAAGATCATTTGATATATTTTTTAGCTAAATTTGAGATTGTGGAAGACTCTGGTTAAGAAAACTTTTGTGGATTCATGCAAGTCAAACTTGATGGGCTCCCACAGGTGTCTAGTTTTTAGAAATGTCTGCATTTCGTAGGTTTCCCAAGATGGACAGTGACGCCGGGACCAAGAATGCATGTTACCCCCTTGTAAAACCAGGTCATTTTGTGATAAATAATTTTGATGCCTCCACAATATGTTATGGACCATTTTCTGTCACGGACACTAGTTCTACCCACAAAAGTAAGGAATCATTTTTTATCAAGAAATTTGGGGGGATGCCAGGTAGACATCACAGAAATGTGAGGAAAACATGTTTCTTTAAAACAAATTTTGAGGTTTGCAAGAGTTTATGGGTAGCAGAACCTGGTGAGAGCCACACAAGTCACCCCATCTTGGATATTCCTGGTTGTTTAGTTTTAAAAAATGTACAGGTTTGCTGGTTTCCCTTGGTACCGGCTGAGCTAGAGCCCAAAATCCACAGCCAGGCACATTGCAAAAAAAAGGGTCAGTTATCAGTGAAAAAGTGTGATGTGCCCGCATTGAATTTTGGGCTGTTTTCTGTTGAGGACACTATGCCTACATGCACAAGTGAGGTACCATTTTTATCATAAGATTTGGGGAAATGTTTAGTTGAAGAGAATTTTTGGCTCCCCACATATCACAGAATGTTCCACTATAGAAATGTGAGGAAAATGTGTTTTTTTAAACAAATGTTTAGGTTTGTAAGGGATTCTGGGTAACAGAACCTGGTGAGACCCACACAAGTCATTCTATCCAGGATTTCCCTAGGTGTCTAGTTTTCAAAACTGTACCGGTTTGCTAGGTTTCCCTAAGTGTCAGTTCACACAGCTAGACATATTGCAAAATTAGGGACAGCATTCAGTGGAAAAACGAGATGTGTCCATGTTGCATTTTGTGTCATTTCCTGTCAAGGGTGCTAGGCCTACCCACACAAGTGAAGCGCCATTTGCATTGGAAGACTTGGGGTAATGTTGGGTTGAAGGAAGTTTGTGGCTCTCCACAGATTACAGCATGTTCCACTACAGAAATGTGAAGAACATTGTTTATACAAATGTTGAGATTTGCTAGGGATTCTGGGTAACAAAACCTGGTGAGAACCACACAAGTCACCCCATCCTGGATTTCCCTGGGTGTTTAGTTTTCAAACCTATACCTGTTTGCTAGGTTTCCCCCTGTGCCAGCTGAGCTTAGCCCACAAACCCACAGCTAGGAACATTACAAAATTAGGGTCAGTTTTCAGTGGAAAAATGTGATCATGTTGCAATTTGGGCCATTTCCTGTCACGGGACTAGGCCTACCCACACAAGTGAGGCTCCATTTGTCTTGGAAGACTTGGGGGAGTTTTGGGTAGAAGGAAGTTTGGGGATCATCGCAGATTCCAGAACTTTCCATAACAGAAATAAGAGGAAAATGTGTTTTTTAGCCAACTTTTGAGGTTTGCAAGGGTTTCTGGGTAAGAGAGCCTGCTGCTTTCTCTGGGTGTCTAGTTTAAAAAAAATTACTAGTTTGCTAGGTTTTCGTAGGTGCTGGCTGAGGGCCCAAAATCCACATGCACATTGCAAATAAAGAATCAGCTTTCAGTGGAAAATTATGATGTGTCCACATTGCGTTTTGGGCTGTTCCTGCCATGGGAACTAGGCCTACCCACACATATGTGGTACCATTTTCATCGGGAGACGTGGGCATGTTGGGTGGAAGGAAGTTTGCGGCTCCCCACAGATTTTAAAACTTTCCACCACAGATATGTTAAAATAAATTGTTTGTATAGACAAGTTAGCTACATTTCCATAGGTGCCAGCTGAGCTATGACCCAAAATCCACAGTGAGGCACAGTCCCAAGAAAGGGTCAGGTCTCAGGGGAAACATGTGATGTGTCCACATTCCATTTTGGGCAGTTTCCTGTCACGGGCACTAGGCCTATCCACACAAGTCAAGATAAACGGTGCAATTCATACCTGTACCCCATGGCAGTCAAGCACCTCAAGATGCCTGCCACTGGGTGCAGAGATCAACAGGGGCACTACAGGTGCCCCATCGGCCTACAACCGGAGACCTTGCACCCATGGGGACCTTGCTTGCGGCCCCCAAAGTCAAGTTCTGACAGCATTTTTGTGTCGGAAAAGGCCAGCACAGGAAGGCTGTTGAAATCCGACATCATGATCCCTCGGGCGGATAGAGCTGCCCTTGGGATTACTGAAAGAATTTTGACTGTCGGACGGGCTCTCAGTTGAATGATCAGTCGGAGTCCTTTCCAAACTCCTTTAGTGTAAACGCCACATTAAGATGCGGTCAGAATGGCTCACACCGGCATCGGAGCCATTTCCAACTGCATCGTAATCGGCCCCTGGATGTGTTATATTTACTATTACCACTCCAATTTTGTGAAAGGTGTTGGACTACAGGAGGAAGGTCCTTCTCCTACCTGGCCGCCAAGACCTGGAACTCCCTCCCGTCCGACCTGCGCCTGACCCAAGACCACCTCTCCTTCAGGAAGAAGCTGAAGACCTGGCTGTTCGAGCAGTAGCGGCGCCCCCCCCCCCCAGCGCCTTGAGACCCTACGGGTATGTAGCGCGCTTTATAAGTGTCACTGATTGATTGATTGACATTCAAGGAGGTCACATTTACTATTCCTACTCCAATCTATACCATTTCGGTTAAGGTGTTGGGCACTAAATGGGTTAGACTCAATATTCCAACTCAAATCTTTGTGGAGATGTCGGACTGTAAAGGGTCAACATTTACTATTCATACTAAAGTATACATTAATAGTGAGCAGCTAACTCCCAGCTTCCCCCTACCTCCTGGTTTGCATCGATAAAACGATCAGAAAGATGGTGGAGAAGATAGCGGAATGATTTTAGGAGAGTAGTATAAACGTACTGGGGGCGTCTGAGAAACTGATGTGGTGTCTAGAGTAAGGTTGTGTTTTCAGCGGCGGCAGCTTCAGAGACTTGACAGCGGTGCAGTACGCGGATCGTATCAGAGGCTGCAAGCCCGGTGGCGGCAAGAGGCATGGCCGTCCAGGCTCAGGCTCAGGTCAAGTCAGCAAGAGGGTTAAAGACCCGCGTAATGGTGGATGCGGATTCTGTGAATAGAGGTGCGGCTACTAGGCGCAGTAGCCAGCGCATGACATCAGATGGAGTAACGGTCAGTTTGGATAATTTATCTCAAGGAGGTGAGCAGGGAATGGACAATAAAAAAGTACCCCAGATATTTTTGGATAAAAAAATGGTTACTGCCCCACATGTTTCTAAAGCGGGTGCTGGGAAAATGCCAGAAGGAACATTAGGAAATTTGGACAGTGCTGTAGCAGATAAGACACCCCAGGGGCAGCTGATGTCGGAGGACAGTTCCAAGAGTATTTCAGAAGCTGCACAAGATATTGTAGAAAGTGGGGACGATGCTAGGGAGTTGGGGGCAGCAGCAGGATATAATCCAATCCTGATAAGTATAAATGAGAAGGTGGAGAAAGAAAAAGCTGTGGAAAGTGCTGCCTTTATGGGATCTATGGCAGATAGAGTCTCGGATACGGTTGAGGTTGGAGAAGCTTTTGGGGGTTCTGGTAAAGAGATTGATTCAGGAGAGAAATTATTTTCTATGTCGGATCCCTCAGACACTTAGGACGAAGAAGGCATGCTAGGGTCCACATTGCGATCTTATGATGGATCAATATTTAGCACTGGTAGTGACCAGAATAGTATAAATCTGGATTATGAAAAAACTGTGCTACTGACGGTGTGCAAAAAAAGTGTAATCAAGGAAAAGGGGCAGCAATTAGGTGATGGGAATAGTGCATTGTGGGATTTTTTTTTTCATTAGAGCTGTCACCTGAAGGAGAAAGTGCTACCAGTCATACCACGGCAGAGGTACTAGAAAAGCAGGATCGATCGATCTATCAAAGTATTTTAGACCATAGGGTCGAGACTCGAACTGAGAATTTAAAAACGCACACTGCCTGTCAGAAACTACAGAATGTCATTTGAAGGATTGCGAAAGCTTGCAACGAGTTTACGGATAGAATTCATTAAACAAAGGCGCGGATCTTGACGCTTGAGGATGAAATGGTGGCCTTAAAGGTGACTACAGATGCAATGTGTTCACATAAGGAAGATATGCAACTAAAGCTTGTTGATCTAGAGAACAGATTACGGCGTAATAATTTATGAATATTAGGGATTCCCAAGGGAATCGAGGGCCAGGATGTTCGTAAGTTCGTGGTGGATCTGTTCTCAGAGGCCTTCCCTGAACTTTCGATGTGGAAATGGGCCAGTCAAGTACAAAGGGCACACAGGTTTCCATTTAAGCAATAGATAGCCAAAGTGGGGAATCCCTCCATTAGGCCAAGGGCAATCTTGATTTGTTTGAATAACTTCCTTCCGAGCCAGGCTGTATATGATCTTGCATGACCCGATAGGTAGGGCAGGGAATGGCACACCATTTTTTGGCAGGCCTGATTTTTGCCACCACACAGTGGAAAGAAGGTGGCAATTACGCCAATTAATTTCTCCATTCCAAGGAAAAGGGGCGCAAGACTTTCTTTTGAATCTGGCTACATTGAAAATAATAAATAAGAGGCAAACACAGTTCTTCACATCAGAGGTACAAGCTAAGGAATAGCTTTTGTCTATTTAAGTTGAAATGTTAGTAGGGGTCCTATAGGTTTGATCAGCTTGATCTTCCTATGTTGGTTTTATAATGACAATGAATGGGCCTGCTAAAGTATGGTGTTTTAGTGTATTATGAGGGTATTTATCCCTACTTCTTCTTTTGAGGGAGATATAAAGGGAATATTTAGGAGAGGGATTGACCAGGATAGCAGGATTTATTATGTTTTCAATAATGTATTTAATTTTTCTGATTGTTGTTGATCTTCTGGACGAGGAAGATAAGAATTTTGTTTGAGAAGGGGGGACACACCGGGTAGGAAGCCAGCTCCCCATCATAAGGGCCATTGGCCCTATTGCCCGAGTATTTGGGGAAGGGAAGAGGATGGGCAGGCGGCGGTGGGAAAGCACAGGTTCGGGGGTGTTTGGAGTGTGGGGGCTTTATGGGGAAAGGGTAGGTTGCGGGAGTGGGGAGAGGGTGTTATAAAATTCAATCCATAACAAGGGTAATACGTCTATCACAATTATTATAGATCTTTTTGAAGAAATGACATGTATGGGCTTAGATAGGTTTGCAAGGTTTGGCAGGTAAAATGACAACTTGTGGGCTATGTATCTGTCCGTTCAATGTTTGCGGCTTGAAAAATATTAGTAAAAGTCAACGGGTAGCGGCTGACTTACGATTAATGAAACCTGACATCTTGTGTATACAGGAGACACATATACACTGGAGTAAATGTATGGTGTTAGAAGAGCTTGGATTTACATTAATTGCGGCATCCCGACAGACCACTACAAATAGGGGTGTGGCTATTTTGGCCTGGCAGGGAAACTGTGGGACTGAAAGGAAATTGGAATAAGGAGGGGAGTAGAAGTTAAGGAAATACAAACCAAAATAGCCTGCTGTAAAGCTAAAAGCAACAGAGGATAGAGTAAGGAAATTGCTTGTCAATATAAGGTTTATAAGGAGGAAAGGTACGAATATGGGAAAGCTTCAGGGCGCTGCCTGGTACAGAGGTTACAAGCCAAACAAGCGCTACAGAAAATAAATGCATTGGTCGATCTTGCTGGAAATTAAGCATGGGCGAATTTTGCGAATTTGCGATCCGTGAATTTGCGAATTCGCAATGTGCAAAATTGGCGAATTTGTTTGAATTTGCGGATTTTTTTATTTTTGCGTGTTCGCGGGGCGCTTTGCGTGTTCTCGGGGCGATTTGTGTGTTCGCGGGGCGCTTTGCGTGTTCGCGGGGGCTTTTTGTGCGAGACCGCTCGTTGTTGTGCCCTTCTGCCCTCTGCCCCACTCGTTTTTGTGCCATTCTACCCTCTGCCCCACTCGTTGTTGTGCCCTTCTGCCCTCTGCCCCACTCGTTGTTGTGCCCTTGTGCCCTCTGCCCCTCTCCTGTTTTATTTTAGAATGGCGCCGGCAAGCTGCCAGCACCATTATAAAATAGTTACTAAGTTAGCTTCATCAGGAAGCACTAATAGATAAAATAAAGCAGGTGCTCGAATTCAGTTAAACTCGAGCACCTGCTTCTATTAGTGCTTCATGTTGAAGCTAACTTAGTAACTATTTTAGAATGGCGCTGGCAGCTTGCCGGCGCCATTCTAAAACAGTTACAAGCTTGAAGCTTGAACTTTGGCCCCCGGATCCGTTCCGCTCACGGATTTGCAGATTTTCGGCAAATTCGCCGGAATTCGCGTATTGCGAATTTGCCAAAAATCCATAAAATCCGAGAGCGGAACGTATTTTGCGCCCTTGCTTACTGGAAATACAGTAGAAACTATGGAGGGCATTTTGGGAGTATTTCATGCCTTTTATAAAGAGCTGTATACACAGAGTGAATGTAATGAGCAAGGCATCAATGTATTTTTTCAACAATTAGAGCTAGCAGGCTTAAGACAAGAGGAGCAGGAAGTATTCGATGCCCCGATAACTATGGAGGTGCTTGAGGAGGCAATATGGTCAATTGCTAGGGGAAAGGTAGCAGGACCAGACAATTTGCCACTCGAGGTCTATCGAATGCTTTTCCAAGTGCTTAAGGGGGACATGCTGGTTACATTCCAAGAGGCTCAGTCTGGGAACCTGCCACCATCACGGCATGAGGCTATATAGTAGTTTAAAAAAAAAAGATAAACCTTTGAACTTGCCAGGGTCCTATAGAACAATGTCTCTGTTAAATGCGGATGGCAAAGTATATGTAACAATCTTAGCAATTAGACTGGCACGAGTGATCATGCCTCTGGTATCCATTTATCAGCATGGATTTATACCTGGCAGGAGCAAGGTCTACCATATAAATAGAGTAGTCACTTTGATAGATTTTGCTACCATACAATAAGGCAGGTTAGGTTAGATTTTTCTCGACGCCGAAAATGCATTTAACTGTGTCTCCTAGCCTTTTTTTGGGGCTGTTATGCGAAAGATGGGGTTTGGCCCAGGCTATCGTAGGGCTATCCAAACTATGTACAAATCACTGATAGCTACGATTTATTTAATGGGCAAAGAATCAGAGCCTGTGTATATAACTAGGGAGACAGGACAGGGGTGTCCCTGCTCCCCGTTGTTATTTGCCCTGTATAGTAACATGTTTCTGGTAATGCTGGAAAAGAGCAATAAGATCAGCTCTATGAACTGTGGGCAATACTAGGTGCGGGTTTTAGCTTATGCAGACGACATCACGGTGGCGACCTTAGACCCAGAGCTAGCGGTTTTAGAGATAGAGAGCTTGGCTAACGTATTTGGGGAGGTATCAGGGTATAAATTAAACCCAACGAAAACTCGTCTGTATGAAAGTGGTCTGCCCCGGATATGCTATTGTAACCAAGGAAGCTATGTATTGGGGTATTAAAATTAATATGTCTCTGCAGGAATTAATAGAGGTTAATTGGGGAGGTATAGTTGCAGGGATGCAACAACAACTGGATCAGTTGGAGTACTTGCATCTCTCACTGGTGGGGAGGTGCAATGTACTCAAGATGATCCTCCCCAAAGGTATGTATTATTTTAGGGCCGTACCACTAGAGTTTACTCGAATACAAGGTATGGAAGTCAGTTCAGATGATGTTAGATATATTGGGTATATGTTTTCATACCCCTACACATTCCATATTAATGCTAACTGCTATATTTTGGGATCTAAGAATGGAGAAATGGAGGGCTAATGGGAGAAGGCAATTAGGAGATTTATTTGAGGAAGAAGTACTTGCTTAGCTGATAGATTTAGCTTACAAAAAAATGATTTCTTCAAGTATTTACAAATTCGAGATTATCTATGGAAACATCAGAAGCAGAGGGGGATGGAAACCAACCCTCTAGTTAGGGCTATAAAACGAGGGGCTAAAATAGGGGTACTCTATGGTATGTTAATGGATACACACCAGGATGATCTGGAAGCCCAAGACAGGAAATGGTGTCCTCGGTTAGGACAGAAAGGCATGTATATGCAGCGATCAATTGATAATGCGGGGAAAATGTTGGTGTCAGCAAATTTGAAAGCCCAACGTTTCATTTGTTTCATACACCTGTGAGGATGATGAAATGGGGGATCAAACGATTGGAAGTGTTTTAGATGTACGATGGAGCGGGCTGACAGCACACATATTTTTTATGTTTGTACTTATCTAACTCAATGGAGGAGGCATATTGAGGGGTTTGGGTCTGAAATCACAGGGTTTGATGTTAATATAACAATGGATATAATGTTAGCAGGAGTTGGTGATACTCTCAAGCAGGGTCAATCAGGCTATCCATTTAGATATTTAATATTCATAGCCGTGGCGGTAGTACAGCTGTGTGTTGCGCCAGTTTGGTTGCAGCAGAAACCCCCCTCGTTTGAGATGTGGCCTGCCAAATTTTATAATATTTTTAATTTAGAATTTAGCTTCTATTCTTTGAAATCAATCAAAAGACAACATTTGGGTACTCGGATATTGGGGCCTATGATAGAGCATATGAAATTAAAGTGTTTTTTCGTAAGTTTTTATTATACTTTGTTATGTTTCTCACATGTCCTCATATTGTTAATCTATTATGTTGTGTATGATTTTGTCTGCGAATGTTAAAGTATTTATGTAATTGATTCTGATTGTCACTTGTTATGGATTGAATACATTTTTTTTTAAAGTATACATAATTTAGAAACAAAATAGTACAATAAAAACAGATAATATAACTTACAAACCATATTTATAAGACAAATACTCAAAATTATGAATATACAACAACATTCATTAAAAACACTTACAAGAATAATAAAGGCATGGTAAAAATCATTAAAATCCAACACTTCAAAAAGTTTATTTAATAAATATAAAAAATGTATAAATAACAGTAATAAAATGTGCAGCATTTTCTTTTTGACAACGCCTTTACTAAAACTATAAACATAATACAACATAAAAAATACAAAGTTATAAAACTATCTCATAAATTTGGACAAAACACACTTTAAATATAAATTATAAAAATCTAAAATAGTCAACCTCCCTAATCAAATTAGAACATTATGACATTTAAAAGTATAAATACATTTCTAAAATTAAACAATAATTATATCTAATAACAAATATATCAATATATCAACATTGTCCCCACCCTATCCCCATTTAAACCTTAGAACTAACTAAAACATAGTATTCTTGATTTAAAAATGTAAACAAGACATAAAACCAAATTTATTAACATTTTTAATTGTTAAATGTTTAATTTTTAAACAACAAAAGCATTTAAAATTGTAAACTAAAATAACAAAATATTTTTTTTTAAATAAGCCATTTTAGTTATCACAAACTCGAAATATACTTAAAATAACATTCCCTAATCATAAATGATAATCTAAGAAAAAATTACAATTGTTAAATTTAAAACATTATTTTAAGTGTTTAAAATGTAAATACATTTAAAGACATGAACTTAAATGTAACAAAATACATTTTAATTGATTTGTTTTTAAAATCTTTATACATTGAAATCATTTAAAATTAAAAGGTATTTAAAAAACAATTTTAACTGTTTAAAAAGATGACTATCTAAATTTTAAAGCATTATAATTTAGTGTATTACCTTCACATATACATAGTTCAACATACAATTTTAAAAGATAAAATGTATTAACTGCAAAATTAATAATAAATATACATAAAATTGTAATTTAAACTATCATACTTTAAAAATCTCCCCACCCATTTCCCTTACAAAATCCAAAATCTCCCTGATAAAAATATTGTAAAACATACATATGTTTTTTTGGGAAAATAAGCAATAACACCATTTTAAATTGAAATGCAATAATAATTACAAGATATTTGAAACATAAACATTAAAAACATCTATTGATTATAACATTAATATCATAAAATACATTACAAAAATATCAGAAATAATTAATACAAATATTTTAATAATCGTCATTATATAGACCGATGATTTGGTACATCATATATTTTTCAGCAGCATTAAAAACAACGCTAAAAATAATTTGCTTACCTTTGATATTTATGTCCATGATATTTTCAACAACCCAATATTTTTAAGTGATATTTTTGTGTCCCGATTTGTTTTCGGATATTATGTCCAACCACCTGTGTGCTAAACAAAACTTCTTCAAGCACAGCAGGAAAATGTCTTCAAACAGGCTTCCCTCTAGATCCTAAAAATCAATTATTTCCACATTGGTGGCCACTCTATGAGCTAGCTTGGCCCCTACTTTAGGAATCAACCCCCTTTCTCTTTATTACTAACAATGGATCCCAGGTCTTTTGGCACTTATTGTGCTGGTGTTTAGATACTGTGTTGTGTTCTGTACTTCTGCTATTGTGGTCTGACACCAGGATGCTTTTATTGTGTGATAGTTTATGTATTACAAATAATGATATAAAATAAAACTGAAATGAAAAAATAACAAAAGTATTGGGGAGGGGGTCATATTTTTAAAATTTTACAAACTTTACAGTAAATGTTTATATTAACAGGGATATTCGCATTTCAAATAAAATCTCACAAACATTGGGGAATGTGCAAGTAGGTGATGAGGCAGATGTATGATAACTCTAATTCCACAACCATTGGCTAAGTGCATGTATGGGTGAGGTAAAATACACAATTCTTACTCCAATGCCACGAACATTGGAAAATGCGCATATCAGGGGTGGAGGCAGAGTTACTATTTTAAATCCAATCCAGAAAATTTGGAGAAAGTACCTATATTCTTGGGTGTCAGATTTACTATCTTAACTTAAATTCCCCAAACATTGGGGTATCTCCGTATAATGTGGATGGGGCAGATTTAATATGTCTCCAGTCCAACAAACCTTTGGGAAAGTACATGTATAACGGGTCACATTTAATGTTCTAACTCTAACCCACACAGTTTGAGGGAAGTGCATTAATAATAGGGCACCAGATTTCCTATTTTAACAGCAACCCTACAAACATTGAATATAGTGCATATTTTGTGGGACTTGGTGGGGTAGATATACAGTTTCACGTCAAATTCCACAAACGTTTTGGAAAGTTCATGTATTGTTGGGGTATCAGAATTACCATTCTACCTCCAGTCCCACAAACATTGAAAAACATCAGTAGATTAGAGTGGCCCAGTTTTACCATCTTAACACAATACCCACAATCAGTGGGGAAAGTGCATAAATAAGAGGGGGCTGCATTTACAACTCCAAAACAATTGGTGAAAATGAATATATTATAGAAGTAGATTTACTATTGTAACTCTACCCCCACACACATTTTGTAAAGTGCATATTGAGTTGGGTAGATATATTATTCTTAATCAAATCCCACAAACATTTTAAAAAGTGCATATATTCTTGGGGATCAGATTTACTATTCTTACTCCAGTTTCACAAGCATTAAAGTTAATACATAAGAAGGGCTCGGATTTACAAATTGAATGCCAATTATGCAAACAGTGGGGAAAGTGGGTGTATAAGAGGGGTTCAGATTTACTATTCTAACTCAAATCTCACAAGCATTTGCTGCACTAGGTCAGATTGAGTGTCTGAACTCCAAACCCATAATCCCACAAACATTGAGGAAAGCGCATATACCTAGGACAATTTATGTACTTTCCAAAAACATTTGAACACTAATGACTTAAATGTAATGTGTAATAATTGTCATGCAAATGTTTATTAAAATATACAAAAAATTGATTTTGTAAAATTGGCTATGGGTTACATTTATGTTCAAAACACAAAACTCATTACCAAAATGTTTTTTTTTAAAAATGTAGAATATTATATACTTAACGCAAAAAATAAAAATTTACTCAATATTGTAGAAAAAATAAAGATTTGTTTTATTTTTTACATGCAAATACATGTATATCTTAGTTTAAATACTAAACCATCATTTTTAAAATGAAAATACATTTATACAAACATTAAAAACATTATTTTTATGCTATCATTATTAGTACTTTAAGATCCCAAAATGGTTGTAAACTATTAATCCTAAAAATGAAACACTAAGAGCCTAATTACGATGTCAGGCCCCTTTAGGGGCTAATTACGATGAGAGTCTCATAGCGGTTTCAGTTTCAACCACTGATTACGATGCCGGCATTCGAAAGTGAAACCAGCCAGTCATTCCGGCTGAATTCCAACGGGCTCAAGGAGCCCGTCGACCAGTCAGAGGCCTGCTCGTAATCCCTATGGACAGCGTTTCCGCCGTAGGGATTACAATGCTGGTTTCCGACAGGCTTTCCTAGCAGGGTCCCCTTCATCCTGCAGCCTCTGGTTGGGGGCCAAGGAGGCACCTATGATGCCCCCCTATTAATCCCTGCACTGTGTGACAGGCACCCTAAAGTGCCTGCAACATGGTGCAGGGATGAACAGGGCCTCCCCTTTCTCTAAGGGAACTTGTGCTATGACTGGATTACGGTCGCTGCGCAAGCTTCCATAGACAAATGGGAGTATGCGACCGCACCATATGCGGTTGCATTGTAATGCTGGGAACACAGACTGGAGGTCAGTCGGGAACGCCGAACAGTTGTCGGTTGGTCCAGATTCCACAACAGTAATGGGCGGACATTAGTCCGTCTGACATCATTATTAGGGCCCTAGGTATAATTTAAAAATGTAACTCCAATAGTAACTTGTATAATGTTTAAAGCTATTTATATTTAAATAAGCATATATAAGTATAAATTTGTATTTGGTAGTTTATAAGGTAAGGGCATCATTACGATGCTGGTTGGACTTTCGTCTAACCTGCACTGTATTGGAAGCAGGACCGCCCAACTATAAGTCGACGGTCCTGCTGCCCTGATTACAATGCGACCGGCTTCACCACGGGCCCACCGACATTGGAATGAGCTCCTAATTTTGTCTTGGTTTAAAAAACATGTTTCAACCACTATCCACTCAATCCCCAAATATAATTTGTACTTATCATACAGTAAATTATCAATGAAGCACAAAAGAAATCCTCTTAAATTTAATTTACAAACAATTTATTTTTATAAATATTTGATAAAATATACCTAACAAATTCAATTATAAATATCTAAATATAACACAACACCTACCCAAAGCAACAATTCCCCAAAAATTAAAACAAAAACTGAAATAGTAACTAAAACTAAATAAAAATACAGTTACATCCAAATTTTAATACAAAAATTAAAGATTACAATATTATTGTAAACTATATTCAATCTCAAAATATTTCAATATATTTTTAGCATTAATATAATTGTCAACAAAGAGAATATAATACTTACTTTCAATATTATCCCCCACAAAGTTTTTGCAACCATGATATTTTGACCAGGATATTATGGTGAAACAATATTTGGGAGGCATCATAACCAATTCTCTTATGTGTAAAATATTAAAGACAATGTTTCATTTTGGATCGATTATGGTGACTGTTAGTAGATGAATTGGTGTTTATCTAACATGTCATATGAATGGAAACAGTGATTTCAATATGGTAACTTTTAAATAGCCGATCCCAAATTTCAGCCGGTGAATCAATTCCTATGCTATGCGTTAACATCTTATACGTAGGGTAGCTAATTTAGCTGTCTGAAATTCAGAAATTAAATTTGGAACATTAATCAATGAGGGACTAATAAACTAGTTTATTTAATAATGAATATCTGTTTTGCACTAATGTATCTTTTTCTTAATGACCCTCAACTATGTTCTTTCCCATGGTAAATGGCATGGGCCTGCCCTTCAATGCACCAGACCTCAATGCTGCAGTCTGCTAGCCCATTCAAAGATCCAGGAAAATCAATCTGATACCACAGCATGACACCATGATTTACCTACACCAGGGTAGAATGATCACTGTTAAAACTCTTGTGAATAACCAAAATAAATTGAAGCGCAAATGAAGGTTACCAAAATAGAAACATTTTTGCCGGAAAATATGCATTGAAGGTGTGCATTCTTAAAGGCTGCATGTGGTTTCAGGAATGCACTAAAATGGAGCTACACCTGTGAGTTCTGCGCTATGTAGTACAATTTGAAATTATTAGTTTGCACGTGACTCATGCAATGCCAAGTGCCTTGGGAAACAGTTCTGCCCTCTCTGCTACCAGTGAGTCCACGTTTATTCCATGTGGAAGGATTCTGCATTTGCCTCGTTCTATGTGTTCCACTATTTTTGTACCATCCTTTTACGCATACAATTTGATTGGGTTACAACCAGAAATAGCCAAAACCCCGAATAATGTGCACAGATTGCATTGGGTGTTAAAGGTTATTTAATAATAACCCAGAATAATATGATAAACTTCTCCCCATCTAGGCACTCTCAAAATGGAGTTTGAACTATTGAATGTGACTTCCTTGAAACTTTTGATCCTTTCCAACTTGCCTGGTAATTGGCATCTTTTTAAAGATTTCTAAACTTCAGAGTAGTGATTTCATTTTTGATAATCTATTAATGAGATATATTTTAGTGACCTAATTTTCCAACTTCTACCAAGCTCAGAATTGCAGATATTGTTATCCTGGGATCTGAACAAATCAGAACATTCTACAACATCTGTGATTAGAGCCCCTGAATAAACACAACTGCAATTCTGGGCCTTATAATATCTGATGTCTTTATATGATGTATGCTTCTTCTTACATTCATTTGCTCTTTTCTTTCTTCAATGCACTAATCCTGGCTACACTTCCCTGTTCCTTAAGCAGCGGTCCGCACGACCGCCATATTACAATGGGCAAACATAGCCCATTTCCCGTTGACTGTGGTGCGACATGAACCGCCATGAAAATGCGCGTGCCACCGCGGTGGTGGGAGCCAATAGAGACCAACTAACGTGCGGAATGACGTCCAGACTGCAGTACAAATCAGGATGCCCCAAACTGTTCATCACACCACAGCAGAGAAACCACCCAACCGGAGATGGCAGAAGAACGACAGCGGAGCGCCAAACCAGACTCCCGGTCCCCTCCACCAGGTCCGAACCGCAATTGATCCAGCTTTACATGCCTTTCCGGTGCTGTACCTGATCCACTACCAGCAAGTAATGCACCGTTGCGGACAATGCCGCAGGTACGCAATCACACAACTCCACACACAAACGCAAAACACAACTCCTGTGCTGACATACGGTTCCTGTCCACATCAGACACTCAGGTGGGGACAGGAACATATACCCCAGTGTACCCACACATGTTATACTGTCACTAAATCACCCCTCTGCATCCAGGTCACCCATCAACCACGAAATCACTGTAATCTCCGGTCACACCACTGCAGCAGTGAAGACACCGGAAAACCTGAAAAAAATGTAGTAGGCAGGGCCTGCACCAGGCATGGGCAGTCCACAGATATCATAGGGCCACACCTCCACCCTACACACACTAGGCCCCCACACCCATTAGGGGACATGCTGTGTGCCCCTCCTGTGGCCCCTGGCACAATCAACTAGCCAGGTGTACCCAGACCCTGAACCACACACACCAAGCAACCAGACCAGGGAACCTGTTTCAGAAGGTGGGGGTGAAGAGGAACACCTCGCACAGAAGCTCAGGGGAAGGGCAACCCTCCTGCCCACACCTACCCTCCACTCATGTCAAGCAAGCTGAGTCCAATCACAAAATTAACACTCACACTGAATATGAACAACCACTTATTTGTACACACTGCCTGTCAAGTCAACCAGACACACCCCACACTGACACACAGCCACATACACATACCAGAGGTTAGCAGCAATGGAGAACAATAAATGGGATAGCCACAAATTAGGTGGACAGTGCTATAAAGCCATGGAGTAAGCCACAAAGCATGTGTACATCACACGCAAGAGAAGGAACATATCACAAGAGTGCTTAGGCCATCAAATCAGACATGTCTGTCACAGTGAGTGCAATTAAGCCACAGTGACCACTATGCAACAACTCAGGGAGGTAGCAAGGCAAGCCATGCATAGGCACAGGGATGATAGGAAGTGTCTGAAGTCAAACAGTGATCAGCCACACATCTGTCTCAACTTACTTGACATGTGTATGTCACCAACACAACACACATGGCTCATTGTCACACTCCATGACTGTCAAACACAAGTTGGATCCTTCACACATACCTCTCCTCTACCCACCACACACCTGCACCACTCAACACCAGTGTCAAAAACACAGAATGTTGCAAATAATGTCCTGTCAGTACACTGACAAACAATTACTAGGGTGCATCCACAAACATCGCACACACACTCAGGGATGCCTGAACCAATGCTGGCACAAAAATAATAGCCAAACTCAGAACTCACAAACAACATACACAGAAGTACAACAGGCCCCATATGGCCAGCCAAATAGTGGAAAGGTAATGGGAACCCAGATAGAACAGGTGCACACAACATTGTCACTCAGGACCAATGCACAGAAACCATACCTTAACACAAACAAGAAGCGCAGCATCTCAAACCAATCAGAGACACAAACTGAAATCAACGGGACAATAAGCTAACACAGACAGACATACCGCACCACCCATCAAGTCAACATGGTGTCATAGTGTAACACATGCATGCACATGCACAATCCTGACAAGTGATAGGCCATAAATAGGAGAACAAACCACCAATGTGCACTCAAAACAAGCTCAGGAACAAGAATCCACCTTGCTGCATGTGACACACACACAAGTAATGCACACTACAACTGCAACACACATCTGAATGTATCACAATACAACTCACACAATGTCATGCAATTAGAACATCACACACAGAGCATCTGTCAGCTGAAAGAGCCAACACAGGCCAAACACTGCATACATCCGCAACAAAAACATAACAGATGCATATGCCAATCCATCACATTGCAAACTCAGCTGGACATCAGGGGATGAACACCAGGCAAGTACAATGCAACATACACTTACAGCATTGCATGCACAACTAGCAGTGTGTGCACAACAACCAAATCAGTAGCACACACATCGCAGTGCCACAACATGCACTCACACAACACAAATCAGCACCGCACACAGACAACATCACACTCAGGAAAGGTGGCAGTACCTCAGCAAACACACATATAGCTAACCCAACACCCACAGATGCTCAACTCAGGGACACCCAGGTTCAAACAACATGACCAGTGGACTGTGCTGCCCAAAGAGCTGCACTGCACATGAGCAACCAGACTGCAAAACAGTACAAGAAAATCACACATTACTAATTGGGAAATGGTCATGAGGGGCAAATTGGTCCTGTGCCCAGATCAGCACCACAAAGTATAGTGTAACAAATGAAGTGGTGGGGAGGCTTGCACACTGCCAACCCAAGGGCATTGGTGACATGAGAGTGAAGTAGTATGTACATCAGTAGTGGACAGGTCAGGAGTGTACTATACACAAATACATGGATGAGTCACACACAATGGGCAGGCATCAGAAGCAAAGCTAGGAGATGGAATAACTCCACATCCCACATACCATACTGGATCCAGAAATGGCTCAAGTGACAGCAATGCATGAGGAAACTCACCCACAATGTCAGTGTGGCTGAGCAGGTCTTCACAGTGAGCACAAACAGTAGCAACATGCATGGCTGATCAACAAAACACAACACAGACTTGCCTGTCACACACTCTTCATACTCACAACTAGCAGCAACAACAAGTAGGTGTCCCCCAGGAGTGCAAGGACACCCCAACACACTGCACAGTGCACAACCTTCAACCACCACATGTGCACATAATAACAAGCACAGGGCTGACAAATCAAACTAACGGGCACTCAGTTCCTGGGTGACACGTGTGCAGTAGCCATTGCAGGGGCACACACACATCAACACCACTGACAAAGTCACCCCTTCACACTGCACACTTCATCACCACTCAAGTGCACACATTCAAATGTACCCATGTGACGAGGAAGACAGGCCATCACAAGATACCATACACCAACACTGCTGTCCACACATCAAGAAAGATCACACAGATATGTTGGACCCTGGCCAGCCTGCCTGCCATCATGTGGATAGAATCCCTCTCTGTGCTGGCAGTGCATCCAAACATGACATGTGTACAATTTACCAAACCTGACATAAAATGATTAGGATGATAGTAGGTCATCACAAATAACCATCAGTGCACCCCAGGCCTCAGAGTCAAGAAGAACGGAAGTGCCTGTCACCTCTGCCAGACTTTGAAACAGTTAAACAAGCCATTGGCAATGTTAACGTGGCATACAGAGCATGTGTCACATTAAACCATACCCATACAGCAAACCATCTATTTAGCAAGGACATTGACAAAGCAGACAACAGGAGTAACTGTCTTTATTACATATGACACAGATAGGCATCAAAAGTAGACAGGAGAAAGGCCATTGGCCAGTACAAAGTGCAAAGTATGTACATGAGAACCTGCACAGGGAATGGGCAGCAACAGTGATGAACAGCAGGGCCAGTGGCCAGTCCACAGTTAAAAGTAGGCACATGTGTGCCTGAGAGGCTGCACAAGGAATGGGCATCCTAAGTAATAAACAGCAAGGCCAGTGGCCAGTACAACGTAGAGCAAGGTACATGTGTGCATGAGAAACTGCACAGGGAATGGGTATCCATAGTAACCAACAGCAAGGCCTGTGGCCAGTACAAAGTGCACAGTAGGCACATGTGTGCATGAGAAACTGCACAGGGAATGGGCATCCATAGTAACCAAAACCAAGGCCAGTGGCCAGTACAAAGTGCAAAGTAGGCACCTGTGTGCTTGAGAAACTGCACAGGAAATGGGCATCCTAAGTGATAAACAGCAAGGCCAATGGCCAGTACAAAGTTCAAAGTAGGCACATGTGTGCATGAGAAACTGCACAGGGACTGGGCATCCTAAGTGATTAAAAGCAAGGCCTGTGGCCAGTACAAAGTAGAACAAAGTACATGTGTGACGAGAATCTGCACAGGGAATGGGCACCCATAGTAACCAACAGCAAGGCCAGTGGCCAGTACAAAGTGCAAAGTAGGCACATGTGTGCATGAGAGGCTGCACAGGGAATGGGCATCCTAAGTGATAAACAGCAAGGCCCGTAGCCAGTACTAAGTAGAGCAAAGAAAATGTGTGCATGACAAACTGCACAGGCTATGGGCATCCATAGTAACTAACAGCAAGGCAAGTGGCCAGTACAAAGTGCAAAGTAGGCACATGTGTGTATGAGAAACTGCACAAGGAATGGGCATCCATAGTAACCAACAGCAAGGCCAGTGGCCAGTCCACAGTTCAAAGTAGGTACATGAGAACCAACACAGGGAATGGGCAGCAATAGTGATGAAAAGCAAGGCCAGTGCCCAGTCCACAGTTCAAAGTAGGGACATGAGAACCTGCACAGGGAATGGGCAGCAATAGTGATGAAAAGCAAGGCCAGTGGCCAGTCCACAGTTCAAAGTAGGTACATGAGAACCTGCATAGGCAATGGGCAGCAACAGTGATGAACAGCAAAGTCAGTGGCCTGTACAAAGTGCAAAGTAGGCACATGTGCACATGGGAAACTGCACATGGAATGTGCATCCTAAGTGACAAACAGCAAGGCCAGTGGCCAGTACAAAGTAGAACAAAGGACATGTGTGCATGAGAAACTGCACAGGGAAGGCACCTCGATAGTAACCAACAACAACGCAGTGGCCAGTCCACAGTTCAAAGTAGGTACATGAGAACCAGCACAGGGAATGGGCAGCAACAGTGATGAACAGCAAGGCCAGTGCCCAGTCCACAGTTCAAAGTAGGTACATGAGAACCTGCACAGGGAATGGGCAGCAACAGTGATGAACAGCAAGGCCAGTGGCCAGTCCACAGCTCAAAGTAGGTACATGAGAACCTGCACAAGGAATGGGCAGAAATAGTGATGAACAGCAAGGCCAGTGGCCAGTCCACAGTTCAAAGTAGGCACATGTGTGCATGAGAGGCTGCATAGGGAATGGCTGAGACTGTACACTGCCATGGTCAGCAACACAGCTAGGGGGTAAAAATGGGCAGTCGCGGTACCGTTACACACTTTGACTCGGACTTGGCTGTCATTCAGACTGGGAGGTGGCTGAGTGTTGGGGTCAGTTGGAGGACTGGACCTGGGAGAGAGAGGACTAGCTGAGGTAGAGGCATCAGTGGCTTTGGGAGCCGGAGGGCTGCTTGGACCGTGTGGTGTGGTGGCACGTGGAGGTGGAGTCATGCTGCCGTGAGCCACAGTGTGGGAATGAGAATGTGGAGGGGTGCCTTTCCACTTCTTGGGTACTCAATAGCCAAGAGCTGTCTTGGGAGGAGTGGTAAGTGGGGTGGGCACAACAGACTCAATCTCCACCACAGGTACAGGTGGTGGCCCTTCTCTGGGGTTCTGCTGGTTTAGCCGGTACACTTGGCCTGGCCTTGCCTTTTCCCCTCCATCCCCTGTTGACCAGGTGAACTCCCTACAGTGCCCTCCTTTCCCAGCTTCACAGTGGGGTGGATGGGAGTTGAGGTTGTGGGTGAATCTGCCTTAGAAGGGGTTTTCTTTGGACTCTTTGCAGGCACTAGCTTCACAGCAGGTACGGATACTGTCTGCTTGTCTTTGGGAGATGCTATTGGGATGGGAGTACCCTTGGATGGGGATGCTTTTGAGGCATTTGAGCCTTAGGCCTGCTTTTGGCCTGATGCCCCTGAGTGTCACCTGGAGGGCTTTTGCCTTTGCGCTCTGGGGTGACTTTGGATAGTTTAGGGATGGTGTCCTCATCCCGGCCTGCTTGGGGTGCTACTGTTGTGTGCTGTGTGTAGTGTATCTTGAGCTTGTGGGCTGTGGTGTGTGGTCACTCTTGTCAGATGTAGCCACTGGCAGGGGGTGGCTGAAGGGACTGGAGCTGGACTCTGAGCCTGTGACAGTTGAATGGTTGCCGTCACAGTGGAGGACAAAGACTGGACAGTTCTATGTAGCCCACCCATGTCTGAATGAATGCCCTCCTTGAAGGCAACTACCTGTGCAAACTTCTTGTGCCAACTTCTTGCCAACTTCATGGTCTAGGAAGGCATTAAGAAGAGTTGTCTGACCCACACACAGCTGGTGCAAAAGGTCCACAGCATCAATGCTGGGGGCAGCAGGGGAGAAAGGGGAAGGGGCAGCGGTGTCTGGGGGAAGGACACTCGTCCCTTCTTACTAGTACGAGCACGTGCAGCACTAGTGGAAGTAGCTGGGAGGGTGGGCACTGGACGATGTGTGGTGGAAGAGGAGGCAGATTACCCACTCCCTGTGCCGGCCAACATAGAGGAGTAACTGCTGGCATCAGATGACTTTGAGGTTGGTGTCTCTGGCTGTGATTCCTCAAGTAAACTTCTGTCCTCCTCCGAGGTGCTAGTCACATCAGTGTCAGTGTGCTCATGTGTAGCAGTCGTGCCTGATGCCTCACCACTGGTGTCTGTCCCATGTCCTTCTGTGCCCCCTGTAGATGCTGCAAGAGACAGAGACGTGGGTTCAGTTTAATGCCGTTCACACAAACATCAAATGCAAGCAAAGCATAAAACAAGATGATGATGTCCCCATGTTGCATACCACCCTGTGCAGACACATTGTACAAGCTTTATTACAAAGTCAAATATTGCATAGTATCATGCAAATTTGGCGGTGTGCACACGTTACAACGCAAATTTTATAACGCATACTTTTACAACGCAATTTTTACAACGCATGATCCATTACAACGAATACCGTTACAACGCATTTTTTTACAACGCATATACCTTTACAACGCATACCATTACAACGTAAATATAGGTAAGTAGGGTTTTTGGGTGAAGGGGTATTTTTAGGGTTCAGGGCTAGATATGGGTTTTTGGGTAAAGGGGTATTTTTAGGGTTCAGGGCTAGATTTGGGTTTTTGGGTAAAGGGGTATTTTTAGGGTTCAGGGCTAGGTATGGGTTTTTGGGTAAAGGGGTATTTTTAGGGTTCAAGGCTAGGTATGGGTTTTTGGGTAAAGGGGTATTTTTAGGGTTCAGGGCTAGGTTTGGGTTTTTGGGTAAAGGGGTATTTTTAGGGTTCAGGGCTAGGTTTGGGTTTTTGGGTAAAGGGGTATTTTTAAAAATTTAATTAAATTAAAAAAATTAAATTGAATTGAAATTAAATAAAATAAAAATATATTAAATTTAATAATTTACATTTTTTTTTAAAATTATATACTTACCTATACTTATGTTGTAATGGTATGCGTTGTAAAGGTATATGCGTTGTAAAAAAATGCGTTGTAATGGTATTCGTTGTAATGGATCCTGCGTTGTAAAAATTGTGTTGTAAAAGCATGCGTTGTAATAGTATGCGTTATAACGTCATATATCCAAATTTGGCATATTTGACCCATGTGATGTCCACACAGCCAAATAGCTTGCCTGTGCCTCCATTTTACCAGACTTACAGATCCCTCTGAGCGAAACTAGGTCTCTGTGGCTGCAAAAGATGTACCTCCCAACATGTAGTCAGTCAAATAGTGCTTTATTCGAGTGATTACTCATAAAAGCAAAACATACACAAAATATTAAAAGACAGATTAAATTTACAGTCAACACGATGACAAAGCACTATTGGATCTATAAAATACATTCAATTAAAAAAGATTCTCACAGTATTTGTTAAATAATTAAAAAGAGATTAGATTAATTCATTATTAAAAAGAAAAAATAACAGGATTATAAAAACATTTATAGTCTTAAAAGCAATAGTAACAAATTCATGGGAACAGATATTACAAGGAGAGAATAGTTATTTAACTAGCAGTCTCTGTCTGGTTACAAAATCATTGATAGTCTAAAAAGCAATGAAAACAAAATCATAGGGTCAGTTTTTACAGACAGAGAATAGTTAATTAACTAGCAGTCTCTGTCTGATCACCCATGCCCAACCAATATATTTTGCTGTGGCTATTAATATCCATGTAAGTGGGCTTGAACATATAATACGCAGGGCATCAGCACTACAAGTGGTCCCAAGGTTCCTACACATAGGTGCCAGCCAAACGCGCCTTGGAGCACAATAAGCTTTACAGGAAAACAGAAAATGACCAAGTGTTTCCTTCCCCGTTCCACAGGCAGGACAAATGTCACACCCCCCTGAGCCCCATTTGACTGTCAATGATCTTATGGGGAGTGCACCAGCTCTCAATTGGAATAGGAGCTTCCTGTCACCCGGCTTTGAGATAATATCCCAGTACGGCTCCAAAGCCGGATACAGTTTGGCCTCAAGAAAACCCACAGACATGGACCCATTACTGGAACTACTCAAACTCATGCCGGCAACGTTTTCCCAAAATATATTTTTTAGGACAGACTTGGTGGGAAATGATGCACCTGCTGGATCAAGCCATATTGAACTTAACCCAAGCTCAAACAATATTGCTTTCAATGAATTGAGCCAACTAATTTTATGAAAGCAATCCGCCTTTATGACATCAATAAAACCTCCAGCATAGTGCGCAAGCTCAGGAGTAGTCCAGAGCCTGCGCCAGTACAGGATTGGTCGTAGCCTGGCTAGGTCCTTGATTTGTTTCCTACCAAGATCATATCTTAAAGGCAACAGTGGAGTGCTTTTCGGGGTGCCCGTGAGTAGCCGTAGAAATTTGTTCTCTGAACCTTGTAAAGAGTTCAAATTTTCAAAGCGCCACATCTCTGCGCCATAGAGTGCGGATCCGATTGCCTTTGCTTCATAAACCAGCAAAGCTGGCTTGACGGGTTTAGTCAAAGACTTCCTATGTTCCGAATTGATGACACCCGATAATTGCTTATGTCGCACGGTAGCAATGTTAATGTGTTGACTCCACCTATTGTTATCTGCAATGTGGATTCCCAAATATGTAAATGAGTTTACCACCTCAAGAGGGCGCCCACTCATGACAATTTTAGACTTAAAACTACGATGTGGCTTAAAGATCATGAGTTTAGTTTTTGTAGCATTCACCTCTAATCCATGTTCCCCACAACAGAAGTTTTCAAAAATGGACAGAGCACGCTGTAAGCCACTAGGAGTTTTAGACAGAATCAGCGTGTCGTCCGCAAACATTAATATAGGGATTTTTAACCCTGAGAGAGACGGAGCATCTGCTGGAGCTGTTACCATGCGCGGGACAACACCATTTATGTAAAGAGTGAACAAGGTTGGAGCCATTGAACACCTTTGTCGAACCCCACGTTCTACGGGAAAGTCATCTGTGACCATACCATGACCTCCCCTCTGTATTTTAGCAAAATTAAGCTCATGGAGGCGCATTACTAAGGTCAATAGTTCCCCAGGGACCCCCAGACTCTGTAGGACTTGCCATAATTTGGCCCGTGGCACCAGGTCGAAGGCAGCCCTTAGATCGACAAAAGCCGCATATAGGCTGCCTCCTCCCAGCACCACAGTCTTCCATTGAAGCAATTGGAAGCGGAATACTTGGTCCACCGTGCTTGTTGCCCTTCGAAATCCCGCTTGGTAGGGTGATAAAATATTATTGTCCTCTGCCCAATCAGGGAGCCTGTTTACTACCACACGGCCAACTATTTTTTGCACGGTGTCAATGAGACTTATTGGCCTATAGTTACCCAGCTGTGCACGGTCTCCCTTTTTAAACACTGGGATGACCACTGCTCCTCTCCAAGAAGCTGGAACCTCAGCACCCTTAGCGATGAAGTTAATAAGTAAGTGGATGTATTTACACCATCGCTCTTTGTCGTTTAAAAAGATATCTGCAGGTACGCCATCTAAACCAGGAGCACGTCCTCTTTTCACAGCATTGATGGCGAACATAATCTCTTTGCAAGTAAAAAGATTACCTTGAGAGAAAGACTTAACAGAGCTGTCCTCACCAGTAATCTGAGTATTAAGAGCATACTGTGAGCTAAAAAATTCTACCCAGGCCTCTTGTGGTACGTTGTTGTTAGGGGGTTCCTCTACTCTCTCACTACCCCATTTGACAATATTCCAGAACACTCTAGAATCCTTTCTGTCGCTATTTTTTTTTAGTTTACACCAATGTTGCTCATCCCAGGATCTTTTGGCTTTCGCTATGCAGGCTTTGTAGCCCTTCCTGGCTAGGCGGATAGTTTCGGTCACCCTCTTTTTAATGGCATGGCCCAGAGCAAGTCGTGCGGCCCTACATTCAGCATTGTACCATTTTGCATCTTTACTAACTCTTGACCCATTGCGCCTAGCAGGTTTCAAAAAGTGTTTTTTAATCTTGTCAAAAAGGGTATCATGAATATTGTCCACATCCCCCAAGCCAGAGAGAGAAACGCTAATTGTTTCCAAAGCTACTATAGCATTGTCAGTTTCATGATCGATATTTTCAATGGCTTGTTGGTTGGTCACTACGCTAGCCGATCTAAGCCTGCGCATGTTTTTTTCTGGGTTGATCAAAGGTGGAACAGGAGCATTCAGGCAGATTGTATTTGTCCCAGCGGACCACCATTTGTGCTCCACACATAGGGGGTTGTGGTCGCTCTCGGGTCTCACGACAACCTCCATATCACAGACAGATGGCCACAGCAACATGCTGCAGATTACATAGTCTATTCTGCTTTTATGTCTTCCATTATCAAAGGTCATAGAGCCGTTTTTGTCCAGTGCTGTTCTTCCGTTCAAAGCTCTCAGACCATTTTCGAGGCACAAAGCGTTCAGATCTAAAATGTCCTCAGTCCAACGTGTGACTGGCATCAGATCTAACTCAGGGATACCCCAATAGGAGTCCTCTTCTGCTCCAAGGAAAGCCTCACACGTGACCAGAGGCTCAAAAGTCCGATTAAGGTCACCCGCTATTACAATATTGTTGTCGTGGGAAAATGTGTCAAGAAAGTTACCCAAGGCAATTAAAACATCAGAACGACGACCCTTTGCACTTCTAGCATATATATTGTAGATATCGAGTGACCCTGATACATCATTAGTTATCCTGATCAACTGGATGTCATTGTGGCTAGTCACTATACTTTTGATTGTAAGCTTAAGGGTCTGTCTAACCCAAATTGTGAGACCCCCCATTGGTCTCCCTTTTGGGCCCTTTTTTGCTGGCACAGAAAAATTTAAATAGCCTAGCACAAACACAGGTTTGCATGCCCAGGTTTCCTGAAATATGCATACGTCATATAAACTAACAAAGCCAAGCCAGTCCCCACAATCTAGTTTAGAACACAGCCCAGCCAGATTCCAAGAGATTAGGTTCCCCACCCCAGTCAAACGACCAGCTTGCACTTCAGGAGTAAAGTTCAAGGAGCAAGGCTCTCCTACTACTGGTACTACTGGACTTGTCTGAGCTACATTGCTTAAAACATCCGTTTGGTCAACCTTCTTGCCAGACACAGCCCCAGGCCTCATCGCCGGCCTATTTCTATAACAGTTGCAATTGTGAGCAGGCAAGCTGCGTAGACTCTGGTCAATTGTAGCTGATGGTAATAAGTTTATGCCCCCAGGGAGTCAATCACAGTCGTTCAGATTGGAGAGGGCTGAGAACCTATTCTCCAGATTTAGTCCCCACTCAGTAGGTTTGGCAACCCTCCTCCCCTTGGCTGAAACCTCATTCCATTTTGTCCTTAGGGTACACCGGTTAGGCCCCCTCCCTTTCCGATAGTAGAAAAAATCTAAGGTGAGTGGGATGATGTCGTTGGATCTTCGCTGTGGTGGTAGTAGGTTGGGCAGTATGTTGGGTAAGACCTCAGGGTCTGAAAAATTCAAAATAACACAGTCACCCCTAAATCTTTTTTGACTGCTTCCGATCCACTCCACCCTCCTGGCGGTAACTAATTCCTCTGCCAACTGTTGCTTGCCCCAGGGAGTTATCACCATATTATTAGTCAGCCAGTGTAGGGCCTTGGACAGCAGTGATGCAGTGGTTTCATCTTGTCCTGGAGCCAATGTAGGGACATTGGCTAGAACAAGAACTAGAGGGGAAGCCTCAACTATAAGCTCGACCGAGCCTTTCGCAGGTTCCGAAGCTGAGGGTACAACTGGAGGAACAACTACCCCTTGCTCCCCGTCCGCTAAAACTACCTGAGGAGCCACAGGATGGTTAGACAAGGGAGAAGCTCCACCGCTTCCCTCAGATCTAGAAGTTCCCTTCCTTAGCTCAACCATGTAAGCGACTTCCGCAGGCAATTTTTCTACTTCATCTTTAGTTTTATTTAGTAGATCTCCTAATCTGTTAACCTCGTTAGTGAGCTTTTCTATCCTGCCTACCAACGGCTTTACAATTCCCTTGATCTTAGTATCTATCATGCCCAGCAACTTCTTAAATTGCTCGTTAGTTAAAGACATGCAGACTTCGTCAATTGACCCTTCTTCCTCCACCATAATGTTACTAGGTGGAGAAACGGGCTTTTTTCGACTTGAACGAAGCCCTCCGCGCTTGGGGAGACCCTTTCTAGCTCCTCTAGTAGTGCGCGGCGCAGGCACTGGGGTAGGGGCTTTTTCCTCAGATGAGTGTAGTACAACCTCCTCCTCCTTATCACTATCTTCTAGTGCACAGGTAGTCTGAACCAGAGCAACATTGTCGACATGGTCAAGTATTACAACAGAACCGTTACTGTTTGTTGAGTCAGGAAATTGGGCCGAGTCAGGAGCCGGCAAAATGGATGTAGGTGATTTAGGAGACTCTAAAAAAGAGAGAGTTTTCCCAAGATGAACCCAGAAAGGACCGGGAAATATTGTAAACAAACAAAGAAATTCCTTTCTGTGTATTACAATTTACATAATCATATACATTTTTGGAGATAACACTTGTTTAGACCAACCAATTCCCTCTCAACCTGCCCAGAAGTGAATTTTTAACAATAACAAGATAGAATTGTATGTATCTAGGTACTTTTTTATTAAAAATATTTTTCCATTAATGATGTATTCACAATTTATTAAAAACAATTTTACATATGCCTGTCTAGTCAGACAAAAATACACAATTTTTACAATAAATCAATGCATTATTTATAGTACATAAATTTGATAAAATCAAAGTTATACATATACAGAGAAACTTATTTTCTGTGTGTCAACGCGTTTCGGTGCTTTGATTTTATAGAACACCTTCCTCAGGACTGTTTCCATTAAAAACATCAGTTCTTCTTTCTAAAATAAATACATACAATTAGTACTCATTTAGAAAACTTATTTACACTAAAAAAGGGGAACTACTGGAAGGTATATTCATAAACAGATTTAAAATCATAATAACCTTATCTTTTGGGTACCAGGTGTATCCCAGGGGTCACAGTAATCATTCAACCTCCTCTTCCTCTATATATTTCATCAGAGGATCTATGTGTGAAGTAACATGTATATTAGATTACACATTTAGAATATCGAGTGTTTTTAATTTTACTCTAACTATGCAAATTGCGGTATCTATTTTGCACAAACAGTGGCCACCATATTGACTTACTTCTTATTCATCAGAGGGCATAATAATCCGATTTAGAGAATATATCCCATATTTGTCCAATGGATCTGATGAGATTCTTGTGTTAAAATCCGCCGAAGAGATTCGTTTCTTTTGCTCTTCTATGGATCATGCAATATACATTCCTCTTAATTATTTGAGGCAATGTTCAGCATCTGGGCAAATTTTTTTTTTGATATCTGTTGTAAAAAATCCATTTTGTTGTTCGTTAATTTACCCCATGTTTTTAGCAAAACCTTTATAAAAAAGCAACTTAAATAGTAGTGCATTACTGCCTTTCCTAATTAAAGATTTGGTTCAAGGAGTCACCTTAGCGTATGTGTACATCCCTCTGAGTTCTTAAAAGGGGGAATCTACAGTTCTTGTTGCTTACTTGCAAGCAAAGGTTTTTAAAACGATACAAGGAAACTGATGACGGCGAAAACCGTCCCCTTCGTTCCCCGGTAAGACTATTAAGAGCTAAATTGGTGCTCGGGTACTCCTTCCACGCTAAGATAAATAGCCCCCTCCCTCTCAAGTAAACCATCGAAAGTGGCATCTAAATAGTTCGTTAAACCTCCTGCTCTTCTTACAGCTGAAAGAGGTTTTGTTGGCGTCATCTTACCTCAAGTCGAACGCGATGCGGTCTGCCTGCCGGGTCACTCTCGTACTCCAAGTCAGATAGAGTGCGACTTGTGAGGGGTTCTATTTATACTACCCATGATCGAATTAGTTCCATCAATTATATTACACCTGTGGCTTATTACGTGACAATTAAACCCAAGCCCCGCCATTTTAGTAATTTATAATTGTGGTTTCAGGCTTGCAGTCCAACTATACGAGAAATAGAGAGCGGACTAACGTCTCTATATTCTGAACCATGACGGATTCCAAAAATTATAACGAAACTCCCGTTTCTAATGATACCCAAAAGATAAGGTTATTATGAATTTAAATCTGTTTATGACCATACCTTCCAGTAGTTCCCCTTTTTTAGTGTAAATAAGTTTCCTAAATGAGTACTAATTGTATGTATTTATTTTAGAAAGAAGAACTGATGTTTTTAATGGAAACAGTCCTGAGGAAGGTGTTCTATAAAATCAAAGCACCGAAACGCGTCGACACACAGAAAATAAGTTTCTCTGTATATGTATAACTTTGTTTTTATCAAATTTATGTACTATAAATAATGCATTGATTTATTGTAAAAATTGTGTATTTTTGTCTGACTAGACAGGCATATGTAAAATAGTTTTTAATAAATTGTGAATACATCATTAATGGAAAAATATTTTTAATAAAAAAAGTACCTAGATACATACAATTCTATCTTGTTATTGTTAAAAATTCACTTTAGGGAAGGTTGAGAGGGAATTGGTCGGTGATTTAGGAGATACACCCAACCCAAGTGAGGATCTCCTCTCACTATTGATTTTAGCAACAACCTGAACTAGGTAGTTGTCCATGGTATTTTTTGCCGGGGATTGCTTTTTACTAGACATAACTCACCAGTGTGCAGAACCCTCCCAAGAACACTGTATAAATACGTAAACAACGTGTACCACAAACCCTCGAGGCAACTTAGCCTCAATACATGCAAGGTCTATGGCAAATAGAGTCCTGAATCCGCCTCGAGCAATGGGAAAGTCTCACCTTGAAGTTACGGACAGAGTAACTGGGCTAGTCCAGTCCCTGCCAGTCTCGGACTGTCTTAGACTGTCCGCCCTTTGTCCGCGCTTAGTCCGGCGCGTCCCGCGCGCGTCCTCGCGGGGCGAGGGCCCTGGCGTAACTTTAAGCGCCTCCTGGCGCGCTCGTTGGTGGCGTCAGCGTCAGCCAGGAATCCTGGGTTGTGTAGTTTGTAACCGACCGGCGGAGCTAAGCCCGGCCGGTCGTCCACGGAGGTTGGGGGCAGAGCCAAGCCCGGCCGAAGAACTGGAAGCAGGTGCGCCCCGGAGTCAGCAACGAAAGGACAGCAAACAAACAGCAGGGGACTCAGCCCCGGGCGCAACTTTAAGCACCTCCTGGCGCGCTCGTTGGTGGCGTCAGCGTCAGCCAGGAATCCTGGGTTGTGTAGTTTGTAACCGACCAGCGGAGCCAAGCCCGGCCGGTCGTCCACGGAGGTTGGGGGCGGAGCCAAGCCCGGCCGAAGAACTGGAAGCAGGTGAGCCCCGGAGTCAGCAACGAAAGGACAGCAAACAAACATGTAGTCACAGTCAGATATGGAGTCACCATAAGGGGACAACCCAGATACAGACTCCTAAATAAAAGTTTGCAATGGCCATGAGCTCATGTCATCCACCATGTCGTACTTTGGGGCGCTACAGTTGCACATTGGTGTCAGATGTGTAGTTCTCACAATGTTGAATGTCAGGCACTGCACACATTGATGAAAGCACTCTCAGATGAGGCACACTGCCTTTCACTGCCATGGGATGTCCCTGACTGCCCCAATGCAACCAATGCCATAAAGCCACAACTCAAAATGCAATGTCAAGGGCCATTACTTCAATGACATGAGAAAGTACATGTAGCAAAAATGCATGACAGCTGCACCCAACACAGAGGCCACTTACAAGCCATTGCATCGCACTAACAACATCACAGAGCTCAGTACTGGCTCAGGCTTGGAATGCATGCAGTCACACACAACCAAAGTCACCCTTCCCAGAATACTGACCCCCAGCTTGCTGCTGATGGTCCTTCAAATGTCTATCCAGCTCAGGCTGTGTCACAGCTAGGATGCGAGCCATTAGTGGTGTCATGCCTCTGCGTGCCAACCTGCCAGTCCGAGGGTGCAGCCCCAGTGTCATCTCTGCCACATTTTTGCTCAGCCGGCAGATGTCATCCCACCTCTTGTGACAGTGTGTGTGACGTCAGTTGGACACACCCAGAGCCCGCACCTTACGTGCAATGGCCATCCATATGGCCTTCCTCTGGTGGACTTTGAGCTGCAGGCATGGGAGACAAGAGGAGGAAATTTCAGTGACACTGGGTTATGTACCACTATCTCTCTACTAGTACAGGAGCATGCACAAACTCAGCACTACTTCACAAATATGTTTAGCAGAGACAATACAGCATGACATGTAGTACATAAGCATGGGACAATCACACCAAAATGCATGCAGGTATGAGGCTGGACACAGCACCTGCCCATCTCATACACATGCAGAATGCCAGCACAGAAAGCCATGTGGAGGAAGCCCACATCTGCTGTCCAGTTTGTGTGTGAGCAAGACATAAATTACATTGGGATTGATGTGTTGGGGCAAACTCACTGTGTCCAACACTGTACACCCCTCAATGTCCTTGTCCTGTGAATGACTTACTGTGTCATGGGGTCACATTAAGGGACATGATTTTACAACCTCACACCCATCTCACAAGGTCTGTCTTGTGCAATCCTGAGGCCTGAGATAGCTCATTGATGGATAGTGTAGTAGACAACCCATATGTCTCACTCTGTCCATTCAGTGATGTGTCTTCGTCAAATTGGGCAGTGACTGTGCAGGCCAGGGGGCTCACACTGAGGTTCAATGTGGGGCAACAGAAATGTCACATGCAGGGACAATATGAGATGACAAACAATGCCTACACGTGCGAGTCAGTACACATAATGATGAAAATGGAAGGGAGTCGGTTCAAAAGTACAACAATCTGCTGTGTCATAGGTGAATTTCCACCAAGAGAGTTACCCTCTGGCATTTCACTATTGTGCAGACCCACTTCCATCAGTACCCTGTGGATGGCAACTCTTGGTAATGTCACAGATGAGACTGTGAAGAAGCTCATGTGCCCACATAGCCATTAGCAGAGGCAATTTCTGTTCTGACTCCAGCTTACCAAACTTGTAGTGTCACTGTATGGCTGCAAAACACTGCATGTCCCTCCCATCCTGATATGCAGCCAGGGAAATGTGTAAAATAGGCTAAAAACCCCTTTCACTTGAAGTTGGCATGCTAGGCAGTGTATCACACAAAGCCACATTCTCAGGCACATACTGCAGCAGATCAACTTCATGTGTGCACTACCTGCACTCTCACTACCAATATGAGACACTTACCATGACATCTAGAGCACCATATAACCTCCCATACTGTGTGAGCACCTCGTCCACCAGTATCTCCAGCTCCTCTGTGGTGAAAGGACGGGCCATGATGTTCTCAGTCCTTGCCATACTGCGTCCATGAGACAGGGGCAGCAGCAGTTGGTGGTGAGAAGTATCAGACAGCAGGGTCTAGGTCCAGGAGACAGGAGCAGCAGCAGTTGGTGGTGAGGAGTGTCAGGCAGCAGTGTCTGGGTCCAGGAGACAGGAGCAGCAGCAGTTGGTGGTGAAGAGTGCCAGGCAGCAGTGTCTGGAAGCAGTGGTAATGTGAGGCTCTCTCCCACACATATATAGACCCATGGGGTAGTTTGAGTGTTTCTAAGCTATTGCAATTGGCAGTCCAGGTCTGCTTTTTTCATATGCATCCAATGACCAGCCCCACAGTGGCAGAGCACACTTACCGCGATTTTCAAAATTGCATTAGTTTACCGTGATTGTGGTTCACATTGGCTGTAAGGGATTGGGCATTGGCGATGACACACCGCTGGGGCCAGGCGGTCGCTACCAAGATCATGCATCTTTCAATTGCATCCAATGACCGGCCTCACGGTAGTGGAGCACGCCAACCACGATTTTCAAAATTGCATCAGGCTACCGCGATTGTGGTTTCCATTGGCTGTAAGGGCTTGGGCATTGGCAGTGACACACCGCAGGGGCCAGGCGGTCACTACAGTGATCGTGCATTTTTCCAAAAAGGACCCATAGGGGTCCGAAATGCATTGGGCTGGAATAAACTGCTAGTGACGAACAAGATGAATGGTGTTTTCTGCATGTATTCTTGAACATGAGAAACTACAAAAAATTGGCATATACCTTGCATGACTTTTTGAAGGACATAAAGAGTGTAAAAAGGAGTAATGGAAAACAGAGTATAAAAAACAGAAGTAACTTAAAAGAGGAGGAAAAGAATTGTTGAATTAAAGATAACTGGATGCAAATGCATATTAAAAAAGAGGCTGTCGCCACTGTCTTTGGGGCAAAGAGAAGCCCCAAAACAACGTTGTTCTGTGCAAGCACGTGCTGTTTGGGCTTGGCACGCTAAAAGTGAGCACGCCACATGTTGAAGCTGCTGGATGATTTGAGTAAAAAAACTGGTGAAAAAAGTGTTGTAATGAAAAACGGAGTGCTACCCAGATATTTTTGAATTTAAGTAACGTAGCCCTATTCGGTAGGCACCCACGATGAATAAGGACATAAGAACTTTCTTCAAAAACGGGACGTTCTTCATGCAAGGATGGATATCTTGGTTCATGTAACAAGTTTATTTTTACGGAAGTCACAGAAGACTGAAATAACTATGGATATATTTTCCCACATCATGAATGCGTTTTTTAAATATGTTTTTTTATAACGGAGCTCAAGGCAAAAACATTTAGGAAATGACGTTTTGCGTTTTCTGAATATGATCGTTTAAATGACACGAGAAATTTAGAGGATGATTGGAGTTGTAGTGTGTGGGTTAGGCATAGACGGCTCAGGTGTGAATTGTTAAATGGTAAAATTATGGCGGGTACAGAGAAAAGAGGCGGGAAGGTTGAGTTAAAAGGAAAGGAGGGGTTAGTGGATAACGTAGAATCCGCTGGGAAGATGGAAACACGAGGATGACTACTGTTGAGCTGGTACGCGCAAAGGGGTTAATGCAAGGAAACAAGGTGTATAAACAGTTGAAGAGTGTTCGTAAGTTTGTAAGAGGGTGAGGGACACAGGGTACGGGAGAGAGAAGGCGGATAGAGAGGGGGGACGAGACTTCTACTGAGCCATCTAGGAATGTTAGTTAATGTGTCATTGAGATCTTTGAAGCTTTGTAATATTTGAGCAAATATGTGGAGGGGAAGTATTTTTAAGGATGTTTTTGTTGTTATTGACAGTTACCCCTGACGTAGGACCCGTGGGGGTCCGAAATGCATTGGGCTGGAATAACCTGCTAGTGACGAACAAGATGAATGGTGTTTTCTGCATGTATTCTTGAACATGAGAAACTACGAAAAATTGGCATTTACCTTGCATGACTTTTTGACGGACATAAAGAGAATAAAAATGAGTAAATGAAAACAGAGTATAAAAAACAGAAGTAACTTAAAAGAGGAGGAAAAGAATTGTTGAATTAAAGATAACTGGATGCAAATGCATATTAAAAAAAGAGGCTGTTGCCACAGTCTTTGGGGCAAAGAGAAGCCCCAAAACAACGTTGTTCTGTTCAAGCACGTGCTGTTTGGGATTGGCACGCTAAAAGTGAGCACGCCACATGTTGAAGCTGCTGGATGATTTGAGTAAAAAAACTGGTGAAAAAAATGTTGTAATGAAAAACGGAGTGCTACCCAGATATTTTTGAATTTAAGTAACGTAGCCCTATTGGGTAGGCACCCACGATGGATAAGGACATAAGAACTTTCTTCAAAAACAGGACGTTCTTCATGCAAGGATGGATATCTTGGTTCATGTAACAAGTTTATTTTTACGGAAGTCACAGAAGACTGAAATAACTATGGATATATTTTCCCACATCATGAATGCGTTTTTTAAACATGTTTTTTTATAACGGAGCTCAAGGCAAAAACATTTAGGAAATGATGTTTTGCGTTTTCTGAATATGATTGTTTAAATGACACGAGAAATTTAGAGGATGATGGGAGTTGTAGTGTGTGGGTTAGGCATGGACGGCTCAGGTGTGAATTGTTAAATGGTAAAATTATGGCGGGTACAGAGAAAAGAGGCGGGAAGGTTGAGTTAAAAGGAAAGGAGGGGTTAGTGGATAACGTAGAATCCGCTGGGAAGATGGAAACACGAGGATGACTACTGTTGAGCCGGTACGCGCAAAGGGGTTAATGCAAGGAAACAAGGTGTATAAACAGTTGAAGAGTGTTCGTAAGTTTGTAAGAGGGTGAGGGACACAGGGTACGGTAGAGAGACGGCAGATAGAGAGGGGGGACGAGACTTCTACTGAGCCATCTAGGAATGTTAGTTAATGTGTCATTGAGATCTTTGAAGCTTTGTAATATTTGAGCAAATATGTGGAGGGGAAGTATTTTTAAGGATGTTTTTGTTGTTATTGACAGTTACCCCTGACGAAGGACCCGTGGGGGTCCGAAATGCATTGGCTGGAATAACCTGCTAGTGACGAACAAGATAAATGGTGTGTTCTGCTAGTATTCTTGAACATGAGAAACTACGAAAAATTGGCATTTACCTTGCATGACTTTTTGAAGGACATAAAGAGTATACAAATGAGTAAATGAAAACAGAGTATAAAAAACAGAAGTAACTTAAAAGAGGAGGAAAATAATTGTTGAATTAAAGATAACTGGATGCAAATGCATATTAAAAAAAGAGGCTGTTGCCACTGTCTTTGGGGCGAAGAGAAGCCCCAAAACAATGTTGTTCTGTTCAAGCACGTGCTGTTTGGGCTTGGCACGCTAAAAGTGAGCACGCCACATGTTGAAGCTGCTGGATGATTTGAGTAAAAAAACTGGTGAAAAAAATGTTGTAATGAAAAACGGAGTGCTACCCAGATATTTTTGAATTTAAGTAACATAGCCCTATTGGGTAGGCACCCACGATGGATAAGGACATAAGAACTTTCTTCAAAAACAGGACGTTCTTCATGCAAGGATGGATATCTTGGTTCATGTAACAAGTTTATTTTTACGGAAGTCACAGAAGACTGAAATAACTATGGATATATTTTCCCACATCATGAATGCGTTTTTTAAACATGTTTTTTTATAACGGAGCTCAAGGCAAAAACATTTAGGAAATGACGTTTTGCGTTTTCTGAATATGATTGTTTAAATGACACGAGAAATTTAGAGGATGATGGGAGTTGTAGTGTGTGGGTTAGGCATGGACGGCTCAGGTGTGAATTGTTAAATGATAAAATGATGGCGGGAACAGAGAAAAGAGGCGGGAAGGTTGAGTTAAAAGGAAAGGAGGGGTTAGTGGATAACGTAGAATCCGCTGGGAAGATGGAAACACGAGGATGACTACTGTTGAGCAGGTACGCGCAAAGGGGTTAATGCAAGGAAACAAGGTGTATAAACAGTTGAAGAGTGTTCGTAAGTTTGTAAGAGGGTGAGGGACACAGGGTACGGTAGAGAGACGGCGGATAGAGAGGGGGGACGAGACTTCTACTGAGCCATCTAGGAATGTTAGTTAATGTGTCATTGAGATCTTTGAAGCTTTGTAATATTTGAGCAAATATGTGGAGGGGAAGTATTTTTAAGGATGTTTTTGTTGTTATTGACAGTTACCCCTGACGAAGGACCCGTGGGGGTCCGAAATGCATTGGGCTGGAATAACCTGCTAGTGACGAACAAGATAAATGGTGTGTTCTGCTAGTATTCTTGAACATGAGAAACTACGAAAAATTGGCATTTACCTTGCATGACTTTTTGAAGGCCAAAAGAGTATAAAAATGAGTAAATGAAAACAGAGTATAAAAAACAGAAGTAACTTCAAAGAGGAGGAAAAGAATTGTTGAATTAAAGATAACTGGATGCAAATGCATATTAAAAAAGAGGCTGTCGCCACTGTCTTTGGGGCAAAGAGAAGCCCCAAAACAACGTTGTTCTGTGCAAGCACGTGCTGTTTGGGCTTGGCACGCTAAAAGTGAGCACGCCACATGTTGAAGCTGCTGGATGATTTGAGTAAAAAAACTGGTGAAAAAAATGTTGTAATGAAAAACGGAGTGCTACCCAAATATTTTTGAATTTAAGTAACGTAGCCCTATTCGGTAGGCACCCACGATGAATAAGGACATAAGAACTTTCTTCAAAAACGGGACGTTCTTCATGCAAGGATGGATATCTTGGTTCATGTAACAAGTTTATTTTTACGGAAGTCACAGAAGACTGAAATAACTATGGATATATTTTCCCACATCATGAATGCGTTTTTTAAATATGTTTTTTTATAACGGAGCTCAAGACAAAAACATTTACGAAATGACGTTGTGCGTTTTCTGAATATGATCGTTTAAATGACACGAGAAATTTAGAGGATGATTGGAGTTGTAGTGTGTGGGTTAGGCATGGACGGCTCAGGTGTGAATTGTTAAATGGTAAAATTATGGCGGGTACAGAGAAAAGAGGCGGGAAGGTTGAGTTAAAAGGAAAGGAGGGGTTAGTGGATAACGTAGAATCCGCTGGGAAGATGGAAACACGAAGATGACTACTGTTGAGCAGGTACGCGCAAAGGGGTTAATGCAAGGAAACAAGGTGTATAAACAGTTGAAGAGTGTTCGTAAGTTTGTAAGAGGGTGAGAGACACAGGGTACGGGAGAGAGAAGGCGGATAGAGAGGGGGGACGAGACTTCTACTGAGCCATCTAGGAATGTTAGTTAATGTGTCATTGAGATCTTTGAAGCTTTGTAAAATTTGAGCAAATATGTGGAGGGGAAGTATTTTTAAGGATGTTTTTGTTGTTATTGACAGTTACCCCTGACTTAGGACCCGTGGGGGTCCGAAATGCATTGGGCTGGAATAACCTGCTAGTGACGAACAAGATGAATGGTGTTTTCTGCATGTATTCTTGAACATGAGAAACTACGAAAAATTGGCATTTACCTTGCATGACTTTTTGACGGACATAAAGAGTATAACAATGAGTAAATGAAAACAGAGTATAAAAAACAGAAGTAACTTAAAAGAGGAGGAAAAGAATTGTTGAACTAAAGCTAACTGGATGCAAATGCATATTAAAAAAAGAGGCTGTTGCCACTGTCTTTGGGGCAAAGAGAAGCCCCAAAACAACGTTGTTCTGTTCAAGCACGTGCTGTTTGGGCTTGGCACGCTAAAAGTGAGCACGCCACATGTTGAAGCTGCTGGATGATTTGAGTAAAAACACTGGTGAAAAAAATTTTGTAATGAAAAACGGAGTGCTACCCAGATATTTTTGAATTTAAGTAACGTAGCCCTATTGGGTAGGCACCCACGATGAATAAGGACATAAGAACTTTCTTCAAAAACGGGACGTTCTTCATGCAAGGATGGATATCTTCGTTCATGTAACAAGTTTATTTTTACGGAAGTCACAGAAGACTGAAATAACTATGGATATATTTTCCCACATCATGAATGCGTTTTTGTAAACATGTTTTTTTACAACGGAGCTCAAGGCAAAAACATTTAGGAAATGACGATTTGCGTTTTCTGAATATGATCGTTTAAATGACACGAGAAATTTAGAGGATGATTGGAGTTGTAGTGTGTGGGTTAGGCATGGACGGCTCCGGTGTGAATTGTTAAATGGTAAAATTATGGCGGGTACAGAGAAAAGAGGCGGGAAGGTTGAGTTAAAAGGAAAGGAGGGGTTAGTGGATAACGTAGAATCCGCTGGGAAGATGGAAACACGAGGATGACTACTGTTGAGCAGGTACGCGCAAAGGGGTTAATGCAAGGAAACAAGGTGTATAAACAGTTGAAGAGTGTTCGTAAGTTTGTAAGAGGGTGAGGGACACAGGGTACGGTAGAGAGAAGGAGAATAGAGAGGGGGGACGAGACTTCTACTGAGCCATCTAGGAATGTTAGTTAATGTGTCATTGAGATCTTTGAAGCTTTGTAATATTTGAGCAAATATGTGGAGGGGAAGTATTTTTAAGGATGTTTTTGTTGTTATTGACAGTTACCCCTGACGAAGGACCCGTGGGGGTCCGAAATGCATTGGGCTGGAAGAACCTGCTAGTGACGAACAAGATGAATGGTGTTTTCTGCATGTATTCTTGAACATGAGAAACTACGAAAAATTGGCATTTACCTTGCATGACTTTTTGAAGGACATAAAGAGTATAAAAATGAGTAAATGAAAACAGAGTATAAAAAACAGAAGTAACTTAAAAGAGGAGGAAAATAATTGTTGAATTAAAGATAACTGGATGCAAATGCATATTAAAAAAAGAGGCTGGTACCACTGTTTTTTGGGGCAAAGAGAAGCCCCAAAACAATGTTGTTCTGTTCAAGCACGTGCTGTGTGGGCTTGGCACGCTAAAAGTGAGCACGCCACATGTTGAAGCCGCTGGATGATTTGAGTAAAAAAACTGGTGAAAAAAATGTTGTAATGAAAAACGGAGTGCTACCCAGATATTTTTGAATTTAAGTAACGTAGCCCTATTGGGTAGGCACCCACGATGGATAAGGACATAAGAACTTTCTTCAAAAACAGGACGTTCTTCATGCAAGGATGGATATCTTGGTTCATGTAACAAGTTTATTTTTACGGAAGTCACAGAAGACTGAAATAACTATGGATATATTTTCCCACATCATGAATGCGTTTTTTAAACATGTTTTTTTATAACGGAGCTCAAGGCAAAAACATTTAGGAAATGACGTTTTGCGTTTTCTGAATATGATTGTTTAAATGACATGAGAAATTTAGAGGATGATGGGAGTTGTAGTGTGTGGGTTAGGCATGGACGGCTCAGGTGTGAATTGTTAAATGGTAAAATTATGGCGGGTACAGAGAAAAGAGGCGGGAAGGTTGAGTTAAAAGGAAAGGAGGGGTTAGTGGATAACGTAGAATCCGCTGGGAAGATGGAAACACGAGGATGACTACTGTTGAGCAGGTACGCGCAAAGGGGTTAATGCAAGGAAACAAGGTGTATAAACAGTTGAAGAGTGTTCGTAAGTTTGTAAGAGGGTGAGGGACACAGGGTACGGTAGAGAGACGGCGGATAGAGAGGGGGGACGAGACTTCTACTGAGCCATCTAGGAATGGAAGTTAATGTGTCATTGAGATCTTTGAAGCTTTGTAATATTTGAGCAAATATGTGGAGGGAAGTATTTTTAAGGATGTTTTTGTTGTTATTGACAGTTACCCCTGACGAAGGACCCGTGGGGGTCCGAAATGCATTGGGCTGGAATAACCTGCTAGTGACGAACAAGATAAATGGTGTGTTCTGCTAGTATTCTTGAACATGAGAAACTACGAAAAATTGGCATTTACCTTGCATGACTTTTTGAAGGACATAAAGAGTATAAAAATGAGTAAATGAAAACAGAGTATAAAAAACAGAAGTAACTTAAAAGAGGAGGAAAAGAATTGTTGAATTAAAGATAGCTGGATGCAAATGCATATTAAAAAAAGAGGCTGTTGCCACTGTCTTTGGGGCAAAGAGAAGCCCCAAAACAACGTTGTTCTGTTCAAGCACGTGCTGTTTGGGCTTGGCACGCTAAAAGTGAGCACGCCGCATGTTGAAGCTGCTGGATGATTTGAGTAAAAAAACTGGTGAAAAACATTTTGTAATGAAAAACGGAATGCTACCCAGATATTTTTTAATTTAAGTAACGTAGCCCTATTGGGTAGGCACCCACGATGAATAAGGACATAAGAACTTTCTTCAAAAACTGGACGTTCTTCATGCAAGGATGGATATCTTGTTTCATGTAACAAGTTTACTTTTATGGAAGTCAAGGAAGACTGAAATAACTATGGATATATTTTCCCACATCATGAATGCGTTTTTTAAATATGTTTTTTTATAACGGAGCTCAAGGCAAAGACATTTAGGAAATGACGTTTTGCGTTTTCTGAATATGATCGTTTAAATGACACGAGAAATTTAGAGGATGATGGGAGTTGTAGTGTTTGGGTTAGGCATGGACGGCTCAGGTGTGAATTGTTAAGTGGTAAAATGATGGTGGGTACAGAAAAAAGAGGCGGGAAGGTTGAGTTAAAAGGAAAGGAGGGGTTAGTGGATAACGTAGAATCCGCTGGGAAGATGGAAACACGAGGATGACTACTGTTGAGCAGGTACGCACAAAGGGGTTAATGCAAGGAAACAAGGTGTATAAACAGTTGAAGAGGGTTTGTAAGTTTGTAAGAGGGTGAGAGACACAGGGTACGGTAGAGAGAAGGCGGATAGAGAGGGGGGACGAGACTTCTACTGAGCCATCTAGGAATGTTAGTTTATGTGTCATTTAGATCTTTGAAGCTTTGTAATATTTGAGCAAATATGTGGAGGGGAAGTATTTTTAAGGATGTTTTTGTTGTTATTTACAGTTACCCCTGACGAAGAACCCGTGGGGGTCCGAAATGCATTGGACTGGAATAACCTGCTAGTGACGAACAAGATGAATGGTGTTTTCTTCATGTATTCTTGAACATGAGAAACTACGAAAAATTGGCATTTACCTTGCATGACTTTTTGAAGGACATAAAGAGTATAAAAATGAGTAAATTAAAACAGAGTATAAAAACAGAAGTAACTTAAAAGAGGAGAAAAAGAATTGTCGAATTAAAGATAACTGGATGCAAATGCATATTAAAAAAGAGGCTGTCGCTACTGTCTTTGGGGCAAAGAGAAGCCCCAAAACAACGTTGTCCTGTTCAAGCACGTGCTGTTTGGGCTTGGCACGCTAAAAGTGAGCACGCCACATGTTGAAGCTGCTGGATAATTTGAGTAAAAAAACTGGTGAAAAAAATTTTGTAATGAAAAACGGAGTGCTACCCAGATATTTTTTAATTGAAATCAAATTGGTGCCAATTACCATGGTTTGGGTGGCGGAGCATGCCAACCACCATTTCCCAATGTGTAAATCACTACAGCGATTGCGCTGGGCATTTGTGGTGACACACCGCAGGGGCCAGTCAGCCGCTACCACGATTTGGCTGCTAACAAATTGGTGCCAATGACCATGGCTTGGGTGGCGGAGCATTCCAACCGCCATTTCCCAATGTGTAAATCACTACCACGATGGCAGTAGGCATTAGTGGTGACACACCGCAGGGGCCAGGCGGTCTCTACCGCGATATGGCTGCTAGAAAATTGGTGCCAATGACTGTGGTTAACAGCATACATGGACACATCATGCTGTGTCAATGGCAACGGCCCCATCTCACCAGTGTACAGTAAAAACCTGATTCATGGCACAAGATAGTGCACACAATGACAATGTAACATTTGGCCCACTGCTGACTACACCATGTTGGGACAAACATTGGCATGTACTCACTCACATGTGACTTGAAATATTGTTAGGCCAGTACACAGATCCGTGTTGTGATGGACTCTCCATTATGTACACATGTCAATGTGAGATATGGCAAGGCAACACACAGTGATGAATGTCTGGCTACACACTGTGCATATGTCACAGTGTATTTATACAAGATCTGAATGCACAGACTGTGCTCATTGTGTTGTTGATGTGTGCCCTGTTCAACTTACACAAGAAGGTGTGGCAGGTACAGCAGCAAGGTAGTGTTGTGGTTTCACACATATGCTGTATGAACTACTCTCAGGGCTGGTTATGCAAGAAGTGGACATGTACCTTTGGGTATTCACATATTCAGATTTTGTTTTGGAGATACTCACTGTGTGAAAAGTGGACAAGTGTATGACTAGTATAGCTGAAGGTGTCCCTACATGTAAGTTGTGCTGTAAGCTGAACTGTGATGCCAGTCATTGTTGGCGTTGTGTCAGTCAAAATGTAAGATGTTGGACACATCTCATGATGGATTGCAATGACATGTGTCCCCTTTCATCTCACCTATGAGGCAACCAAATATGTATCGTCGTCCCTTCACAGTGCTGGCGGACATGGAGGATGAGGACGTCATACGGAAATTCCGTCTGGATCAGCCCACCCTACAAGACCTATGTGCTCAGTTGGAGCCCCACCTGCGGCCTCGCAGAAGGTATTCGACTGCTTTGACACCCACGTGTAAGGTGATGGCGGCCCTGCATTTCTTTGCTACTGGTTCATTCCAGTACACGGTGTCCACCGCATGTGGAATGTTGCAACCTATGTTCAGCATGTGGCTAGGTGATGTCATGTCCGCTATGATGACCTACAAAGACCGATACATCCATTTCCCCAGGAGGCATGAATTGGCAGCTGTGAAGGGTGATGTTTATACACTTGGGCACATCCCTAATGTTGTTGGTGCCATTGACTGCACACATGTTGGTCTGGTTCTACCGCATTTTTAAGACACAAGGGGGACCCAATAGATAGCTAAGTACCATGGGTATAACAACGTTATAGTGAACAAGGGTCCTTAGCTTATTTCTGAATAAAGAACACAATACTGTATAGAAACACAATGGAAACCTATACGTTATAAACTTTCCAAACCCAGCCGGGAGAGGAGTTTATTTCAACAAGAAGTAATGTCCAATCCAACAATACAAACGTAATCACAAGACACAAGCCTGTGCCGTACATAAAAGAAGGAAAAGAAAAAATAGAATAAGGGTGAAAGCGGTGTCTATCAGGCATAGAGAGAGAGCAAAGACAGGGCACTGTTGATAGGTAAAAAATCAATAACAGTGTCGCCTGGAGTGGAATATAAACAATCTTATTGGTCAATATTGTAAATATGCGCCCACTCATGGGTGTCGACGTTTCGATCCCTATTGCTCAATTAGATACATGGGATCATCATCAGGACATTTGTAATGAACAAGACATGCCTGATTGTAAGGAAGCCTGTTTAGGAGAAACGAAGAAAAAAGAGATATTTCAAACACTTAAGAGTTGTTTGCAGATGTATGCCAGCTATGTATCGAATTCGCAGTGTGTGCCCAAGTGCACGGTGTTTGTGACTTAATCAGGCACAAAATAACAGCATTTCCATACTCCTCGGAATCGCAGTGACATGCGTGAAGGGCTGCGAAGATCAGTTGTGAAGTGATGGTGATCAAAACAGTTTGTAGTCTACTAGGTACAGGTATTACTAACGTGGAGTGTCGATAACAGGTTCAAGGGTTACGTGACTATGGCAGGTGGTAAATGGCCTATGGATTGTGGGACACATTAAGCGTAACGTGGGAAGTGTGCTCCCCCTCAAGGGTTCCTTGTATAAAGGGAATAGATAATGTCACTACATCCAAGAGTCAACAAAAACAAGATACACTCATTTCCAAATAATGGTACTAAGCATGACCACGTACCACGTAGTGATTTGTCGTGGAATTCGCTTTGGGGGTCCAGATCAATTTTAAAATTGGAACTTATTAATTCAAAGTTTTTCGTTTCCAGACGCATATGATGACGCTGAAACCAGAAACCGGGATTCAATATCAGGCTGCAGGGGTGCTAAAGATAGTGCGGTAATGTACAGAAGGGTCTTCCTTACCTTGACTAGCTCAAAACGGGAGACCGATAAGGAGTTAAATAGTATCCGTGTAGGCAGCTGTGGCCATACACGTGTGGTGCCAGCAATGTGGCTTTCCGACGCTGTAAATGCAAGGGGTATAAATCAATACAAGCGTACGGGCGGGCCACAAACGGACATAGAGAAGGCTCCGCGGCTACTTACTTAGTCCAGATGAGGACTCGTCTTTCCCGTGGCTTCCCGGTCAATGCCGAATGCAAGTCAGTGGACTGGGAGTGCGCGCAGAGTTTGTAAACAGCCGCGCTGGTCACATGACTTTCATAACGAGTGCCATAGTTGAGAGGCGAGGTGTCTACCAAGGCGGCCATCTTAGAGTGGATAGCTACGCGGGCCAGTAGTGCCTGTGAGCGGGAGTGCAGGGGCAAAAAGCTGTTCTGGTTTCAGCGTCATCATATGCGCCTGGAAACGAAAAACTTTGAATTAATAAGTTCCAATTTTAAAATTGATCTGGACCCCCAAAGCGAATTCCACGACAAATCACTACGTGGTACGTGGTCATGCTTAGTACCATTATTTGGAAATGAGTGTATCTTGTTTTTGTTGACTCTTGGATGTAGTGACATTATCTATTCCCTTTATACAAGGAACCCTTGAGGGGGAGCACACTTCCCACGTTACGCTTAATGTGTCCCACAATCCATAGGCCATTTACCACCTGCCATAGTCACGTAACCCTTGAACCTGTTATCGACACTCCACGTTAGTAATACCTGTACCTAGTAGACTACAAACTGTTTTGATCACCATCACTTCACAACTGATCTTCGCAGCCCTTCACGCATGTCACTGCGATTCCGAGGAGTATGGAAATGCTGTTATTTTGTGCCTGATTAATTCACAAACACCGTGCACTTGGGCACACACTGCGAATTCGATACATAGCTGGCATACATCTGCAAACAACTCTTAAGTGTTTGAAATATCTCTTTTTTCTTCGTTTCTCCTAAACAGGCTTCCTTACAATCAGGCATGTCTTGTTCATTACAAATGTCCTGATGATGATCCCATGTATCTAATTGAGCAATAGGGATCGAAACGTCGACACCCATGAGTGGGCGCATATTTACAATATTGACCAATAAGATTGTTTATATTCCACTCCAGGCGACACTGTTATTGATTTTTTACCTATCAACAGTGCCCTGTCTTTGCTCTCTCTCTATGCCTGATAGACACCGCTTTCACCCTTATTCTATTTTTTCTTTTCCTTCTTTTATGTACGGCACAGGCTTGTGTCTTGTGATTACGTTTGTATTGTTGGATTGGACATTACTTCTTGTTGAAATAAACTCCTCTCCCGGCTGGGTTTGGAAAGTTTATAACGTATAGGTTTCCATTGTGTTTCTATACAGTATTGTGTTCTTTATTCAGAAATAAGCTAAGGACCCTTGTTCACTATAACGTTGTTATACCCATGGTACTTAGCTATCTATTGGGTCCCCCTTGTGTCTTAAAAAAGCTATAGCGCAATCACCAGGATTGCAGGGTTGTTCTAAACTCAATTTACCTCGGCACCGAGGTTGACCTCCCTAGTGCCCCTGTACACACACTTGTATATATTCCTGAAATTACTTTTCTTTCCTTGTTTTAGCCTTAGGAGATGTCAGACCATGCCCCATTGTATTCGATAGACCATATTAAGCATTTATGCACTTTACCGTCACTCTTATCAGAAACCCCAGATGCTCCAACATCTGCAACGTCCAGTCTTCCAGAACAGTTAGAAAAACTGCAAAAAAAGCAAGTTAGATTAAAATTGATGATATTAATGCTAACTGATTACCTTAAATCCGGAGTAATCCCACTTGGTTTACAAGTGCGTAATATCCCTGGGATCTTTACGGATAATCCTAAATACATTACCAATTTCAGCCATATTGGGACCACATGCTCAAGGCAGTGGTTGGCGCTTGGAATAGATATTGCTACAGAGACATTAAAAACCCTTGAGATTGAAATTGCTGATTTGCTAAAACAAATCAATGACTCGGACCCCACAGCTGAGTGTAAAAAATTGCTGGAACAGGTAGAGAAAACAATAGCCGAATACTGTCGTATCGAGCAGAATAAAAAAGCTAACAAAGTTAAAAAGGATATTAAAAATTACAGTACTGAGACAACTTATCCATACTTGAATAAAGAGTTTTACACCAACAGACCATACTTCAACCCTCAGAATAGGCCCTGGGGCCGTTTCAATAAACGACAGAACATAGTTGGATTCTCAGACACCTCAGAAGACTCATCTGACAACTCAGATCCAGGTGAGGGAGGCAGCAACCGAGGTAGGGGACGTGGTGGTGCACAAGGCAATTTTTTAGGCAGAGGCCAGCCTGGAACCCTGCAGAGGGGGAGGGCCAAGAAACCCAGAACATGGTTCAACGCTCCAGGCGAGCGGAGGACCCGCAACAATTTTTATCAGTGGTAATACCCACAACAGAGAATTTGACTGAAACGTTACCTATTTTTAATTTGTCTAACCATATTTTGCAGCACTCTGAATTGGAACTTCTGAAGAAAGGACTCTCCTTTGTCCCTACTGTTCGCCCTAATTTTATGGAGTTGCAAACAGAGTTACTTCGTTTTTTCAGATTGGTCCGGCTGAAAGCATTCTTTCAATTGCACCCTACGCCTGAACCAAACCGTAACACCCCGTTTGCCCCCCCCCTCCACATTCCTACCAACAGCGAGCATGATTCCGCCTGAGATCATTACGTTTGAGAAACTTATTCTCAAAGAGCTAGAGTTTCTGGAAAGGAAGAAGATATACATTCCTTACAATATTTCAAAAACCGAGAAGGAGGCAATAGACTCACTCAAACTTAACACCAACTTAATCATTAAGAGCGCGGATAAGGGTGGTGGCATTGTCCTGCAAAATATTGACACCTACAAAAACGAGATCAACCGGCAACTGAGTAACAGGGAACATTACTTAAGACTTGGCCGTAACCCTACAGTTGAACTCCAAGGCCTGATAAAACAGATCACCACGGTTGCCAGGGATGAGGGTTTTCTTAGCAAGAAGGAATTCAATTTCCTTAATGTTAAGTGTCCTCGCCTTCCAGTCATCTACACCCTCCCCAAGGTGCATAAAGACAGTGAGAACCCACCGGGCCGTCCAATAGTGTCGGCCTGCGGCTCCATCTTGGAACCATTAGGGTCCTATGTGGACTTTTTCATCAAGGACTTCGTGCCTTCGACGTGCTGTTATGTCCGTGATAGCATGGAAATGATTAATCTTGTTGAACACCAGCCCTTTGACCCGAATATTCAAACACTATGCACATTGGACGTAGAGTCGCTCTACACCAATATTCCCCAGGGAGCGGCTCTACGGGTCATTGAAAAAATACTTGATTCCAGACCTAGACCACACAGGGTACCGACATTGTTCGTTTTACAATTGCTAGAACTCTGTCTTACAAGAAACTTCTTTATTTTTGACGGGACCTTCTACCAACAGATAAAGGGATGCTCGATGGGAGCGATTTTTGCCCCCCATCTAGCCATTATGTACATGGATGCACTTGAGACTGGCACAATCCTAACGGACACAAATCCGTTTCGTACCAGCATTGGGATTTGGCGCCGGTACATAGATGACATTTTTTTAATTTGGAATTCGGAGAGAGAAGGTTTAAATTCGTTTTTACACTGGCTGAACAACAATTGCGACAATCTGCAGTTCACTCTCTCAAGTCACAATACAGAGATACCATTCTTGGATCTCATGATTTATCATGAGACAGGGGAGTTACTCACTCGCCTCTATAGGAAACCGACCGAGCGAAATACATTACTCAGGTACAACAGTAATCACCCGAAAGCCCTGAAAGACTCACTTCCCTATTCGCAGTTCCTTCGGATTAGAAGGAACTGCTCCGCTAAAGCTGATTACTTCAAAGAGGCAGGGGTCCTGTGTTCAAAACTAAAATCAAGAGGTTATCCCAACAGGATAGTGCGGAATGCCTCTAAACGTGCATGGTATTGTCCGAGAGAGGTTCTCCTCCAACCCAAGACTAAGCCTAGCACAGGGAGGATTGCTTGTGTCACAACTTTCTCCCCAGTCTCTGACAAAATCCGTAAAACAATTCTACGTTATTGGCCAACCCTAAACTCAGGCCAGCTAACATTTGATAAACCTCTGTTTGCATTCAAGAAAAGTAGAAATATAAAAGACCATTTGGTTCGAGCTGCCCTACCTTCACCACCCCCCACAGGTACGATTGAGTCAAACTGGGGATTGCCCCCATTGAGGGGCCATGTAAAATGTGGACACTGTATTGTTTGTGATTTGACACTTGAGGGGCGCACGTTTAGTCACAATAAAATCACAATTGAATTAAGAGACTTCACAAACTGTAATAGTCACAATGTGATTTATGCGATTGTCTGTCCTTGCCCGCTGATGTACGTGGGCCAAACTACTCAAAAAGTAAGGACCAGAATAAGTCAACATCGAAGCCGCATTAGGTGTAGCACTCCTAATGCCCCCTTGGTTGAACACTATGCCAATATGAAGCACATAGCGGACGACCTCCAATGGACCGTCCTGAAATCCATCAAACTACCACAAAGGGGTGGCAACCTACAGCAGTTACTAAATCGTGAGGAATTGAAATCCATCATTCAATTCAATACCATTCAGACAGGACTGAATCGAAGTGAGGACTGGACCACGTTGCTTTGATTGGACAAATGACTAATGAATCTATAAGGTGGAACAACAATGGAATGACCTTTCTGTATGGGTAATGTTGCCCTATGAATACTCCATGTTGGAATGATGGACTGTCTGGAAGACAAGAAATGTTACCTTCTGGAAGTGAAATGCTAACTGGTTAATTTATTTTGTCTTTATTGAATATTTTTCACCGTTTCTGATGTCACATTGGCACCATCACAGCTTTTTGCCCCTGCACTCCCGCTCACAGGCACTACTGGCCCGCGTAGCTATCCACTCTAAGATGGCCGCCTTGGTAGACACCTCGCCTCTCAACTATGGCACTCGTTATGAAAGTCATGTGACCAGCGCGGCTGTTTACAAACTCTGCGCGCACTCCCAGTCCACTGACTTGCATTCGGCATTGACCGGGAAGCCACGGGAAAGACGAGTCCTCATCTGGACTAAGTAAGTAGCCGCGGAGCCTTCTCTATGTCCGTTTGTGGCCCGCCCGTACGCTTGTATTGATTTATACCCCTTGCATTTACAGCGTCGGAAAGCCACATTGCTGGCACCACACGTGTATGGCCACAGCTGCCTACACGGATACTATTTAACTCCTTATCGGTCTCCCGTTTTGAGCTAGTCAAGGTAAGGAAGACCCTTCTGTACATTACCGCACTATCTTTAGCACCCCTGCAGCCTGATATTGAATCCCGGTTTCTGGTTTCAGCGTCATCATATGCGTCTGGAAACGAAAAACTTTGAATTAATAAGTTCCAATTTTAAAATTGATCTGGACCCCCAAAGCGAATTCCACGACAAATCACTACGTGGTACGTGGTCATGCTTAGTACCATTATTTGGAAATGAGTGTATCTTGTTTTTGTTGACTCTTGGATGTAGTGACATTATCTATTCCCTTTATACAAGGAACCCTTGAGGGGGAGCACACTTCCCACGTTACGCTTAATGTGTCCCACAATCCATAGGCCATTTACCACCTGCCATAGTCACGTAACCCTTGAACCTGTTATCGACACTCCACGTTAGTAATACCTGTACCTAGTAGACTACAAACTGTTTTGATCACCATCACTTCACAACTGATCTTCGCAGCCCTTCACGCATGTCACTGCGATTCCGAGGAGTATGGAAATGCTGTTATTTTGTGCCTGATTAAGTCACAAACACCGTGCACTTGGGCACACACTGCGAATTCGATACATAGCTGGCATACATCTGCAAACAACTCTTAAGTGTTTGAAATATCTCTTTTTTCTTCGTTTCTCCTAAACAGGCTTCCTTACAATCAGGCATGTCTTGTTCATTACAAATGTCCTGATGATGATCCCATGTATCTAATTGAGCAATAGGGATCGAAACGTCGACACCCATGAGTGGGCGCATATTTACAATATTGACCAATAAGATTGTTTATATTCCACTCCAGGCGACACTGTTATTGATTTTTTACCTATCAACAGTGCCCTGTCTTTGCTCTCTCTCTATGCCTGATAGACACCGCTTTCACCCTTATTCTATTTTTTCTTTTCCTTCTTTTATGTACGGCACAGGCTTGTGTCTTGTGATTACGTTTGTATTGTTGGATTGGACATTACTTCTTGTTGAAATAAACTCCTCTCCCGGCTGGGTTTGGAAAGTTTATAACGTATAGGTTTCCATTGTGTTTCTATACAGTATTGTGTTCTTTATTCAGAAATAAGCTAAGGACCCTTGTTCACTATAACCTGGTTCTACCGCAGGCACATGAGCACATCTACAGGAACAGGAAACCTTTCCATTCCCTCAATTTGCAAGTTGTGTGCCAGGCGGATATGATCATCTCACACATCTGTGCCAAATTTCCCATCTCTGCCCATGACTCATACATCCTGCATAACAGCATTATGCCACAGCTGATGGCAAATCTGCTTCCAGAGCGTACATGGATTTTGGGTGGGTACGCAGAGTCAAGTAGCATGCTGTATGTGTGACATGCTATCCTCTGTCACAGTTATATCACCTAATTGGTATGTGTATATCACACCTAGATGACTCTGCATATCCCACCAGCCTTGGTTGCTGAGCCCACTGCGGAATTCCAGGACCCCGGCTGAAGTCCCCTACAATGATGCCCATGGGAGTACACGTCGTGTGGTGGAGTGTACTTTTGGTCTCCTAAAGTCCCGATTTCACTGTCTGGACAAGACCGGAGGTGCACTGATGTACTCACCCATAAAGGTGTGTCAGATTGTTGTTGCATGCTGCATGCTCCACAACCTGGCCTTGCGCAAGGAGATTCCCCTGCTCCTAGATGCTGATGAGTAGTCGAGGGCCCCGCCTGCAAACCCACACATGTCAGTGACAAGGATAGTGGAGAGGAGGAAGGTGTCGGCCTGTGTCATCAGCTCATCAATCGCTATTTCCCTTGAAAGTGAGCAAAAACGTACAACGGGCCATTGTCTGCTGATGTTGTTGTTGGTAAAAAGGCCTCGGAAACTTTGTGACTGCTGCCTGTTGTTGGCTCTGTGCTGGCTGCTAATGTTTCTGGGACTGGGAAGTTATGCACAGCTACTTGATGTCTATGTCGGTACTGTTGCTCATTGTAATGTGTGCAGATAGGAGTACCTTGATGAAAAGTGTTGTGTAATGGCTGTGATGCCACTGCCTGACAAGTGAATATTGTTCTGTTGTGTTTTCCTAGGTCCCTTCAGCCTCTCCTTCTCTACAAACAATCAGTGCTCCTGGTACATTTTAATCATAGTCATCATTGTACATTCTGTGATAAACATGGAGCAGACACGAATACATAGGTGTGTAAGGAGTGTTTATTTACAATGGGTATATGTGACAGGGAAGTGAATATTTACAAAAAGTTGAATAGTAAATCAATGAGTTGTCAGTGATGGAAGATGAGACAATGGAGTAGTCACCACATTGATGTGGTGACCCAGTCCAACAGACACCTCCCAACAATGTGGCATTGTGGAGAAGAATAGTCAACAAAGCCAAAGGCAAGGTGAAGAGGGGTGCCATCATGGCTGGCTCTTTGACTGGCATTTGGCAGGTGCTTTGTCACGGGATCCTCCCTAGGATTTCTTCAGATGGTCCCTTGGTCATTTGGCGGGGGCCTCTGCAGCGGGCCCAGTGGGGTCTGAGGACTCCCCCCTCTTTGTGGCCACACAGGAGGTTGGGAAACTGCAAAAAGAACAATTGATGGACAGAATGCAGAACAATGTCATACATTCACCCCAGTACAGAGATATGGGGTAAATCCATTGTTTTTTTGCTCACCATGCCATTCCAGTTTGGACCCAGCCATATGCAAATCAGTCTTGACCCTGCGCCCAATGGGAACAGTCCAGCCCAAACTGCCAGGAAAGGTCCTCCCTGGTCTGGAAACAAGCATCCTAGGACCGGTTTTGGGCTTTCAGCCCTCATCAGCCAGGATAGCTTGAATCCAGGGGCATGGAGAGCACGGGATCCACGTCTGGGCATACCCGTCCCACTCAAGTGACAAATGCAAAAAGAACAAATGATGGACAGAATGAGGAACATTGTCATATATTCACCCCAGTACAGTGATCTGGGCCTAAATCCATTGTTTTTTTGCTCACCATGCCATTCCAGTTTGGACCCAGCAGTATGCAAATCAGCCTTGACCCTGTGCCCAATGGGAACAGTCGATCCAGAACTGCCAGGAAAGGTCCTTCCTGGACTGGAAACAAGCATCCAAGGACAGGTTTCGGGCTTTCAGCCCTCATCAGCCAGGAGGTTGGGGAACAGTCATCCTGCAGGCCACTGGAGGGAGGTGGAGGTGTTTTTTGGGCCACAGGCCTGTCTCCCAGAACTGCCACCAGCTGGCCCAAGAGGTCCACGATTTGGCCCATGCAGGTGTCTATGGACCTTAGCAGCAGACGGAGCTCACAGGAATCTTCGGATGTATGACGTTACATCGCGAACTTTTACAACGCACACCGTTACAACGCAATTTTTACAACGCAGATACATTAACAACGAATGCTTTTACAACGCATGCCAATACATAGCAGATGCTATTACAACGCATGCCATTACAACGTAAGTATATGTAAGTATATTATTTTTAAAAAAAATGTAATTTATTAAAATTTATTTAAATTAATAAATTAAATTATTTTTTAATAATTAATTTGTAAATATATATATTTAAAAAATAGTTTATTTAAAAAAAACAATTATTATTAAAGAACTAATATTAAAAAATAATAAAATTATTAAAATTAATTATTTAAATTATTTAAAATTATTTATTTAAAAAATGACCTCTAAAAATACCCGTTACCCTGAACCCTTAAAATACCCATGTACCCCATAACCCATACCTAGCCCTGAAACCTAAAAATACCCCTGTACCCCAAAACCGAAACCTATCCCTGAAACCTAAAAATACCCCTGTACCCCAAAACCCAAACCTAACCCTGAAACCTAAAAATACCCTTGTACCCCAAAACCCAAACCTAGCCCTGAAACCTAAAAATACCCCTGTACCCAAAACCCAAACCTAGCCCTGAAACCTAAAAAACCCCTGTACCCCAAAACCCAAACCTAACCCTGAAACCTAAAAATACCCCTGTACCCCAAAACCCAAACCTAGCCCTGAAACCTAAAAATACCCCTGTACCCCAAAACCCAAACCTAGCCCTGAAACCTAAAAATACCCCTGTACCCCAAAACCCAAACCTAGCCTTGAAACCTAAAAATATCCCTGTACCCCAAAACCCAAACCTAGCCCTGAAACCTAAAAATACCCCTGTACCCCAAAACCCAAACCTAACCCTGAAACCTAAAAATACCCCTGTACCCCAAAACCCATACCTAGCCCTGAAACCTAAAAATACCCCTGTACCCCAAAATCTATACCTAGCCCTGAAACCTAAAAATACCCCTGTACCCTAAAACCCATACCTAGCCCTGAAACCTAAAAATACCCCTGTACCCCAAAACCCAAACCTAACCCTGAAACCTAAAAATACCCCTGTACCCCAAAACCCAAACCTTACCCTGAAACCTAAAAATACCCCTGTACCCCAAAACCCATACCTAGCCCTGAAACCTAAAAATACCCCTGTACCCCAAAACCCATACCTAGCCCTGAAACCTAAAAATACCCCTGTACCCCATAATCCAAAATTAAATATATACTATTACTTAAATTCATTTATTTAATTTACATTTAAAAAAAATGATTAAAAAAAATAACATACTTACCAATACTTACGTTGTAATGGCATGCGTTGTAATAGCATCTGCTATGTAATGTCATGCGTTGTAAAGGCATGCGTTGTAACGGATCCTGCGTTGTAATGGTGTGCGTTGTAACGGTGTGCGTTGTAATAGTTGCTTTGTAAGGGTTGTTTCCCGAATCTTCCTGAGCCTGGCCTGTTTGTCCCTAGGCTCGTTCATAGGCCCCAAGGATTCCGACGATGTTAGCCAGTGCTTCGGTCCCAGTGTCCAGTTGTGTTTGACTCCCACTTGCCCTGCCACCTGCCTTGCTGTCACAAACCTGTTGCTTCAACACTCTACGCACCCGCTTACTCTCCCTGCTCTCCTCAGTTGGTGGGGTGGTCATCCTCTGGGGCAGGGAGAGTGTTGCAGGCAGCACTGGTGGTGGTGGTGGTGAAGGCCGCACAGGTCGTTACAGCGGGGGTCAGCATAGTTGTTGTTGCCAATGTTGTGACTGGTGGAACAGTGGGGTCCTGGGACCTGTTACACCCTGGCATGCCTGATGGGCTAGCTTCTTGCTCCGCATCCTCGAAATCCAGGGAGTCCTCATCAGAGAGTCCATGTTCCGGGGGTGGAGACTGGCTCTGCAGGTTGGCGCCATCAACCTCTGCTGTCAGTTCTTGGTCACCTGTAGGACAGAGGGGAAATGGTCATTGAAGTGCACCCCACTTGCTTGGTGTTAGATGTTTGGATGTTACATGTTATACACCACACAGTTTACATTGCTATCACTTTGTATGGCTGCACGGTACTGAGCATCATGACATGATGTGGAGGTACATACATTACTTGTCCATGGTATGACATGTCAATGGATACCATGCGCCACATGCAGATTTTGTGATTACGAGTACATGTTGTCATTTAACGACTAGTGGCACAAAGAATGTATGTGAAGCATCTTTGTTGATTACTCTGCCTGGCAGACGTTACATCTGAGCATGAACTAGCCATTGTTATCTCATGCATACCTTTGTCATGTCATGTGCATTACTTTATTTGTTCTACAGACAATGCTTACTTTGTTTTCATATGGTCCTTCAAGCTCTGCCCCATGGAACTAACAGATGGCATTCAGTGCTGTGCATGATTGTGGCCTGAATGTATTCAACATGTGATTTGGTGAGTCACACTTTGGTTGCTGTGACAGCTACATGCACTTAGCTGTCTGCACACTGTAAGTGGCTATTGGATATGTGTCAATTTTGGAGGGATGTGAGGGCTGGTGTCATATAACGCCATGCTTTTTGAGAGGAATGGTGGGCTGCATGCACTGTCTATTTACCTGTTCTGTTGTCAAATTTGGGTGGAATTTCTATAACATCTGGCTGCCACATGCTTCTGGGTGTGGTGGAGTGCTACATCCTGCTCAGGGGTGGGACAGGGGGCCTGGTGGGAGTTGTAGTGCAGGCCTCCCATCCCCAAACACCCCTCCCTGTGAAGATGGCTACCTACCTGTTTGGTGAAGGTGAATAATACACTGGCTGCCACATGCTTCTGGGTGTGGTGGAGTGCTACATCCTGCTCAGGGGTGGGACAGGGGGGCCTGGTGGGAATTGTAGTGTTGGATGCCTGTACACATGCAACCATGGGACTGTTGCTGGCTACCTTTGGAGTGATTCAGATGGAGTGAATGTTACATATGTGAGACCTACGTTGGGTATTGTGGTGCAGATTAATGGAATTGGGCCTAGGAGGTGTAGCTTTGTAGTTGTGCAAGGCATTACATAGCAGTATAATGGTATACATTTTTGTACTTACCAGCCTACACTCCCCCGGGTATTCCTGTGAGACTCTCTGGGTGCAGTATGGCAAGCACCGTCTCCTACCACGCAGTGAATGTTTTTGGTGGAATGGGAGGGCCACCGCTAGTCATCTGAGCCAGCTGACAGTTCTTGTTTTTCTTCTATTTCACCTTGCTCTTGAGGTCATGCCACCGCTTCACAATCTCCTTCTTGTTGCACGGGACAGTCCCTACTGCATTGACCTTGTTGACTATCCTTGTCCACATTTGTTCTCTGGTGGCTAATGGTGTCTGTTGGACCAGGGTACCAAACAATTGTGATTCTACTCTGATTATCTCATCTGCCATGACTGACAACTCACTGTCAGTGAATTTGGGTGTTTTCTTTTGTGCCATGGTGTGTGATGTGCAAATGGTTTGAGGTGCAGTTGTGAGGGTGGTGGGGATGGTGTAGGTGGTGTGTGTGTGTGTATTGTTGTGCAGGTGAGATGTGTGTGTTTTGCCTATCCAATGTGCTGCAGGGTTTGATTCCTTCAGAGCTGGAGTAGTGCAAAGGATTCTGCTCAGGGAAAGGGCTAGTTTTTGACTCAGCTGTGTGGGTGTGTCAAAATGGAGTATTGCTGTCAGGTGTGTTGTGTGGGTTGTCCTGGGATTTGTATTTTTTAAGTTGCCATGGGGGTGTGTCATTGGGGTGTGTTAGGTGTTTTTGTGGGCAGAGCTTGTTTCATGTGTGCACTTGGTGGCCTTGTTGTGTGTTTTTTTTGTTGACTGCCATATTTGTCATGGAGCATCCGTGGCAGTGGCTATGCAACAGCCCTTCCGTCAGCTCTCCTATTCATCACTGTTTGCTATCGCGGAGGTCGGAAACAGCGGATTGCCCTGCTGTCACCTCAATGGAATCCTTATTTTACATGTGGTGACTCCGCTGGCCTTGCGGCGGTTTTGTGCATTTCCGCCGCGATGGCAGTCGGCATGGTTTTCCAACCGCCATCCTAATTGACCCCTTAGTTCACATCATGCATGAAGAAAGGAGAAAGATCAGTTATGTGTTAGGTGAGCTCTGACTATCCATTCTTGAGATTCGAACCCAGATGACAACGGCATTGAGTGGTGCCACTTAGAGCAAAGTATGTGAAGTATTTTGTGGTCTTTTCTAAAGGTCTGAATCTCTTAATGTACTGAAGAAGGTACACATGATACCTAAATTATACATACACATATACGCACTACTTCAGACACTGCAATTTAAAACCACAGATCTACAACATTGACTCTACCTTTTCTAACACATCAATACCACTTCTGTCACATGATTTTCAAAATGGAACCAGACATTGATCTATATTGCTCTGAGACCTACATTTTAGAGGAGAAACAGGATAACTGAGGTTACACTTTTTTTATGCAGATGTTTACATTTAAACTCTGGTTTCAGAATATCAACATTCAATGTCTGACATTTGTGCTGGATTGACATATATTACACTATTACAAATCTACACATAGAGATTGAACCAGTCATGTCCCACCTCCAGACAGTTTCTAGAATTAAATGTAACTGATGACTCTTGATGTATATATACATATATATTTATGCAATTAAAATAACGGGGTAATTGGATGACTTACTTTCAATTGTTGATATGTGCCAACACCCTCGCCCCGCTGAAGAAACCCACCCACAGAGACACCAGCAAGAGGGCCAGCTGGTTCACCCCAGAACTCCTAGCCTCCAAGCAAGCCTGCTGGAAACTAGAGAAGAAATGGCACAGTGAACAAACTCCGGACAGCCACGCAGCACACAAGGATGCCATCCGCAACCACCATCACATCATCAGGGCGGCCAAGAGGACCTCGTTCAAAGACCGCCTCGACAAGAATGCACACAATAGCAAGGAACTCTTCAACATCATGAAGGAACTCTCCAACCCCAGCTCCAACACCAATGACATCCTGCCGTCTCAAGCCCTGTGCGACTCCCTCGCCACCCTCTTCTACCGCAAGATAGCAGACATCCACGACAGCTCCAACACCCAGACAGCCCCAACAGACAGCAACACAACAGACCCTCCATACACCATCGACCACAACCCCCTGCTAGCCTGGGCCAGCGAGAGCATCAATGACACCATCAAGACCATGCGCACAATCCACTCCGGCTCTCCGTCAGACCCATTCCCGCACCACATCTTCAACAGAGGAAGCAGCTCCATCGTACTCCACCTGCGCAACGTCATTTATCTCTCCCTCAAGTTCGTGACCTTCCCAGAGATCTGGAAACATGCTGAGATCAATGCCCTACTCAGAAAACCTAAGGCAGACCAAGAGACCTCAAGAACTTCCCGCCCATCTCTCTGCTCCTCTTCCAGGCCAAGGTCATCGAGAAAACTGTCAACAGACAGCTAACCCGATACCTCGAAGAAAACAGAATCCTGGACCCTTCCCAGTCAGGGTCCCGCAGCAACCACAGCACCGAGACTTCCCTCATCGCTGCCACCGACGACATCAGGACCCTGCTGGACAACAGCGAGACCGCAGCACTCATCCTCCTAGACCTCTCTGCCGCCTTCGACAACGTCTGCCACCGCACACTACTCGCACGCCTGCATGCCGCAGGGTTCCAAGACAATGCTCTGGATTGGACCACCTCCTTCCTCTCCAGCAGAACCCAGAGCATCTGCCTCTCCCATTCCGTTCCAAAGCCTCCGAGATCATCTGCGGCGTACCCCAGGGATCCTCCCTCAGCCCGACGTTGTTCAACATTTACATGGCCCCGCTCGCACACGTAGCCTGACAGCATGACCTCAACATAATCTCCTATGCCAATGACACTCAGCTGATCCTCTCCCTCACCAAGGACCTCATCACTGCCAAAGCCAACCTCCACGAAGGAATGTAGGCCGTTGCCAACTGGATGAAGACCAGCCGTCTGAAGCTGAACTCGGACAAGACGGAGGTCCTCATCCTCGGCTACAACCCTTCAGCCTGGGATGACTCCTGGTGGCCGACGGCACTGGGGGCTGCCCGACACCCACAGACCACGCACACAACCTGGCAATAATCCTTGACTCAACGCTCTCAATGACCAAGCAAGTTAACGCCGTCTCCTCCTCCTGCTTCAACACCCTCTGCATGCTCCTCAAGATCTACAGATGGATCCCAACAGATACAAGAAAGACAGTCACACAGGCGCTCGTCAGCAGCAGACTTGACTACAGAAACGCCCTCTACGCAGGAGCCCCGACCAAGCTCATCAAACGACTACAAGGCATCCAAAACGCCCCGGCACGACTGATCCTCGACCTACCATGCCACGGCCACATCATCCCCCACCTAATAAACCTGCACTGGCTCCCCCTCAACAAGAGGATATCCTTCAAGCTCACCACCCACACACAAGGCACTCCACAAGACCGGCCCAGCCTACCTCAACAGACGGCTCTCCTTTTACATCCCCAACCGCCAGCTACACTCTGACGACCTCTCACTCGCCACCGTCCCGTGCATCCGAAGAACAACCACCGGTGGGAGATCCTTCTCCCACCTCGCTGCCAAGACATGGAACACCTTCCCACTGAGCCTACCACAGACCCAAGACATGCTGACCTTCAGGAGGATACTCAAGACCTGGCTGTTCGATCAGTAGCGGCCCAGCGCCTTGAGAACCTTGCGGTTATGTAGTGCGCTTTACAAATTATTGAATGATTGATTGATTTTCTTCATCTCTCAACACTGACTCATTGTGCCATTTAGATAATGGAGAACCCATTTCTTTCCTTGCATTTTTTTTACTTAGATCAGTATTACATTCAAACATATTAAAACTTTTTGCTAGAGAAAATGAAAGATCTTTATTCAAAATTCTTAATGTATCTTTAGTCAAAACAACATCAGATAGGTTAAGAACTATGTCAATTTCTACTGTGTATTCTCTTCCCTGATCAGTGCCCACATTATCACATCCTGTTTATCTTTGTTTCCTTTCTGAATTTGGTCTCCCCCTTCTTTTTCTGTTATTTTTACTCTGGTCAATTCTATTTTTCTCATTTATGCACTCTTAATGTGGTGATTGATTTCCATTAATATCATCTTTCCGACCTCATCTAAAAAATTATTTCCACTATTTTCGCCAACTGCTAACAATGAGCTGCCTTCTTTTCAGTGCTGTTGCCACTACTAATTGAACTCACTTCCACTGATAGCACCGTTCTTTCACCCTATTAGATGGCAGCTTGATGACATATTTTTAGCATAATTATATTTTCACCCAATTGTATAATCTCTCTGATCTCTTTGGAGTTTGGATCTTTTCATATCACATCTTGAAATTTCTCCAAAATATTGCCCAATATTACATTATTATTATTTGCCACTTCTTCCCTGCCAAGCTCTTTAATTTTCTGTTTTAAATGCATTAATTTCCAATAATAAAGTATCCAAATGTTCTTAAACTTTGGCAATCAGAAGTCTCATTATTTCAAATAATGTATTCTCTAATGGTGTTTGCCATAGTTTGACTGTACTCTCACGAGGGCCCTCTGCAAACAAAAACAGATGTATATTTAATCCTTTTAGAATCATTTTAAGTTGTAAAGATTGTTATAATGCTTTTCTTTTCTACCATTTAGAGAATACACACAGCATTAATGTTGAACCTAGCCGGGTGACCCCCCAAACCTTTTTGCCTTTACCCTCCACTTTCAGCTGAAATAATTTTTGCTGGCCTTCAGGCTCTGTGCATTTTACCACAGTTAACCAGTGATTAAGTGTTTGAGCTCCCATCCTAAAACATGGTAGAATTGGCATATTCCCAACGGACATATTTAATTTATTTTAAACCCCTAATAATACTGCATGTACCCAGGACCTGTAAATGAATTGCCACTCGTGGACCTGCAGCACTGATTGTGCCACCCATCTGTAGACCTTTCAAACATGTCTCAGTGCAGCCTGTATGTGCAGTTTCAAACTGCCAATTCGACCCGGCAAAACAAACCTATTTACCAGATAAATATGAGGGAGAGAAAAGCAGAGATTCATTCAGCTTCCAGCTTTAGTAGACCAACAGGCATAAATGAATGAATCACCATTGTCAACGAACCAGAGTATCAGATGTGTTGTATTGGAGACCCTCAACCACACTTTCACAGTAGGTGGTATATGTGTCTTCTAACAGGATTAGGAGATATTTTTAGTCACTTCCTGTTAGACCTGGCACCTTGGCGTGGGTCTCCCTTCCATTTTTACTGTTGCCTCATGTGTTTTTGCTGGTGTTAGATGCTTTGGGCACTGTGCCACTGCTGTCCAGTGCCACAGTGCAAGTGCTCCCCATTGTAAATTGATATATGGATTAGTGATTCCATGATTGGTGTGTTTGGTTTACTTGCCCCACCCTAGTACAGTGCACTGAGTGTGCCCAGGGCTTGTAAACCAAATGCTGCTAGTAGGCTTGCAGCACTGGTTGTGCCACCCACAGAAGCAGCCTTGCAAAATGTGTCTCAGGTCTGCCATTGCAGAGCCTGTGTGCAGTCTGGTACTGCCATGTTGACTGGGCACGTGCACCACTTGCCAGTCCCTTAACCTTCCCTTTTCTTCATATCAGACACTCCTATGGTAGGCCCAAGGGCAGGGTGCATTGTAAGTATAAGGTAGGACATGCCCTGGTGTGTGTAGCATGTCCTAATAGTGAATTATTGCAAGGCTACCTGTTCTCCATAGGCCAGAATGGGCAGTTAGATTATTACATCTTATAATCCTAACTGACTCAGGGAACACGGTAGAAATTTGAATTTAGTATGCCTGAACTCAGAATAATAATATGCATCTTTTAGTGAAGTTGATTTTAGCATTCTGTGTTTGAAAATACCACTTTTAGAAAGTAGGTATTTTCTTGTCTAACTATCCAAGCCTGCCTCTGCTAGGTTGTGTATTCCTTGTCAGGAGTTTGAGTGACAGGGCTGGGGGATTCCAGGAGACAGGGTGGGTCAGCCCAGTGGTGAATAGAGAGATCTGCATCTAGATGGGAGAAAGGAGTTGCACCTTGGACCTGAATAGGACTGTGCCTTCCCTCCACAATGCTGGCTCCACCTCCTATGGTGCGTCTGATGTCTCTGCCCTGCACTGTGAAAAGAAAGAAGGAGACATGTCAACAAAGAGCTCCAGGGCTGACCAGAACTGGTTTGGACTAGGCAAAGGCCCCTCTACCCTCAGAGGTCAAAGGATTTTGGGGTATAAGTATTGGGACCCTGATCCCAAGAAATTAGATCACTTTTGGACAACAAGAAGAAACCTTTGCTGAGGAGAGGAACCTGAAGAAACTGAGGAGAGACTATCCCTAAGCTGAAGTGCTGCTTGGGGGATTGGCCTGCAGTGGTTGCCTGACTGCCAAAGAAAGGAGAAAGGACTTTGTGTGCTTTATTCAACTTGTAAGGATCTCAAAGGGCTTGACAGAAGACCTTGCCTCCTGCTGATGTCTATGGGACAACAGACTTCAACCCCCAGCTCCACAAGAGTTCTTTGGAAGTGCCTGCTGCTGTTTTGGGCCTTCTGAGGGACTGCGTGTCGCAAGGAGCTGGAAGCGTGACTCAAGAGGGCTCAGCGTGTCACTGTCTCACCCGCTGCTGTCGCATCACGGAGATGACTCTGCTGTAGCTGTGGCCTTGCACCGCATCTCCGGAAACATCCTGCAACCGCGAAGAAGCATGTCGCCATCGCAGCCGCTGCCGTCGCATGGTAGATGTCGCCGCTGTAGCTGTCCCATTGCACCGCATCAAGAGAAGCGTCTCGCAACGAGGAAGAAGCGTGTCGCCGTCGCAGCCACTGCCATCGCATTGTGTATGTCACTGTTGTAGCTGTCGCATTGCACCGCATCAAGAGAAGCGCCTCTCATCGACGGAAAAGCGTGCCGTTGTCGTCGCATCACGGAACAAGGGTGTCGCCGCTGCAGCTGTCGCATCGAGTGGAAGCGTCTCACATCGTCGGAGAAGAGTGTCGCCGCCAAAGCCGCTGTCAGCGCATCACTGAACAAGGGTGTCGCCACTGCAGTTGACGCATCGAGTCTAAGCTTCTCGCAACATCAGAGAAGCGTGCCGCATCAGGAAGAAAGCGACGTCTTTATTTCTTTGCACCGATCTTTGCTGCATCTCCATCTCTGCAACACTTTCATTGTAGAAGTGTGACGCATCGTAAGGTACATTGACTCAAAGTGTCGCATTTTAAGATCTAAAGAGAACTAAGCTAAACCTATCTTTTTAAGTACAGTATTGTGGATTTTTGTCGTTTGTGGTCTTGTGTTAGATCTATATAAAGAATACTTATTTTTAATATACAACTTGTGTGGTGTCCATCTGTAGTGTTGTCACTTGATTACTGTATGTGTTCACAAATGCTTTACACGCTGCCTCTGCTCGTGCCAAGCTACTAAGGGGGTGAGCAGGGGTTATTTTAGGAGTGTACCCCCTTACCATGACTAGAAGTAGGGGTCCCTATTTGTCACAAGTACCTACCTGTGCCAACTAGAGACCCTCAGATCTAACACTTCCCATGACTGTGAACCACCAAGACTGTCTCCCTCCTTGTGGAGATTGGTTAATCACTTGGAGAACCGAACCCTCAAGTGATTACGACCCGATGATGACACTATCCACCTTACCACACAAGTGGATAACATATACCTCGTACTGTGAAAGTGTGGTTGAGGGTTCGATACAACACATCTAAGACTCTGGTTCATTGACACTGGTGATTCATTCCTTTATGATTGTTGGAAAACAAACCATTTGTCAGGCCCAAACCTTCCTTTTTAATACATATAAGTCAACCCTAGGGTAGTCTCTGGAAAACCTAGAAGGCAAGGTGCACTGTATTTAAAAAGTTGGAAATGTACTTTAAAGTTGTACATGTCCTTGTGTTGTACATGTCCTGGTAGTGAAGAACTCTCCAATTCATTTTTTATTAGGCCTGCCTCTCCCACAGGATAACATTGGAGTTATGTTATTACATTTAATAAGCTCTCATTTCCAAATGGAAACAGGTAACCAGTTCATCTTTGGTGTCTTTCGAATTGTAATGAAACATTCTCTCTTATAGTAAAGTCAGATTTTAAGTTACAATTTTGAAAATGGCACTTTTAGAAAGTTGGCTTTTTCCTACATTTTGCATTTCGTTTATGTAGCCTGCATCTGGTTCACATGACTGGGTGTAGCTGACTCCTGGTCTTTGTGTATTCCTCCTAGACAGCCTCACACTATAGAGAACTTAGGTGCTTGGATGGGTCATCACTAGAAGGATGAGAGGGCGGAGCTGTGCACAGCCCTACTTGCACTGTAATAGGCTAGTTCCTGCCTCCATACAAAGGGCTGCATACCCCCTGTAGGTAATCTGGAGCCAATAAAGACAGGAAGCATATGCACTTCAAAGGGAATTTCTAGAAGCTTCTCCCACCTTCCAGTGGAAGGGCACCAGGTATAAATATTGGACATCAAAAACACCTCTTCAGGCAATTTCTGGACCTGTGGATATTCTGCCAGAAAAATCAACCGGTGTGCTGCTGACAGGACTGCCACTCTGATGGACTGCTGCTCTGAAGGAACTGCTGCTCTGCTGTGTTGCTCTGTTGCCCACTGCCCTCTTGGCTGGGTGAGAAAGACTGGAAGTGCACTAGTTGACCCCTTGACCCCAAAGTGACCCAAGGGCTAGTTAGCTAGCCTTTTGACATGAGCCTCAGTGACAGAAGGCTTCAACAACATTAAACCCACTGCCTGGACTCTGCCATCTATGAGTCATACCCTGCCAAGTGGTACCACCCCAATCCTAGACCCTTGGAAGTGTGTCTGAAGCTGCTCTGCCTGCACATCTGTGGACCCAGCAGAACTGACACATCTACTCTTCTGTGAGGTGCAAAATGTAGCAAAACTGCTGCATCCCCTCTGCAGTGCAAGTTCTCCTGATGCAAAGAAATCTGTATTGGCTTCACAGCCCAAATTGCTCACTGACGGGTGATTTGCCAGAAACCGATCCCAGGGTGCTTGTTTCTGGTCCAGGGAAGACATTGCTTGGCAGTTCGGTCTGGACTGTTCCCATGACGCACAGGGTCAGACTGATGTGCATATGGCCATGTCTGAACTGGGGTGGCGGAGTGAGCTAAAGAATGATGATGGATTAAACCCAGGTCAGTTAACTGGAGGGGAGTGCTTGCAATGTTCAACACTCGGTCCAACATTCCCTTTGGTTTTGCTTTGTTTGTCCTAAGTTGGCAGGGTATGCCCAGACGTGGGTCCCTTGCTCACTTTGCCACTGGATTCAAGCTAGCCTGACTGATGACGGCTGATTAGTCAGAAACCTGTCCCAGGATGCTTTTTTCTGGTCCAGAGAAGACATTGCTTGGTAGTTCGGACTGGACTGTTCCCATGAGGCACAGGGTCAGACTGATTTGCATATGGCCATGTCTGAACTGGGGTGGCGGAGTGAGCTAAAGACTGATGATGGATTAAACTCAGATCAGTTGACTCGGGGTGAGTGCTTGCAATGTTCAACACTCCGTCTGTGGTAAATTACATTTACTTATTACCTCATTTCTGAATTTCTATGCTTAATAAATCATAATTTCTTGTCAATGCAAAGCGAGGAGTCCGTGGTGCTCAAATGAAGGAGGAGGAGACCAATAACTCGAGTTAAGGGGAGCGCTTCCAGCACCAAGCGGGCACAGGAGCAATCTCTCAAGTCCCTCTCTTGAAGTGGGGTGTCTTTATTTTCAACAGCAGGACATTTATACAGTCTTGGTCATGAGGCAAAATAGAGGAACAAACAGGTCATGGCAGATAGAGGAACAAAGATCAGCAAGAGGAGCAGATTGTGAAGAAATGGGGGCGTGTCTTAGGCTTCATGAGGGGACTTGCGATGTGAAATAGTCTGACAGTTGGAAGGGGGAGGCTTCCTCATTTGGGGTTTGTGCTCGTGCTACATGTCAAAAAGAGGAACTATCTTGTGTAAAACAGAGACCATCTGCTCTCTGGCTTGCAGTAACTAATTCTTAAAACAGGAACTATCTGCTGGTTCTGGGAATTGGCTGAAGCACAGGAAAGAGTGGTCAATGAACTAAGATGCCAGGTGCAGGGTGTCTTACAGTCAAGAACAGGAACTATCTGCTGCTGGTTCCCAGAATTGGCAGAACCACAGAAATGTGTGTGTTCACAGTGTACAACCTTGTGCTTCCTCTTTCAGTTGGGGGTGGTCACAGGGCAGTTGGTGTGACAGGCTGAGTTACCAACAATGGACAGGATGTGGCTGAGTCTCTGGCACAACTGGGGGAAGGCACACAGGCAGGCTTCTTGGAATTTGCTCGACCACAAGGAGCAGGGGGTTGTGCAAGATTCAATGGGGATGTGAAGGGCAGTTTTCAGACAAGTTGCTGAGAGCATGTCACACACAAAATGGGTGTTTGTCTGAGAAAAATGGCTACCAGGCAGAAACAGGGAAATGATGGGGCACAATTGTCAATTTTATTTCCACATTCCCTCCTTGCCCCAGAGTGTACCTACATTATATCTCAATTTGCATGAGATCATCTATACATTCTTGTAGCATAATTCTTTCCCTTTCTCTCTGCTGGACAAGAGGTTTAGGAATGCAGTTTGCAGCGCATAGACCGCACCCGGCAGGGCCACATTGGATGCAAAGGCAGCATCCAGTTATTATCAGGAATATTATACCTGCTGCTGACAGCAGTTGCCATCCCCAGGACGATCTGACATGGGGCACTAGGAGGTCTCGGTGGTAAGTGGATGGGGCCACAAAGACAGGGGGTAACAGGAATGCTATATAGCAAGTTCCCCCCCAGTTCAAGGGCAGCTGCACATAGGCCGTTTGGCCACAGACGAAATAAGTATGGCGAGATGCTAGAAATGAGGACTTTCCTCTGTCTTCAAAACTTATAGTGGTATGACAGTCACTGTGTCCTAATGGAACAGAGCCATTTTTCTGGATGCACAGGTGTCCTTTTACTAGTGAGACCGAGATGGAAGGGGGACCAGTATTCTTTTTAGGTTTGGTATTTAACATCTTGTAGGACATGGTCATGTTCCCTTGCTTGTATTCTTCACTTTCTAGGACTGTACCTGTCGCCTGAGGATTTCCCTCCTTATTAGGGTAACAGGCAGTATTGAGTACCTTGTTTAAATCCCCCCAAGGCCACCGATTCTTGCATGAATTATTTCCGTCAGGGCAGGAGGTGGGGGTAGTATTGTCAGCTGTTATTAGGGCGAACCAGGCTTCACAAGTTCCATTATAAGAGAATGGGAAAGGAAAAAGAGGCATCCCTCCCTTTTTCTGATGAGGTGGGATGCGGCCACATATCCAACAATTGGTGCTATTACTGGCCTGCTGAGTGTGGTGTAGCATCTGTATGAAGGTATTGTTTCGCAAGGCTAGTCTATGGGCTTGTTCATGAGGGGGTAGGTCGTGATAGGTGTGTTCCTGAGTGCTGTTGGGTGTATGAGAGGTGTGTTGTGTTGGAGGAAAAACAGTGTGGAGAATCCAACCAAGACACGTCATAACTGCCATGAGGAAAAATAATACTGTCAAACATATAGTAGGACCATTATGTCTTTTTCTAGAGTTCATTTTTTTTTCCTCCCACATAGTCAAGGTGTTAAAATCCATTCTCATGCTCCAACCGCTTCACCACTGGACCGACTCCCAATGGACCTAATTAGCCAGAGTCCGAATGGCAGACCTTAACTTTGATTTGTAGTCCTGTTGTGGGGTTAGTTCCAAAGGCAATAAAGATTGTTCAGTCACAATGTCAGTGGGATTGGCAGGGCCATCAGCCACAGTGTCTTTTTGTCCAAAATGTTTCCGGCAGTGGCTTGCGTGGAGCCAGCCCTTCCTGCCCTCGACCTTCACTGCTGTCCGTGTTGTTAGTAGTACGAGTCTTGGCTTCTTCCACCTGGGCTGGAGGGGGCTGGTCCGGTCGAAGTTCCTCACGAGGACCCAGTCCCCGGGTCGGATGGCGTGTTCTTCCGGGTTGGTTTTGTCAGGGAAGGTGGCAGCAACCTGAGAACGACAAGATTGGAGTGCAGACATCAAGGAAGCCAGGTAGTCAGTCAGCATAGTACTGTCAACATCAGTTATTCTTTTAGGCCTTGGCGTACTCCACATATTTGGTGGTCTGCCAAAGACTACTTCATATGGAGATGAGCCAGTTCTGGAATGGGCTACCATACGCATGTAGAAGAGGGCAACCGGTAAGGCTACCATTCAGTCCACGCCTTTGTCAGTGCATATCTTGGCCAATTTTGTCTTCAAAGTTTGGTTGTGTCTTTCTACTAGACCTGCTGCCTGAGGATGTCTTACACAGTGAAACTTCCAAGTGTACCCTAACAGAAGAGACACTTGCTTCATGAGTTCTGAGGAAAAAGGTTGGCCGTTATCTGAGTAGATGACACGGGGCAACCCATACCTCGGGAAAAACTCTCTAACTAATTGTTTAGCAGTTGTCGTTGCAGTGTAATCTGGGATGGGATAGGCTTCTGTCCATCTGGTCAGAGCACACACTACAACTAGTACATACTTGTGACCTCTACATCTCTCCATCTGGATATAGTCCATCTGGAGAACTTCAAATGGATGGTCAGGGGGTTGGAATCCTCCTTGTTCCACCTTTGTGCCTTTTCCTGGGTTGAACTGATTACAAATCATGCACGTTTTAACTTTTTGTTTGGCTGCAGTTCTCAAATGTTTGTTGTGCCATATATTCTGTATGCTGTCTAACATTGCTTTTTCTCCCAGATGCGCTGGTCCATGTATGGTGTTTACCATAACCTGTACCATGGCATCCGGTAGAAACCATACTGCTCTTTCAGGTGTCATCCAGCCTTGATCTGTAAGGACCCATCCTTTTTCCTTCCATTCTAGCAGTTCCTGTGGTGTGGCGTGACTTTGGACATCCTGGATGTCAGAAAAGGGGTCTCGTATTGTATATTGGCGGTGTGGTATACTTAATTCTGTGTTTGCTGCTAACTTGGCTGCACTGTCTGCAGAATCATTTTCTTTTGATATTTCATCTGTTCCTTTTGTGTGCGCTTTACATTTTAGCACTGCGATTTTCTCTGGTAACTGACTGGCCTCGAAGAGGGCAGTGATGAGTGTAGCATGTGGTAAATAAATAAATAATACCTCTATTTTTCAATGAATAAATGAATAACAGATAGCTCAATAAATAAGAGTCAAGATTCGAGGTAGTAGGAGTTTTGCAGGTTTAATACAGCATAAGGACAGGAACAAGACAACCTGCACGGGAACAGGATGGCAGCGCTGCCGGGGGCAGAAATCGGGACAAGGACCAGGAATAACTTTTTAATAACAGTACATGAGCATATATACATAACGCAAACACGTAGCATTACATTGCAATAGGCATAGCAGTGGGTGGAGCAATAGGCGTGACGCGTAGCAGTCTCGAAAGATAAGGGTGAAAGTAGGTGTAACAGGGCGTATACATAGACATGTGATGCAAACGTAACAGAATATGTCATGAATGGGGCGGAAACATGGAGGGGGCTACCTAAGGAGCCGGGACCTCTGACCTAATGGTACGCGCAAACTGGCAATGACGTGTTACTAGGAGAAGCTGGGGGCTTCGAACTCTGTGCTAGGAGCAGAGACTGAAGTCTGGAGAGTCAGGGCGACATGTACCTAAGCAGTATCTAGTATCTGATGTTTAGAGAACATGTTGATATAAACTATAAGTCAGGAGGGGAAAGGCTAACTTGATTCTAAGACTGGAGCATGCATTATTCTACATGTAGTGCGTGATGAAGAATATTAAATGACCATTAAATGCAGTATTTCTCTAACGTGGAGACGTGAAGGCTAGACAATGACGGGAACTATTGATGCAGTTCAGTAGCTTAGGAATGCAGAGAAGGAGGACTGAACTGATAACTGGAATCATAACATACTCTTGGCAGACTCAGAGGCAGAGCTAGGCTGAGCCGGGCACTGCGAGGCAGGAAGTAAGTGAAGGGTCGAGGATACAGGTGGGGGCTGTATCGCTCCTCAGCGAGGCTTCAGGAGTCAGAAGCTGAATCTGGTGTCCAGGCCCTTTTGAGGCCTAGAAACGGGAACTTTACAATGGAATAACGTGCACACTGAGAAACGTGGCAACGTAACTTTACATAGGCCTGATATTCGTAGTATTCACGAGAACTGGAAACTGGCATACTAGAGATGGACACAACTGTAATTGCGTCTTTATTCAAACATGGGGAATACATATGCATATTAATCATGCACAGATAATATATGATGGAGGACGCGTAGGGACACAGAACATGGCAAAATGTACTTTTCCACATTCCCTCCTTGTCACTACGTTTCCTTCAGGAAACATCAATTTTCATGATACCATCTATCATTTCATACAGTATCATTTGCTCGTCTCGAATTTTCTTGAAACGGGTTTTAGAACGGGGCTTGGGACTAGGAATACAAGAGGTAGCACAAATGCCGCAAATCGCAGGGCCCCATTGTATACAGAGGCAGCAGCTGAATATGATCGCTACTGTAATACCTAGAAAGGACAAGACTTTCCATCCCCAAGCGGACATTATATTCCAGAACCAACCGGACCATGTCCAGGTGCCTGGATCTTGGTGTAACAGATGGGCAATTTTATGGAGTCTGGTTATAGCTGAATAAACAGACGGCGCGTTATTTGGAATGAAAATGCAGCAACTAGATCCGATGACTCTACAGGCCCCGCCCCTATCGGCCAATATGATGTCAAGGACGAGACGATTCTGGAGCACGACAATTCTCATAAAGGATTGTTCTTCGGTTAAATTACTTAGAGCAGAAGTAGTCTCAATTACTACTGCTTCGAGTGTTCTGGTTAATCTACGTATCAGTTTACTATTCACGACTGTACCTAAATAAGGGAAGACACCTTTATTGATATCTATATATTGTTCTAGAGTAGTTTCAGTATAATCGACAATCGGGAGGTTTCTCTTGTGTCTTGTATGTACTAGGTGGGAATTCCTATGGTAGTCGGGTGGGGCTAGAAAAACTGGTGGCAGTAGGAAGGCAATGTAACAGGTTCCCTCCCAATCGAGGGGCAGACGAACATATGCGGTCTGACCACAAACAAAATAAGAATGACGTGAAGCTTTGAAAATAGATTTCCCACTGTCTCTATACTTGATAATAGTAGTACAATCACTATGTCCTACATGTACGGAACCATTATTTCTAACACATAATTCGCCTTTGACTGGTAATACTGAAATAGCAGGTAAGTCTGGAGTGGAATCAGACTGAACATTCAGGACCATGAAATTCGAAGAATAATTACCTAAATTGTAAACTTCGTTTTCTAGATCTAACCCTGTCCTGTGGGGAAGACCTTGCTTGTCTGGAAAACATGTACTGTTAAGAAAAGACATATCTGTTAAAGATGACGTTAACGTGGACCATGCTCCACACGAACCATTATGCGAAAATGGATAAGGAAAGAGTGGCAGAACTCCCTTCGGGGTCTGGAAAGGGGGGAGTCGACCACACACCCAACAATTAGTGGCATTGCTGGTCTGGTGTGAATAATGTAACATGCGGATAAAGGAATTGTTACGCATAGCGAGGCGGTAAGAGAGTTCATGAGGAGGCAGATCACTAAACGTGTGCTCTACTGTAACATTGGAAGACTTATTTACATGAGAAACTGGAAAATACAGGTAAAATGCATAACTGGTGCAGGAAATCATAATACTGAGAAATAATATGAAACATAGAAAAACGATACATCGGATTGAGTTTTGACTAACTCTCTCACTATGGGGGTCTATTTTATACATGTCAGAAACCGGTCTAACCGTTTCACCTAGGGGAGGACTTAGACAATCAAACTGGCTGACTTATTTTACTAGACCTTAACTTGAGCTTATACTCCTGTTGCAGAGTTTTTTCTAACAGGGAGGGTGCAGTATCATTGTCTTTTGCGGGACAGTCCTTAAGAATAGTACTTTGGCAGTCCTTAGAATCCTGGGAAATGTTCTTTGAGACTGGCTTCAATCCATAAAATTTTTTAATATGCGAAAGATGCACCCAGCCTTTGCGTCCCTCCAACTTCACGGCTGTACGGGTGGCCAGGAGGACCTGTCGGGGCTCCTTCCAGCGAGGCTCCAGCGGACTTGAGCGATCGAAATTTCGCACTAGGACCATGGATCCTGGAACGATTTCATGCGGTGCCACCTCGGTATTGTCTGGAAATGCGGCGGCAACCTGTGAACGACAAGAGTTGAGGGCAGACATCAAGGAAGCTAGGTAATCTGTCAGCATATTACTTGAAACATCGGTAATACTTCGAGGTCTAGGAGTACCCCACATGTTAGGGGGGCGGCCGAAAACGACCTCATACGGGGATAGACCTGATCTGGAATGTGCGACCATGCGCATATAAAACAAAGCGACTGGCAGAGCTACGAGCCAGTCCACACCTTTCTCTTGACAAACCTTTGCAATTCGGATTTTCAGGGTCTGATTATGTCTCTCTACGAGACCGGCTGCTTCAGGATGGCGTACACAATGGAACTTCCACTGGTACCCTAACAAAAGGGACACATGCTTCATGAGTTCAGATGAGAATGGCTGGCCGTTGTCAGAATATACGACTCTAGGGAGTCCATAACGGGGGAAGAACTCACGAACCAACTGCTTAGCAGTGGTCACGGCTGTGTAATCTGGGACTGGATATGCCTCCGTCCACCTGGACAAAGCGCATACAACTACAAGGACATACTTGAAACCTCGACATCGCTCCATCTGAATGTAATCCATCTGGAGGACTTCAAAAGGGTGGTCAGGGGGCTGGAATCCACCTTGTTCCACCGGGACACTTTTACCTGGATTAAACTGACAACATATCATACAGGTACGGACTTTCTGCTTGGCTGCAGCTCGTAAATGCTTGTTGAACCAAAGGTTCTGGATACTGTCTATCATGGCTTTTTCTCCTAAATGTGCTGGACTATGTGCGGTATTAATAATGACTTGAACCATAGAGTCGGGGAGAAACCATGTGGCTCTACCCTTCGTTAACCATCCTTGATCTGTCTGGACCCCTCCTTGTTCGGACCATTTCTTGATTTCCTCGGGAGTAGCATGTAACTGGATATCTATGACATCTTGAGTAGGGTCTATAACTGTAATGCATGTAGTCGGATCTGGAGTGTGCGTCTGTGTCGGATTAACTGAAATGTCTGGAGTCTGAGCTGTAAGCTTGGCTGTGCGATCTGCTAGATCATTACCCTGGGAAATGGTGTCAGTAACTTTCGTATGTGCTTTGCACTTCATGATAGCAATGGATGTCGGTAAATGTATTGCATCTAACAGAGCTTGAATGAGGAGACCATGCTGAATCTTGGTTCCATGAGAAGTCATGAAACCTCTCTCTTGCCAGAGCACTCCAAAGTCGTGTACGACTCCAAATGCGTAACGTGAATCTGTGTAAACATTAACTTTCAGGTTCTTGGCGTGTATGCAGGCTTGAGTCAGAGCAACTCGCTCTGCTGCTTGAGCAGACAGGGTGTCAATACGGTGTGCCTCTATAACGTCGGTGTCGGTAGTCACTGCATACGCGGCGACTAGTTCTCCTGTACTTGTTCTCATACATGAACCATCCACATAAAGTGTCAGGTCGGGATCTGGTAATGGAATATCTGCCAGATCTTGTCTTGGCTTTGTCATGATGTTAACTACTTCCACACAGTCGTGTGTGGCAGAATTCGAAGTAACTGATGGTAACAATGTAGCAGGATTTAAAACATTGCAGCGTCTGATTTCTATGTGTAGCTGGAACAGTGTCAATTCATAACCTGTTAAACGTGCAATTGTCAAGTGCTGAGTCTGTGTTCGGTTTAAAAGAACTTCCACGGAGTGTGGGACTTGTACTGTCAGGGAGTGTCCTAATACTATGGAATCACTTTGTCTGATAGCAAGTGCTGTGGCTGCAACTGACTTGAGGCACGCAGGCAGAGCCTGGGCTACAGGATCTAATGTGCTCGAAAAATAAGCACAGGGCTTGTACTGTCCTGCTTGATCTTGTGTGAGGACAGATAATGCTGTACCTTCGCGTTCTGTGACGAAAAGTGTAAAAGGCTTACTGTAGTTCGGTGTTGCTAGAACTGGAGCTTGGCATAGGGCTTTCTTTAACTCATTGAAACTAAGTGTATGTTCAGATGTCCAAGGGAGGACAGTCGACACGGCTGCCTCCTGTGTCGTTAACTGTATCAGTGGTTTGGCTAGAAATGCATACTGAGGAATCCATTGTCTGCAGTAAGAAGTGAGGCCAATAAAAGCACGTACCTCCTTCTGGGTCTTGGGCTGAGGAAGACTCGCTATTAACTGGATTCGGTCTGGTGTCAACTGCCTACCCCTCTTGGACAGTAAGTGTCCTAAGTAGACCACTTGTTGGACACAGAATTGAAGCTTCGAAGGGGACACCTTGTGTCCCATCTCGGCTAGGAAATACAAGACTGTAAGGGATGCTCGCTCGCAAGCACATTCAGAACGGGCTGTGATCAGTAGATCATCGACATACTGGAGCAGGGCAGTGTCAGTTGGCATGTGAATGTTATCTAGTTGTCTCTTAAGTGCTTGACTGTAAATACTAGGACTTTCTGTGAAACCTTGAGGAGCTCGTGTGAACATATAGCTCCTTCCATTTAAACAAAATCCGAAAAGGAACTGGCTGTCTGGATGAATGGGGACACTAAAAAATGCGTTCTTGAGGTCTATGACTAAAAAATGAGGCTTCTGAATCAATGGCTGTCAATAGGGAAGAGATATCTGGGACAACTGGGTACTGGGGAATAATACATTTATTAAGTTCTCGGAGATCAATCACTAATCGATATACTGGAGGTGCATTTGGATCAGTACGTTTCATGACTGGAATGATCGGAGAGTTGCATACATTGGAGTCAGTTTCTACAACTACTCCTTGAGCCATGAGCTCGTCAATAATTTTGGATAAGGCCGCTACAGCCTCAGATGGCAATCTGTACTGCCTGATTCGTGGTAACACTACACCTGGCTTGAGAGTCACACGATGGGGTGTGATTTGCATATAACCAACATCAGTTGGACCTTGCGCCCATAGATGCTGCGGAACATTGGACAATCTGGGATCAAAATCTCGTAATACATAGTGACCCTTGAAGTCACGTAGGAACAATCGTATTCCCTCTGGGGAACAGCATATAACTGCACCTAACTCTTTCAGTGTTTTAATGCCTAATAGATTTTCTGGACATGACTTAGTGAGTAATAGATCAGTAGTGCGGGACAATGGACCTACTTCTAGAGTAACTGGCTTTGATATTTCATTTACAATAGGTTTTCCTGAAAATCCAAGGGAAACATTTCTTGAGCCTGAGAGCGGAGCCCCTGGAACTTCGGCGTGACTGATAGTGGTCCTACTTGCCCCTGTATCAATCAGAAACTTTCTGTCTTTCCCTAATACTTGACTGTGAACATAGGGACCTTCTTGATCTACAGGTATCTCGATGAGAGGCAAGCCTACCTCCCTCTCTAGGCTGTTTCATGAATATGGCTGATACTCTGGATACTCAGACTGTGCATACTGGTACATCTGCTGTGTAACATGCTGTGTTGCAGCAATAGGCTGCGGTGCTGTAACTGTCTGTGGTGCATTCTGTGACTGAGGAGTCTGTGAAACTTGCTCTTGTCTCGGCGGACGTGGTCTTTCTTTAGTCTTACCGGTAGCTATGTTGTGTTTCAGAACTGCACACTCGTTTATAAAATGACCTGGCTGTTTACAATAATTGCAGTTTCCTTTAACGGGAGCTGCAGGATGACTGGCTTGATTCGGACCCCTCTTCTGACTGTCTTGAGGAACAGATTGTGCAACTAGTACTTTCATTTTCGTGTCTTTCATACGTTTTCTCTCGTGATCTTGTTCTTCTCTGATTCTATTCTGGTGATATTGAAGCATCTGTAACATCTGGGACGGGGTATTAGCTTGCCAGGTACTTTCGACTTTCAAAACTCGGTTTTTAATTTGGGGACTTGAATTCTCGACTAATTTAGTAACAAAAAGATGAGGGTATGACTCGCTACTCGTCTTGAGGCCACTGTTTATGGTAAAACATTTCTCAAATCTGGAATAATAATCACTAATATCTTCGTCTTGTTTCTGTTTACAGGCTGAGATTGCATCCCAGTCTTCCTTTTTAGTTGCTAATAGTCTGGGCAAAACTTGTATTAATAATTCTGGTAATTCTTTACATTTATCTCCAAGACCGGTACCTGGTACTCGTGCCTTGTCTTCAGCTTCTAGAACTGCCCAATCGATCTTTTTCTCTCCCACCTCCCATTCTTTTTCCTTGAGTTTCTCATATACCCCTGCGGGCAACAGGACTTTTAACATTTTAATAATATCTGGATACGTGTATTCTCCCATACGGAGCATGTCTTTTAATTCTCGGTGGAACCCTGCTGGATCTTTATCATGACAGGGAATTAACTTTTTCATCTCTAAGAGTTCCATCTTTGTGATAGGGGTGTAAACAAACACTCGTTGCATTTCACCACCGTCTGTCTTAATTGGATGCACTTCTCGTAACGGATTCTGTCTGTCTATGTAAAAGGGTTTACTTTCTGGGGGTGAGACATGAACAAAATGCGGGTTCAAAAACATACTATATTTGTGGCGCTGTTCTAGAATGACACTAATTAAATCGGTACCTAAACCTTTCCATCTATACTGGAGTAACTCGTTCAGGACATCGTGTAACGGACCTGGATCAGAATGTTGACCCTCATACAATGTAATGAGGTACTGGATCATATACATACCCGCCAGTCGCTGCTCGGCTGGGGGCATTTTCAGAAACATTTGTGCCACTATTTCGTCTGGAAAAGTGGTAGAATCAGTAGTCCATCGGACTGCTGATCGGACTAGTTCTTGTTCATGCATGGTACTTAACTCACTATAACCGATTCGTGATTTCAGAATGTGATCGGTAGCTTGGAATACTTGTTCCAGAGAACCTTGTTCTGGTGCTGGATGGTGAAAAACTGGCTTGTGTTCTAGACGTAAATGGCGATCTGGGAATCTAGATTTTCCTACATACGCTATTCTGTCGGGATTCTCGTCCTCTACCTCTTCTGTAGAAGAGTCATTTTCTTTCTCGCTTACTTGTGCTTCTTTACGTTGTTCGTGTACCCTTATTATTTCTTTACGGATTTTCTTGTACATACTCTCTAAACTACTGATAGTCTTGTGCTTACCCTCGGCTATATTATCACTCCACCTTGTCAGGATTTTCATTTCGGCTCGATCTTTGGTCGGATAATCTTGTTCTCGTATTAGACAATTAATCAGAAACTTTAATAGCATGAGCTGGACTTCAACTTTTCTTTGGCACATGACGTCACTAATACTTTCTGGATCATTCCCTGTACGGATGAAACGATATATTCTGTCTAGATCTTCTTTCATATCTGGTAGGGTGACTAGATACTCGGTCACTTTTCTCACGCGTAATGAATATAAAACCATACTATCCTCGCCTGGGACTGGATCATAGCCACATTCGTTAAGGGCTTTTCTTATTTCTGCAACAGACTGATATCTGGGCGTACGCTGTGACGCTTGTGCATGTAATTCGGCTAACGTTAAACGCTTGTGTGGCGGCGGGGTTTGAGGAGGACCTCCCCCTGCGGCCCCTAAACTAGAGTCGTCTACTGATGCTCTTTGTCCTGGCAGAGTGGGAAATGGAAATGTAGGCTGGACTTGTATGGCGGGCTGGACCGGGGGTACCGTAACAGGTACTCCGGTGTCTGGAGGAGCGGGAAGTGCCTGATTTACAGGGACTGGCGGAGTAGTAACAGGATTTGCATATTCTGGGACTGTGTCGTCCAAATAGGACGAAATGAAAATATCAGCTGCGGTCGGTTTGTGACGTAGCTTGGTCGGAACTAATGGTGGCGGGAAATTACTGGATGCCTCCGGGGTCGCTTTTGGCAAGCCCTCGGCAAGAAGAGGGTACATACCCTTAATAAGGGCATGCCTCTGTCTGTCTGACTGTTCGGCTTTAACTCGTTCACCTATCTCGATTAATTATTTTTCTTGTGCTCGTTCTAAGGATTCTCTACTTAGTTCAGATTTTCTGATTTCTTTTTCGGTTCTTTTATGAGATTCTTTGCGCCATAACTCGATGGCATCTTTCTGTGACTGTCTGGCTTTCTTTTTCCATAATGCTTCTTCTACTCGCATGATGCACTCGGCATCCCATGTGCCTGATACAGGCCATCTATACTTTTCCTCTAACTGTTTGGTATACTCTACCCATAAATCTAGATACAATATGGCGCTTATGCCATGCTTCTGATACATGAAATGACCTGGACTGTCCCTAGGCGGGACAGGAACTGCTGCTTCTAGCAGACCTTTTCTAGTTCTTAACTGACGCAGTTTTGAAAAGAGCGGCATGACTGAACTATAATCTGGACATAATACAATACACAATAAACACGATAATTACTTCGCACTCATACCACGACATTAAAATACATGAAGAACATTCAGAATAACAGTTCGAACAGAATACTGCCTGGAATACGGAAAACAGAATACATGAACTTTCCCGAGAACAGAACTGACTAGAACAGAAACTAGATGCACTGCTGAAACAGTACGAAACTTACCGGTCTCATACAGAGACACGTCAGGACCCGTATCCACCGGAGTGGACACTTCGTTTGTGGGACTGTGTACCACCAACCCACGGACCAGAGTCAATTAGATTGACCCTGTCTAGATACTACCCCAGCAACGGTACTCACCGGGCAGCAAGAACGGAAGGCCTCAGACTGGACTGGACTGCTTCGACGCCGGACGGACGAACTTCGGACTTCTGTTACAGGTGGGCCTCCGGATACCTCGGACCTTGGACTCTCGGCTTGGGCTCTGGTCGGGACTCGCCGCGTTCCTCCACCGTCTCGTCTGGATGCTGGACCGCCACCTCCGTCTCCTCCGTGGGCCTGAGGGATACTTGAAGCAGAAATATCTGCCGGTGCGCAGAAGAGTTCCGTCACGACTGCAGAGGGTCAGAGGGTCGGCGTGGCTTCACCGACGCGTGGGGAAAGGGCAAGTCCCTGTTCGGGCGCCATTATGTGGTAAATAAATAAATAATACCTCTATTTTTCAATGAATAAATGAATAACAGATAGCTCAATAAATAAGAGTCAAGATTCGAGGTAGTAGGAGTTTTGCAGGTTTAATACAGCATAAGGACAGGAACAAGACAACCTGCACGGGAACAGGATGGCAGCGCTGCCGGGGGCAGAAATCGGGACAAGGACCAGGAATAACTTTTTAATAACAGTACATGAGCATATATACATAACGCAAACACGTAGCATTACATTGCAATAGGCATAGCAGTGGGTGGAGCAATAGGCGTGACGCGTAGCAGTCGCGAAAGATAAGGGTGAAAGTAGGTGTAACAGGGCGTATACATAGACATGTGATGCAAACGTAACAGAATATGTCATGAATGGGGCGGAAACATGGAGGGGGCTACCTAAGGAGCCGGGACCTCTGACCTAATGGTGCACGCAAACTGGCAATGACGTGTTACTAGGAGAAGCTGGGGGCTTCGAACTCTGTGCTAGGAGCAGAGACTGAAGTCTGGAGAGTCAGGGCGACATGTACCTAAGCAGTATCTAGTATCTGATGTTTAGAGAACATGTTGATATAAACTATAAGTCAGGAGGGGAAAGGCTAACTTGATTCTAAGACTGGAGCATGCATTATTCTACATGTAGTGCGTGATGAAGAATATTAAATGACCATTAAATGCAGTATTTCTCTAACGTGGAGACGTGAAGGCTAGACAATGACGGGAACTATTGATGCAGTTCAGTAGCTTAGGAATGCAGAGAAGGAGGACTGAACTGATAACTGGAATCATAACATACTCTTGGCAGACTCAGAGGCAGAGCTAGGCTGAGCCGGGCACTGCGAGGCAGGAAGTAAGTGAAGGGTCGAGGATACAGGTGGGGGCTGTATCGCTCCTCAGCGAGGCTTCAGGAGTCAGAAGCTGAATCTGGTGTCCAGGCCCTTTTGAGGCCTAGAAACGGGAACTTTACAATGGAATAACGTGCACACTGAGAAACGTGGCAACGTAACTTTACATAGGCCTGATATTCGTAGTATTCACGAGAACTGGAAACTGGCATACTAGAGATGGACACAACTGTAATTGCGTCTTTATTCAAACATGGGGAATACATATGCATATTAATCATGCACAGATAATATATGATGGAGGACGCGTAGGGACACAGAACATGGCAAAATTTACTTTTCCACACTGGACCCATGTGATGTGAGAAATCCTCTCTCTCTCCACAATGTACCGAAGTTGTGTACAACTCCAAAGGCATATTGTGAATCTGTGTAGATGTTAACTGACTTTCCTTTTGCTAAGTGACATGCTCGTGTTAGGGCTATGAGTTCTGCTGCCTGTGCCGACAGTATCTCTATCTTGTGTGCTTCTAAAGTGTCTGTACCATTTGTGACGGCATAGGCTGCTGCTAATTCTCCTGTGGGGAGTCTCATATATGAACCATCCACAAAGAGTGTCATTTCTGCCTTAGCAAGGGGGGTATCTTGTAAATCTGGTCTTGGTTTGGTCACTAAATCAATTATGTCAATACAATCGTGAATTTCTTCAGTAGGAGAGGTCAGTGGCAACAGTGTTGCTGGGTTTAAAATGTTACAGCGTCTAATCTCAATGCGTGGCTGAAAAAGTGTCATCTCATATCCGGTGAGTCTGGCTATTGTCAGATGCTGTGTTTGTGTTCTGTTTAACAGAAGTTCTACAGTGTGTGGGACCTGAACTATCAGATGATGTCCCAATACAATAGAATCGCTTTGTCTAATAGCTTGTGCAGTAGCTGCTACTGATTTTAGACATGCAGGCAATGCTTGTGCTACTGGATCTAATGTGCTTGAAAAATAACCACATGGTTTATGTTTGTCTGCTTGAAGTTGTGTCAGAACTGATAGTGCTGTACCTGAGTTTTCTGTTACAAATAATGTAAAATCTTTGGTGTAATTAGGTGTTGCCAGCACTGGGGCTTGACACATAGCTTTTTTAAGAGACTGAAAGGCTTGCGTGTGTTCATCTGTCCAGGGTAATTGTGGAGTAGCGCCAGATTCGAGTGTTGTCAGCAGCACTAATGGTTTAGAAATGAGTGCAAATTGTGGGATCCACTGTCTACAATATGAGGTGAGACCAACAAAGGCTCAAACTTGTTTCTGTGTTGTTGGTTGTGGTATTTGTAGTATGAGCTGGATGCATTCCTGTGTAAGCTGCCTACCCTCCTTTGACAGCAAGTGCCCTAAGTATGCCACTTGCTGTAAACAAAATTGGAGCTTACCAGGGGAAACTTTATGGCCATTTGCAGCTAGGAATTCTAGTACTAGTAGTGATGCTTCAGCACATGCTGCGTCAGATCTGGCCGTAATGAGGATATCATCAACATATTGTAGTATGGCTGTATCCGTGGGCATTTGAACAGTATCTAGTTGTCTTTTTAATGCTTGGCTATATACGCTTGGACTCTCTGTGAAACCTTGAGGAGCTCTTGTGAATTGGAAACTTCGTCCTTGTAAGGAGAAGCCAAAAAGGTATTGACTGTCTGGGTGAATAGGTATGCTAAAGAATGCGTTTTTCAAGTCAATGACTGAAAAATGCGTTGCTTCCGCATCTATGGCTGTGAGTAGGGTGGAGATGTCTGGAACCACAGGGTGTTGTGGAATGACACATTTATTTAGCTCTCTCAAATCCACCACTAGTCTGTAGACAGGTGGTGTTCCTGGTTCCACTTTTTTATGGACTGGTAAAACAGGGGAATTGCAAATGTTAGAAGTTGTTTCCTTAATCACACCTGACTGTATTAGGTCCTGAATAATCAACATTAATGCTTGTTCAGCCTGAGGTGGAATTTTGTATTGCCTTATGCGTGGTAGTTGGGCTCCCTCTTTCAGTGTAACCTTGTGAGGTGTTATTTCCATACATCCTACTGTGGTGGAATCAGTGGCCCACAGGGTGTGTGGCAAATCTTTCAAACGCTCATCTAATTCTCTACTTGTGTAGTGGCCCTTGAAATCTCGCAGAAATAGTCTGACATCTGTAGGTGAGCAAACAATGACAGCTCCTAATTCTTTCAATGTTTTTATACCAAGCAAGTTTTCTGGACATGATTTTGTCAATATAAGATCTGTAGTTGTCGTGAGGGGACCAACCTGCAAGGGCAGTGGTTTTGACGTGGCGTTTGTCACAGGTTGTCCCGAGAAACCCAGAGAAATACTTTTTGAACCCGAGAGAGGAGCCTCTGGGACCTCTTGATGGCTTATTGTTGTTTTACTGGCCCCAGTGTCTAGTAGAAATTTCCTATCCTCCCCAAGAAGTCGGACCTCTATAAATGGACCTGTCTGATCTACTGGAATGGGGATTAGGGGCAGTTTGTCATCTTCTCTCTCTGGGCAACATCATGAGAAATCTGGGTAATATTCAGTGTAGGCGCTGTCTATAATATTCATTTGGGCCATTTGTGTTGTCAGTGGAACTGAAGGTGTTGAACTGTCTAGGGAACCATTCTGTTTTGGCTGATATGGGCGTGGCTGGGTCTTACCAGTAGCCAAATTGTGCTTTAAGACTGGGCAATCTTTAACGAAGTGTCCCATCTTCTTGCAATAATTTCAAGTGCTTTTTATATTTGTCTGGCTACTTGGTGTCTGTTGACGCGGGGTGCAGTTTGGGCTACTAATGCTTTCATCTTTGTGTCTTTCATGCGTTTCTTATCATTTTCTTCTTCATCCCTAATGCGATTCTGGTGATATTGTAGCATTTGTAACACCTGTGGAGGTATATGTGCTTGCCAGGTACTTTCTACTTTTAGTACTCTGTCCTTAATGTCTGGCAAGGCGTTATCTACTAATTTGGAAACAAACAGATGCGGGTAAGCTTCACTTGTCGGCGTAAGGCCGCTATTTACCGCAAAACATTTTTCAAGTCTGGTGTAATAACCTCCTATGTCTTCACCATGTTTCTGTTTGCAGGAGGAAATGGCATCCCAGTCCTCCTTTTTCACTGTTAGTAACTGTGGTAGCACCTTTAAAATAGTGCCAGGAAGTGCTTTTAGTCTGTCTCCTATACCTTGACCTGCTACTCTAGTATTTTCGTCATTCTGAAGTTCAGTCCATTTAATGTGTTCACCTGCTACTTCCCAATCTTTTTCTCTTAGTTTGTCATATATACCTGATGGCAACAATAATTTCAGAATTGCTGTGATATCAGAAAGAGTATATGTTCCCATCATTAATACATCTCCTAATTCCTTAAAGAATCCAGCAGGATCCTTTGAGTGGGAGGGAACCATCTCTTTCATCCTTAGTAACTCAAGTTTTGTCAAGGGTACATAAATGAAGACGCGTTGTAGCGCTCCATTTGTGTCAGTTCTGGGGTGGACCTCTCTCATGGGGAACTGGCGTGTTTGAGGAAGTCTATTAGTTGATCCACACGTATTATGGGGAGATCTATATCCAGTCACTTTCTGGTATTTCTGTCTGAAATCTATAAATGTGTTGAGAAAAACTGAACTATTGTGGAGGAACATGTTATCAGCGCAGTCAGACAGAAAATCTTCGAGTCTTGGATCATGTTTAAAATGAGTGTCATTGAGTGTGATGAGATGTTGTACCATGTAGAGACTTGCTAATCTTTGATGTGAGCGTAGTATTGCTGGGAGAGGTGTGGCGCCGCGGCCAGGGCGACTGACGCTGGAATCTGGGGATCAGGGTTCGATCCCCGGCTCCGGCGGCAGGTTAGCCCAGCACCATGTGACTCTGGGCAATAGCTTGCTTAATCTTCCCGACGGCCCCCAGCGCCTAGAGACCCTAACGGGTGATTGTGCGCTATACAAATGTGGATTATTATTATTATTGCTAGAAAAAGCTGGGCTATGAGATCATTGTCATATATCTTATATTGAGAGAAGGCAGAGGGTGTTGAATTACTGGAACCTCATATGGAGGTGGAGTATCTAAGAGAAAATTGGTTAAAGTATCCTTTGGTAGTGGGGCTGTAGGCTGTGCTGATGCAATGTTAAGGTTTTCAGGTGCAGATGGCAATACAGGATAAAAACCAGTAGAAATGGCTGATTGTTCCCTTTTATTCCTTTCACTAACTACTTCTTTCCCTATTTCTTGTAACTGTTCTTTCTTGGCCTGCTCTGACATTCTCTTACCCTTTTCAACTTAATGCAATTCCTTCTGTTGCCTCCTATGGGCTTCTTTTCTCCATAACTCTACTGAGTCACTCTGTGACTGGCGGACTCTCTTTTTCTTCCATAACTGTTCCTCTAATTTTATAATACAGTCCATGTCAAAAGTACCATTTTCAGGCCATCTATATCTGTGTTCTAGGTCTTTAGTATAATCCACCCATAAATCACAATAAATAATTGCACAGACACCATGATTTGCATACATGAAGTGTACTGGAGTATCCCGAGGAGGAAGGGGAATTTCCTTCTCAAGAATACTCCTTTTGGTTGCCATCTTACGTATTTTCGAGAAAATAGGCATGATGGCAAGACATTCAAAGATTTTAGAAGTGAGAAAAACACAAACAGAACAAATATCTTTACCGTACCCACGAAAGAGGTGAGTCCGTCTTTTATACTAGTTTAGTATTCCTCACAAAATAAGTGAGAAACCCACAAAAACATGTATCTTTACCGTGCCCACAAGGTAGTGAGTCCGTCTTTTATACTAGTTTTAGTAGTCCTCACCAAAGATAGGTGAGAAACCAACAAAACGCTTATCTTTACCGCCCCCACAAAAGCTGTGGGTTTGTCTTTATACTTTTCAGCAGTACTCACCGAAAAATAACTGGAAGGCCTCTTGAAGATTTTGGAAAAACGCGGCGCGCAGTTTCAAGGTGGGATTTGTAGAACCTCGGACTTGTCTGCTTCGCAGGTTGGGCTTTGGTTCAGGACGTACCGCTATTTCCTCACCACCTCGTGTGGATGCTGGGCCGCAGTCGGTTCCCCTCTTCGCCTCGAGGGAGTTAGCGGGAATTCCCCGCGTTGTGCACTTTTGAAGTCCGTCAACGGTCAGGAGGGGACAGTACCGGGTCCAATATCGCCGGCGCGTGGGGGAAAGAGAATGTCCCTGTTCCGGGCGCCAATTAATGTGGTAAATTAAATTTACTTATTACCTCATTTCTGAATTTCTATGCTTAATAAATCATAATTTCTTGTCAATGCAAAGCGAGGAGTCCGTGGTGCTCAAATGAAGGAGGAGGAGACCAATAACTCGAGTTAAGGGGAGCGCTTCCAGCACCAAGCGGGCACAGGAGCAATCTCTCAAGTCCCTCTCTTGAAGTGGGGTGTCTTTATTTTCAACAGCAGGACATTTATACAGTCTTGGTCACGAGGCAAAATAGAGGAACAAACAGGTCATGGCAGATAGAGGAACAAAGATCAGCAAGAGGAGCAGATTGTGAAGAAATGGGGGCGTGTCTTAGGCTTCGTGAGGGGACTTGCGATGTGAAATAGTCTGACAGTTGGAAGGGGGAGGCTTCCTCATTTGGGGTTTGTGCTCGTGCTTCATGTCAAAAAGAGGAACTATCTTGTGTAAAACAGACACCATCTGCTCTCTGGCTTGCAGCAACTAATTCTTAAAACAGGAACTATCTGCTGGTGCTGGGAATTGGCTGAAACACAGGAAAGGGTGGTCAATGAACTAAGATGCCAGGTGCAGTGTGTCTTACAGTTAAGAACAGGAACTATCTGCTGCTGGTTCCCAGAATTGGCAGAACCACAGAAATGTGTGTGTTCACAGTGTACAACCATGTGCTTCCTCTTTCAGTTGGGGGTGGTCACAGGGCAGTTGGTGTGACAGGCTGAGTTACCAACAATGGACAGGATGTGGCTGAGTCTCTGGCACAACTGGGGGAAGGCACACAGGCAGGCTTCTTGGAATTGGCTCGACCACAAGGAGCAGGGGGTTGTGCAAGATTCAATGGGGATGTGAAGGGCAGTTTTCAGACAAGTTGCTGAGAGCATGTCACACACAAAATGGGTGTTTGTCTGAGAAAAATGGCTACCAGGCAGAAACAGGGAAATGATGGGGCACAATTGTCAATTTTATTTCCACACGTCCACCATCTCCTTTGGAATTGCTTTGTTTGCCCTAAGTTGGCAGGGTATGCCCAGACGTGGGTCCCTTGCTCACGTTGCCACTGGATTCAAGCTAGCCTGGCTGATGATGGCTGATTAGTCAGAAACCGGTCCCAGGATGCTTGTTTCTGGTCCAGGTAAGACATTGCTTGGCAGTTCTGGCTGGACTGTTCCCATGACGCACAGGGTCAGACTGATTTGCATATGGCCATGTCTGAACTGGGGTGGATTCGTGAGCTGAAGGATGATGATGGATTAAACCCAGAACATTTGACTGGGGGTGAGTGCTTGCAATGTTCAACATTCCGTCCACCATCCCCTTTGGTTTCGCTATGTTTGCCCTAAGTTGGCAGGGTATGCCCAGACGTGGATCCCTTGCACACTTTGCCACTGGATTCAAGCTAGCCTGGCTGATAACGGCTAATTAGCCAGAAACAGGTCCCAGGATTCTTGTTTCCAGTCCAGGGAAGTCATTGCTTGGCAGTTCGGGCTGGACTGTTCCCATGACGCACAGGGTAAGACTGATTTTCATATGCCATGTCTGCACTGGGGTGGCGGAGTGAGCTAAAGGATGATGATGGATTAAACCCAGATCATTCGACACGTCCACCATCTCCTTTGGAATTGCTTTGTTTGCCCTAAGTTGGCAGGGTATGCCCAGACGTGGGTCCCTTGCTCACGTTGCCACTGGATTCAAGCTAGCCTGGCTGATGATGGCTGATTAGTCAGAAACCGGTCCCAGGATGCTTGTTTCTGGTCCAGGTAAGACATTGCTTGGCAGTTCTGGCTGGACTGTTCCCATGACGCACAGGGTCAGACTGATTTGCATATGGCCATGTCTGAACTGGGGTGGATTCGTGAGCTGAAGGATGATGACGGATTAAACCCAGAACATTTGACTGGAGGTGAGTGCTTGCAATGTTCAACACTCCGTCCACCATCCCCTTTGGTTTTGCTTTGTTTGTCCTAAGTTGGAAGGGTATGCTCAGACGTGGGTCCCTTGCTCACTTTGCCACTGTATTCAAGCTAGCCTGGCTGATGACGGCTGATTAGCCAGAAACCAGTTCCAAAATGCTTGTTTACGGTCCAGGAAAGACATGGCTTGGCAGTTCGGACTGGACTGTTCCCATGAGGCACAGGGTCAGACTGATTTGCATATGGCCATGTCTGAACTGGGGTGGCGGAGTGAGCTAAAGAATGATGATGGATTAAACCCGGATCAGTTGACTCGGGGTGAGTGCTTGCAATGTTCAACACTCCGTCCACCATCCCCTTTGGTTTTGCTTAGTTTGCCCTAAGTTGCAGGGTATGCCCAGACGTGGGTCCTTTGCTCACTTTGCCACTGGATTCAAGCTAGCCTGGCTGATCACAGCTGATTAGCCAGAAACCGGTCCCAGAATGCTTGTTTCTGGTCCAGGGAAGACATTGCTTGGCAGTTCGGACTGGACTGTTCCCATGACGCACAGGGTCAGACTGATTGGCATATGGCCATGTCTGAACTGGGGTGGCAGAGTGAGCTAAAGGATGATGATGGATTAAACCCAGATCATTCGACTGGTGGTGAGTGCTTCCAATGTTCAACACTCTGTCCACCATCCCTTTTGGTTTTGCTTTGTTTGCCCTATGTTGGCAGGGTATGCCCAGACATGGGTCCCTTACTCACTTTGCCACTGGATTCAAGCTAGCCCGATTGACGACGGCTGATTAGCCAGAAACCGGTCCCAGGATGCTTGTTTCCGCTCCAGGGAAAACATGGCTTGGCAGTTCGGACTGGACTGTTCCCATGAGGCAGAGGGTCAGACTGATTTGCATAGGCCATGTCTGAATTGGGGTGGCGGAGTAAGCTAAAGAATGATGATGGATTAAACCCAGATCAGTTGACTGGGGGTGAGTGTTTGCAATGTTCAACACTCTGTCCACCATCTCCTTTGGATTTACACATATCCAGAAGCAACGGGGTGAGGAAGATATATTTGGGTGCCATAACAAGGTCACTTAAGAATTTATGTTCTGACCTACAGAGCTCATCTAATTTGTCAAATCCCCAGACTTCTGCTCCACAAAGGGCAGCGCTAACCGCCTTTGTGTCATATATTTGGAGGGCTGGAGCTACAGGCCTAGTGTGGGAAAGCCGATGTTCTTTCGCTATTACTCCGGACACACGTTTGTGTACCATCAACATCTTAAATAGGTGGGGTCTCCAAGACATTTTATTGGAAAGTCTTAAACCTAGATAATCAAAGGTGTCGACCTTTTCAAGGGGAATCCCACCTAGGAGAGGGCTGTTCCTGCATGATCTGTAGCAGTGAAAAGCCATAAATTTGGTTATAGCGCCATTTATGACCAATCCCCGATTGTCATAGAAGAGTTGGATTCTATCAATTAGGTGCTGTAACCCTGTTGGAGTCTAGATATCAACAAAGTGTTGTCCGCAAAAAACAGGGTTAGAATCTTTTTACCCCCCAGGGTGGGTGAGTCTGCTGGCTCCTCCAGGAGGAAATACACTAGCCCATTCACATATAGGGAGAACAGGGTTGGGGCTAGAAGGTAGCCCTGTCTGACTCCTCTATTAACAGGGATGCACTCTGTTAGCCAGCCCAAAGCCACTGGGTCTAACAAAGAGCTATGGGTCATCCAGAAGTGTGTAGAAGCCTGTCTGCATACTGAAAGGTGGAAGGAGTTAGCCTTGTGCTGCAGGATGAGTCACTGTCCAGGAAGATAAGCTCAGCACATTCAAAACAAGAGGAGCACATAGTGAAAGCTGACTTGCCCAGAGAACGCAATGAGGCATGACCCGTGTTGTGGTCGGTCTCAGCAGTTGCTCAGCACAGTGTAAGTGTGAACTGCTCATGACCTTACCAGAACAAGTATTCCAAATCGTCTGGCAGTTTTTCTCCACAAAGTGGAAAGACCCGGTCAATCTAGGGGCAGCAACTGCCAGAAACACACAAGAGCACGTTATTTGGCATGGCAGTCACAACTGCCAAACCAGAACACCTATCTAAAGCCACCATGGAGGACCAAGGGCAAGTGCTGCCATATGGATCTGCTATATCAATTATCCCTGAGAACTTCATGAGATTGACTGCTGGCACGGCCCTCGCAGAAAAAGAGCTGCTAACATGAGTGTGGGAGTCTGAACTGCATTGTCCATACTGCCCGAACTGCTACAATAACTAGCAGGTGAATGAGGGGCTTAGTCTGCATTGAAACCAAGAGTCTAATTGTGAGCAGATAAGTCAGTCACACCTGCTAAGACTTTTTGCCAAAGGGGTAATTTGACATTGAACTGAGTTACAGACTTGACCTGTGAGAGTATATCCCATAATGCACTTGAACCTAGTCCTGCCCAAACTTTTAATGGGTTGGGAATTGTAGATCTAGAATCTGAACCATAATGCAAGCAAGGGGATGCTAAGAAAATAACATGAAGAAGGGAGTGTAGCTCCCCACTGTTTTACACACCTTACTTTGCAACAATGTATGTTGGTTGACTGTTGAGTTATGAGCTCTTACCCACAAACTACCCACCTGAGAAGCCTGTGACTGCAAATCCTTACTACCCAGAGAGTCACATGCAAGAACAGATGTACTTGGCCAAATTTGCTGAGTCACAGTAGGAAGACTCCAGGATTCCAGTGGCAAACAACCTCAACCAAAATGGTGGGGACTCATAAGCCCTCTTCTGCCATTTGGTCACCTGGGCGGGGTCTAACATTAGTGGCAGGAGGTCGTTGTCTAAAAAACTTAAATGTAATCCAAGAGGGTGGAATAGCGATTCCTTCTTGCTCATGCATATGTATTTTTCACTATTCATACAAACGAATGCTTACATCATATGGACTGCTCTCAGACACTGATCTCAGAGCAGCAAATATTTCACAAAACTGTTTTTGATGGATCAAATATTCCAAGAGGGCATTCAGAGTTTAGAAGAATCGAAAAAATGTTTCATCTTTTTTTTTAGGTCTGTTGCCTTGAAATATGAATTGCATCCTGATAAGATACAAAAGCCCTGATTACGATGGCGTTCAGAGTTGCCTTCGATCGACATTGCTACGGATTGGGAACTGACCGACCTCAGGAGTGGTATGCACTGTTATCAGTGCACATGACAGTTTGGCCGGCCATCTCAGGCTGTCCAAACCGTCATGCGCACTTTGCATGTTCTTCACGCAGGCTGCATTACAGCACGCGTGAGAACATGTGCAGGCTCCCAGTACCTGGTTGAGCGCCGAACCACGGCTCTCAGATCAATCACAACGTTGGCTCAGGGGAGCCTGGGTGCTTCCTGCTTCTGGCTGGATCAGAGTGAGAACAGGAGGGAAGGTGAGAAGAGAGACGACTGCAATGAGATAAGTTTAATTTTAAAAATGTATTACACCCCCTGCCCCCCACCCCTGATCTGTGACAGACGCCAATGCAATGGAAGCTTGTGCAGTGGGCGTAAACTGCCCACAGAACAGGCTGTTAAATATTGCAGGGATTTGTTAGCATGAGCTAAAAGCCATTTTGCATTTTGGCAATAGTTCCTCTACGGTGGATATAGGTACAGATCGCCCTTGGGAACAAATCCTCTTCACTAACTGCAATAGTGACAATTTGATTTATCTCCTAACTTGCCCCTGTTCGATTAGATACGTGGGAATGACCACACGCAAAGTACGCATTCGCATGCTCGAACATAAGAGCTCGTTCCGATGTAAGAAGACACTGACGGTCTCACTAAACACTTCTCAGAGAAGCACCACGGAGAGGAAGAATTTCAGTGGACAGTACTGGAAAACCACTGATACCATCACATATCAGTAATGTCTCAATGTACCTGTTCATCAAAGAGCAGAAATGGATATTTAAGCTCCGTAGTAACACACTAGGGCTTAACAATGATATACCTTGGTCTAACCTATAAACCGGAGGCCTACTTGTATCCATTTACCCATTGGGTTAGCTCTGCACAAAAAGGAGGTATAAACTGAACACGAGACAATAGATAGATTATAAGGAACCTTTCTCCAGTAAACTAAGAGATTAGAGGATAAAATGTCTACACTATAGGATATATTCTAAATTAGGTCCCTGTAACATCTAAGTAGGCACTGGTTCAGGTTCCCTGTAACTAATATTAAAACATCGGAGCATTCCTTGTACTCTAGGTAGGCTTGGCCACACATGACATCTTGTGAAACTTTAGAGTGTGGCAGGTATATATCACCCTTTACCTCGAGGCAGTAGTGGACAATGTATCAACTTTATAGTTATAATCAGGAAATAGTTATTTAAAACATTTTGCAAAGGGGTGAGACACATCCTTCACCAATATGTAAACACAGTGGCAACCCCATTATTTTGATTCATTCAATAAATGGTCCTTCAGTGAGAATAACAACACCATTTCTAATCCACGAGGAATATAGCTTTTATAGCTTTGAATAGCTCTAAAAAGAATATGTGCAAGTATAGTTGTGATACTCCTTACTTATTTGGTAGCATAGAGGGAACCTCGTAATATTTAACGCTCAAATAAATACGGCTCTCCAGTGGGAACCAAATTACTGTTTTTTATTTGTGTAGACCGTAAAATATGTGTAAGCATAGCAGGGAGATACTCTCCTCACTTACATGTGTAATAAGGCAACCCCATAATTTTCATCCTTTTAACACATGGCTCCTTAGTGAGAATAAGATCACCGGTATTTTTACATGTGAAGATTGTAGCCCTTTTAGCCTTCAATAGCCTTAAATAGAATAAGGGCGGCATACTGAGAACGCAATGTTCGTACAAATAAAGTTCTTTTACCACTGAACTACAAACGTCAGCGGGATGACGTGATCTGGTAGTTCAGCAATGCCGTTTTTGAGGTCTGGACAATTACTTTCCTGGTTCCAATTTCTCAATTCCGCTGTGGATTTGCCCCTTACTAGAGTCCATCAGGCTGTTCACTAACGGTTGCGAGCACTATCAAGATCCTGATTTGTGAACTTAATCTTAGATTTAGAGATTTTTGGTCAGAACTACAAACGTCTAAGATATGACGTCATACTGTAGTTTTTCCGCGTTTTCGCGATAGAATTTAACAAACAATGCGGATACCTTCACAGGCTTTACAAGAGATGCAAGCGGACCTCTGGGCTATTGAATACATGGTCGCCCTGAACCATGAACAACTAAGACGCTCCAGGTACATCAAGTAAGCTGTATGACAGAATAGGGCTGCAACTCGGAATGGGCGTGACGTAAAAATAGTCCCTGGAGCCCTTTTTAAAGCGAGTTTTGGGCGTCGTTTTTTGCCTCCCCCAATACTCAGGAAAGTCTTGAGGCAATGACGGACAGGTAGGCTATAAGGGCTCATATCATTATCATTATAACACTTCGGCACTTGGCATGCTATTTCTTTGAGGGGCTATGAATTAAGTATTTGCAGAGATGGTTATCACGCTCACACTGTAGACCATCTATCACAAGAGACTATTGCATCTGCTTTGAATTATTGTGGAGAGGGTCTTGCCTTGTGAAGGACATCTAGGCAACCACTAAATATTAATCTTGGACATGTGTGTAGAGCTTTATTGTTACATCTCTAGCGCACTATTATTTAATACGTTTTTTTTAACATTGGATGCTATGTTGTGATGGGGCACTCTGAGTGCCAGACGAATGACCGGTCGATTATTTTAAGTTTATTCCACATTGAAGAGGCAGAACTAGTGACTGAGGGTTAATCAATATTGAACATTAAGACGGACCTCTTAAGAGTAGCTCTATATGTATCCCCTCTGTTTGCCTTTTCTTTTCACAGAGCGGGCCTCTATATCCCGCGCATGGTCCAGGTGAGGTGAGGTCCAGTCCCCGGGTGAGCATATAGAAGATTTAAGTATTGAATATGTTGGTATATGAACCACATTAGAAAGAGCACGTGTAGGTGGTATTCTGTTAACTTTGTTTCATTTACATTTGTTGCAGATGCCATCTGCATTCATTGACACGTAGGATTTGTTCATAACAGGTTGTATTTATCCCAACCTACAATTGATTGTTTTTTCACATTTAAATTTGATTCAACACGTTTGTATGCAGTAGCAATCTTTGAGAGCAGAGGCCCTGACGAAAGCCGAGGGATTATTCACCTATTTGGCTGAAACATGTTGGCCCTTTTTGGCAGTCATTTGTTTGAACTGCCCTTTGCACAGTTCTGGTATTAATTAGGGGATGTGTCTATATTTCAATAAAGTTTGCATTATGTTAGGCACACCACTCTATTTTAACTCACCACACACCTTGTTTGTGTTATTGCACTGCACCTTATTTCTTTGGCGATCAACTAGTCAGTTGCTCAGTTATTGTCTCCAAGTGACTGTGGGCATGATCCAGCTCACCACTGTTGGAATGGTAGCACGTCTCGATGATCAAGAGACATACCATTACCTTAGCTGGATGACCAAATGATAATACTGATCACAAGGTTATGTTGATGGCAATCCAGACTTATGAGCTTGGATCTTACCACCTATCGCGTTAGTGTTCTCTTTCTTCTATGAGTTCCGCTTCATGGGCGTTCCTGGTAATTTGGTTACTAACTTACCATAGAGAAGCTAAGGGTAGCCCGTCATAATATTGACTTCCTGTAACCCCGGTTCGTTTTGTGTATTAAGCCATTTTAGTTAGCCATGTGCTCGCCATGTGCTGTTTCCCACTTCAGAGCCTTGCACATGCTCAGAAGGGCCTAGCTAGTAGAATGCACCTGCTCCTCTAGTATAACTGTCAGGCTGTATGGAGAAGTAACTCTCCTTCCACTTTAATAAAATAATAATAATAAAGGGGTTTATAAAGCGCCTGGTGACGCCTCCCGGCGTATTCCCGCGCTGAGTGAGAAAAAGGTCAGAGATCAAAGGAGGGGAAGAGCCTAAAGGGCAAATAGATACGTTTTGAGTAATTTTCTGAAAGTGGCTTCATTATTTGCTAGCCTAATATTGATGGGAAGGGTGTTCCATTTAATTGCTGCCAGGGAGCGGAAAGACCGACCTCCCATTCTGGATTTTTTTATACGGGGGATCATGAGGAGGCCCTTTCCCATCGAGCGAAGTGCTCTGTTAGGCTCATACGGAACAGCTAGGTCAGACAAGTAGGACGGTGCTTTATGAGAGATAATTCTATAGCAGAAAAGAAGTGCTTTAAAAAGAATTCTCTTTCTAATAGGCAGCCAGTGAAGGGTTGCCAAGAGTGGGCTTAGAAGCAACTCTTCTAGGTAGTCTCAATACTAGCCGTGCTGCTGAGTTTTGTAGCACCTGCAATCTCCTGACGTTCTTTTCCGAAGTACCAAGAAGAAGTACATTGCCATAGTCCATGCGAGAGGTTACTAGGGCCTGAGTCATGGTGCGCCTGGCCTCCAAGGGGAGGAGGTCCAGGGTACGGTTGAGAGTTTTCATGACCCCAAAGCACTTCCCTACAATTTTATTTACATGGCTGTCAAAAGAGAGTTTGGTGTCCACCCAGACACCTAGATTCTTAGCTTCTCTGCCAGGGGTGGGTAAAGACCCCAGACAGGATGGCCACCATTCCTTGGTCCAGCTAGTATCCTTGCCTCCAATTATTAACACCTCAGTTTTAGAGCCGTTCAGTTTGAGGCAATGTTGGGTCATCCAATCTGCAAGGTCGCTCATACAGGTTTTAAAATTTTCAGCAGCCAAGGAGGGGGCTTGGGACAGGGAGATCAGCAGTTGGGTATCGTCGGCGTAAGAGACTAGCTCTAGGCCGTACGATTGGACTACCCCTGCCAGCGGGGCCATATACAGGTTGAACAGGGTGGGACTCAGGGCAGAGCCCTGAGGGACCCCCTGTTCTAAAGATATGCTGTCCGAGAGAAAGTTGCCTCTCTGAACCTGAAAGCTCCGGTTGGTTAGAAAAGCTTTCAGCCAACCCAATGCTTTCCCGGTGACCCCAGCTTTGTTTAGACACTGTAGCAAGATGGAGTGTGCTACAGTGTCAAACGCGGCACTGAGGTCCAGCATAATGAGTGCCATGGTCTTACCCTCATCTGCTCCTTCCCGTAAAGTTTTGGTCGCTCTCAGGAGCGCAGTCTCTGTTGAGTAGCCTGATCTAAAACCAGACTGAGAGCTATGTAAAGCATTTTGAGATTCAAGATGGGCCATGAGTTGAATATTGGCTATCTTCTCTGCGACTTTGGCTAGGTAAGGTAGCAGAGATATAGGTCTTAAATTCTCTAGGGTGTCCTGACTCACATTGGGCTTTTTCTTTATAGGGAGTACGATAGCTTTTTTCCAGTCTTCAGGCAGACAAGCTGTAGAAAAGGAAATTTGTAGCACGTATCTAAGGTGGGGCTCCAAAACAGCCAGACTAGCAGCTATTATTTTGGGAGGAGCCGGATCCCGAGGGGAGCCAGATTTGATGCTTTGGGAGGTTTTTACAAAGGTTTCCGGGGAAGGGACCGTGAAATTACGTAGGCATAAATTTGTGGGAGCGGCATCTTCACTCTCAAGTCATGTCCTGGTTTTATGTTGCCCGAGAAGTTGGCATAAATGTCAGTGATTTTGCCAGCAAAATACTAAGCGATCTTGTTGCAAGTGTCCACCGAATCATTATGGGAGGTATTGTTGGAAGTAATTACAGAGATATCTTTAAAGATCTTAAAAAGCTCTTTCGAGGAATTCTCTGCTTCCATAATGCGCTTGTTATAGTGGGATGCTTTGGAGGCTCTGATCATTTTATAATAGTTTTTTTGAGCTTTTTTGTAGAGGGTTTTAATTTTTGGACAGAAATTGATACGCCATGTCCGCTCAAGTTTTTTACATGCGGATTTGGCTAGACGTAGTTCTTGAGTAAACCACGGATTAGCTTTACTGGCCCTCTTGGTGTTTGTCAGCGTACGAGTCGGGGCAGTGCTATCTAAAGCTGTTGTGATACATTTTTGCAGCTGATTATAGGCTGTCTCACAATCATACCCTCCTGGAGGTCCAGCGTTATCAAGTTTCTTAATAAAGGAGTCAAGGGAGAAATGTTTCCATTTTCTACATTGATAGCGATTAGCAGTATCGGAGCTGAGTTCGGTAGTAGCGATCTGAATTTTCATCGGAATGACGAAGTGGTCAGACCAGGGTATCGGTAGAGGGGCCAGAGGGAGTACTCCAGTCCAGTTCCCAAAAATGGGGTCCAGCAAATGTCCTAGTTGGTGAGTAGGGTCCTGATTTTTTAGCTCTAGCTGTAAGGAGAGCAAATCAGACTTTATGTCAGAGGCCTCATTATCAAGGGGGTTGTCAAAGTGGACATTCATGTCTCCCAACACTAGCAATCTAGTTTTTCTTAGTGCAAAGTGAGTTGTAGCCTCCATAAGGCTAGATGTAAAGTCATAAAGCCTTCCGGGGGGTCGATATACAAGGATACCCGAGAGGGAGTATTTCGGCCCTATTAAGATAGTGAAGGAGCCTGCTTCACTGTGATCTATCGAGAGAGGAGATAGGGAGCATTCTAAAGGTGCCTTAGGTGCTATAGCGATACCCCCACCTCTACCATCCTTCCTATCGAGTCTGGAGAGGGAATACCCAGGTGGCAGGGCCTCAATTATGACAGGGTCAGAATGCTCATCTAACCAGGTCTCAGTGACAAACAAGATATTGAGTTCCTCATCCTCAAGGAGATGATAGATTTGAGTACAATGTTTCCTAAGGGATCTGCAATTCAATAATGCCGCTTTTAGCAGCCCTTTCGTGTTAGAAGTAGTGAGGCAATTATCAGGAGTGAAGGGACACACATTGCAGCTGTGTAGCAATATAGCCTCCATAGAGTGTTTACGCTGAAAGCCAGCGTCCAGTATTGATTCCTGACCCAGACCTGAGGCGGAAGCCGGGTGCTGGAGGTACTTCGTATTTGTAGATCTGTACAATTTTAAAACCCTTTTTGTGTGGTGTCACTGATTAGAATTGTTACTTTTAAAACCCGAAACTTGATTGTGCACGCAGCCGATCTTAAACGCTGTCGCGCACTTACACTCACCTTCAGACGCCGCCATCAGTACAGGCGTGCGAGATTAGCCACGCCCACCTGACAGTCCACGCCCACTTGCCCGCTATATAAACGCGCTGAAAGCCAGCGTCCAGTATTGATTCCTGACCCAGACCTGAGGCGGAAGCCGGGTGCTGGAGGTACTTCGTATTTGTAGATCTGTACAATTTTAAAACCCTTTTTGTGTGGTGTCACTGATTAGAATTGTTACTTTTAAAACCTGAAACTTGATTGTGCACGCAGCCGATCTTAAACGCTGTCGCACACTTACACTCACCTTCAGACGCCGCCATCAGTACAGGCGTGCGAGATTAGCCACGCCCACCTGACAGGCCACGCACCCTCCTCCCCTCTATATAATGTGTATGTTTAGGAAGCGCAGCGGACGAGCGCAGCGGGAGCGCCGTTTACGCGCCGAAGGCGCGCCTAAGGCAAGCCCGTCTGCGCCCGTCCGCGCCAAGACCGCGACAGGCGCAGGAGATCCTGCCCGCTCCTCCCCGTACATCCACTATCAGCCCAGTGAGCTCAAACTCCTACAGAGCTCCAAGCGCTGTCCCTGCACTTTTGATCCCGCCACTCTTACCAGCCCAGTTAGCTGCAAACTGTGCTGTTGGACCTCTACCTATTCAGACCCCATTCCAGCTGCCTCATCACTCCCCAGCGCTTCCAAACCTTTATTCAAAGGAGGACTAATCAATGCACGTTCTATGTGCAAACACAATCAAGACATACACGATCTAATCATCGACTTAGATCTTGATTGCTTAATGATCACTGAAACCTGGTTAACGGAAGAAAGTAACCCCGATATTGCTATCGCACTACCCCACGGTTACTCGTTCTTCAGACAGGACAGGGCTAAAGGGAGAGGTGGTGGGGTTGCCATTATACTTAGAAACAACTTTTCCTGCCATACTTTCAATCTAGATCCACTAAAAAAAAACGAAGGTTTAGGTTTTTCAATTAAGTTAAATGAACACACCTCCTTCTCAGGTGGCCTTGTTTATCGTCCACCCGGAAACGCCACTGAATTTCTTGACTCGTTATGTGACGCCTTGGGACATTTCTCCCTAAGATACTCACATTTTACCTTACTTGGCGACTTCAATCTACACCTTGAATCTAATACCGACGCACAATCCGTCAATTTTTCCCAAACTCTGGATTTGTTTAAAATCCAACAACTCGTCACTCTTCCTACTCACTCCCTTGGTCATACCCTGGATGGTGTATGCACCAACCTTTCTTCCTTAGTCACCCTCTCCCCCTTGCCACAGATCTGGTCGGACCACTCTTTGATCCCATTCCATATTAAAACTGCGAATCCACCCTCTTGCAAGAAAGCCAACCCCCTTCTCACTAATTCCACCAATTGGAAGAAGGTCCAAGAAAACTTTAGCCTCAAACCCCTAACGCCTCATCAATCCCCCATTCTATCAGGGAACGTCGAAACAGACGCCGACCTCTTTCACAACTGGCTCTCCGAGGAAATTAAGTCCAGACTCCCCCCCAAGCGTCCCGGCTCCTCCCATCAAAAAATCAGAACCAAAGCTCCTTGGTTCACACCAGATCTAGCTAACGCTCATTTGCTATGTAGGAAAGCTGAACGGAAATGGCGTAAGACATACGATGAGGCAAATCGTCTTGCCTACAGCCTTATAAGGAAAACGTATCTCTCTAAAATTAAAACAGCAAAAAAAAACTTTTACGTTAATGCCATTACAGACGCCAACCAAAAAACAAAACGCGCTATTCAAAATAGTAAAATCATTCACCCAACCCAAAGCTCTCCTACCGGAAATACCCCCATCCCAGAACCTTTGTGATCAAATCTCTGACTATTTCGAAGATAAAATTGCCTCCATTCAAAACAATTTCCTCACCCCTGATACCCCCCCGGCTTTCCCCCCACCAAACCCTAGCACTGGTATCCTTTGCAGCTTTTTACCGGCCACTCTAATGCAGACCAGAGAAATCATCCTTGCATGCAAATCTGGCTCGCCTTCTGATCCCTGTCCCCCTAAAATTCTGCACCAACTTATTGAGGAGCTGAATCCTATGATCAACCAAATAGTTAATTCTTCACTCCTCACAGGGTCAGTTCCCAGCCGATGGAAAAAGGGAACTGTCAAACCCCTTATGAAAAAGGCCAACAAATCCCCAACAGATCTGACTAACCTCCGCCCAATCTCCCTACTCCCTGCTTTAGGAAAAATAATGGAGCAGCTAGACAGTTAAAACGCCATCTGGAAGAAAACAACATTCTCCATTCCAAACAATCAGGTTTCCGTCCAAATCATTCGACTGAAACTGCACTGATAGAACTATCAGATACCATCAAAATGTTACAAGACCAGAGGAAAAATGCCATTCTCATCCTCCTCGATCTATCAGCGGCGTTTGATACCATCTCCCACTCCATCCTCATCAGTAGACTGATGGATATTGGCGTCTCCGATACTGTTTTAGCTTGGATTAAATCTTTCCTTACCGATCGCTCACAAACGGTCGCCCTAGGTCCTTTCCACTCGAAAGAGAAGACGGTCACATCTGGTGTACCACAGGGGTCCATCTTAAGCCCCCTCCTTTTCAATATATATCTCATTCCACTCTTATCTCTGATCGATTCCTTTGGTATACCAGTCACCTCGTACGCCGATGACACACAACTCATCGTGCCTTTAGAAAACAACTCCACAGATGCCGAACTCAATCTTAAACTCTGTCTAACCGAAGTCTTCTGCTGGATGGATCGTAACCATCTAAAATGTAATTCCAGCAAAACGGAGATCCTTCCTATTGGAAAAAATGCGTCCTTCTGTCCTACCCTTTGGTGGCCAGATGATTCAGCCGCTCCCCCTCAGACTGTTACATCCGCCAGAAATCTTGGTGTTATCTTCGACTCGGACCTTTCCTTCGACATACATGCAAGAACGGTAGCCGGAAAATGCTTTGGAATCATTAAATCACTTAGAAATTTTTTTAATCTCCTCCCTACCAAAGCTAGGAAAACTGTAACAGTGGCGCTCATCATCTCCCGCCTAGATTATTGCAACGGACTTCTGGCAGGGGCAAAAAAGAACACGCTATCCAAACTTCAAAGTGTGCTTCACTCCGCTGCCAGATTGGTACTCAGGTTACCTCGCAGAACTTCTATATCTGCTGCACTACGTACACTGCACTGGCTGCCTCTCCACAAGAGAATCTTCTTCAAAATTCTTATCATCGCCTTCCGCGCCTTCAATAAAACTGGTCCTAAGTACCTCTCCAGACGATTTCCCCACTACACCCCTAGTCGCTCTCTCCGTTCGTCACAGGATAAGCTCATCCTCCCTATCAAATATAACTTAAAGACCAAGGGCGGCAAAACCCTTAGCTCTCTGGCTATTAAGGCATGGAACAACCTGCCCAAAACCCTCCGCCATCAGACGCTGGAAAAATCCTTCAGAAAGCTTTTAAAAACCTGGATTTTTAACCTCCCTGATGACTACGCCAAAGCAGCTATCTAACCCCCCCCGTAACCTTCAGGTTTTGACCAGTCAGAATCTGCAGCGCCAAGATGCTCCCTCCGGAGCGAACGTTGCGCTCTATAAATACACCCTCAATATCAATATCAATATCAATACAGGGGAGTGCAGTAATAGGGCAGAGATCCAACAATTCCTGTCTATCATACCGCCTCTCGTGGGACTTGAAGGTGACAGAGTCCGTGGCCCCGCGCCCCGTCCGGCCGCAGACGGGCGCAGACGGGCTTGCCTTAGGCGTGCCTTCGGCGCGCAAACGGCGCTCCCGCTGCGCTCGTCCGCTGCGCTTGCGTGGGACGCACATTTATGGAAAGAGAAAGTGGGCGTGGCCTAGCGGGTGGGCGTGGCCTCGCGTTAGCTGCGATGGCGTCCGTGTGATGTTTTCCCTATCAACAGCGCTAGGATCCGCTGTTTGTGGGTGCCTGCTTGGCGGGAGATATCTGCAAGTAGCTCAGGGTAGGTGCAATGATTTAAAAGCAAAGTTAAACACAGTTTCACACAATTTTTAACAACGAACAAAATTACACCTCCGGCTTCCGCCTCAGAGGTCTGACAATTCCAATGTACCGCGCTCTCACTCAGCGCTTACATAGGCTTAAGGGTGGGCGTGGCCTAGCGGGTGGGCGTGGCCTCGCGTTAGCTGCGATGGCGTCCGTGTGATGTTTTCCCTATCAACAGCGCTAGGATCCGCTGTTTGTGGGTGCCTGCTTGGCGGGAGATATCTGCAAGTAGCTCAGGGTAGGTACAATGATTTAAAAGCAAAGTTAAACACAGTTTCACACAATTTTTAAAAACGAACAAAATTACACCTCCGGCTTCCGCCTAAGAGGTCTGACAATTCCAATGTACCGCGCTCTCACTCAGCGCTTACATAGGCTTAAGGGTGGGCGTGGCCTAGCGGGTGGGCGTTGAGCAAGCAGATCTTGTATGCCCATATTAGGTATTTTGCAGGCTTACATGTGCCAGGACTGCCCTTGGTCTTATGCTGACTATGTGGACTAAAGAACGGTGATGGATTAAACCCAGATATTTTGACTGGGTGTGAGTGTTTGATTGGTTCGGATGCTCCGTCCATCACCACCCCCTTTTGTACCGCTTTTGTCCGCCATAAGTGTGGCAGGGTATGCTCAGACGTGAGTCCCTTGCTCACTTTACCACTGGATTCAAGCAAGCCGGGCTGAAGACGGCTGTAATGCCAGAAAACGGTCCTCGGAAGCTTGTTTCCAGTCCAGGGAAGGCATGGCTTGGCAGTTCGGGCTGGACTGTTCCCATGAGGCACAGAGTCAGACTGATTTGCATATAGCCATGTCTGAACTGGGGTGGCAGAGTGGGCTAACGAACGGTGATGGATTAAACCCAGATCTTTTGACTGGGTGTGAGTGTTCGATTGGTTCGGATGCTCCGTCCATCACCACCCCCTTTTGTACCGACTATGTAACCCTAAGCATATATAAGGCCCCAGTTTTCTGTACTCCTTAGACTAACTCATTCATTTGCTAAGGCTTCTGTGTGGTGTAGTCTCCCTCATCTAAGGTGAATAAATGCATTCTTTTTATATTTCATCTTCTGTGCCAATTTCTTCTTTGTGAGAAGAGTCTTGCCGGTAGCAGTGGCAGGCTCTATCTACTTAGCGCTTGTATGTTATCAGCTACACTGTTAGCGCTGCACTTCTAGCGCACTGTTTTTTTAATTGATGCGACTAAGGCTCATTTTTAAAACGTTTTCTTGTGTGTTGATATTTTAAAATTGAAAACTGTACCTCACCTCCAGGCTGAGTTAGAGCTTGGGGAACCACGTAGTCCGCCCACTCCCGCCCCGTTCCGCCGCGTCCAATCATGGGCGTTTGAGCGGAGGGTGAGGAGGAGCCCAGCACTTCCGGGCTCAGGGCTCACAGGTCAGCGCTCTAGCGACACTGTGTGTAGATACTACTTAAAGATCAGGTAAAGCGCACTCGCGCTGTGGAGAAGAGTCTTGCCGGTGGCAGTGGCAGGCTCTATCTACTTAGCGCTTGTATGTTATCAGCTACACTGTTAGCGCTGCACTTCTAGCGCACTGTTTTTTTAATTGATGCGACTAAGGCTCATTTTTAAAACGTTTTCTTGTGTGTTGATATTTTAAAATTGAAAACTGTACCTCACCTCCAGGCTGAGTTAGAGCTTGGGGAACCACGTAGTCCGCCCACTCCCGCCCCGTTCCGCCGCGTCCAATCATGGGCGTTTGAGCGGAGGGTGAGGAGGAGCCCAGCACTTCCGGGCTCAGGGCTCACAGGTCAGCGCTCTAGCGACCCCTACTTCGCTCATAAATGTGTTTGGGTCAGCGACCGCGCAGCGGACACGTGCAGTGGGCGCGCCGGAAGCGCGCCGAAGTCGAGCCAAAGTCCAGCCCGTCTGCGCCCGTCCGCGGCCGGACGGGGCACGGGGCCATAACCCCTGGCTCTCCTACACCCATTACCATAAGGTATGGCAGACAGGAATTGTTAGATCTTCAGCCCCACACTCCCTTATGCTGTAACCACTCCATGAATGCTCTATCGATAAAGAACTGTAGTGTATGCACATTTGCTCCAGATAATAATGTGATACCTAACAATGCGATAAACACAGTAAAAGCAGCTCTGCTTAATTGCAGATCTATGCGAAAACACCGTATAGAAATTTTTCATCTACTTGAAGATGATAATATCAATATTTTGTTTCTTACGGAAACATGGCTGGATGAATATTCAGATCCTGACATCATTCAGGCCCTACCACCTGGCTATTCCCTCTCTAGACTGGATAGAAAGGATGGCAGAGGCGGTGGCATTGCCATTGCTACTAAAGCCCCTATAGAATGCACCCTCTCTCCTATTCTGGTTGACCATAGTGAAGCTGGCTCTTTCACCATAACCACGGGACCTAACCACTCTCTTTCCGGTATTCTCATGTACCGTCCCCCTGGAAGGCTCTGTGATTTTACTCCTACTCTTATGGAAGCCTTAACCCATCTTGCACTTAGGAAAACTTGTCTATTAGTATTAGGCGATCTCAATGTCCATTTTGAGGACTCCCTAGATAAGGAGGCGGTAGACATCATAGCTGAGTTACTCTCCCTACAACTAGAGTTAAAAAACACCGAACCGTCACACCAACAAGGACATCTATTAGACCCTGTATTTGGGAACTGGAAGGGAGTTCAGACCCTACCTCCCCAGCCAGTACCCTGGTCTGATCACTTTGTTATCCCTATACTACTCCAAATGGATGGAACTGAGCATTATAAACAAAGTTCACAGCACTACAAACGTAGGAAATGGAAAAACTTTTCCATAGACTCTTTCATAAAAATCCTTCAAGATGCTGGGCCTCCGAAAGGACTGGAATGTGAGACAGCATATGAACAATTACAAGTATGCATCACGAAAGCTCAGGACATCACTGCCCCCAAACGCACTGTAACCAATGCTACAAGGAAAAATAAAACTGCCCCTTGGTTTAGTCAGGAGCTTCAGGGTGCCAAAACTGCTTGTAAAAAGCTTGAAAGAGAATGGCGTCATAATTTCTGCCCTGAAATCAAAGCCCGGTACAAAGCAGCACAAAAAGAATATAATAAAAAGATACGCGTGTCCAAAGCTTCTCACTATAATGACCGGATCCTGGAAGCTGAAAACTCCTCGAAGGAGCTCTTCCAGATATTCAAGGAAATATCAATAATTGATTCCAGTCCTACCTCCCATAATGATTCAGTGGAAATTTGCAATAAAATTGCTAAATATTTCTCTGACAAAATCACGAATATATATGCCAGTTTTTCTAGCAACATAATACCTGGTACTGATTTTGCTGAGAGTAAAGACCACATATGCACACAATTCCATCTATGTGCTTTTTTCGTTCCTTCCGCTGATATACTAGTGTCTACCTGCAAAAGTATTAAATCCGGTTCTCCACGAGATCCTGCGCCTCCTAAAATCCTGACAGCCAGTCTCTCGGTCTTAGAGCCCCACTTCCGACATATACTTCAATTATCCTTCTCCACTGCTTGTCTACCTGCAGAATGGAAGAAAGCCATAGTGCTCCCCATCAAAAAAAAAAACAACATGAGTCAGGATATATTGGAGAATCTACGTCCTATTTCCCTGCTACCTTATTTAGCTAAATTGGCAGAGAAAATAGTTAATGTCCAACTTATGGCCCATCTTGAAGCCCAAAATGCCTTTCACACATCACAGTCAGGCTTCAGATCAAGCTTCTCCACAGAAACAGCACTCCTGAGGGCTACTGAAACCCTGCGGGAAGGAGCTGATGAGGGCAAGACCATGGCCCTTATCATGCTAGACCTCAGCGCCGTGTTTGACACTGTAGCACATTCCACCTTGCTACAGTGTCTAAACCGGGCGGGGGTCACCAAAGAGGCTCTGGGGTGGCTGAAAGCCTTCTTGACCAACAGAAGCTTTCAGGTCCAAAGAGGGACCTTCCTCTCAGACAGCATGACACTGGGACAGGGGGTACCTCAGGGCTCTGCCCTGAGTCCCACCCTGTTCAACTTGTACATGGCTCCACTGGCAGAGGTTGTCCAATCGTTCGGCGTAGAGCTAGTCTCTTACGCCGACGATACTCAACTTTTGATTTCTCTATCTCAAGCTCCCTCCTCTGAGGCCGAGAACTTTAAATCCTGCATGAGCAAGCTTGCAGCTTGGATGAACGAAAACTGCCTCAAATTAAATGGCACAAAAACTGAGGTACTCATAATAGGAGGAAAAGACACTATGTGGACGAAAGACTGGTGGCCTACCTGTCTAGGACCTTTACCAACACCTAGTCAGGATGCCAAGAACTTGGGTGTCTGGATAGACAACAAGCTCTCTTACGACAGCCATGTCAAAAAAACAGTAGGTAAGTGCTTTGGAGTCATGAAAACTCTTAATCGCACCCTGGACTTGCTCCCTCTGAACTCCAGGCGCACCATGACTCAGGCACTTATTACCTCCCGAATAGATTATGGCAATGTGCTGCTGCTGGGCACATCGGACAAAAACATCAGAAAATTACAAGTTCTGCAAAATTCAGCCGCGCGCCTTGTGCTAAGACTTCCCCGTAGAGCTCCTTCCAAACCTTCCTTGGCCTCTCTCCACTGGTTGCCTATCGGGAAGAGGATACTATTCAAAGCACTTCTCTGGTGCCATAGGATCATCCATCAAAAAGCCCCCTCATATATGTCCGACTTAGCTATACCGTACGAGCCTAATAGATCCCTCCGTTCCAAGGGAATGGGGCTGCTTAAAACATCGCTCCCTAAAAAAGCTAGGATGGGTGGTAAGTCCTTTCGCACCCTTGCAGCTAGGAAATGGAACACCCTCCCTACGCCCATCAGACTTGAAAAAAATGAGGCCTCTTTTAGGAAACTGCTGAAAACGTATCTTTTTACCCTCTAAACTGCGAGTTTTCTTGTTCTCTGCCGTTTAAGACTCTCTCTCCACAGCGCGGGGACACGCCGGGAGGCGTCACCAGGCGCTTTATAAGCCCCTTTAATAATAATAATAATAATAAAAGGACCAAGTATCAGTGAGACCCCTGAGAAGGCTTCTATGTTCTTCAAATGGCGCCCAATGTGGGGCTCATCAGAGAAGTGGCTATCAAAGGGAGTGATCTTGTCAGGAGACAGAAATCTACTGAGGAGGACGGGACTGGACTCTACTAAGGAGGTACTCTGTGCACGGAGATTCTGGGGATTCTCTGTCTCTGCAGCCCAGTATATTTCTGATCTTCCTGATTTTGATTCTCCACATGATGTCACTCCTGACTGAGAACCTTTTTGGCATGAGTATTCTAAAAATGACCATTAGGTCATTCAGAACTTGGCAGTTAGAATTTGGACACCAAGTGATTGGTAAGGGTTGTTTTGAAGTAACACTTGCTGTTGGTTTGATGCCTTAGATTGGTAAGGTAGTTTAGCAACACTTACTGTGGTTTTTGATTTGTATGATTGGCCAATATTTGTATTTGTATGTATGGAATATATAAATTGCAATTTATGTAGGCAGGTAATGAGGAGATTTTCCCTGTTTTGAATTGATTTGAACGGCGCAACGTACGAAGAGTACCTTAAGGGCTACTTTGGGTATAATATTTGCATATTCTGCAATATTTTTGGCATGCCTGTTTCAAGCACACATCGAATTATGTGTTGCTTTTTGGAGGTACCATAGTGAGATGTGAATTAAATTAGCCTGATCCCCTAGAGGGAATACCTACATAGGTTTAGGTATAAAAACATATTTCTTCCTTGGTGAATCTGTATCCACATGGAAATAAAATATGACAATAATACAAACAAGGATTTTTTCTGCGCAATTTTATAAATGGAGATATGCGGAGTGATTTTTTTTGGTGTTCTGTCAGCCAAAGCTAGTGAATTGAGTGTATTTTGGCTTCTTGAAAATAAAACAGTCTGTTGGGCTGGTTTTTTTGCAGTCTTTTGGAATACTATTGAGAAGCTCTTCTTGTAAATATGACTTACAACTAGTATTTACAAATAGTTTGGTTTAAGCACAGTCTCTGGGCTGTCCTTTGTTTCTGTCCTAATTGTTGATCTGTGGGTTAAATGTGTGTTTAAATGACTATGTGGTTTTGTGGTTTTCCCATTAGTGATACTTCTGTGAGTAAATTGCGATTGCGCTATTTGTGTAAAAATGGCTAGCCTTAAGCACGCTGTATCATGTGTTCTGAGTGTATGACCCCCTTCTGTATATGTCGGGAATGAGCTCAATGTGTTTGCTTGTGTTTTTTCTTGCTGTTATCAGTCTGTTATGCAAAATGTCATTTAAGTAATATTAAATAAAAATAATAAAAATCCAGAAATGAACCATATGATATGCTAAATAACTGCATGTTACTATTAAATTGATAAGAGTAAGCAACTATGCATATGTACAAACTGACAATGCTTAAAAGATAAAATTAGAATTCACATTGAATAGGAATAAAATAGGCCTCAAAAACGAAATTGTGTGTTTTGCAATAAATAAACAATTATAAGATGTTACAACATTTTCCTTAGATACATTGAGGCAGATTTACATTGCCTGATGCATCTCTGCAAATCGGCAGAGATGCGCCAGGAAAGATACGGCACGCAAGTTCATCCTTGCACCACCCATGATGCGCCGCATTTACAATGCGGCGCACCATGGCGCAGGAATGAACAGATGCGTGTCGCATCTTGGGCGTAAAGTTGGCGCAGTGCTGAAGTTGTTTTGCGTGCGGCACGCAACTCCAGCACTTTTCCAACTTGCCCTATCTTTTACGTGGTGCGTCAAGCCTTACGCCTGCTTCAAGCAGGCGCAAGGTTTTGACGCATCAGCGATGGGAAAGTGACTCCATGAAATCTTGTAGATTTCACTCAGTCACTTTTCAGGGGCGTTCCTGCGACGGAACGCCCCCCCCTGCACCGGAACGCCTACATGAAACCTGACGCAGGTTTCATGTGGCGCAGGGCCTTACACCGTGACGCATCTCCATAGATGTGTCACTGTGTAAATGCCTCGTAGGGATGCGCCACATTTACGCCGCCTTGCGTGACGCAACAGCGGCGTAAACGTGGCGCAAGGGGCTTGTAAATCTGCCCCACATTGTTAGATATAAACAGGCAAACACATCATCTGAGTAAATTTTGCTGAACTAAACACATATTATAGAACATGCATTAAAATGCTTCAGTTTTAAATAGACTGCCACCATGCTTACATTTCAACACTAAAAAAGCTTTCCAACAGCTGTGTTTTAACTGCCCCTGAGGAACAGCTGTTGTTTTGATTGTAGGCCACGGAGAGACAGGAATGTTGAGTCAGCTAGGATTTTGTCAGTTAAACACGGGGTAAAATCCTGCATTTCAGACGGCTTTTTTTTAAAAGTTACAAAAATGAGGTTCATTATTTTGGATAACAGGAAAACATTTAAAGTAGGGATTTTCTTCCTTAAGGCCTTTTTACATAAGCTTATTCTTGGTACTGATGTTCAATAATGATTGTCCTTTTAAAAAAGTGGCGCAAAATTTTTCATGTTTCAAGTTAGGCTTCTGTGCTTAGGCTTATGAATGAATGCGTCTAAATATGATAGGCAAGGAATGAAGTTTGCTTTTCCTATGTCGAATTATCAAAATGATTGGTTTTATTAAAAAATTATTAATTATGAAAAAAAATATTTAAAAAATAAGTGCCTTTAAATTCGTTTTTTAATATTTATATAGCTTAATACTCATACTGTGACCTCCTAGCATCAAAATTAAATTTAAGTTGTGTTGTACCGCATAATGAGGAAATTTGCATATGAAATATCACTCTGCGCAGGTGTAAAAAACTCGTTTTTCTAAGGGTATATATTAAATAGTTCTGATTTCCCATTTCTGGGCTATGTAGAGAACATTCTGAGGATGACTATTATGCAAAACAATTATAGGATATTCATTTTTAAGTACCCCAAATATCAAAGTCAAAATTGGGTAACATTCACTATTTAAACATCATTTTTTCCATTCAGAGCAGCTTTTAAACTGCCTTAGGCTTCACTAAATGCATACATTTAGGTATAATACAAATAGCTGACTTCTATATTGTTAGACAAGTCTATTGCACACTGCTTATAATTGAAAATATGAATAAAACCAGCAGAATGTAAACTCTACACTGACAAACAGGGGGATAAGTGCTTTCCAGCTCTGTCTCGAGGGTGACTTTGAATTGGGAAAGCCACATGGATGGAAAATTTGCACACAGAATAGGACAGCTGGGAAGAGTTATGCTTATTGTTGGCAAAAGCAAGTTTTTATGCACTCATACTAATATACCACAATACAATTGTATATGTGAGCTTGACCGTATATACAGCACTAATTCTTTTAGTTTGGCGCTTACTAGGCCTGAGCCAATGGAATTTAGTTTGAATTCATTCGCCCTCAAGTTACACTTGAATATTTGCTAAAAGGATTGGGGGTTGGGTATTCATGTTTTATTTGCTCTCTCACAAGTGCTATGTACTTCCTGTAACGTTGTTTATGCCTAGTTGCTACAAATAGGGGTTGATAGTGTTGACAGAAGTGAAACCTGTTTCAGGTTTCCTACTGTCAAAATGGGGGAAGGAGGCTAGCTCCTCTACAAATTAAGGCTAGGTAAAATGTATGTTGCTCTCCCTTTTTCTCAATTATTTTTTTTAGCCTGTCCAATCCGTCTGTGAAATACCAATGAGACATTTAATTGGCTATTCAGTAATACTGTTTTAAACATTGTTAGCATTAATAAAATGAATAAGTATATATGTTATGTTAATGGCCATTCTGTTTGATGAAATTATGACAGGATCAGTAGTCTAGATTGCTGTTCCCTTATTTTGATCTTTAAGGGGAACTAGATGTGGGTAGTTTTTGTTCTGCAAGTCTTAAGGTGATAACACCATTATTGTATGTTATTCTCATGCTACATAGTTTTGCAAGGGCATTGCTAGTTTTTTATTAGCTAGTCTGTGTAAATAAACTGACAGTCCTTATCAGAGCTGATGTTGCATAGTTTGGATCATGAAAAGTAGAACGCAGGGAAGATGCCCATGTGATCCATAGCAAACAAATGTTTTGAAGAAAATGTTGTTTTATAGATAAGAAACCCTGTTAAATTAGCAGTTTTAGATTTTCCTGTTGCTCCTATAACATGAGAGCATGGTCCTAAGCGTACAATGTAGGTGCTTTTATTAAGAAGAATCATTTTAGAAGTGTCTGCAGTCCTGTACAAGTAATGTAAAGTTTATGAGCAAAAGTTTAGAACATTTCCTTTTTTTATCTTGAGGGTTTTCAGATTAGTACACAGGAATACACCAATTTAAGGATTTAGGGTATGTCTGTGTTGTTTTTCTCTTTTTCTCTGAGTTTAGTAAATGAATACAGACTTCCTTGGCTGCTTGGGATTGGGTGATGTAATACTCTTGTCCGTTCACCAAAGAGTTCCTTTTATACTTGCCAATAGGTCCAGGCTGTTGTTTTTTTTACTCTCACATAGATAGATGAAAGTGGTTCTTGGGTGCCTTGCTAATATATGGGGCGTCCCAAGACTAGGAAGTATTCTGAGACTATCCTCTCTGTTGATAGACTGTTTCTGTGCCTTGTCTAAAGACCTTTTGTTCTGTCCACCAATAGATATTTGCTGCCTTACAACCATTGCCAGAGTGGCCCGGACATCAGATTCAGCTTGGGGAATCAGCACCAGTCCAGCTTGAAGCCAAAGTGAAGGTAACCAGCCCAGGCATTGCTGGCAATTAGGACCTCAGTGAAAGCGGAAGCCCTGAGATGAAGTGTGTACCCCTGCCACTGTATTGGGCCAAAGACGGGGTCACAAATCAGAAAGGAGAAATTGTGCATCAAGTATTTGATGCCCAGCTGAGAGTCACAGACCGACCAGAATGGCGAGGGTTGCTTCAGAGTTCCTAGCATCAAGCCTCTGAATCCTGGTCCCAAAGTGCATGCAAGTTTGCTCCTTTGTTTGTAGGTCAAGAGATACCTGAGCACACTGGATGCAATGTGTAGCCCCAATAAATGAGCAGTGCGCCAGCAGAACAATACAGGAGTTAGGGAAGGACTTGAGTTTAGGGTACAGGTGCTGTGTTTCTGGTGCCTGTTAGATTGAGTGGAGGAAACTGGTGCACTGCCTGAGACACTGGACAGGATCGCTAGGAGCATTTGCCCTGGTGGGTGACTGCCCTATCCTGAAAGAAGAGACTTTTTCCATGAAAGTGGGCTGTAATTCTTGAGTTGCGAGTTGTGCAGCTCCACCGTGGAAACAACAAGAGCCTGCCTGTGAGGCTCAAACGGACACAGGGAGAAGACTCCCCTCTAGTTGGTTGTACAGCGGCTTTAATTTCCCCCAGGACTTCTTTTATTGTCAACAATGTATCCCTTTATGTTATGTTATGTTATGTTATGTTAATTACTTTTATACCGCGCACAGCTGCCCCAGCAAAGGGGCGTCCTGGCGCCCAGAAAGGTAAACACAACATTGCATATAGCTGCCAAATCAGATGTTGTTATTAAAAAGTACTGTTTTAATCGCACGTCTGAACTGGAGAAGATCTTCCAGTGCTCGAATTTCCGCAGGGAGGGAATTCCAGAGTTTTGCGGCTACCACTCGGAAAGAGCGGCCGCCAGTCCTACTCAGCAAAAAACGTGGGACCACAGACAGATTCTGACCCATCGATCTCAAGGGTCGGGAAGGAACATATGGGGTCAGAAGATTCACCAGTATGGGTGGGGCTATACCTTTTAAAATTTTAAAAGCAGGCAAAGCACCTTGAACTCGATCCTCCTGGCTACAGGAAGCCAGTGGAGCGCCTGCAATGTTCTTGAGACCGAACATCTCCTAGGCAGGCCAACCACCGCTCTTGCCGCGGCGTTTTGTACTCGCTGCAGCCTTTTTAGTTCCGCCTGGTTGGTCCCTGCTAGCAGAGCACTAGCGTAGTCTATCCTAGATAGCACTGAGGCCTGAACCACAAGCTGTCTGGTGGGGGCATAAAAAAATTTCAATACCGGCCTGATGCCTCTAATGACACCAAAACAGGTAGCGGCTACCCTCTCAGTATGACAAATAAAGCTCAAGGAGGGATCCAGCCAGACTCCAAGGTTCTTTATCTCTGTAGCAGGAGTTGGGATCATTCCAAGCTCAGGAGGCCACCAGAGGCCAGTCGTCCCGTTTTTTTGAGGAGCAGCACTTTGCAACTCTTCGTCCTAATTCCTATGGCACTGTGTGGTCCTCCTGGTCCCAAATATGATTAATGTTCTAGCCCTCATAAAGGAAACAATGGAAAAGTTTACTAAAAATGTTTTTATTAGATATGTGCTGTTAGCTATTCTGAAACTGAAATAAATAGTCACTGAAATGCATAGGATCCCTGAAAATGTTTACTAGATGATTTTAGGATTTACTTTTGCTTTGGACTAGGAAAAATGATAATTCTATTTGTAATAGTGGTCATTACTCTCTCCTGCTATCTGTATGTTAATTATGACCCGATGCTCTGTTCCCTTTGTATTCCTGCTTGTACCCGCTTAATGAAATGTTTAGAATGGAAAATGCCCACCTAGCAATGAATTAGGAGATTGATAAATTTATGAAAATGAATGTGCAAATATTTTCTGTGTTCCTACTGGATCATAGGAATGTCTTTAGCTCATGCTCAAAGGACTATCTGTTAAATATTGCAGGGATTTGTTAGCATGAGCTGAAAGCCATTTTGTAATTTGGCAGCCATTTTAGTTAGCCATGTGCTCGCCATGTGCTGTTCCCCTCTTCAGAGCCTTGTATATGCTCAGAAGGGCCTAGCTAGTAGAATGCACCTGCTCCTCTAGTATGTCAGGCTATTTTTGCTGCTGTATGGAGAAATAACTCTCCTCCCACTTTGTTGAGCAAGCAGATCTTGTATGCCCATATTAGGCATTTTGCATGCTTACATGTACCAGGACTGCCCGATTGGTCTTATGCTGACTATGTAACCCTAGCGGTACAAAAGGGGGTGGTGATGGACGGAGCATCTGAACCAATCAAACACTCACACCCAGTCAAAAGATCTGGGTTTTATCCATCACCGTTCTTTAGCCCACTCTGCCACCCCAGTTCAGACATGGCTATATGCAAATCAGTCTGACCCTGTGCCTCATGGGAACAGTACAACCCGAACTGCCAAGCCATGCCTTCCCTGGACCGGAAACAAGCTTCCGAGGACCGGTTTCTGGCATTACAGCCGTCTTCAGCCCGGCTTGCTTGAATCCAGTGGCAAAGTGAGCAAGGGACTCACGTCTGAGCATACCCTGCCACACTTATGGCGGCCAAAGCGGTACAAAAGGGGGTGGTGATGGACGGAGCATCTGAACCAATCAAACACTCACACCCAGTCAAAAGATCTGGGTTTTATCCATCACCGTTCTTTAGCCCACTCTGCCACCCCAGTTCAGACATGGCTATATGCAAATCAGTCTGACCCTGTGCCTCATGGGAACAGTACAGCCGGAACTGCCAAGCCATGCCTTCCCTGGCCCGGAAACAAGCTTCCGAGGACCGTTTTCTGGCATTACAGCCGTCTTCAGCCCGGCTTGCTTGAATCCAGTGGCAAAGTGAGCAAGGGACTCACATCTGAGCTTACCCTGCCACACTTATGGTGGCCAAAGCGGTAAAAAAGGGGGTGGTGATGGGCGGCGCATCTGAACCAATCAAACACTCACACCCAGTGAAAAGATCTGGGTTTTATCCATCACCGTTCTTTAGCCCACTCTGCCACCCCAGTTCAGACATGGCTATATGCAAATCAGTCTGACCCTGTGCCTCATGGGCACAGTACAGCCCGAACTGCCAAGCCATGCCTTCCCTGGACCGGAAACAAGCTTCCGAGGACCGGTTTCTGGCATTACAGCCGTCTTTAGCCCGGCTTGCTTGAATCCAGTGGCAAAGTGAGCAAGGGACTCACGTCTGAGCATACCCTGCCACACTTATGGCGGCCAAAGCGGTACAAAAGGGGGTGGTGATGGACGGAGCATCTGAACCAATCAAACACTCACACCAAGTCAAAAGATCTGGGTTTTATCCATCACCGTTCTTTAGCCCACTCTGCCACCCCAGTTCAGACATGGCTATATGCAAACCAGTCTGACCCTGTGCCTCATGGGAACAGTACAGCCCGAACTGCCAAGCCATGCCTTCCCTGGACCGGAAACAAGCTTCCGAGGACCGGTTTCTGGCATTACAGCCGTCTTCAGCCCGGCTTGCTTGAATCCAGTGGCAAAGTGAGCAAGGGACTCACGTCTGAGCATACCCTGCCACACTTATGGCAGCCAAAGCGGTACAAAAGGGGGTGGTGATGGACGGAGCATCTGAACCAATCAAACACTCACACCCAGTCAAAAGATCTGGGTTTTAACCATCACCGTTCTTTAGCCCACTCTGCCACCCCAGTTCAGACATGGCTATATGCAAATCAGTCTGACCCTGTGCCTCATGGGAACAGTACAGCCCGAACTGCCAAGCCATGCCTTCCCTGGACCGGAAACAAGCTTCCGAGGACCGTTTTCTGGCATTACAGCCGTCTTCAGCCCGGCTTGCTTGAATCCAGTGGCAAAGTGAGCAAGGGACTCACGTCTGAGCTTACCCTGCCACACTTATGGCGGCCAAAGCGGTACAAAAGGGGATGGTGATGGACGGAGCATCTGAACCAATCAAACACTCACACCCAGTCAAAAGATCTGGGTTTTATCCATCACCGTTCTTTAGCCCACTCTGCCACCCCAGTTCAGACATGGCTATATGCAAACCAGTCTGACCCTGTGCCTCATGGGAACAGTACAGCCCGAACTGCCAAGCCATGCCTTACCTGGACCGGAAACAAGCTTCCGAGGACCGTTTTCTGGCATTACAGCCGTCTTCAGCCCGGCTTGCTTGAATCCAGTGGCAAAGTGAGCAAGGGACTCACGTCTGAGCATACCCTGCCACACTTATGGCGGCCAAAGCGGTACAAAAGGCGGTGGTGATGGACGGAGCATCTGAACCAATCAAACACTCACACCCAGTCAAAAGATCTGGGTTTTATCCATCACCGTTCTTTAGTCCACTCTGCCACCCCAGTTCAGACATGGCTATATGCAAATCAGTCTGACCCTGTGCCTCATGGGAACAGTACAGCCCGAACTGCCAAGCCATGCCTTCCCTGGACCGGAAACAAGCTTCCGAGGACCGTTTTCTGGCATTACAGCCGTCTTCAGCCCGGCTTGCTTGAATCCAGTGGCAAAGTGAGCAAGGGACTCACATCTGAGCTTACCCTGCCACACTTATGGCGGCCAAAGCGGTACAAAAGGGGGTGGTGATGGACGGAGCATCTGAACCAATCAAACACTCACACCCAGTCAAAAGATCTGGGTTTTATCCATCACCGTTCTTTAGCCCACTCTGCCACCCCAGTTCAGACATGGCTATATGCAAATCAGTCTGACCCTGTGCCTCATGGGAACAGTACAGCCCGAACTCCCAAGCCATGCCTTCCCTGGACCGGAAACAAGCTTCCGAGGACCGGTTTCTGGCATTACAGCCGTCTTCAGCCCGGCCTGCTTGAATCCAGTGGCAAAGTGAGCAAGGGGCTCACGTCTGAGCATACCCTGCCACACTTATGGCGGCCAAAGCGGTCCAGGGAAGGCATGGCTTGGCAGTTCGGCTGGACTGTTCCCATGAGGCACAGGGTCAGACTGATTTGCATATAGCCATGTCTGAACTGGGGTGGCAGAGTGGGCTAAAGAACGGTGATGGTTCAAACCCTGATCTTTTGCCTGGGTGTGAGTGTTTGATTGGTTCAGATGCTCCGTCCATCGCCACCCCCTTTTGTACTGACTATGTAACCCTAAGCATATATAAGGCCCCAGTTTTCTGTACTCCTTAGACTGCCTCATTTATTTGCTAAGGCTTCTGTGTGACATAGTCTCCCTCATCTGAGGTGAATAAATGCATTCTTTTTATATTTCAGCTTCTGTGCCAATTTCTTCTTTGTTGGTTTAAAAGGACCAAGTATCAGTGAGACCTCTGAGAAGGTTTCTATGTTCTTCAAAGCTCCCATTGAGAAAATAGAGTTTCTGAATATCCTTGCACCGTATAGCAGGCACCCCAAGGTGCCTGACACACGGTGCAGGGATGTTCGGGGGCACCATAGGCACCCACAAAGCACAGATGCAGGGGTCCAAGAGGGAAGGGAGCCCTGCTAGGGGTCCCCAATGTTGCTTTCCGACAGCCTTTTCATGTCAGAAGGCCTGACATGGAAACTAAAATCATAAACCCGACAGCGGAAATGCCATTCTTAAGGGATTATGAGGCCTTTCCGACCGATCGACGGGTTCTATGAACCCATCGGATTGCGCCAGACGGTATCTCTGAATGCTGCCTCCGACCGCATGCATCGTAATGCGCCGTTCAGACCGCAGTAGTAGATGCGGATCAGACCACAACCGACAAACTATTGGTGCGGCCCGAACCACATCATAATCAGGCTCATACTGTTCTTAAGGGATGTTTCATAATGAAAAGGGTTTATCTAGAAGCCTTTTACTGGGAACATTAAACAATCCCAAACCTGAAATCATGTTGTGAAACATAAGGGATATGCACAGTAATAAAACAGAATTTTTGTTCTTAGAAATGCATACTCGTAGACTTGTTGCCGGTGACATTGAGCACTTTTTACATTCATTGGTTTACTCTACGATATGAAGTAATCATAATTAATAATACGGTGTTCTTGCACTTTCACTCAAAGGCGTCATCATTAACTGGTTCAGAATAACATTTTGAATGGGAGCTACTGAAGCTGTATAGTTTTGTTTCTGTTTTGTGGAAGCTCTGGGTTTCCTATGGATAATGCGGATATTTTAAATGGCAAAATAGCTACACAGTAATGTCACATAACATCCTCCATAATTTGCCCATAATCTCTTAATATGCAACAAAATATGTCTTTCCTTTAAAGCACTATTTTGTTTAATTTACCACATCATTTTGCCCTCTATTGCTACTAATTTCAGGAACCGGGCTATGACTCACGAAATTATGTAGTTTTTACGTAGTTTTTTATTCGAACAAATGGGATGTGAAGAAGGAATATTATTTACAAACAATGCAAAAAATATTTACTCGTCAATATGCACATTTCATCAAATGATACCAACCTGTGTTCTTGTACCATTTAAAAAACCAATTGCCATGCCACAATCAGCCCTCTAATGTTGTTGTGGGCCTAATAATGCCGAGTTTATCTGGGCCTATGAAAGGATCTAGGGGCTCTGCTGACAGGGTAAACAAAAGGTCGCTGGTATGAAGTCTGACAAAGGTAACCAGAACCCCCAGACGAAATGATCGGTTCATAACACATGCTCCATGTTACGAGTTAATTAATACAAGTTTAGAACTGGTTCAAAGCCTTAATTTTGCGGGCCCCTGTGCATCATTCCAGTAATTCATTCAAGTGACGTCAATGCCATACATGAAAGATTCTGAAAAATAGTCAAAAATGAGTGTTCACAATGTGCACGTCTGGTTATTACTTGTAGTTCAGCCGTGTAATTCAGAAGGTTTGCTCTCGCTCTGCAGAACATAAGGGTGTGTGTGTGCTTGCGTGCGCGCGTGTGTGTGTGTGCGCGTGCTTGCTGTGTGTGTGTGTGTGTGTGCATGCGGTGTCTCTGTCTGAGGAAGAGATTTCATCGAGAATAGACGAGGGCTCTCCTTTTACTGCCACAGCGGGGATTTTGAATGTTGTTATTTGTGGAACCCCTCTGAGGAATCGCTGGTGTTTAGCTAAATATCGATTGATTTAAGTAATACATATATAAATGGAAACAAAAAGGGAGGCAGGTTAAAACAGGGAGACACCCCAAGAATGGATGAAAGAACGCAAGTGTGTCCTCCTGGACCAATGTCATCCACACAATTAAATGCAAAAGCAAATCTGTCAGGAAGGTGGACAGAAACAAAAAAAAATTATATCACTTTTTTTGTCGTGTGAATTGCTGCTCTTATTTATAAAACATCGCAGGAAAGTAAAAATTCCATATTCCGAAAAGCACTTTGCATATATGTGCCTCCTATTTTAACTTTTAAATAATGTCATCATTACATACCAGACGGTGCAAAATAAACACAATGGAACAATTAAGAACTGCTAGCAATAACAGCTCATCTGATGGAAAAAAACAAGACCAGTCAAAAAACATTACAATCTGATTTTTTTCTGTACACAGACTTTAGTCTAGAATGATAAAAGAAAATGTTTTTTAGCTCTTGATTTCTTTTGTCTTGTGCCACACTCGTTGTTCTGGCGTAGAAAAAATCCCTTTTTTGAATAAATTGTTTCTTTTGTTTACTAAAACATAACCTCCCTCTGGCAGGCTTATGTTTTATCTCCCTAACATATGGAAAAGCTATTTATTCCAGCCAATCACAATAAAGTAAAGAAAACCCTATTTTATGGAAAGTTATATATCACAAGTTTGCAGATCATTAAAGATATGATTACCAGTGGAGACCCTCCGACGGTGGCACATTTATGACTCCGCGAACAGATGGGGACATACATTTTCCTTGCAAATACTTTTGAAATTGCTCTACTGGTAGCAGTATAAAAATGATATACAGATGCCAGCTCCTAGCAGGCAAGGACAAGGGCTCAGATTTACACAGTAAAAGCTTCACACGCGCCCTGTCACGGGTGATTGATGGCTGCTGTACCTCGGAAACTTGTTGACTGGGTAGGGAACAGGGCAAATAATTCACTGCAACAAGCCCGATAATTCACTCAGCCAATCGCTCTGCTCCTCTCTCCAGATGTGACATATGAGCCCTCGCTGCAAGGATGCATCATTTCCCGGTGAGCAATATTCAGTGTCAGTGGGAGAGGCGTCCGGAAGGCGCGCGGAAGCGGTGGCACGGCGGACCGGGTGCCCGGGGACCGCCAGGCGCGGGGCTGGTAATTGCAATTATACCTTTGCGCGTTAAGCCAGCGCGCAACCTAAATTCAAAGTCAATCTGCATTATCATATTGATTAAAACAAGTTCATCGCGGTGCCAATTTTGCTTTCTCGCCAGCGGATAGTGGGAAGAGCCCGGAGATTGTTCCCACAAAAGGCGGACATTCTGCCGCGGGGACGAGTCCCTGTTCCAGCTCATTGGCGGACTTGATTAAGTTTAAATGAAGCACACACTGGATAAAAGTGAGGGTATTGACCAGTGGGCACAGCGTGCCGCGCTTGAAAAGGCCTGATACACGCAGAAAAGCAAGATTTGCTAAATGCTCTAATCTTCAATCAAATCTTACATCAATACAGACAAAGTTTGGTAATGAGAGATTCAATGAAGCATGCGGGAGAAGGAATTAATCCTCTTGGTCTAAACTGGGTTCAACTTTGAAGCCGGCTCCTAAGGAAAGACAGTTATCTAAATGCTAAATACGAACCGTATTGTACTTTTCATTGCATGCTAATCTTGTGTCCATTTCATCTCCATTATTTCCATGCTCTGTTGTCAAGGCGATGCTATCACACCGCCCTATGGATAACTTGAGAGAATGTATGCAAAGCATGGACAGGGTCTCAATGCCGGGCCCCCTCTCAAGAAAATAACAAAGCTTAGTCAGCCTCTTAAGAAAATACGGCTTTAATGCAAACCTCACCTGAGAAAAGCCTGCCTTGTTATGTATATAAAAAAAAATCTTCATAGAACCAAGGCTTCGTCCGAACTCCTATAATAGAATATTCAGAACTGAATGTCAGCCTCACAGCAAAGACTCAGATTTAATATATCTTATAACTCTGCAGAAACTCTTTCCAGGCAAACTAGGCATATGTATGCGCCTCACTTCTGATATGTGGCTTTAATCAGACAAACTAGGCATATGTATGCGCCTCACTTCTGATATGTGGCTTTAATCAGACAAACTAGGCATATGTATGCGCCTCACTTCTGATATGTGGCTTTAATCAGACAAACTAGGCATATGTATGCGCTTCACTTCTGATATGTGGCTTTAATCATCCCCTCAAAAAGATAAGCATGGATTGAAAGCAGCAATTAGCGCAGAGATGCACTCTTTTAATATACTACCACACTAAATCAATCCCTATGCCAAACAAACAAGGACCCCATGCTAGTCAAACCAGGAATGCACTCCTAAATTCCGAGATGTAACAAAACGTTAATAAAGACACTCAATTTCAATGCCACTCACAAGTCAGAGACACAAGGTGAACATAAACCCTGACATCTTAGACAAGGCTTTAAGAATACTCTAGTTTCAGAGAAACAAGGAGTGAATACCATTTCCAATCCTGAATGCAGCATTTCCAATATAAACAGGCTATTTCAACACAACTCTCACTGCACAAAAAATAGGTGGAAATATCACCTGCACTCCTGAGACAAGCTTTAAATAGCCTCTAACTCCAAGAAACAAGCAACTAATGCAGCCCTCTACCCGAAATGCATGAATTTATTCAAACACATAACCTTCTTTCACCCACAAAGTTTCAAGAAAACCTTTACTCAATAAAAATGAGGCAAAAAGATAACCCACGCTCCTGACACAAGACTTAAATATGGAGAAAAAAAAGTATTAAATACACCTCTCCCTCCCAAAAATTAACACTAAAGTGTATCATCTATGGAACAAATTAAAAATCTGATATACAAAACACTTCTGCAGCCAGAAAATTTGTGAATCTAAAAAACAGGCAATGCCACTGCAAAAGCATGCTTTTATGTGTACAAGATCTCTTTTAGGAGTTGGAAAAGTCTTTAAAGCACGTTAAATTAGTTTTTTTACACAAATACGAGGGGTATAAAAGTGGCACCCCTCCTCCTATTTGTGAGTGACAATAAGTATCAGTGTTTTGCAATTGCAATTGACCCGAAACCAAGACCCGACTTGGGGTGGTATCCTGTAGGAAAGCTTCCCCTTTGAAAATCATCACTGCTGGCTTCGAGGTAGCGGACAGTGTCCCAGTACAGTGGACCACTGCATGCTTGACCCAGAAACCTTTTTTGATAGTAAAATGTTCCTTTTTAAAAGAAACCCATGTCCCTTTAAGTGTCAAAACCTTTTTTTTAGGAAATTAAGGCCTGATTCACAAAAGTAAACTTACACTTTTGTGTCAGTTTACTATTTTTTGGGTATTCACAGACTTCGAGTTTAATTTTACTAAAAGTAATTTTGTGACTGCGGAAACTCAGCACTCGTGGCAGAGACCCCGCACATAAAAAGGCAGGCCTGTCCTATCTTTTCATGCGCGGACTTCTCTGCCGTAATTGGGCAGTCTCCGCAGTCATAAAATTATTATTAGTAAAATTAAACTTATAGTTTGTGACTACCAATACACAGTAAACTTACTAAGTTTGCTTTTGGAATCAGACCCACATTTGTCCGAAAACAGAAGTAAAGGTCTGCCCTAGGGAAACGAACTGTACAGAATTGCAAAACGCTTCCAGCTTAATTAATATTCACTAGGAAACACGTTTTGTGACCTAATGAAAATTCACATTTTGTGATGCAACGGAATAGTACATTCGTATCTTCAAAAAATGCTAGGCGGTTTGGAAAAAGTTGGTTTACAATTGGGCCCACTATCTGTAAATTAATACATCAGACACCAAGACTTTAATAAAACCCATATACAAAAGAATATTTATTGCAATCCTAGATTTAGAGAAGCAGAACATGGCAAAAAACCCCTAGGCAGAGGAATCAAAGAAGCGTGACTTTTAACATACAGAAAAAATAATTGAACACTTTTATGGTTCTAGAAGGTGAAGGTCTTCAATATTTAAAATTGTGGATTGGTGCAAATCTCCCTCAGTGGTATTTGTGTTGCAAGCCTTATATTTTGGTACCACTGAAGAGGCTGCAAAGTCCCGTAATACCAAATGCGGAGGTGTAGTGTAATATAAGGTGATTTCGTAGAGCCCTACTTGTCACCCGTCAGGGTATCCAGGCACTGTCCAGGTGAGATTAGGTTTGTGGTGAGGCTGGTCCTCAGTACAAGCAGTCTCGAAAGTCCTGCAAGAAGACTAAGTGAAAAGCCGAGTCTTCAGCTTCTTGCAGAATTCAAGAAGTGAGGAGAGGCCCTGATGTGTTGGGGGTGGTTGCTCTATGATTTGGTGGCTTCATAGCTGAATGATCAACCTCCAGTTCTGCTTCTGTGGAAGCAGGGTGTGTGTGTGTGAGGGAGAGTGATGCTGAGCGAAGTTGTCTGGTGGGTTGCTGGAAGTGAAGCCAGTGATTGAAGTATGCATGTATGAGAAGTTGGACTGGCATCACAATTTTTGGATGGGGAGCCAGTGTAGCTCTCTGAGGAGTGGTATGGTGTGGGAAGTCAAGGATGAGCCTGGCGGCAGCATTTTGTATGATTAAAAGTGTGAGAAGAAAATGGGTTGGGATGCCGGCCTGTGTGATGATACATCAGGTGTCCAGTATGGAGCCACTTGAAGATTTTACGTAACATGCGGAGTATGTGGAAGCATGAGGAGGTGACCGCATTGACCTCAGACTTCATGGTGAGGTTGGAGTCCAGGGTGTGATTTCAGTTCCTGCTCATTCAACAAAGGTATGTCCTTGGAATTGGAATGTGTTACTGAATTGGGATTCTGAGTTGCGTGCACTTTGAAACGGCCTGTTGCACATTACACAAGGAAAACTACATGAAATGGGAAAACTACTGGACATGGGGCAAACCATGTGCTACACCAGAGCGCTATTTACATATTTTGCCTCATTCTTTGCAGGATACTTGTAGATCATATGCAAATTGAGCACATAGAAAATATTTATTGCTACGGTATTGCTATTTAACATATGCAGAATTATCACCTGATGCTGATATTTAACAGCTGCACATTTATCACCTGATGCCAGGTAGGAGTAGAATGAGGTCAGTATTGTTGTCAAACTTCAGCTTAGTAAAATTAAGATTTAGTACAGCACTTACGCCAATAAGCAACCTTAAAATCATAACCAATTAGGAAAAAGGACGTCTGAAGATCCCAGTACACCTCATGTAAATATATGATGCATTGAAACAAGCTCTTGTTCAAATTAAAAAAGTAAAGTTCATCCCTCCATGATAACAAACAAAATGTTACAGTCTCTAATCTTGCAAATCAACAGTTAAATAGAACCCTCCTTCCAGTGAAATACACACGTTAAATGAAATACCACACAGATAATAGCAGAAGGCACAATAACACTAGCACTTGGGCTACTGCTCTTTGGCAAACCATCCTCCCATTCTCCTTTTGCCAGGTGTCTCTCCTCTTATGAAACAAGGACAGCCAAGCACTTCTGGCACAGAGTAGAACTCTTCGGCAAGACTAAAGGAGATGTTCCCTCACTCCTGGGATTTTGGCTGTCAGGCACACATCAGCTCCCATTGCAGAGCAGTCCTCAGAGTACACTGAGGAGCATTGGCTCCCTTGGTCAAACAGAACTTGGAACTAAAACAACAAGTGGGTCAGTGGATCCCACTTTTATACAATCAAAGAACACAGGGGATGTGAATTCTATATCTTCACTTTCACAACTGGATTGGGGTGTCCTCTCCAGGCTGTTCTCCAGACATAGCCTTTGTGTAGAGTGATGCTCCTCACAGAAGAATAGCTTTCAGGCTGAAGTACTCACAGCAAAAGCAAAAGCACAAAATGGTGTGAGCTTTCTGCACAACTTTATCAACAGCCACACTGAACAGTGATAAGGAAACAAACTAAAGACTTGCGTCACCTAAAGGATCCCTCTCACTCTGAACAACAAAGGCCGCAGTCCCACCCTTCACCCCCACCATCTACCAAGTGACAGTGCTACAGATATATAAATCAGCAACTCCTCTCAGAAAAAGGACCTAATTGAATTTGTAAAGGAGCCTTGTCTCCTCTGTCCCCACTTCAGTGTTTAGATCTCCCTTCAGCTTCAGGAATGTTGGCAATACACTTTAGACTGTCTGGGAAAACAACCTTTCTTCCATCTTTTGCACAGGAAGAGGCCAGGGGCTCCATAAAGGAACCACAGGCCTCCATACACTGATTCACTCATGCACCTAATGCATGTATTACGCAGGCCACACACATAAATAATCATAATACATTTGGGATGTTAGGGCTGGAATCTGGGTGAGCACATAGAAGCAGAACTTTATATTAGTAGGCCAGTAGGTCTCCACTCCACTGACATGCTAAAAAGTATGGTCTCAGCTATTTATTCACAAAACAAGATTTTCTGCCACCAGCACTAATGTTACACCCATGTCAAGAGCAGAAGTCTACTGTCAGTCAAATGAGGGCACTCATGGCACCCCTCCAGGTCACACAACTGTCCCGGGACTTCAATCATGCCATGTGGCCGGCTGAAGTCTCTGCTTACACACTATATCAGTATGAGGCTAGGGTCAAAATAAAACAAGCATTTACAATGCAACGGTCTCGCCTTCGCAAAAGTTAGAGCTATTGGCATTGTAAATGTCTTACTTTTTATTTATGTGTGGGTTTTGGAAACAGATAAATAAATAGCATTGTCATTTACAATGCCAACAGCTTAATCTCTCGCAAATGCGAGACATATTGCATTTGCACACATACACACACACACACACAGAGCCACACACAAACACACAGAGCCACACACACACGGAGCCACACACACACAAAGAGAGCCACACACACACAAAGAGAGCCACACACAGAGCCACACACACACAGAGAGCCACACACAGACACAGAGAGCCACACACAGACACAGAGAGCCACACACAGATACAGAGGGCCACACACAAAGAGAGAGACACACACAGACACAGAGAGCCACACACAGAGAGCCACACACACACAGAGCCACACACACGCACAGAGCTACACACACACACAGAGCCACAGACACACAGAGTCACAGACACAGAGAGCCACAGCCACACACACGCACAGAGAGCCACACACAGAGCCACGCACACACACAGAGCCACACACACACAGCCACACACACGCACACTCGTTTCTCAGTCCTCCTGCTGGTAGTGAGACAAAATATCGAAATTAAAATATCGATATACAATAATATCGATGTTTTAATTTCGATAGTAAAGAATATCAATGTCCAAAATATCGACAGACAGAATATCGTTTTTTTAAGGTATGTATGTTACTAATATCGAATTTAATAATATCGAAATTTTGTTTAGTGTTATGTATTTTAATGTGTTGTTTATATGTTTGTTAAACATGTTTTGTAATGTATGTTTTTTTTTTTGAAAAACCTTTATTAAAAGCGAGTTCAGTTACAATCGATACAAAGCAGAACATCATAATCAGCCATCGGAACAGATTCAAACAGAGCAAGCAATTAGACCATGGCAGTGCAAATTTCCGTCCCACAAATGTTCGGTTGCAACCCAGGAGAGCTATTTTGTCAGAAAACAACAGGATTAATGAAGGTTTAATTTTAAGATAAAGTAGAAGGGGCAGGATCTGTGGCAGTATATGTGAATCAGAACAAATCATGGGAAGTTCAAGGGGCAGGATGATCGTAGTCCAGGAGAACTGCCAGTGGGACGTAATGATTGCACTCGGTACCAGGATAATAAAAAAAAAACAAGCAGTCCGCCCACCAACAGTTCCCGATTGCCATAACAAAGCAGTCTAAATCCCCCTTAAGGATCGAAATAGGCAAGTGTGCAGAAAACTACCCCCACAAAGATCCCAAATAAAGAAAAGGAGAAAAAAGAAAGAATTAACCAAGAACAAGAAGATAAGAAGGCCATAGAAACAAAGAAAAAGAAGAAAACAACAACACCCCGCCCCCATCCCCCCACCCCGCACCCCTGCGTGTGGCTACGGCCCACCCCCCCAGCAGTGTGCCTGTCGCCCATTGTGAACCCGAAATATAGACAAGATTAAGAGAGCTAAGGAAATAAAAGGGAAAAGGAAAAAATAACCAACAGCCCACAATAGGGAAAGAGACATGGGGGAGACTCCCCGTACGGGAACCCCAACCCCCCTCCCCCCCGCCCATCTTTAAAATCAATCAGAAAACAAATAGACAATATTGGGAGCACCTACTTAAACAGGATGTATCAATCGCTACACAGTCAAAGTCCCATGGAGGGGGCATAATGCACTCCCAACCACAGAAATAGCGCCCTACGCACATTCGATTCTCACAGGGAAACAGGATCAATGATGCAGGTCCCACCGGCCCCAAAATGCCGGACCGGGGTAGAAACCACAAAGTGAAACAGTCATGGCAGTCCAGGAATAACCAAAACCTCTCCAAAGGCACAGGAAAAGAGCGATCAGCCACCACCGATCGTAGTCCAAGGAATACGCTGTCCTGTAGCCGATCCGCCGTGAGACATCAGGAAGACCCCCCAAAGGGAGCAAGTCCACAATGTCGCCATCAGTAAGCCACCGCTACGTCGAGTCGCAGTATCGCCGTGAGAGCAGTAACCTTTACCACAACGAAAGTGGCCAATGAAGCTGGTGACGGCCCCAAGAAAACCTCGATTCAATAATAATCAGGACTACTTCTCATCATCACCAGAATATAGGGCCGCAGCCCCTTAAAGGAGTACATTCACCGTCCCCCGGCCACCAATACACCCATTCGCCGCACAAGGTATAATCCATCGGATCGCCACTGTTCCAACAAGCAGCGCCACAGCACCACACGGGCAGGCTCAGGATTCTTCGGTCCCTTTCCAGTCAAGATGGCGTATTGTCTGTGTATCAGCAATGGGCAACACAGAATGCCCTCCTCCCCACTACCAAGTATCGTTAGCGGGCCCCCCCAGCCCAAAAAGCACCGCAATATCGTGCACTCACCAGCGCCCATGAGCTGGAGATAAAACGTCGATTCAATTTGCAGGCATGCAAAATGCCCCAGACAGGCAGGGAGCAAGTCTCAGAGTCCGGCAGCCAACAAAAATCGCTGGGGGGGGGAGTAATGAGGGAGGAGAAGCAAGCAGCACAGGAAAGTTGTGCAGTGCACCTGGAAAGGGCTGCGGCGGTGTCGAGGGCATTTTCAGGCTCCCTGGCGGGAGACCGGCGCCTCACAGGTCGATGTGTCCGCTGTTGTTGCACTGGCGGTCGGGTGCAGCGAAACGTGAGGTCCCGGTCACCGGCATCGGGCAGGCCGCCCTGCTCTGACGAGCGTATCTCCGTCCCCGGAGCCAGAATTTTCGCCGGAATCGGACGCCTCACCTCGGCGTTCCCTCCGACGCACGGAAGCTCCGCGCTCTCACTGGGCAGGCAAGCAGAACAGGCGGCGAGGAGGGAAGGTCGGCGGAGCCGGGACTCGGTGCGGCCATCTTGGCCGCCGGCCCGGCTCCGCCCCCTCGAAAATTTGTAAATTTGTTTACATTTTGCGTTTTAGTATCAGAGCGGGTTGTGGGTTTATAGGGGAATAGGGTGGGAAGTAATTTAACCCCTTCGACGCTCATGACGAGCTGGGCTCGTCATGCAGTAGCCTCCTGCTACGCTCATGACGAGCCCAGCTCGTCATGAATGTGCGAGGATCGCGAAATCCCAGCACAGCAGGGGAATTCCCATAGCATCCAAGAGGTTAATAATAATTAATTAATTAATATATGTTTGTAAATATTTTTAATTAATACTTAATTGGTAATTAATTAATATTAATTAGTTGATTAATTATTATAATTTTGTACATATTTTTAATTAATAATTAATTGGTAATTAATTAATATTAATTAGTTAATTACATTAATTAGAGTAATTTTTTTATATATATAATGTTTTGTTATTGTTAATTAATTAATTGGGAAACAATAATATTAATTAGTAAATTAAATTATTTACAGCTAATGTGCTTATATATTTACTTTATTGTTATTGTTAATTAATAATTAATTGATAATTAAATAATATTAATTATGTAATTAAATTATTTAGAGTTCATGTGCTAATATATTTAATGTGTTGTTATTGTTAATTAATAATTAATTGGTAATTAAATAATATTAATTATGTAATTAAATTATTTAGAGTTAATGTGCTAATATATATATATTTTTTATTGTTAAATAATAATTAATTGGTAATTAATATTTATTAAGTGAATAAATGATATGATTTATTTCTGTGTAGTGGGTTGTGTGTTTATAGGGGGATAGGGTGTGATATAATTAAATTTAATTAATTAAAGAGATTGTAATTTTCTTTGGTATTTATTGTTAATTAATTAGTAATTAATATGTGTTATTTAGTTCATTTATAATTACATCAATTTAGTAATATTAATTGTTATTAATTGATTAATTGAAATTTATATTAATTGTCTTTTTTATATGTGTAGTGTGTTGTGTGTTAAAGTGGGAGTAGTGTGGGAATTAATTTTTACCCCCATGCTATCCAACGCTTTCCCTACTGTTGCACCCTCTGGAGTGTGAATAGTAAATTTTTACCCCTACGCTATCCACCGGGGAAACAACCTTTACAACGCAACTTTTACAACGCATACCATTACAACGTAAGTATAGGTAAGTATATAATAATATTTTAAATTTGATATGTTTTAGTTTTTTTAAGGGGTATTTTTAGGGTTCAGGGTCAGTTTTCATTTTTTGGTTAAAAGGGTATTTTTAGTGTTCAGGGTCAGGTTTCAGTTTTTGGGTAAAGGGGTATTTTTAGGGTTCAGGGTCAGTTTTCAGTTTTTGGGTAAAGGGGTATTTTTTGGGTTCAGGGTCAGTTTTCAGTTTTTGGGTAAAGGGGTATTTTTAGGGTTCAGGGTCAGTTTTTAGTTCTTGGATAAAGGGGTATTTTTTGGGTTCAGGGTCAGTTTTCAGTTTTTGGGTAAAGGGGTATTTTTAGGGTTCAGGGTCAGTTTTGGGTTTTTGGGTAAAGGGGTATTTTTTGGGTTCTGGGTCAGTTTTCAGTTTTTGGGTAAAGGGGTATTTTTAGTGTTCAGGGTCAGTTTTCAGTTTTTGGGTAAAGGGTGTTTTTTAGGGTTCAGGGTCAGTTTTCAGTTTTTGGGTAAAGGGGTATTTTTTGGGTTCAGGGTCAGTTTTCAGTTTTTGGGTAAAGGGGTATTTTTAGGGTTCAGGGTCAGTTTTTAGTTCTTGGATAAAGGGGTATTTTTTGGGTTCAGGGTCAGTTTTCAGTTTTTGGGTAAAGGGGTATTTTTAGGGTTCAGGGTCAGTTTTGGGTTTTTGGGTAAAGGGGTATTTTTTGGGTTCAGGGTCAGTTTTCAAAATGCAAAATGCCCCAGACAGGCAGGGAGCAAGTCTCAGAGTACGGCAGCCAACAAAAATCGCTGGGGGGGGGAGTAATGAGGGAGGAGAAGCAAGCAGCACAGGAAAGTTGTGCAGTGCACCTTTAAAGGGCTGCGGCGGTGTCGAGGGCATTTTCAGGCTCCCTGGCGGGAGAACGGCGCCTCACAGGTCGATGTGTCCGCTGTTGTTGCACTGGCGGTCGGGTGCAGCGAAACGCGAGGTCCCGGTCACCGGCATCGGGCAGGCCGCCCTGCTCTGACGAGCGTATCTCCGTCCCCGGAGCCAGAATTTTCGCCGGAATCGGACGCCTCACCTCGGCGTTCCCTCCGACGCACGGAAGCTCCGCGCTCTCACTGGGCAGGCAAGCAGAACAGGCGGCGAGGAGGGAAGGTCGGCGGAGCCGGTACTCGGTGCGGCCATCTTGGCCGCCGGCCCGGCTCCGCCCCCTCGAAAATTTGTACATTTGTTTACATTTTGCGTTTTAGTATCAGAGCGGGTTGTGGGTTTATAGGGGAATAGGGTGGGAAGTAATTTAATAATAATTAATTAATTAATATATGTTTGTAAATATTTTCAATTAATACTTAATTGGTAATTAATTAATATTAATTAGTTAATTAATTAATATAATTTTGTACATATTTTAATTAATAATTAATTGGTAATTAATTAATATTAATTAGTTAATTACATTAATTAGAGTAATTTTTTTATATATATAATTTTTTGTTATTGTTAATTAATTAATTGGGAAACAATAATATTAATTAGTAAATTAAATTATTTACAGCTAATGTGCTTATATATTTACTTTATTGTTATTGTTAATTAATAATTAATTGATAATTAAATAATATTAATTATGTAATTAAATTATTTAGAGTTCATGTGCTAATATATTTAATGTGTTGTTATTGTTAATTAATAATTAATTGGTAATTAAATAATATTAATTATGTAATTAAATTATTTAGAGTTAATGTGCTAATATATATTTTTTTTTTATTGTTAAATAATAATTAATTGGTAATTAATATTTATTAAGTGAATAAATGATATGATTTATTTCTGTGTAGTGGGTTGTGTGTTTATAGGGGGATAGGGTGTGATATAATTAAATTTAATTAATTAAAGAGATTGTAATTTTCTTTGGTATTTATTGTTAATTATTTAGTAATTAATATGTGTTATTTAGTTCATTTATAATTACATCAATTTAGTAATATTAATTGTTATTAATTGATTAATTGAAATTTATATTAATTGTCTTTTTTATATGTGTAGTGTGTTGTGTGTTAAAGTGGGAGTAGTGTGGGAATTAATTTTTACCCCCATGCTATCCAACGCTTTCCCTACTGTTGCACCCTCTGGAGTGTGAATAGTAAATTTTTACCCCTACGCTATCCACCGGGGAAACAACCTTTACATCGCAACTTTTACAACGCATACCATTACAACGTAAGTATAGGTAAGTATATAATAATATTTTTAATTTGATATGTTTTAATTTTTTTAAGGGGTATTTTTAGGGTTCAGGGTCAGTTTTCAGTTTTTGGGTAAAAGGGTATTTTTAGTGTTCAGGGTCAGGTTTCAGTTTTTGGATAAAGGGGTATTTTTAGGGTTCAGGGTCAGTTTTCAGTTTTTGGGTAAAGGGGTATTTTTGGGTTCAGGGTCAGTTTTCAGTTTTTGGGTAAAGGGGTATTTTTAGGGTTCAGGGTCAGTTTTTAGTTCTTGGATAAAGGGGTATTTTTTGGGTTCAGGGTCAGTTTTCAGTTTTTGGGTAAAGGGGTATTTTTAGGGTTCAGGGTCAGTTTTGGGTTTTTGGGTAAAGGGGTATTTTTTGGGTTCTGGGTCAGTTTTCAGTTTTTGGGTAAAGGGGTATTTTTAGTGTTCAGGGTCAGTTTTCAGTTTTTGGGTAAAGGGGGTTTTTTAGGGTTCAGGGTCAGTTTTCAGTTTTTGGGTAAAGGGGTATTTTTTGGGTTCAGGGTCAGTTTTCAGTTTTTGGGTAAAGGGGTATTTTTAGGGTTCAGGGTCAGTTTTTAGTTCTTGGATAAAGGGGTATTTTTTGGGTTCAGGGTCAGTTTTCAGTTTTTGGGTAAAGGGGTATTTTTAGGGTTCAGGGTCAGTTTTGGGTTTTTGGGTAAAGGGGTATTTTTTGGGTTCAGGGTCAGTTTTCAGTTTTTGGGTAAAGGGGTATTTTTAGGGTTCAGGGTCAGTTTTGGGTTTTTGGGTAAAGGGGTATTTTTTGGGTTCAGGGTCAGTTTTCAGTTTTTGGGTAAAGGGGTATTTTTAGGGTTCAGGGTCAGTTTTTAGTTCTTGGATAAAGGGGTATTTTTTGGGTTCAGGGTCAGTTTTCAGTTTTTGGGTAAAGGGGTATTTTTAGGGTTCAGGGTCAGTTTTGGGTTTTTGGGGTACAGGCGTACAGGGTAAAAATAAAATAAATTTATATTTAAATTAAATCAATTAAATGAAATAAAAAAAAAATTACTTTAAATTATTACATTTTTAATTTATTTTAAATGTATATGTATTAGTTTTAATTTTTTAATTATGTTTTAATGTTTTTATTTAATATTTGTAAAATTATATGTATTTTAAAATTATTTTTACATTATTATTTATACATTTAAAAAAACGATATTTTTAATTTCGTAATTTTTGTACTACGATATTAATTTTTCGATATTTTTGTACTTACCTTTATGAAGATATGACTCCGATATTTTTGATTTCAATATTTTTGTGTCGATATTTTTGTATGTCGATATTCTGTCTGTCGATATTATGTCATAGATCCCCTCCTGCTATCATGGTTACTTGTGACTTGTAAAACCAAGGCTGCTCTTAGTACAATGTCTGAAAGGTCGTTTTCTGTGACTCTCCGTGCATGTCTGTGGGTGCCAGTGTTTGTACGTGTACCTTCTGTGTATTCAGTCGATAGATTTCTGAGTATGCATTCTTTGCGTTTCTTTCTGGATGTGTCTGTATTTTTTTCAAGTGTGTACGTGTGGCGTCAGTGTGTGTCTTTGTGTGTGTGTGCTCCCCAGTTTGTGCGTGTGGCGTCTCTGTGTGCTCCCTGTGTTTGCGTGTGTGACTACGTGTCTACGTACATACAGTTGTCTACAGTTTATTGGTCAACATAAATGTAATTGTGTTCCGTCAGAGAGACAGCCAATTTTAGGTTATACGTGTAGTTTTACTGACCATAAATAACATAAGTGCGCAGTATGTTTGTGCGGCATTTGCGGCCCATCCGTCTCCCCCGGAAAGAGAACGCGAAGGGCCCCTCACTTCTGACATGAAGAGCAGCTCGATCACAGAGTGGACGCAAGGCCTCCAGCAGCCTGAATGTAAGCGGACTCGGCACACACCCGTTCGGATCCACCGGGCATCGACTCACCTTCGCTCAGGCCTCCAGCGCCCGTCCCTCTAAGCAATTAATAGAATGCCAGCCACCAATCCATTCACTCATCCACCCATCCACCCACCCATACCCACTCGGATCCATCCATTCATACCCTCTCATCCATCCACTCATACCCACTCATCCACCCATCCATCAATCAATGTTCATACCAGTGCACTCATCCACCCATGCATCTTTGCCCACTACCCCGACGCCGTTGCTGACGTGTCCGCGGCAGAGGCCGACCTTCGGAGCACGAGGTTAGTCCATCACCCCAACCCCGAGCCCAACCACGCGGGCCAGGCCTGGGCTGGACCATGTCCCACGTACAGATGCCCTGGCCCCCCACAAGGTCCGAAATGCCAGCACCAGTGTGGCGGGGGCCAGGGAGTGGTATGGTTTTTTTTGGGGTGAAAGAGGTGTTTGGCCTAGGAGGCGGCAGCCGGGCAGGCCTGCAAGGCATCCGCTGTAAGCGGGGCCTCAGAGGTGGGGGTAATATTTTCCCCAGCACGGCCACCTTACGCGCGAGGTAGTGGGTCGCGGCTACAAGGCACCCAGTAGCGTCAGGCGTGTTTGCAGGCGCATGGGAGCCCCCTCCCCGCTTCCCGCCCTGTGGGTATGGGGGAGACAGCATCCGACTCCGGCATCAGCGCCTAGAGTCAGGGTATTTTTATCGGAGCCGGGCCTGTGGAACACCCACCACGTTTTGGGGGGGGGTAGTTGCGTTGCCCTGACGACCCAGCTGTTAGCTGTGAGTAGGCGAGCCCCCTCAGCGCAATGGTGAATTCGCAGGCGACTCCCGATATAGCGGAGCCAGAGCCACCGGGCGTGTTCTGGAGTGGGGGGGGGGCAGCGAGTCACAGACCCTGCAGCTGCTCGGTGGGGTTATTACCATTGGGGGATGGCTGAGAGTCAGCCATCATGCTCCCTTCACTGCCTGTGGGGTTTCCAGTGCCGCCTGCATCGGCAGGGACTCGGGCACGTGGGCCTGTTTTCAGGAGTAGGAGGGGGCAAGCGAGCGTCACTAGGTCACTCCTCCGCAATTACTGCGCTCTAGGTGGTCGCTTGGTGGGGGGCAGTGAGGTCGCGTGATATTCACACGTATCGTCTATGCAAGCAAGTACACCGTCCAACCAGGAGCGCAGTCCGCATGCCCCGTGGCGGTGGGAGGGATGTGCTGTTGGCGAATAGCGTGACGCTCACCTCCCACTGTTTCCTAGCTGCAGCAGTGGGGCAAATGATTGACCAGCATGTCATGAACCCGTTGTCACGTGTGAAGAAATGTCCGGCTCAGAGGCGTGAGGAACACGGCCGGCAGGCAGAGGTGTCAACCCCCCCCACTCCCGAGCCGTACTTTTCAACCTCCCCCACTACGGCCAGGGCCTTTGAAATGTGATAGTTTAAGGCTCCTCGTTGTACTTCCGGCCATGAGCGGGCCCACACCCCGGCCCTCGGTTTCCCCTTACCTTCAGCTCCGCCATCTTGCGACATTGTTGGAGAGCCCGGTCAGGCACGGAGGCAGCGAGGCTTCTCTCCCCACACCCGCGACGCGCAGGAAGGGACTGTGGGGGCCCCGGACTCCGAGGACCACTCGCGGCATTCCGAGAGCCAACGCTGCCCGGGAGAGCTCAGACAGAGTGGATGGAGCGAGGGGCGCGTGTCCCTGCCTCCCCCCGTGAGCCCAGCTATACGGCCGAGGCCTACTGCTCTCCCCCGCCCGAGAGGGAGACGTATACCCGAGGCTGCATTGTATTTTCAGGCAGGGAATAACACGCTGCATAGGCGGGCACACGCACGGCCCCGGGAGTCTCCCTCGCATGGCGCTGCTGTACAAATCATAAAGAGCTCGCTTGTGCGTATTTTCATGAGGACAAAAAAAAAAACTGCTGCACGCGCTCGACATTTCTCACTAAGCCCCGTCCTTTGCAGAATTACATCACTAAAACCTCTTATCCAATGGCTGGCCGCCGTTTAGGAAGCCAGCCAATAGAGAAGAGGGGCGGGGTTTACCCTCGCTACTAAGAAACATAAAATCTCACCAGCGTGACTGCGCAGCCTACGCTAGCCGAGACCTAAAAAACAGGATACCAGATATTCTCAGTCAAGTACTCATAGAAAGGGAACATGGCTAAACACCATGTTGGAGTCATTCCTGCCCAAACAGCAGTTTTTACTCTACACCTCCCCCAAGGATGAACAGGGCTAATACAGCACTGACCCCAGAGAAACGTGATAATGCTACCTTTTATCCAAAGGCTATAACCAAGGCTCCCAAAATGTAGGTTAGTACTAACTGTGATCCTTTCTCACTCCAACAAGGGCCTGTTCACCAGATACAGATCCCCATTGATACTTGCTAATTACTCAAGCAGGATCTCAGATTCAAGGCTTGAAAAAGTCCAATATTCATTTGATGAAACGTGTTTGGGAATAAAATAATTAAGTGATCCATGAGGAACTACAAAAAGCCTGAAGCCATTTTAAGGCATTCAGATGCGTAACTGGTGTTCTTGTGTAATAAAGTTTGAATAGAGCTTTCACTCTCCAGAAATTAAAACTCTCACTCCAGAGAGCAAACTCTGAATACAGCTTTCACTCAACAGAAGCTGCAACACTCAATCCAACAAGGTACATTGTGAATGCACCCTGCCCCTCCGTCCCCCCTCTAAGGGATGATTTAATGCAGCCACGACCAAACAAAACAAGGCCTGGCACTTTGTGAAAGCTTTAGAGGCTGCCAGGTCTGTCCTGGGGTGAGGGTCACTAGCCTATATAAGCTGCCTGCCAAAAAGCTGATCTTCCCGCTCCTTGGTCAGCGGTTTCATTAAAACTGGTAATTTAATTTGGTCTTGCGGTCAAAATATTTTAAGCACCCCTTTGAAATCGGGATCAAACTATGTTTAGCTTGTGCGCAGACCCCTCTGCAAGAGGTGCTTTTGCTACTTTGTGTCGTTAAGCTTCTTGTAACAATTGATACACTTGTCATGAAACAGATACTGCGAAATGGCATCATCTTATTCAGACTTGTAGGGAAATTGTCCAGTCCTGTGAGCCCTGACGCGTTCAGATGCATCTAGCACAGCGTGAGTCCATCCACCCCCCAAAAGTGCAAATGGCGATGAGATTGAGAAATCTGAGGGTGCCCCTGTCCAGGTTGTCAAGTGACCCTTAAACTCACAGTGGTGCAATGGCTAGTTAGCGTCTGCCCATTACCTCTTTTACTTACACAGGGGCAAATTTACAAGCCCCTTGCGCCACTTTTGCGTCACTTTTAACATGGGGACAGTGACGCAAAAGTGGCGCAAGGGGCTTGTAAAGCTGCCCCATAGTATTTACAGCTGCCTTTAGTATTCCTGCCTCCAGAATCAAAAAGAACAAAGCGTCCAACATATTAGCTGACAGTGTTCTCCGCAGTTATGCTTTCTGGAAAGAATGGTCTTCCTCGAGGCGCTGGCCTGCACACTTTGTACCACCACACAATAGACTCGGCAGTTGTAAATGGAGCCTTTGCATGAAAACGCTTTTTTAAGCATAAGTTAAATCCGGCTCAAGCAAAAGAAGACAAGACGATGAGATTGACTCAAGCTTTTAAGAAACGCTGGTGTTCAACAAGAACAAATGTAATAAAATACAATGTAACGGAATAAAGGAAATCGAGATTGACAATTGCCTACACGGTGCAGGAATGTGCCAACACTTTTAAACTTTAATGCAAGCTCTCTGTGTATATTTGATTTGCTTTAAAAAAAAATTCTTCTTTGACAATGAATTTCATAGATCTTTAGGCACCCAGTGACATTACTGTTTCACGAATGGCTTCTCAAAGGCTTACCTGTCATTCCTACTTTTCCAAACTTTTTTCAAGTCAATCGATCATATAAGGCACCACTATTCTCTATGGAAAGAAAGAAACACTGCTACTCCCTACTGATGGACGGATTGCTCGTTCTTCCACTTTTTACTTCGATAGTTTCTTTCTGGGAAATGTTATCACCCCTTTCATACAATGTATACAAAAAAAGGAGAAAATTGATGTCTAGCGCGACTCACCGGAAGCCACGTAATCCTTTCCGGGTTATAGGGTCGTCTCTGACCAAATCTACTGAACCAGCGTTGAAAGGAAGAGAGGTGAAGGGGCCCTGTGGGTTCGAGGGCCTAGCAGGTAGGGTTTCGGAAAACGCTCGCCCGAACGGCCATTATGCGCCTGAATAAAATGACTGTGCAAGGGCCCTGACAGAGTGATGTAGGCCACAATTGTCAGTTTTACCTGGCCGCCGGTGAGCCACCGTAGACACACTTTTTCTCTTTATTATTTTTTTATTTTATATTTTGTATAAAAAAGGGGTGATAAAACTTCCCAGAAAAAAACAATCTGAGTAAAAAGGGGAAGAAGGACAAATCCATAAGTTGGAAAAGTTATTGGTAATGAAAGGTAAGCAGGTATTGGTAATGCATCGGTTTCGCCTCTGTGATTAATAATAAGCTGCTTTTTATTTCACGTTGTAGCTTTAGTGAGTTACTGAAACTCAGTTAAAGAATTATGACTTGTTTATTGAGAGAGGCAATATATTGTGCGCTCCTAGCGGGCAACAAGATGTGTGTAAGGGAAGAAGAGCAAAAGACAGTGTGATTCAGTGAGTGCACATGAACCCTCAGGCAGCCATGTAATACTCAGCCTGTGCACAGGAGGCTTCAGACCATGGGTACTCACAAACATTTGCACAGGGGCCACAAAGTACATACAGTCTGTGGTGTGACTGAGGGTCGCACTGATGCCTCCATGGTGGCAATAGCGGGTCTGGGTGGGTCAGGGATTGTATGAGGAGGTCTAAACAATTGTTAAATAAATGGGCAAGCATTTATTTGTAAGTTAATAAGTGCTTTCCCGTTTATTTAACATTTGTTTCTGAATATTAGTGCTCAGCAACACCAGGGGGGCTGCATGTAAAGGTCAAGAGGGCCGCAAGCGCCCCCAGGCCATACATTGAGTATCACTGCCTCAGGCGGTACACAAGAACCCTAAGATTATGAACAGAAAAACTCATTGCATAGAAAAATTCATTGCACAGGGACCCCAGACTGCGCATGTGAATACTGAAACTGGGCACGTTTCCTCAGCCAGTTAACAGAAAACCTCAATGCACAGGACCCATCGGATCATCATGTATATATTCTCCCAGTGCACAGGAGCACCCAAACAATCCATTGAGAGCCCTGATGCTGTGCATCGAGAAGGGACTAGATAGTGCACAGCAAGACTCAGACCATTCACAGGAACCCTCAGACACTGCATGGAAACCAAACAGTGCATAACAATTCTCAGACAGTGCATAGTAAAACTCACACAGTGCATGTGAATACTTAGTGTGCAGGACAACACATTACACAAGAAACCCTAAGCAGTCATGGGATACTTAGCTAGTGCCCAGAAACACTCAGAGGGTACAGGAAAACCCAGTGAACAGGAACCCTCAAACAATCATAGGAAGACATAGCCGGTGCACAGGGGCACTCTGGCAGTACATGGAAACACTGAGTAAGTGCAAGGGTAAAACCAGACAGGTCAAAGAAGCACTCACTCAGTGCACAAAAACATTTAGTGCACCAGAACCCTCAGGCAGGTAGGAGAACACTGCTATTGTACGAGGAAATCCACAAACAGTGCACAGAAAATCTCAGTGCACAGGCACCCCCAGACTGTACAATGGAAACTTCAGAGCAGAGACACTCATAGACAGTCATGGCAATCCTCGTCAGAGAACAGGACTACTGAGACATTGCATGGGCATAGTGAAAGGGTGCATTGGAACATATGGGCCCTCTTGCAATGCTCAGAGACACTCAATCAGTGCACAAAAACACTCATTGCACACGAACCTTATAACCTCAGTCAATGCTGAGGAGGGCTCCGACAGTGCACAACAACACTTGAGCTATCATATGAATACTCAGGAAGTGTACAGAAACTCAGAGTGTGCATAGGAAAACTTAGTGCACAGGAATCCGCAGTCATAAGAACCTTTACCCTGTCCACGGCTGTACTTAGTGTACAGGAACACTCGCAGAGGGCATTTAGTGAAGGCATTCATGTACAACTCATAATCAAAATGCACGTGTTTGGCAAGCTTATGAAAGAAATGCACTTTGGCTCCTCATCGCTTCTAGCAGTTGCATTGTGATTTGTGAGATATATGGATTTAATACTACTGTACATGAGACTACTGCAGACATTCATAAGCTTACAATGTACAGGTGAAGGAAGGAGGTGAAATTGGTATGAATGCAGTGCAGCAATGAGTTCTATGAAGTCCAGATTTTTGGGACGCCTATTGACAAGTAAAACAGACTCTTTCTGCGTGAAAGACATCTCAGAATGATGTCGCCTCACTACGTGTTGGGCCCTTGCCTGTCGTGGCTACTTGGGCCTCCCAGACGAGTGAGGCACCGTTTTTATCAGGAGACCCGGGGAAATGCTGGGTGGTAGGAAATTTTTGTCAGCCCGATGATGCCACAACTTTTCCACACAAAAATGTGTGAAAAAAGTGATTTTTTTCAGCTAAATTTGAGGTTTGCAGTGGATTCTAGGTAAGGAAACATTAGGGGATCCATGCAAGCCATACCTCCCTGGAATTCCCAGGGTGTCTAGTTTTCAGAAATGTGTGGGTTTGATAGGTTATCCTAGGTGGCCTCCGAGTACCGGGCCAAAAACCCAGGGGACCCCCCTTGCAAAACCAGGTCGTTTTGAGAAAGGCAATTTTGATGTCGTCTCACTATGTTTTGGGCCCTTGCCTGTCGCGGGAACTTGGGCCTCTCACACAAGTGAGGCACCATTTTTATCAGGAGACCCGGGGAAATGCTAAGTGGTAGGACATTTGTGCCAGCCTGGTGATGTCACAACTTTACCACACTAAAATGTGCAAAAAAGTGATTTTTTCAGCTAAATTTGAGGTTTGCAGGGGATTCTGGGTAAGGAAACATTAGGGAATCAACGCAAGCCATACCTCCCTGGAATCCCCCGGGTGGCTAGTTTTCAGAAATGTGTAGGTTTGGTAGGTTTCATTAGGTACCGGCAGAGCTAGGGTTCACAAACTCCAGCTAGGCACTTTGCCAAAAAAGGGTCATTTTTCACTGTGAAATTATGGTGTGTCCACCTTGCATTTTGCGCCATTTCCTGTCGCAGGCACTAGGCCTACCCACACGAGTGAGGTACCATTTTTCTCGGAAGACTTTGGGAAACACGGGGTGGGTGGAAATTTGTGGATCCACGCTAATTCCAGAATTTTCCACCACAAAAATGTGAGGAAAATGTGTTTTTTTTGGCAATTTTTTAGGTTCGCAAGGGCTTCTGGGTAACAGAACCTGGTGAGAGGCAGTCAAGTCACCCCAACCTGAATTGCCCTGGATGTCTACTTTTAAAAAATGTATAGGTTTGCTAAGTTTCACTAGGTGCCGGCAGAGCTAGGTTTAAAAAACTACAGCTAGGCACTTTGCCAAAAAAGGGTCACTTTTCACTGTGAAATTGAGGTGTGTCCACGTTACGTTTTGCACTGTTTCCTGTCGCGGGCACTAGACCGACCCACACAAGTGAGGTACCATTTTTCTCGGAAGACTTTGGGGAACATGGGGTGGGTGGAAATTTGTGGATCCAAGCAAATGCCAGAACTTTCCACCACAGAAATGTGGGGAACATTTTTTTGGGGGGACAATTTTTTAGGTTTGCAAGGGATTCTGGGTAACAGAACCTGGTGGGAGGCAGTTAAGTCACCCCATCCTGGATTTCCCTGGGTGTCTAGGTTTCAAAAATATATAGGTTTGCTAGGTTTTCCTTGGTGCCTTCAGAGCTATGGTTAAAAACTACAGCTAGGCACTTTGCCAAAAAAGGGTCATTTTTCACTGCAAAATTGAGGTTTGTCCATGTTGCGTTATGTGTCGTTTCCTGTCGCGGGCACTAGGCTGACCCACACAAGTGAGGTACCAGTTTTCTCGGAAGACTTTGGGGAACGCAGGGTGGGTGGAAATTTGTGGATCCACGCAGATTCCAGAACTTTCCACCACAGATATGTGAGGAAAATGTGTTTGTTTTTTACAAAATGTTAGGTTTGCAAAGGATTCTGGGTAACAGAGAAGCTGGTGAGAGGCAGTCAAGTCACCCCATCCTGGATTCCCCTGGGTGTCTAGTTTGAAAAAATGTATAGGTTTGCTAGTTTTCCCTAGCTGCAGGCAGAGTTAGGGTTCAAAAACTACAACTAGGCATTTTTCGTTGTGAAAATGTGGTGTGTTTTCCAATTGGGTTTTGAGCCTATGCCTGTCGTAGGCACTATGCCTACCCACACAAGTGAGGTACCATTTTATCGAGAGACTTAGGGTAATTCAGATTTGTAAAGCAACTGTTAATACTTATTGTTTTTTGACGCATTTCTGCCTTCTGAATGAAAGACATTGTGTAAAAAAGAAGTCATTTAAAAAAATTACCGATAATTCTCATGCTAGTATAAATATTCCCAATTTTGGAAATGTGCAAATATCTACTGTTTCTAAACTCTATATTTTGTTCCCATTTCATAAAAACATAAGTGTTTTTCATACCGATTTTTCCATGTATACATTTTCCCACAAAAAGTGCTATATACCAGGTACATAATAAAAAGCCATTGCAAAATGCTGCTCAGCTTTTGACTCTGGGTTCGTTGTGTCCTTGGTGAACCTACAATTCCTATATATCTCCACAACCAGTAAAGTCCAGCAGATGTAACGGTATATTGCTATCAAAGAGCTGTCATAATTAAAAGAAGTTACAGGTGAAAACGTTGACACAAAAGGCTGTTTTTTTCAACTAATTTTCAATTTTTCCTATATTTAACTGTTAGTTTCTATAAAGAAACCTTGATGGATCTACACAAATGACCCCTCGCTAAATTCAAAATTGTGTCTACTTTTCTAAAATGTAAAGCTTTCCAGGATCCATTATTGCTTTCATACCCATTTCTACCATTAACTCGAAGGAGGTTGAAAGCATGAAAAATAGCAAAAATGTCCCAGAAAAATGCCAAAACTGTGTAAAAAATGTTGGTTTTCTGACAAAAGTCTGCCCTTCCCTAAAAGCTGGGAAAATGGTGATTTCAGCTCCACAAACCCTTTTTTGATACCATTTGCATTAAACGCCAAACGCTGCACCTTACCTAAGGATTTCCGAGCTGTTGTCATTGGCCTGTCCTTGCCCGTGGGGGTTCCGCTTCTTACCGCTACTGCTCGCAGCACCCGCTTCGCGGGTGCCGCTTCGCGGGAGAGGCGAGGGGCAGAGGAGACTTCTGGACGCTTGGGGCAAGATCACCGGAGGCAGCTGAGGGAGCGCGCTGCAGGGACTCTAAAGACCAGGAGTCCCTGCGCTGCACAGGTGTGCACGGCCGCGCCCCCAGCGAGACCCGCCCACCGCGCCTGCAACGCCATCCACATTGGAGAACGCCGGCCGCTCCGCGGGACGCGAGCGGGACGCCGAGCGAAGCCCGGGCAAAGGGCGGGCAGTCTGTGGCAGTCAGGGGCTGACAGAGGCTGGGCTGGGCCACGTCCCTAACTTCATCTTCATTGGTCTTGAAAGGTACTGTGACACTGCCATCGGGAAAAATCATAACCATGTCTACTCGCTCTGGGAAATTGCTCAGAGCTGGGCATGAAGGAGCAGGGGTAATTTCTACGATAGGAACCATGGATAGGTTCATCACAAGAGTAGCGGCAGTAATAGAGAAGGAGATTGCGATGACGGAACGTCGCCTCTCTGGGGAATTCCTACCAGCTAGACGATCCTCTCTTGGCACTGCGGCCAAAGCCCTGTCACCTCTCCGAATTATGGCTCCATCCCCACTCATTCCAGAAGTGCTTGAGCATCCCAGGCTGTCTGAAATAAATGATAGTATAGACAGGTTAGAGAACCTAGTAGTACAGTCAACACCAGGTGCTGCCATTGATGAGATTGCGGGAGGATGCGCTCCACCCTTGGCTTTCCCTGCAACTAGTCAGAACTCCCAGGTGCTTAACCTGGCTTCTTCTGTGGGTCTTCCATCGCCCTGTGTGTTTCAGGGTGCTCCGAAACAAATTAAGAGGAAAAGGGCTGTGAGCATACGCAAAGGTAGTCACCCTACATTCTTTAAGCGCTTTAGAAAGCACGGGCTGAGGGTCACGGGTGTAAAACTAGGTAATGGTCTGAGCTCTGAGTACCTGGATGGGCAGGGAGGGTCTCCGTCCCAGGAAATGGAGCGTGATACCAACGATAAGCTACCGCCTACCCAGGTCCCAGCTTCTCTGGATCAATTTGTCAAGGTCCTCAATCACTCTCTTTCACCGCTTATAGACCAAATTAAGAGGGTGGAGGCTAGAGTAAATAGTCTAGAGTAGTCGACACTTGATAACTTTTTTTCGCTCAAAACTCTGATCAAACACCTAACTAGGAGTAGTGAGGACCCCACATGTGGTAGGTTGGGAAAAGGAACAGTACTGGTTGCTGCTCCGGTGCAAGATTCTGTCGCGCCATTGGCGGCCTCCTTAACAGAACCAAGTGTGGTTCCAACTCCTACTACCATTGTTCCACCTATGTCTAAAGCAGGTCCCGCTGTACATTCTATCCCAACCCAAGTGAATACTATTACGGGCCCTAAAGTTCATAAAAAACCAATGCAACCTAAGGTTCCACCGGGTGGCTGTAATTCCAAATTTGGCCATCCGACGCAACCAAAGGTTCCAGCTGGTGGCTGCAATTTTAAACCAAGGCAGCCTCCCCTAGATAGTGCTAAGACTAAGGAAGACGGTGTAGCTTTGTTAGCTAATCCCTCCAAAAGCCCCTCGGTGGTACCTCCTCTTTTAGTTCCATCCACCTTGCAGAAAGTGTCTCGCACTCCCCATGCTGACCTTCCCCCGGACTGCCATCCTTATGTTGTAGTGCTGGTTAAGGTCCCACCTCTGGTAGATAACCAACTAGAGACACACCAGACCTTAAAAAATAAAAGCCTGCACTGGCTAAAAACGAATAAACCATTACCTCCGGGCGTAGACGGACTTATCCTTGGCGTCCGGAGGGTGGAATGGGTTGGAAAGGGCAAGAAGCTGTTGGAGGGAGACTGCGTTATCATCAACTTTCAGGATAATAGAGTAGCGAGATCGATATGCACTCAAGATCAGGTGGTGGGTGGCCCCGGAATCACCGCAGTGGACCTGACCTAGTTCTACCCACGGGCTCCTAATCATGTTATTTCTAGACCTATTACGGGGTTAAATAGTAGGGGTGCATTTGGTGGAATATGTGGCACGTTTGAGCCCCTGTTCTATCCCCAGACCGGGTGGCCAGGCCAAAATTGGGGCCCCAGGAGCCTCTGACTTGAGGTAACGGTGGGATTGGATAGGGGAGAATTGGGAAAGTCTTCACATGGCGTTGAAACGCCACCTACTCCCCCCTCTCCAAATAACACCCTAACGGAACCCCTGGCTACTTTAGACCCTTCGGGGGACCTGGTCTCTATTAGTCATAGGGAATCACTGCCATGCTTGGATATAGTGGCCCCATGCCAAGAGATAGCTTCCCCATGCGCTCCACCTGTGACGGACAAAGTATTGAAGGTCCTCAGCTGGAACGTTGCTGGATTAGCCAGAAAACTGTCACTGCCCGACTGGATTGCACTAGTGGAAGAGCATACCATATGCATTTTCCAGGAGACATGGAGCAGGGAGCCAGCATATAGGGTGGGGTATTCTGCTCATGCTATCCCAGCTGTTTGCCCAGACTCGGGCAGGGGACGACCCTCGGGGGGGCTTCTTATCTGGGTAGCCTCATCCCTAAACTGTAGGGTAGTGGAAACCAAGACTAATAGCCCCGATCTGCTTAATATTACATTGAAGGACGCCAGGGGATGCGTTGTCTTGAACATATTTAATATCTATGCCCGAGGTACTAAGGGGGGGAGGCATTCTCCCACAATCGCATTGTTGGAGGAAATGTTAGTGGCTTCCCCACACAAAGCCCGCACCCTGGTCGCGGGTGATGTCAATTGTACATTTAAGCCCTTAGGCTCGGATGTCACCCAGGACCAGGATGAGGAGGATGGCAGGAGGGGGATACCAGTTCTAGAGCTGCCACCGATTAAAGTGGACAGAGGTGGCACTGCAGCTAAATGCTCTTAGTATAGTGTATGGCCTGAGGGCCCTTAATGGAAGGACTAGCTCGGACAAGGGGGGCGCCCATACATATAACAGGCCTAAACACACATCAAGAATCGATTATATCTTGCTTGATGTGTGTTTATGGAGCTCAGTGAGGGATATGGTAATAGTACCCTCAGTTGAAAGCGACCACAATTTGCTGTCCCTCACCCTAGCCCCCTGGTGGTCTGTTAGTAGTGGGGGCCCTGTGCCTAGTCCTACGGTTGAATTAGGTGAGTTGGAGGTTTCCCTTTGCGGTAGGCGCTTGAAGTGGTCAAAACTTCTTTTGTCAGCCGGGAAGGTGGAGGCTGTATCTCAACTGTTGACCCTAGCCCATCACAACCTAGGTAAAGTTAGCGGAGGCTTGGGGGAGGTTTGTGAAGTGTTTTGCGACCTAACCGGGGCCCTGACAAATCTATTTACCGTGCGTCAGAGGCATATTGGGGTGGGAGACAGGGCTAAGAAAAATGAGGGCTGGTACACCCACAATTGTAGGAAGGCGAAAAAAAACCTAGTCGAGGCAGTAAAAGCGAAATCCCAAGTTAGGACAAGGGAGGCCAGGAAGGTCCACTCTAAGTCTATCCAGTTAGCAAAAAAGGAATGGGAGGAGAAATTCTGGACGGACTTATTGGCTGCTAGCAAAGAGAAAGACGCCAGGGGATTTTGGAAATTGATAAGTTCCCGCAGTAGACCCGATGATACCCTGAGGACCTGTACTATTCCACCTCAGAGTTGGTTCCATCATTTCAGGGCCTTATACTCAGCTATAGAAGGGCCCCTAAACAAGCCATTTGTATTCCCATCCTCGTTGGCGCTTGACACCCTCGATTTGTTTACTCCGCGTGAGGTTGAGAATGCCATTAAGACTGTGGTTCCATTGAAGGCTGCTGGCCCGGATGGGCTCCCAGGGGACCTACTAAGTGCCTACTCATCTGAGTGGGGCCTAATGATCTTGGCCCTCTTGAATGCCATCTTGGAGGGCGGCCCGATCCCAGACTCATGGAGAGGGGCAGTGGTAGTCCCTATTTATAAAAAGGGTAGTAGAGACATCCCAGGGAATTACAGGCCAATAAGCCTGATTGACTCTTCACAAAAACTGGCTGGAAAAGTCATTTTGGGGAGAATCCTCCAATGGGTGGATGAGAGCCGGGTCCTCTCGGACTTTCAAGCTGGTTTCCGCTCAGGCACAGGCACAATTGAGCAGGTTTTCAGGCTAACTCTTCTGTATTGGAAGGTGGTGGAACTGGGCAAGGGCAGTCTTTATTTGGCTTTCATCGACTTGAAGACTGCCTTTGACCTAGTTCCCAGGGAGGAACTCTGGAGGTTTCTCCACGGTCTGGGCTTGCCTCCCTACATTCTGTTTCTCCTCAGCAAACTCCACATGAATAACTTTGCCCAGGTTCGTTGGGGAAGAAATGGTGAAACAACAGATAGAATCCCGGTCTGTAGGGGGGTTAGACAGGGTTGTGTGTTAGCGCCTACACTCTTCTCTTTATATGTAAACGGCGTGGTGGGCCATTTGCTCCAGGAACCTGCAGACGCACCCAGCCTGGGGGGCGTGAAGATTCCAACACTGTTGTTTGCGGACGACACCCTCCTCATTTCAAAGACCCCCCTGGGGCTCCAGAAGTTGTTGAACCATTTCCAGGACTTTTGTGTAACCAGAGGGCTGGTGATAAACGTGGAAAAAACAAAATACCTGGTACTACGACCCACAAGGAAACCAGGTCGTCCTCCCACCCTGAACTCGGTTCCTCTGGAGAAAGTACCAGAATTTGATTATTTGGGGATACGTCTCAATGACAAAATGAGTTGGTCTTCCCACATCAACAAGATGGTTCTTTCACATAAAAGGGTAGGGGGTGCCTTACTCAAAGAATATCATGCATCCTCCAGATCCGCTGTGGCGCCTGCAATTGAGATCTACAAGGCAAGGGGGGTCACTTCTGCCTTGTATGGCGCAGAACTATGGGGTCATTGCAATATGGATCCTCTATCCAAGGCCGAAAACAAATTTTTGAAGGACCTATTAGCCTTTCCCTTGAGCACCCCCACAGTCCCGGTGCTATTGGACTTGGGTTGTAGAAGCATCAAAGACCAGGCCCGTCTTCGCCCATTGCTCCTATGGTCCCGCATATGGAGGGTACCGGAACTGAAATCCTATGCCGATGGCCTATTAGAAGTAATGAGCATGGGAGGTTGGAACAAATTTAAATGGCTGAGGGACACAAAAAACCTTTTGGGGGAACTGGGCCTAGTAGATTGTTGGACCACAAGATCTGCTCCTCCTAAAACAGTCCTTAAAAAACTTTATTGGGACTGGGTCTCCTGCCAGCTAATTGGGAATCCACATCACTGCAATTTGACCGCAGCGTTCCTCAGAACAAAGGACGTGGCACTATACGAACCCTACATGGATTTAATCACCATGCCAATGGATAGGGTCCTTTATTTCAAGTTCAGAGTTGGCACTCTTCCGTTGGGGGTATTTGTATCGAAGTGGAAGTCCCATGCCCATTTATCCACCTTTTGCCCCTGTTGCCCAGCCAGGCCGGAGACGTTGGCACATGTACTTTTCGAGTGCCCAGACTATATCCACCCAAGAAGATACTGGCTGAAACCTATCTTCAAGCGTCTAGGAACACGTATGCACTCGGTGGCCCTCCGAATCTTATTGACTGATACTACCCCTTTTATAGTTTGTGATGTTTCCAAATTTTTTAAACGTTTTTGGTTGATTCGTTGCAATAGATTGTCTATTTCGGTTGAATTCCTTTTTTAGCTAATTTATTTTAGGGGGATTGCCTAATTTTATCTTCTTAAAACATGCATGACATACCGGTAGTTTTTGTAATATTGTTTTTAAAATGTATCTTATGCTTGTAAGATATCTTTGCATATCGAATAAAGCTTTCAACCAACCAACCAACCATTAAAAACCCAGACGCTTTCATTTGCAGCCCTTTTTTCCAATTGTTCCCCCAAAAAACAAAATGTAGCTTTATTGTGGCTATTTTCTGGGACCCCTCCAGGGGAATCCACAAACCCTGGATAACTTTACAATCCTCATGATGTTGGAAGAAAAGGACACAAATTTGGCGTGGATACCTTGTGTGGTCAAAAAGTTACAGGGGCCTAAGCGCGCATTACCCCAAATAGCCAAAAAAGGCTTAGCACGGGTGGGAAAGGCCTAGCAGCCAAGGGGTTAAGGAAATAAGAATTGAAGGGTTGATCGTTATTACTTTCTATTAAACCCTACAGAGAGGTATTTCTTACCAGATTACCTTAGTACCTTGGTGAGCCGCTCTGACAAACCATGAACATTAGCACAGTGATAATCCTTGTTTATTCATCATTAGAGAGATATAGTATTTTGTTTTGCTAACTGCAAATTTTGTATATATATTTAATTTGTAACTGTCAAATCAATTATATGGGAAAAAGTAATGTCAGATGTCGTAGATCGTCATCTGCTTTTTAAGAAAAGTTACTACAAAGGCAGTAGGCCTGATTTATTTATCATTAAAGGCAAATGCCAAAACCAACTGACTTTAAGGGTCTAGTGTTATTGCACCGGGTTAGAGCCTGCAGGCATGTATTATGTTACATGAAATCTCCCAGATAACCTCAAAAGGCAAAGCTTTTCATAGTGATTACCCCCTTTAACAAGATTCTCAACATGATATTCTTTTTGTAGGGCCCTTTTGAGAGGGACTGCAGATGGATTTGGCAGCCTATATTGTGTAAAAATGTGCACTTTTTAACGGTATGCCTGATTATTAATTTATGTGAGATTCATTAGGCCTATGATAGTTATGGTGTCAAGCCAACAGTAGAGGTTATAGGTCTTATTGGTTTATTGAGTAACATTTTTATCATTTCCATTCTAGTGGTCTTTTCATTATAAAAAGTTATGATAAGGCCAGTAGGCTTGACTTTCTAACTGTGAAAAACATGTGTTAAATACAGTGGGCTTTTATGGGTAGATTTTTATTAAACAGTGCTAAAGTCTGCATACAGGTGTTGTGCTACATGGAATCTTACAGATGACCATACTAGCTAAGACTTTTGGCATGGGTTACCCATTCGAACAAACCACAGCGATCATAGATTTGCACTGTGATAATCTTTATTAGGACCCCGTTAGGGACCCTTTACTACTGTAATTTTGTACATATTTGTAATTGTTTTTTAACTGTATACCTGATGGTTGCCTTATGGGATAGCTTATGTTCAATATAGTAGGCCTGTGGTGGTTATAGTGATGAGCGCGCGATAAAGGCTATGGATAAGATTAGATGCATGGGAAAAGTTAAATCTGATGCCAAAGGTCTGACCTTCTATCATAAAACTTAAGACAAATGCACTAGGCCTGGCATATGTATTGTGAAAAGCACTTGCCAAACCTGAAAGGCATTTAACAGTGGATTTTTATCAGACTGTTTTGCAGGATGTAAACAATCATTTTGTTACATGAAATCTTACATATTACCACAATAGGCCAGGGTTTTAGTGTTGGTCAACTCCTCTAACAAACTCCAGAGGAAGATGATTTTCAGTGTGATAATCCTTGTTGGGTACTTCTGAGAGTTGTTTTATACTGTTTTAACAACTGTAAGATTGTACATATGTGTATTTTTATAAGCGTATGTCTGATGGCTGCCAGCTTATGTGTGATTCAGTAGGCCTGTGCTTGCTATGGTGACAGGCTAATTGTAAAGGCTATAGGCCTTATTGGCTCATGGAGAAAAGTTATGTCAGATTCCATGTGAATTACTTGTTTATTATAAACAGGTTATGATAAAACCCGGTAAGCCTGACTTACTAATTGTGATGAACTTGTGTTGAAGAAAATTGGCTTTTATGGGTGGGATTGTATGACTCTGTGGTGAAGCCAGTATGCAGATAATTTGTTGCATGGGCTCTTAGAGATTCTCAGAGAAGGCAAGATTTCTGGTGTTGGGGACCCACTCAAATAAACCCATTGATTAGAGTTTTGCACTATGATAATACTTATTAGGTGCCCTTACGAAGGATTTAATCTTTTTGACAACTGTAATTTTTTACATTTTTGTAATGTTAATACTGTATACCTGATAGTTGCCTTATGGGAAAGAGTATGCTCAAAACAGTAGACTTGGGTTGTTTATGGTGACAAACCAACAATAAATGACATATGTTTGATCAGTTCATTGGGAAAAGCTATGTCAAATGCTATGGGTCTGATCTATTTGTTATGCAAAGGTACAACAAAGGCAGAAGGCCTGATTCATTTATTATAAAACACATATGTCGAGCCATAGTCTTTTGAGGTTCGATTGTCAGTGCATCATTTTAAAGCCTGCAGATATATATCATGTTACCTGGAATCTGGAAGACTACCTTAGTAGTAGTAATCTGGCAGACTACCTTAGTAGTAGTATGCCAGAAACCGGTCCTAGGAAGCTTGTTTCCGGTCCAGGGAAGGCATGGCTTGGCAGTTCGGGCTGGACTGTTCCCATGAGGCACAGGGTCAGACTGATTTGCATATGGCCATGTCTGAACTGGGGTGGCAGAGTGGGCTAAAGAACGGTGATGGATTTAACCCAGATCTGTTGACTGGGTGCGAGTGTTTGATTGCTTCAGATGCCCCGTCCATCACCACCCCCTTTTGTACCGCTTTGTTAGCCATAAGTTGGCAGGGTATGCTCAGACGTGAGTCCCTTGCTCACTTTGCCACTGGATTCAAGCAAGCCTGGCTGAAGACGGCTGTAATGCCAGAAACCGGTCCTAGGAAGCTTGTTTCCGGTCCAGGGAAGGCATGGCTTGGCAGTTCGGGCTGGACTGTTCCCATGAGGCACAGGGTCAGACTGATTTGCATATGGCCATGTCTGAACTGGGGTGGCAGAGTGGGCTAAAGAACGGTGATGGATTTAACCCAGATCTGTTGACTGGGTGCGAGTGTTTGATTGGTTCAGATGCCCCGTCCATCACCACCCCCTTTTGTACCGCTTTGTTCGCCATAAGTTGGCAGGGTATGCTCAGACGTGAGTCCCTTGCTCACTTTGCCCCTGGATTCAAGCAAGCCTGGCTGAAGACGGCTGTAATGCCAGAAACCGGTCCTAGGAAGCCTGTTTCCGGTCCAGGGAAGGCATGGCTTGGCAGTTCGGGCTGGACTGCTCCCATGAGGCACAGGGTCAGACTGATTTGCATATGGCCATGTCTGAACTGGGGTGGCAGAGTGGGCTAAAGAACGGTGATGGATTAAACCCAGATCTGTTGACTGGGTGTGAGTGTTTGATTGGTTCAGATGCTCCGTCCATCATCACACCCTTTTGTACCGCTTTGTTTGCCATAAGTTGGCAGGGTATGCTCTGACGTGAGTCCCTTGCTCACTTTGCCACTGGATTCAAGCAAGCCTGGTTGAAGACGGCTGTAATGCCAGAAACCGGTCCTAGGAAGCTTGTTTCCGGTCCAGGGAAGGCATGGCCTGGCAGTTCGGGCTGGACTGTTCCCATGAGGCATAGGGTCAGACTGATTTGCATATGGCCATGTCTGAACTGGGGTGGCAGAGTGGGCTAAAGAACGGTGATGGATTAAACCCAGATCTGTTGACTGGGTGTGAGTGTTTGATTGTTTCAAATGCTCCGTCCATCACCACCCTCTTTTGTAGACTACCTTAGTAGGCAAGAGATCTGGTGTTAATTACTCCTTTGACAAACACTGTGGGTAAGAGATTTGAAGAGATTTGAAGAGATTGCTAGAATCTCTTCAAAAGACATAATTGGCTTAGTTGTCTGCCTGAGTCTTGTAATTTAAAAAAACAAGAAAAGATAAGTAGATACTTATACCTATACATATATATATATAGATAGCTTTTGTAAAAAGAGCTTCTCTGCCACTGGTTTGCAAAAATCACCATAGCCTCTGCCAAAGAGAAGAAGGCGAAAGTCTTATTGAACAAAGAGGGAGGCGGGATTGCAATTATTTTTCAAAATACCTATACTTGTAAGTGGGTAGACCTTAACATACAAAATTGCGAAGCTGGACCCTTTAAGCTCTTGCTGTCCCCCAACTTCACCCTATCTGGTGCTCTTATCTATTGTGCCCCGGGTACAGCTAGCTTATGGGCTCCACCTTCCCTGAGCTTATCGCCCCCTTTCTGTTGGATGCTACCAACTTCCTGATTGTAGGAGACCTCAATATCCACTTTAACGATATCTCCTGTCACACCAGTACCAATCTTATATCAGACTTAGCAGCATTGAATCTTACTCTTTGTAACTCTGGCCCAACTCACAAGGCTGGAAATCTACTTGATCCCATTTTTTCCAATCTTGACAATATCACATGCAAGCCACATTTACCTATTCCCTGGTCTGATCATTATCTGGTGGAATTTTCCATAACTATTCACCAGTCCTCTAGCACTCAGGTACTTCCCACAGAACCTAGGGTGACGAGAAACTGGAAAAAACTAGACACTACTCAATTTAACGCATGTCTTGACAATACTAGGCCCCTCACCACCATAACGAATATAGAGGAGGAAGCAGTTATTCACAACTGGCTTAGCTCTGCTGTCAATGCTTGTCTTTCCCAAAGAAAGAAAAAGTATAATTCGCATCACCCACCCGCCCCGTGGTTTACTGAATCAATTAAACTGGAAAAAACTGCATGCAAAAATTTAGAGCGTCAATGGCGTGCCCATTATGACCCCTCTATAAAGCAACTGTATAAATCTGCCCTAACTAAATTTCATGCACGTTGCAAAATGGCCAGGGCTGAATACGTCAACTCAAATATTGTGAATGCACAAAATCGTCCCAAAGCACTTTTAAAAGCTGTGCAAGAACTCTCTGGCGCTACTTGTCAACCTAGAGCCCCATGTTTGGACTCTATACAATGCAACGTTTTGGCAGAATTTTTTATTAACAAAATAAATAACATCTATGCTGGCTTTGAGGACCCAATCTCCCCTCCCATAACACCTGAACTTCCCAAACTGGTTACTCACTCTGACTATGTCGTACCGGACCAAATTCTTAGCAACATCTCTCAGCACTTAGTAACCTGGGATCCTCTCAACATGTCCACATTACGTGAGATCATCAGTAACATCAAATCAGGTTCCCCCTTGGATCCTTTTCCCCCACAAGTCCTATTAACCCTGGACACTCCTTCCCTCACTCTCATTCTGGAGCTTCTAAACACCTCCTTAAGGGAAGCTAAAGTTCCCAAAGCATGGAAACATGCTATGATAGTACCCCTGCTGAAGAAAGCTAATGCAGATCCAGAAGACCCCTCCAATTTCCGCCCGATTTTGCTCCTTCCTGTCTTTTCAAAAATCCTAGATAAACACATCATCACACAACTCACTAATTTTACTGAATCCAGGAACCTCCTTCACAACTCCCAGTCAGGTTTCAGGGCAGGATTCTCGACAGAATCAGCAGTCCTAGGGGTCTCTGAGACCATACGCAGGCAGGTAGACAATGGGGAAACCATGGCACTCATCTTACTCGACCTCAGTGCCGCGTTTGACACGGTTTCCCACACCATCCTCCTCAACACCCTGCAAGTTTGCGGTATCTCTGGGTCTGCCCATATATGGCTCGAAAGCTTCCTGAATGATAGAACTTTTCAAGTCTTTTCTTCCACTTCTACCTCAAAAAAACATAACTCTCTGTTTGGCGTTCCTCAAGGCTCGATCCTGAGCCCCATACTGTTTAATTTGTACATCAGTCCCCTGGCCACCATTGCGGAACAAGCTGGGTTGACTATTTACTCATACGCTGATGACACCCAGCTAATCTACTCACTCTCCGCAAATGCACACTCTAACCTGTCCTCCCTTTGCTCTGGCCTCAACAACATTGCCAAATGGATGCATGAAAATAAACTTAAACTCAACGGGGGAAAGACTGAACTTCTTCTTTTTGGTAAAAATGCAGCCCTGTGGGGCCCTCACCATTGGCCGCCTCAGATGGGGCCTACACCCCATCCCTCCAAAACTGCTCGCAACCATGGCATCATCTTTGATGAGCAAATGTCCATGAAACAACAAGCGGTTAGAGTCGCTGCTACCTGTTTCACTATCCAATTTCCGCCCGATTTCGCTCCTTCCTGTCTTTTCAAAAATCCTAGAAAAACACATCATCACACAACTCACTAATTTTACTGAATCCAGGAACCTCCTTCACAACTCCCAGTCAGGTTTCAGGGCAGGATTCTCGACAGAATCAGCACTCCTAGGGGTCTCTGAGACCATACGCAGGCAGGTAGACAATGGGGAAACCATGGCACTCATCTTACTCGACCTCAGTGCCGCGTTTGACATGGTTTCCCACACCATCCTCCTCAACACCCTGCAAGTTTGCGGTATCTCTGGGTCTGCCCCTATATGGCTCGAAAGCTTCCTTAATGATAGAACTTTTCAAGTCTTTTCTTCCACTTCTACCTCAAAAAAACATAACTCTCTGTTTGGCGTTCCTCAAGGCTCGATCCTGAGCCCCATACTGTTTAATTTGTACATCAGTCCCCTGGCCACCATTGCGGAACAAGCTGGGTTGACTATTTACTCATACGCTGATGACACCCAGCTAATCTACTCACTCTCCGCAAATGCACACTCTAACCTGTCCTCCCTTTGCTCTGGCCTCAACAACATTGCCAAATGGATGCATGAAAATAAACTTAAACTCAACGGGGGAAAGACTGAACTTCTTCTTTTTGGTAAAAATGCAGCCCTGTGGGGCCCTCACCATTGGCCGCCTCAGATGGGGCCTACACCCCATCCCTCCAAAACTGCTCGCAACCTTGGCATCATCTTTGATGAGCAAATGTCCATGAAACAACAAGCGGTTAGAGTCGCTGCTACCTGTTTCACTATCCTTAAGTGGCTCAGGAAGATTACATGGATGCTTCCTCAGGACACACAAAAAAACGTAGTCCAGGCTTTAATAACATCTAGATTGGACTACGGCAACATCTTGTACCTAGGAGCCTGTAAGGAAGTTACGAGGAAACCCCAGACGGTACAAAACGCAGCGGTTAGGCTACTCTGCAAACTGCCTAACAAAGCCTCCACCTCCACCTCTTTACGCAACCTTCACTGGCTCCGAATCGAAGCCGTACTAAATTTAAAGCCTTGTGCTATATGCACAGAATAAAATCAGGCAAGGCACCACCCTATCTCAGCACCCTAGTTCACCAATACTGCCCTTCAAGGGTCCTTCGTTCCTCAAACCAATATAAGTTTCAGGAACCCAGGATTAATCGAGCAAGAATGGGTGGACGCTCTTTCTCCTATCTTGCACCTTCCCTCTGGAATTCCCTCCCCCTCCACCTTCGTACAGACCCATGTTACCTCAAATTCCGTAGGAATTTGAAAACATGGCTGTTGAACCAATAGGCTCCCTTTCCAGGCCCGAAGGCTCTTTACTGTGTTCTCCCTCAACCTGTCTTTAGCGCCGGGAAACCTCCGGGTAGCTGTGCGCTCTATAAATATAAATATAATAATACAAAAATAATTATAGGCAGATCTAATAGTGTTGTCGGATAAGAGGTGTAAGACGGAGGCTGGTTTGCAGGACCACCCCATGGTTGAAACAGCTCCTAAGCCATAAGACGGATTTTGCAGGGACAATGTTATCGTGTGTGTGTGTGTGTGTGTGTGTGTGTGTGTGTGCATTCAACCTGTGTGTGATGTCTTCTGCAGTCAAGATGGATGGGAAACTATACATGGAACAGGAGGCTATGATAGACCATGACAATAACTCATAAAGTACATCTTGATACAGCTTATAATTACACTGAAGAATTAAGAAAGCAAAATCATGTGTGTAAAAACTTAGAGCGCTTTGAGAAGAGGCTATAACACCGCTGATAAAGAGTCCTATAAGCTAAGCTCACCCTTTATAAGAAACTATTACTTAATACTAAAACAATCACAAATCACTTAGGCAAAATCTTCCTCTAAAGAACTCAAAAAAACCAAAGCAGTCCTGAATTATGTTAAAACTTAGCCACCTTCTTTTAGCAGATGGTGGTAGCAATTCTTTCCTCATTTACGCCCACCCTAACAGAGGAAACAAGGGGCTCAGATGGGCTTATGTCCAGTGAAACCAAGTCTACATTAACTTTAGAATGTTTCTCACTACTGGAGGAGCAAGTCGCTATTAAACTCCGGGCTTCCATTCAATCAGGATCTCCACATGACCCCTGCCCTGTGTCAGTACTCCATTGTTTAATGCCATATTTGAATCTAGGCAGTTTCCCAAAAGATGGAAGATAGCATCCATCCTTCCGTTGCTTAAAAAACTAAATCTGATCCCAAGGAGCCTAATGATTATAGACCTATCTCTTGTCTCCCCCTACCGGCTAAAATGATCGAAAAGCCATGAATACTCAACTTAGCATGTTCCTCCAAACGAATACAACACTAGACCCAGTACAATATGGATTTAGACAGAGCACGGCACAGAGCTGGCCCTAATAAAATCCACAGAGGAAATTACGGAGGCCCTGGACCAAGGAGGGAAAGCAGTATTGATTATGTTGGATCTCTCGGCGGCCTTCGACACGGTCCATCAAAACGTTCTGATGGACCGGTTGTCAGAAGGCGGGGTACAAGGGATAAGACGGATTTTGCAGGGACAATGTTATCGTGTGTGTGTGTGTGTGCATTCAACCTGTGTGTGATGTCTTCTGCAGTCAAGATGGATGGGAAACTATACATGGAACAGGAGGCTATGTCAGACCATGACATTAACTCATAAAGTACATGTTGATACAGCTTCTAATTACACTGAAGAATTAAGAAAGCAAAATCATGTGTGTAAAAACTTAGAGCGCTTTGAGAAGAGGCTATACCACCGCTGATAAAGAGTCCTATAAGCTAAGCTCACCCTTTACAAGAAACTATTACTTAATACTAAAACAATCACAAATCACTTAGGGAAAATCTTCCTCTAAAGAACTCAAAAAAACCAAAGCAGTCCTGAATTATGTTAAAACTTAGCCACCTTCTTTTAGCAGATGGTGGTAGCAATTCTTTCTTTCCAATTCTTTACGCCCACCCTAACAGAGGAAACAAGGGGCTCAGATGGGCTTATGTCCAGTGAAACCAAGTCTACATTAACTTTAGAATGTTTCTCACCACTGGAGGAGCAAGTTGCTATTAAACTCCTGGCTTCCATTCAATCAGGATCTCCACATGACCCCTGCCCTGTGTCAGTGATCAAATTAGAAAAACCAAAGGGGATGATGAACGGAGCGTTGACAAAAAAAACACTCACCCCCAGTCAACTGATCTGGGTTTAATCCATCACCGTTCTTTAGCTCACTCGGTCCAGGGAAGACATGGCTTGGCAGTTCGGGCTGGACTGTTCCCATGAGGCACAGGGTCAGACTGATTTGCATATGGCCATGTCTGAACTGGGGTGGCGGAGTGAGCTAAAGAACGGTGATGGATTAAACCCAGATCAGTTGACTGGGGGTGAGTGTTTGTATTGTCAACGCTCCGTCCATCACCACCTTTGGTTTTTCTTCAGTGATCAAATTAGTCCCAGAGCTCTTTGGTGAGGCACTTACTCCATTGTTCAATGCCATATTTGAATCTAGGCAGTTTCCCAAAAGATGGAAGATAGCATCCATCCTTCCGTTGCTTAAAAAACTAAATCTTGATCCCAAGGAGCCTAATGATTATAGACCTATCTCTTGTCTCCCCCTACCGGCTAAAATGATCGAAAAAGCCATGAATACTCGACTTAGCATGTTCCTCCAAACGAACACAACACTAGACCCAGCACAATATGGATTTATAACAGAGCACGGCACAGAGCTGGCCCTGATAAAATCCACAGAGGAAATTACGGAGGCCCTGGACCAAGGAGGGAACGCAGTATTGATTATGTTGGATCTCTCGGCGGCCTTCGACACGGTCCATCAAAAGGTTCTGATGGACCGGTTGTCAGAAGGCGGGGTACAAGGGAGGGCCTTTAACCACCTGAAATCTTTCCACACAAAAAGGGTTCAAATGGTAGACTTAGATAAAGACCACTCTAAACCTTTTTCCATTCCATGTGGAGCACCACAGGGCTCGTCCCTCAGTCCCACGCTTTTTAATGTTTATGTGACACCTTTGGTGGACCTGATAAGATCTTTTGGGTTCCAATTGACATCTTACGCAGATGACACGCAAATAGTGTTGTCAGTCCTGAATGGGCAAGAGGCTGCATCAGGAAAAAGATTCCATGATTGTATGAAAGTGGTCAAGTCATGGATGTCATCAAACTGCTTGAACCTCAATTCGAGCAAAACGGAAGTCATTATATTTGGCAATAACATGAACCTCTGGATGCCAGACTAGTGGCCGAAAGAATTAGGAGCCCACCGAGCCGACTAAAAAAGCAAAGAACCTGGGTGTTATAATGGACAATAGACTCACCTTCGGGGACCAAGTAAATGGGGTTGTCGCAGCGAGCTTTTACCTTCTTAGAATTATAAGGAAGATACATTCCTTTATACTAGCACACAGTCTCAGGACAGTGGTCACGGCCCTCATTATGTTGCATTTGGATTACTGCAACAGTCTATATCTAAATATTAAAATAAAACACCTAAACAGAATACAACTAGTTCAAAATGCAGCAGCCAGATTGATGACTGGGACACCCAAGTTTGTCTCGGTTAAGAAAGAAGTAAAACATCTTCATTGGCTCCCAGTCAAACAACGGACTCAGTTTAAAGCCCTTTGCACTGTTTATAAGGCCCTCCAGGGAGCCCGCCAGACCATCTGAAACAGCATTTTCAATGGTACGTTCCCTGAAGGGCCCTTTGCTCCATGGGAGCAAAAAGAGTGACCGTACCCCCAGTCAAAAAAGCAAACTGGGGTGGCAGGAGTTTTATTATAGGTGTTGAAAGGGCCCTTCCATTCCACCTGAGAAACTCAACCTAGCTCCTCTCATTTAGGATAGGTCTGAAAATGTGGCTCTTCACCATATAGCCTCCTTTCACCTCAGCAATTCAATAGTCAGTGACCAGCGCCAGGACACCCTAAGGTATCTGTTGCGCTTAAGAAATTAAATAACATAACATAACTGCAGTTATTGATTGATTGAGTACTCTAACATCTGAGACCACAAAAACAAGGGTGCAGCTGATGAAAAGTGTTGTGTCTACAAAGAGGGGGAACTATGGGCTTTTTTTAACAGGTCCAGCATACATGCCTAGCAACAGATAAACACAAGAAGGGTATGCAGTTCCTGAAAGAATAAGACAGCTTGTGTATCTAGACAGAGAGGGGAATTCCTCTTGTCAGAATTAGGACCCTCACACACCCAGTCAGCTAGGTGTCATGCTTCATCACTGGGTCTGCTCCTCGTCGAGTTGGCGCTGCAACACCCAACGGGCACCCATGAAAGGGCTCTTGGCAGAGATATTTTGTTCCTTGCCATAAGGTGCAGTGCGTGTTAGGAGCTTAGTGTGTGTAGATGTAAAGGAAGGTGAGGTTAAAATAGGAGGTAGGTGTCCAATCAGAACAATTTTAATGAGTATGGTCCCTCGCCTAATTAAAATTATGTGTAGCGCGCCCCTGTAGTCGAGTTTAGAGAATACCGCGTTCAAAGGTCAACATGTTTCTTCCGAAACTGTCCATCGGACGGCAATTCTTCAGGACCAGTATCGGTTTCTATCTACACTATCAATCGTGGTCAATTTTAGTGAAAGTGAGAGACCACATAGCACCCTAAAAAGTGGTACCTGTCACTCTAGAAAGAAAACCTGTAAAAGAATGAGGAATAACAGCATCAGTAGATGTATTGGCATTCATCATACAATTAAAAACATGCTTGTGCAGCACTCAAACAGCGACAAAGACATGTTCCATGTTGAGGTGCTGTGACAAACATGTGTGGCGACGATGTGAAATAATCACTCCATTAGAGTCAAAAGTTCATGTCAGCATATTCCATCTGGTGATCACACTGTAATGACTAGTGCACTGTAAGTAGGAGGTGAGGGGTTACCTACATATTGTTATATATGAAAACGAAGAGGTAGGAGAAAATATAATTGCCCCACCTGTTGCAACGGCCCAGGATTCAGAGGTGCACCATCAATCCGAGGTGTCCGAGTGCAGAGGTATTGTGTCCCATGGCCTGGGTTACAGGGAGGGGCTGTGTTAGGATTGGCTCACGCATGCCTGGACGGCATGGGACCACGTAGAGAGCATCAACACCCAGACGGAGTGCACCGGAAAAGTTTGACATTGAGCAGAGGTAGGGTGCTCCCTGTGGCTGAGGTGACTGCGTTGTGCCACTGCGCAGAACCGCCATGGCAAGAGGATCGAGAGCAAGTCAGCTAGTGGCCTGTAATATAACAATACTCAAGGGGCTCACCTAGGGTGGATGAGCCTCGAGAATCAAAGGTATTGCCAGGAAGGGAGAGGCAGTCAAGGAGTTGAATAGTCACACGTCTTATCCGTGCTAATGGCGGAGGACCTACCCCTCACTCTGCTGGACCGTGAGGTAACTACGAGGCCAGTATTGGTGATCTTAAGCTCCCGGTGGGCAGCATCAGTGGGCGGGGCTCTCAATTACAAGAGAGAAACAGCTAGAGCGCCAACATAAAGTTAAAACCCATGGGCGCCATGTTGGAATCCCAACGAACTCGGGGAAGTCCAAAACCAAACCAAAAAGGTGTCGACCATTTTGTAATGTGTAAAAAGCGCAATTCACGGAATGCCTCTCAAACACTTGCTAAGTGTCAATGGTCAAGGTGTCATAATGGTATGGTAATGATCGGTTCAGCGTACAATTGGCCAATTAAGGTAGAGAGAAGGTTTAGAAGTCTGGTGTAGAAAGAGAGGTCTGGTGTGGGCAGAGGGCTGGCGGGGGACACAGGCAGTTACCGTCAACTAAATAACAATAGGCACAGAAAGGGTAAAATATTCTCAGTAAGTGTTCCTTATTTGCTCATATGGGGCCAGATGTAGGTAATTCATATTTACCGACTCTTATATACCGAATTTTACCGATTCTGTATTTAAGAGTCGGTAAATATGAAGGGGGGAGATGTAGGTATTACAGATTCTGTAAATACCGAATCTTTAAGATTCGGTATTTACAGAATCTGTAAATACCGAATCGGTATTGCCCATTGATTCCTATGGGCCTTGAAGCCCATAGGAATCAATGGGCAATACCTCGGTAAATACCGAATTTGGCAAGGGTGCAGGGGGTGTCACTTTGACACCCTCTGGCACCCCAAAAATAGGCATGTGCGCCATGTGGCACACAGACATGCCCTAAGGGCATGTCTGTCTGTCACATGGCTAGGTGTGCATGCACACATGTGCATGCACACCTGAATTCGGTATTTTAACACCCAATTGGATTGTGTGTTAAAATACCGAATTTGTAGGGCCTTTGGGACTCAGAAGAGTCCCACCTACATCTGGGAATTACCGAATCGGTAAAAATACCGATTCTGTATTTTACAGAATCGTTAAATTTACCGATTCTGTAAAATAATGCCCCTACATACCAATTCTTGAATACCGCTCGGTAACAGCCGAAAATACCGATTTTCGGCCGTTACCGACCGACCTACATCTGGCCCTTAATCCCTCTTATTTATTTATTTCAGACTCTTATATAGCGCATGGCTACTCAGGAGCATCCCAGCGCTTGTACGGAGCCCAGAGGGTACACAGCGACGAGATCAGGAGCTATTTACATCACTGTATAAATCTAGCTTTATACTCTGCTGAAAAGCCAGGTCTTCAATTTCCTTCTAAAGATCAGCAGGTTGGGTTCATGTCGCAGCGGGGGGGGAAGCGAATTCCACAGCCTAGCTGCGTTCAGAGAAAAGAGACGACCCCCGGTCCTAGATCTCCGGACTCTCGGGATCTCAGCTAAATTCTGATCGTCTGAGCGCAGGTCTCTCCGGGCCTTATAGGGCCTAATCAGGGTCCTCAGAATGGCCGGACCCTGTCCATGCATGACCCTATGTGTAATACATAAGGCCTTAAAAGAAATCCGTTCCCTCACTGGGAGCCAGTGGAGCTTCTTCAGGGCCGGTTTGGCCGACATCCTGGGGCCAGTGCCTGTCAGGATTCTAGCTGCAAAATTTTGTGTGATCTGGAGCCGCTGGATTACCCCAGCAGGGGCGCCCAGGTAGATGGCGTTGCCATAATCTATCCTTGATAGAACCAGAGATTGGACAAGTGTCCTTTTTGCTGCCTCAGGTAACAGGGGGAGGATCTTACGGATCATCCTTAATAATCCAAAACAAGTGGCCGTGGTTTTCCTAGCCTGATAACGGAAGGAAAGCTCCGTATCAAGCCAGAAACCAAGGCTCTTGATCTCTGGTTTCGGCAGTGGTCCTAATCCCATACAGAGTGGCCAAGCCTCTGAGTTATCGAGGGAGGCTCCCTTCCCCAGGAGCATCACCTCCGTTTTTCCTCCATTTAGCTTTAACTGAGACTGGTCCATCCATCCCGCGACCGCCTCAAGGCACATCCTCAGATTAACAGAGGAGGACCCGTTCCTGTTCAAGGAGACCACAAGCTGGGTGTCATCAGCGTAGCTCACCAGCTGGATCCCGAATGGTGCCACTAGTCCCGCCAGGGGAGCCATGTACACATTAAACAGCGTGGGGCTCAGGGAGGATCCCTGCGGAACCCCACACTGCAATGGTACCGGGCACGAGGAGATGTTTTCCTCGAACACCTTGAAGGCCCTTCCCTCCAGGAAGGATTTGAGCCAACTCAAGGCGCTCCCCGTGACTCCCAAGTTGTTAAGGCGGGCCAGAAGGGTATCATGGTTCACCGTATCGAACGCGGCGCTGAGGTCCAGGAGGACAATGGCCACGCTCCCACCAGTGTCCAAAATCCTCCTGGATTCCTCCACCACGCTCAGCAGCGCCGTCTCGGTACCCTGCCCTCTCCTGAATCCAGTCTGGGAAGAGTGAAGCAAATTGTTGGTCTCCAAAAAGGAGGCCAGCTGATGGTTGATGTGCTTCTCAGTAAGCTTGCTAATGCCCGGGAGAAGAGAGATGGGTCTATAATTGGAAAAATTACTGGGGTCAAGTGAGGACTTCTTTATTAAAGCTTTTACCATTGCCAGTTTCCAATCCTTCGGAACGACTCCTGCCCTAATAGAGGAGTTCACGAGATTGGCAATGGATGTAGATAAAGCAGGAAGCATTGATTTTATTACGCTCATAGGGGCGGGATCAAGTGGAGACCCGCTTTTAACAGAATTAATAAGAGCCGGGAGGGCTTCCTCCTTAAGGATGTCAAAGGCCTCGAGTCGTGGCCTGTCGTTCCCTCCCAATATATCGGAACAACCGGCTGGGCCAGCTAAGGAGACAGGGGGAATAGAAATCAAGATTTTTTTGATTTTAGTGTCGAAGAAAGCCGCCAGATCTTCGCAGCGGGTGCCGACTTGATCAGGGGAGGAAGGGGGATCAGGAGTTTTTAACAGTGACCTAGCAAAATGAAAGAGCTCCCTCGGAGCATTTGAGGCAGTTTCAATTCTCTGGGCATAGTAAGATGCTTTGGCCTGAGTAAGCGCCGCTTTATAGAATTTAATGGATGCTCTGTAGATGTTCTTTTTCTCAGAGTCGAAATCTTTTGCACGTTTGTTTCAAGGTCTTAAGCTCGGCATTGTACCATGGTTGGTGATGATTGGTTTTTTTCTTGACCATAGTTTTTACCGGAAGTACCTTATCCAATGATTGAACAAGCCACTGATTAAAATCTGTGTTAGCCCCATCCGGATCTGCATTAGGCGGGGGGGCCGTGCTCCTAAGGTTATTTGCCCACTCCTCCCTGTCCAACTTGGACCAAACCCTGGTCGAGAAAGAGTGAAGAGGTGGGGTGGGGATGCCTAAAGGCAGCTTCCAAGAGAAGCAAATGACTGAATGGTCGGACCAAGGGACTGGGAGGGGGTTACTTACTGAGAGCCCTATGGAGTTGGAAAAGATTGGGTCCAGAAGATTGCCACCAACATGCGTGGGGCCTGTGACCCTTTGAGTCAAGTCCATGGCCTCCAGGTCCTTAAGCAGATTAGTGGCTGTGGTATCTAATACCTGGTTGAAGTGGATGTTCAAATCCCCTAGGACCAAGAAATTGGAGGTTCTACTTGCGAGATCCATTGAGGTCTCTATAAGCCCCTCGTGGAATCCGCCCAGGGAACCCGGCGGCCGGTAAATCAGCAGTCCGGATATGGACAAGACTGCGGATAGAGAGCAGAAGAAATGGAGGTTCTCGCAGTCTGGGATGGGGGTATCGTACACTCGACAGGTTATGTATTCCTTGTGGAGTATAGCAATTCCACCTCCCCCTTTGAGTCCTCTATCCTTATGTTGGATCAGATAGCCTGGGGGCAAGGCCTGTACTATGTCTGGGGCTGATGTAGCTCCCAACCAAGTTTCTGTTACAAACAGAATATCAATGTCCAGATCACTAATTAAAAGGGAAAGGTTGGTGGCGTGTTTAGGCAGCGAACGACAATTAATTAATGCCATCTTCAACTTTCCCTTAGCGTCGTCAGCTGTCTCCTCGATTTCTGAGAGCTTGTAAGGGCAGTGAAAACAATGGGTTTGTCCACTATTAAAGTCCAGGGCATGCTGACAACTCGGTAATAGCACTTGCCTACAGGAAAATAGGTCCTCCCGGGAGTAATGGGGGCTGGGGTTGGCCGGGGGGGCAGGGGTTCTAAGCCCTGAGCGCGACCCAGTGCGAACGGGCGCAAACGGGCTTACCTCTGGCGCACCTCCGGCGCTCATTCGGCGCTCCCACTGCGCTTGACCGCTGCGCGATGTCATGGTCCGTTTTTGTAGTCTCTCCTCCCTCTCGCCGTAGCGCTAGAGCGCAGACCAAGATGGCGCCGAGTAGCGGCGCGTCCTCACCTAAGATGGCGCCTGTATGATGATTGGCAGTGACAGGGGACCCGCTAAGAGCGGTGCTTCGGATCGCCTAGAGCGAATTTTACAGTGCGGGCAATGAGGGCAGTAAGCGCTTCCTAGCGCAGTTTAAAACCAAGGTAAGAATAAAGTAAAATAACCAAGATATTAGAAGGAGGAAACAGTTAAAAATACGCTTCCTGATGCGCATAAACTCGCGCTGTGATCCCGAAGCGCTGCACCCAGGGGGCGCCTCTTTATGGGAGGAAAGCCGCACTACCATCTCTGTTCAGTGAGGAGCAGTCTCTCCTTGTTCATTCTATTGTGTGCTTCCACAATGACCCAATGTAGTGAATCTGGTGAGCATTTAATCAAATGAAAGTGTGAAGCCATCTTGGTATTCATTTTGTGACACCTGATATTACTTTTATGTTCCGTAATGCATGTCTTTATAGGCCTAGTGCTCCTGCCTCTGTACTGGAATCCACAAGGACAAGTGGGCATGTAAATGCAGTTTGTGGCGTTGCAAATAGTATGCCTTCTGAGTTGCCACCTAAACCCATTGGTGAAATGTGTTTCTTTACTGGGTTTCTTGCGTGGACATGCTATGCAGGCACCACACAGATAGTGGGCCATCCCTGGTGGCAGGTCCCATTAGGATCTATGAGTGCAGGTGTTAAAGATCTTTGGTCTAGTGTGTATCAGCATGTCCTTCAGGTTCTTAGTACGTTTAAATGCAAATCTGGGAACAGGTAGGTTAAGTGTGACTGTGTTGGGAATGCCCCAATTCTTCTTGATAATGCTCTTGATTTTATTTGAGTCTGGGGTAAAAGTAGTAACACAAGTGAGGACATCACTAGGGTCTTTCTGTCTTTTCTCCAACAAAACCTCTCGATTATTGTTTCTAGCCCTTTTGAGTGAGAGTTCGATATAGCATCTAGAATATTCTCTCCTGCACAGATATGTTGCTAAAGTGGCTGACTCCATTTTGAAGTCGGTGATGGAGCTACAGTTCCTCCTGATCCGGAGGAACTGGCCAAGGGGCAGATTTTATTTTAGGTCTCTCGAGTGGTGACTGATAAATAACAGTGGACTATTTCTGTCAGTGGGCTTCCTATATAATGTGGTACTGATTCGCCCTCAGTCTAATCTGATAAGGAGATCAAGGGAGGGCATGTTTATGTCAGCGATGGTGCTAGTGAATTTAAGATAAGGATTCAAGGTTTTGATCCAGTGAGAAAAATCATCACATCCAGACCTGTCCCCCTTTCAAAAAATGAGGATATTGTCAATAAACCTCTTCCATAAGACCACATTCGAGAGGTAGGGATTAGATGGACTGTGAATCTTTCTTGCCTCAAAAGCAGACATGTAAAGACATACCAGGCTCGGCTCGAACATGCTGCCCATGGAAGTTCCCTGGGTCTGATGATTAGCAGCTGATGAACAGCCATCAACTAGTCATGCACTGCTACCGTCCTGAGAAACCAACAGGGAAACTGTTCTTACTCCTACTCAGCCACAACCACCCCTGTGGCTGTGGCGACTGGGACTTCTTCCCCACCACTTCACCATCGTGGACCTTCTCCTGCCCATCAGCTGCACCAGTTGGCACACCTACCATCACCCCTGCACCAATTAGGACCTCCATCGCCCATGCAGCTTGTAGTGCCGATCTCTATAATCACCCACCTCCCAGATAGAATCGCCAGTACCACCCTTTCACCTGCTGGTATTGTCTCTATTGCTGCGGCTTCTGCCATGACTGTACTCTCTGTGGCCTGAGGATGAACTTTCAAAATTGTAAAGAAAATGTCAACAACTTTAGCTAGAAGGAATCAGAAGGAGCCCATCAAGTACATCTTCTCTAAGTTTCCTCTGAATATAATGGTTCCCGTGAGCAGCGCAAACTCTTTCATGAATGCATGCAGAGTATTTGCAATACCTAATATTTATTAATGCATATTTATTAAAGCTGGTTCCTGTTGAATTATCTTGGATGTACCTTTGTTTACGTAACACTCACCTGAATATCCGGCATGGGACCAAGACACTGATCTGGTGGACAAAAAAATCCAACTGACCTGCTACTGCACTTTTGGAGTGTGATCCCCAGCTGTCCTTCCTGCATTGGACATATGCATCACTCTCATCCAAAAGGGGCAGATGCTGGCTGCCATGGAAGCCTGCACATACTAACCCAATTGCAGGTGAATGCGGTAGTGATCACACTCCTTGTGAAATACCAAGACTTCCGCTTAAACAACCAATGTAAAATATAGCAGACAGTGGCGTCACGAGGGTTGGTGTCACCCGGTGCGGGTAACACATGGTGTCACCCCCTCATGACTTACCGCATGGATTTCCTCCACTCCACCCGGTCCCACAGTGTTTTCAGGGGCTGCTGGATGTGCACGAGACCCGCCGGGCCCACAGAGATACCGCGGGTCGGGTATTTCCATTGGAGCTGGCAACTCCTGCTATTGCCCTATCTTAGTAGGGGAGCCTTTGGAATGGGGTCCAGAAAAGTAACTTTCAGTCAGAGTTTTAGTAAGACAAACAAAAAAGAAAATCATCTCTAGTTACACTCAATACATGTACACTGTCTCTACGGTGGGACCGAGACAGAAAGAAAGACGCATGCACTGGCACCCTATCTCACAGACCGAAAAAAAAACGTTCAAATGATGCTGCAAATGGCGTCCCATCATTAGCGTGAGGTAAGGTTCATATTCAGGGTCTTGTCCTCGGGCCAGGGGACCACCATGACGTCACTGCCCCCGCGAGCAGGGGTTTGGGACCGGTGCTACTCTCCTGTGATGCTCAGCATACATCCCTGTCACTGCGTTTGTAGCATCTTGTCCTGTTTGCAGTGACTGCCTTCTATGACAGTTTGCTTTGTCAGGAGCAGCCTCGCCTCACTGTATTCCTTTGTTCCCCTCCTTTCATGTTGCCTTGTGCTTTGCATGCGTGCCTTGTTCCGGCTGTCAGGACCTTGCTGGGTGGCATCAGTTGGCACCTTTTAGCCCCTTTCTTCCTCTGTCCATGAGCTATCTCTGTTGGCATTCCCTTCCTTCGACCCTGAGTTCCCTTTGCTGCTTCTCTTGGCCTGAGGATCTGCTCCCTGTCCCGGGTACCACCCTGTCCCAGTCTTAGCCCGGCACCCCCCGTGGCAGTATGCAGTTGTTGCACCAGGGCTTGTAGGTACAGTTTCCTGTGATCTCTGGTTTCTGCTCACAGGGCCCCATCGTAGTTTCTGGTGTCACGTGTCCACTCTTCAGTACTACCAGCTGTCTCGGGTCTCTGTCTCTAGTTCACCCAAAGTTTCCTCATGCCTCCTTCAGCTGTTCCCTCTCCCGGGTTCTGCTTTCTCTTCTCACTACGACGACCAGTACCATTTATTCCCAAACTGTCCCTTACTCTCTGTTCCAAAGAGGGCCTGAAGCTTCGGGTGTTGCATCTCCACCCTCTGAGGTCGCACCTGCCTCGGCCCTCTTGTCAGCCCTGCTCCAGCTTCACACCGAGGAGTCGAGATGCAACACCTGAGGCGTTGTAGTGAGAGGGCAGAAACTAGGACTGACTACTGGCACAGCTTTCATTCTCAGGCCCCTCTTGGAAGGTCGCTCGTCATTGTAAATTTGTATTTTTTCCTGTACATTCCTCACCCATGCGTGCTGTGTTGGATTTTGTGTTTGTGTGCCCTTCATTTTTAGTCTCCTGTTTTTCTTTGTGAATTGTAATATTCTATTTTGTACCACTTTTCTCTTGTAATGTAACTAGCTCTATTGTACAGCGCCCTGACACCTCCGGGTAATGTCCGCCCTTTATAAAAATGCACTAAATAAATAAATAAAACGGCTTCAAGCATCCTTCAGGGACATACCAGAAGACCCCATACCAGGACATCCCCTAATCTGAAGGCTCCATACCTTATACCAGGACATCCCAAACTATGAAGATCCCAACCATGCCCTAAACCAGGACATCCCTTACTCAGAAGACCCCCATACCCTGCACCAGGATATCCCGTACTGCCATCAAACCTGGGGGCATATTATCAAGAAAGGCAATAACATTATTGCCGTTTTAGCGGCAGGAAACTGCTGCTAAAGCAGTGATAATGGGCTTGATAATATGCATTTGCGAGTTTCCATAGAAGCCCGGGTTCTGGTGTTAACATGGGCTTCTATTGGAATTCTCAAGGGCATATTTCTTGATAATATGCCCCCAGGGTTTTCACGTGTCTTGCTTATTTCCTGTCTGTCTCTCTCTCTCTCTCTCCTCTCTGTCTCTCTCAGTCTCTGTCTCTCACTCCTCTCTCTCTCCTCTTCCATCTGCCTCTCTCTCTCCTTCTCTGTCTGTCTGTCTCCCGCTCCCCACTCTCTCTCTCCCCACCTCTCTGTCACTCTCTCTCTCTCCTCTTCTCTCTGCCTCTCTCCATCTCCCTTTGCCCCTGTCCGCCGAACATCCTCCGACCTCCAGTCCGCCTGGCCTGTACCACAGACCCCTACACACCCCACCTCACCCATTGACATCCACAGACCAACAGAGAAGACACACACTGTCTGTCGACAACTGACAGGGACGGGGGCTGAAAATAGGGAAGATGCACAGGTTATTGTGTGGACAGATGAGTAACGACAGATGGACATGTCGCAGACGGACACGCAGTGTATAGATCACTCAATTGGATACAACATTGATTGTTGGAAACAACATGCTGAAATAAAAGTTTCACCATGTCAGTAGGTGGGAAGATGTTATTAACAGCATTTCATGATTTTGCCCCTAGTCAGCACTTGAACTGCGACTTTTTAACACAATGTGAAAGACACACAAAGGAAGTTTCTGGTGTGTGCTGAGTCGCAGTGAAAGTGTCCTATAATCATTATTTGGTTTATTAAATCCTGCCATTAGTCCGTCCTCAGTTTCTACGCCCATGGGTGGGCTCCCAGCGTTTGAGCAGGTGCCCAGGTGATCATATTGCCCCCCTGGCTGCCCCCCCCAGGGGTGAACATTAAACGCACCTGTAGAAGCGTGTCCTCGGCGGAGGGGGAGGGGCTTACAGCCTTCTCCTCGCCCATGCACGAAGCTGCACACAGACCTGGCAGGCTTTAATAAACCACAGACCACCTGTGCCCCCCACACACAGCACTCAGCCTTAGATCAGACCAGACAGGAAGGGATTCATCGCCACCGGAAGAGATCGGAAACGACCCAACGCAAGATCAACCGATGATGCCGCAGAAAATGATTCTCCAAAAGAAATAGTGCTGAGTGGGCCTGAAGAGAGGGGCGAGGAGCTTTACCTCCATGTAAACCTTGTTCAAGGACATGGCTCCACCTTGGATAAACAAGAACATACATGTTGAATGTGAGTACATGGGGGTGGGGTCACGGGAGCGCATACATCAGCGCTGCTTTGGGTAATGAGTAATCTGACTGTGTAGTGTGTGCCTCAAATATTTTTATAAGTGCTGATTAAAGGACACTTACTGGAACTTAGGGGGTGACACCCTCACACTACCCCCCTCTCACAAGGAATACAGTGGCAATGGGGCAGCCCTAGCCTCCGCGATGCTGGGTTAAGTCGAGCCCTGGGGGGGCCCTGGCAGAGCGCCTGACTCAGATCAGCACACAGCCCCAGTTACGTGTATATTTGTTTCTCACAATCACACTCAGTGTGAGTATGACATCCTACCTTAGACTCCACTGTGGTGGTGCTGGCCTGGGCCCCTACCATAGGGGGTCTGCAAATCGCCCGGCCAGCACTGACTCGTGACTCCCCTACCATCCAGAGACTGTCTGTGTCTCCCTCCACTCAGAGCGTGGTGGCGACGCGCGTCGAAAGAGAACAGCGCGGGGGCTGTCCCAGGGCCGTCATTGGTAGTGCTAGAAGATTGACGGCCCTGAGACCCACAAACTGGGTGCGCCGCCGCCGCGCATAGCACCATCATCACCACTGCTAGTAGGTGGTGGTGTGTGCGTGGTGTGCACTAACTGCAGTATTTGTTTAAGCAGTAGGTGCGCTTGCACAGTGCAGTAATAACGGCCCCCGGCCCCACTGCCCCCCCCTTAGCTACGCCACTGTTGGTACCGGATGCTGAGCCTGACTGGTCTCCTCTTACTTTGTAGGTAACATGAGCTCCCCCTGCTGGAGGCCCCTGGAAGTTGTTGTCCCAGGCCCTTCCAAAAATCGTTTCGCATACTTGCACCGTACTTTTTTTAAGAACCTTTTTGGTGCACCTCGATCACTTTCCTAACAGTTAGTCCCCGCCCCCACCCCATTCTGGCCGAGGCTGCCGCTGAAATAATTGCATAAAGAGGGGCAGTCCTCGCTGGTGGCCTTCCTGGGGCAGAGAGCTTTGCAACCTAAGTTCAGGAGCTCAAGACAGGCAGAGCGGAGACGGTCTTGTGGGACTGAGCTGGGATGGGCCAAGACAAGGTTGGTGTGAGGCCTCTGCCCTGAGTGCTTAATTGTCAAGTGATGGGCTCAAGCATGTCATGAACGCAGGAAATCATTCCGTTCGCACACGTCAATATCATGATTGCAAAAATGCTAAGAAAGTGCAGCATTTCTTAGAAGCATTTAACTCCTCAAAAACGCGAGATCCTTAGATTTTTTTACCTGTTCCCTCAATGTTTAAATTATAAAGTACTGACATCTGAAAGGAGAGTGCGCCTTAGCCAATCGATACAAACATGTCCCAAAACGAATTTACGGAAAAGCAAAACAAAAAAACAATCTCTGTCAATAAATGTGGGCCAATTAGCAGAGGCGAAACACAAGTACACTCCATCACAAGCAGGTCATGCATAATGTGCCTGAGGATTCAAAATGCAAGGTCATATGGAAGAAGACAACCGCAATTAATATTCTGGCTTTCCAACAAGTAGAGGCACAATCAGCCTTTTTCCATGGACAGAACTGCATAGTGTAGCAGTCAAAATGGCAAAGTATTGCTGCCAGACAGTTGTCAGATCATCCCTGGCATGTGAGCTTCAACAGTCACTCACAATGCCAGTCTACCTCTACCATTCTCCCAAGAGCTCTCCCCTTTTAGACCTTGCAGGAGGTCAACTCCTGCTGCCCAGAACTAGGGAGGATCACAACCCTGATAAAATAAAATAATAATAAATATAAAAATAGTTGGTGGTTAAATACATTATGATAGTAGGTATATGTTTAAGTGATTTATGTATATAAGTGGTCTTAGAATAGTGAAAACGTAACCCGAAAAGTAAACGAGGGACACTTGCATAAGGTTGAGCTAGTTGGGGAAGAAGCAGTGGTAGGATTGGTTCTCAGAGTACAGAGATAGTTTGGGTTACAGTGGAACATAAGACCGGGCACTTAGGGATTGGTTAAATGTAGGCTACAGATAAAGGTGGTGGTTTAGTTGGGGATAGGGAGAAGTATGACAGAGCTGTCATTGAAGTGGGACTAGGGTGAGGAGTTGGATAACACAACTAGGCTAGGATGTTATTGAAATAAATGTTTTGAAATGTGTGATTGAAAATAAGTGCAATTTATTTTGAATGTACATTGTAATGATAGTTATGGTTGAAAATATAAGTTTACAGTATGTATCGCTCAGTCCAACCCTCTTCAACATCTACATGGCCCTCCTCGTCACCATCGTCAGACAGCACGGCCTCAGCATATTATCCAATGCAGATGACATCCAGCTCATACTCTCCCTCGCCAAAGACCCCACCACCACCAGACTCAACTTCCAGGAAAGAATGCAGGACGTCGCATCCTGGATGAGAAACAGCTGCCTCAAGCTCAACTCGGAGAAGACTGAAGTCCTCAGCCTTGGAACCTCCCCGTCAGCTTGGAACAACACCTAGTGACCCACCTCCTTTGGCAGCCACCGTCCCCCACAGACCACGCCCAGAACCGTGGCATCATACTTGACTGATCCCTCTCCATGAACCGACAGGTCGACGCCGCCACCTCCAGTTGTTTCAACACCCTTCGCATCCTCCGCCTGACTTTCAAATGGATCACCCCCAATCAAGGAAGACCATTACCCACGTACTCATAACCAGCAGACTGGACTACGGAAACGCCCTCTAAACTAGGATCAACAAGTCCCTAGTCCGCAAGCTACAGTCAATACAGAACACCGCAGCCAGACTCGTTCTTGGCATCCCATGATATGAACATATCACCCAACACCTACCGGACCTCCACTGGCCCCCGTCGAGATAAGAGTCACTTTCAAGATACTCACCCACGCCTACAAATGCCTCCACAACACCGGACTCCAATACATCAATGAGAGAATCTCCTTTCACTCACCCTAAAGAAACTTCACCGTACCGAAACCCCGCGCATCAATAGAGCCAGAACAGGAGGAGGAGCTTTCTCCTACAATGCAAACAAGACCTGGAACAAGCTCCCGCTCGACATCAGATGCGCCCCCTCCCTGAGCATCTTCAGAAAGACACTCAAAACCTCGCGCTTCGGCTGAACGGAGCTGCTCCACCACCCCCCCCCCTCCAGTCCCTTGCGGGTGAGTAGTGCACCTACAATCCCCTGATTGATTGATTGATTAAGTATGTAGTCACTTATGCAAGTGGCATTGGTATCTTAACGCTGTTTGCCATGCTCCACTTGTGTCCTTTCTGCATTACCTCCTAAGTTTTTCTTAGCAGCGAATACTCAGAGTCCCCTAGACTGGATGAAGAGGTAACTATGCTGTTAGTGTAACAATGACGAGCATACACATGCATATGTTAATATTTCTTTGATATCTGGGTCATACCTAGCTGAAAGCATGCATCTTATGTGACGTTTGTCTGTCCAGTAATGTATCTTCTACAAATGATGTCCCTGTAGGATTTGTTAGGATTAAGTCAATCATTTTGCAAATATGACCTATGTGTAATGCACATACATTACAATGAGCTGTACATAAGGATGATCTAAATTAATTTTTTGTCAGGTGTCTTTGTATGTGTTTACATCCACAGGACCTGTTCAGGCTATACATAGTTTCAGACAAACAAATCAAGCTGACTTCAAGGACCACACAATTCTCCGGTTTCCTCCTTTAAAAATGTCATACTCACCAATTCCCATTTCCTTAGACTGGCTACATGGAGTGCGGTTCCTCAGCATGTTGATGCGGAAATGAAATATATAGGCCCACAAAGCAAGTCTCAGGACACACAAGGTTAGATATTAAACAGGCTGTTTGGATTTAACAGTACATCTAGATCAGCAAGGATAAAAACCAAGGCAAAGGCAAGCATACTTTCCAAGAAAGGGAGTGTGCTGAAGGGCCATCTTTCACAGCTGGAGCCAACGAGTTCCCTAAGTAGAGGAGGTAAGTGTACAATAGTGTCACACATATGTTTTTAACCATATGCATGTACATTTACAAATTATTGTCTTGGAGTACTGCAGCACATTAAACTGTAGATAGCTGTGCATTATGCAGTGGGTACTTAATGCATATGGAATTGACTATCTGGTAACAATAGTGAAAATGTCCTGTAAAAAATGTAATCAGGCTGCTTTTATTTTCCTCCTGTTGCCCCTCATGTCTTCCAACTGGTATTTTGGTATTAGAAGTTCTTAGTGCTGGCCCTGTCTTCATGGCAACACCCTCCCCCGGGTTTGCTTAGATCAGCTCTTGCTTCGATTGGCTGGTGACCGCTAGCATCACAGGACTCACCCTCCAGTTCTTAGTTCTGGGGCCATCCCACACTCCTACCACCATCCTCATGGAGCAGCGTGGCTCAATGGTTAGAGCGGCAGACCCTGTTGCAGAGGTCTGGCCCGGGACCAGGGTTCAATTCTAGCCTCGGTGGCTCTTGGACTCAATTTCCCCAAACCTGATCATTCTCGCCTCGGTGCCTAGTCTAATCATGGGTCCCACTCTGTGACTCTTGGGAATAGCTTGCTTAATCTCCACAACGGCCCCAGCAGCGCTTGGATGCCTGGCTTCACCTTGGGGGTGCCTAGGAGTGGACATTTCACAGGAAAGACAGGATGGGTTCCACAGCGGTATGAATACAGCGCTACGAGACCTCTGGGTAGAAGTGCGCTATATAAATACAAACACATTTACATTTACATACTCTTATACAGCATATCAGATACTCTACTCTTTCCTTACATGCTTTCCTTCCAGTGTCAAACAGCCCACATTTTGATACAGGAATGTCCCCTGCATAGTAAACAGACATGTATTCTAGTCCTGAGTGCCCAACTGCATGCAAAACTGGTATCATTATTATTATTATTATTATTATTAATTAGGTTTTGTAGAGCGCGTAGTAACCCGTAAGCATCCCAGCGCTGGACCAAGACACTCAGGAGAGTAGTGAGCCAGAGAGAAAGGGGAGTCAAGGGAATAGGTGCGTTTTAAGCATTTTCCTGAAGCGGAGGTGATCTAATTCCGTCCTTAGTTTACGGGGGAGGGAGTTCCATAGGCTGGCCGTGTTCACTGAGAATCGTCGGCCGCCTGTGCGGGCCTTTTTCACTCTGTGAACTGTGATGAGGCGTTCGTGATCTGAACGAAGGGATCTTGTGGCCTTGTAGGGCGTGATGAAGTTTTCAAGAATGGGGGGGCCTTTATCCTGTAAGAGCTTGTAGGCCAGGCAGAGAGCTTTAAACTTGGCTCTTTCTCTTACTGGGAGCCAATGAAGAAGCTTCAGAGCTGGTTTTGCCAAAGATCTGTCCGGGGTGTTGGTGAGGAGCCGGGCCGCGGAGTTTTGGATTCTTTGCAATTTGTTAAAGGTGGACTCGGGGGCCCCCAGGTAGATGGCATTGCTGTAATCCAGCCTGGATAGAATAAGGCCTTGTATCAGCAGTTTGCGAGAGATGGTAGGGAGCAGGGGAAGGATTTTCCTGACTGATCTAAGAAGCCCAAAACAAATCCCAGCGGTTTTCTTTGCTTGGGTCTTGAAGGACAGGTCTTCCTCTAGCCAGATTCCCAGGCTCTTAATCTCGGTTTTGGGGGCCGGAGGTTCCCCCAGACAGGCGGGCCAGACATTAGGGGGAAGGGAGAGCCCTCTTTGACCAAGAAGCAGGATTTCAGTCTTGGACCCATTGAGTTTCAACGCTGAGTTGTTCATCCAGTTCTGAATTTTAGAGAGACAGCTGTTGAGGTTAGATGGTTCTTGGTTGGGATGTGATAAGGACACCACAAGCTGGGTGTCATCAGCGTAGCTGATGATTTTCACACCGAACGGGGTGACTACCTCCTCCAGTGGGGACATGTAGACATTAAATAATGTCGGGCTAAGTGAGGAGCCCTGCGGCACTCCGCACTGGAGGGGAACTGCTGGAGAGCGGGTATCGTTTTCCCAGACCTGAAAGGAGCGGTGGTTTAAGAATGACAAAAACCAGGCTAGGGCCATACCCTCCACCCCGAAGTCTCTGAGTCGCTGGATTAAGACCCGGTGGTTAACAGTGTCCAAGGCCGCACTGAGGTCCAGGAGGATCACTGCCACTGATCCTCCTTCATCCAGAATACATCTGGTCTCTTCCACTGCAGCCAGAAGGGCTGTGTCCGTGCCCTGACCAGGGCGAAATCCCGTCTGTGAGCTCCTAAGCAAGTTGTTAGATTCCAGGAACTGGGAGAGCTTTTTACTCACTATCTTTTCAGTGATTTTACTGATTCCTGGGAGGAGGGATATTGGCCTGTAGTTGGCCAGGTCCAGCGGGTCTAGTGAGGGTTTTTTAAGGAGTGCCTTAACAACGGCCGCTTTCCAGCTGGGGGGACCTTTCCCTGCATTAATGAGGAGTTAATGAGGTCTGTGAGAGGGGAAGCAATGGTGGGAGCCACTTTTTTGAGGATGCGCATGGGCACCGGATCGCTAGGCGAGCCACTTTTGATTGTGGTGAGCGTGGTCAGGAACTCTTCCATGGTTACCGGACCGAGGGTGTCAAGGTGGATGTCAGGGTGGTCCGGGTGAGAGCTGGAAATAGGGTCAGGATTGAGGTGGCCCTCGTCGTTGGTACTGTGGTGGACTGGGGGAAGGGTGGCGAGAATTTTCTGGATTTTTACGTCAAAGTATTTAGACAATTTGTGGCATTTCTCATCGGAGGAATTGAGAACCGAGGGCCCATCTGACCGAGGATCCGGGACTTTGAGGAGTTCTTTTAAAATGATGAAAGTTTCTCTGGCTGAACAAGAGGAATTTTTTATTCTTTCCTCAAAGAAGTGGCTTTTGGTGTTACGTAGTGCGAGTTTGTATGTTCTTATGGAGGCTCGGAAGGCGTACTTTTTGACCGTGGATTTGTCCTTCCTCCAGGTGCGCTCTGTCCTTTTGCAATCCTTACGTAATACGTTAAGCTCGGGGGTGTACCAGGGGGCCGGGTTCACTCTTTTGGCTCGTTTCATGGTCCTAGTTTTAGGGAGTATGCAGTCCAGTGATTGGGTGAGCCAGGAGCTAAACTGCGTATCAGCTGTAACTGGATCTAGGGCCGGGGGGGGGGCTTCTGTGAGCCTGGAGGCCCATTCTTCGGGCGAGAGTTTGTGCCAGCGTCTATCTGTGACCCTGGTGGTGGGCCGTTGGAGTGGCGGAACCTGGAGATACCAGTCAATGGGAATCAAGAAGTGGTCTGTCCACTGGAGCTGAAGGGGAGTACGGGTCTTGAGGTCAAGGATGTTGGTAAAGACGGGGTCCAGGAGGTGCCCTTTGTCATGGGTCGCCTCTGAGTTCACCAAACGTAGGTCATAGGAGGTGAGATCCGTGAGAAGTTCAGTGGCAGCAAGGTCCTTGGGGTCTAGTAAATGGAGATTGAGGTCACCCAGGATTACAAAGTTGGGAGATGTCGTCGCCAGGAGGGTAACATTCTCAACAAGATCGCTAGGGAACTTGGAAGGAGCTCCAGGTGGCCGATATATCAGTAGACCGGAGAGGGAAATTGCGGGTGAAATCTGTAGGGCGAAATGACAACTTTCGCAGTCAACGATATTCCCGTTATTTGTTCTGCAGGCAAAGTGTTCTCTGTATATTATTGCCAGGCCACCTCCTCTTCCGAGGGGTCTATTTTGAGAGTGGATTTGGTAGCCAGGTGGAAGGGCAGTCACAATGTCGGAGTCTGTGCTGGGGGTGAGCCAAGTTTCCGTAAGAAACAGAATGTCGAAGGCCAGATCTTGTATGAGAAGGTTTATTTCAAGGGAGTGTTTAGGGAGGGACCTACAGTTGAGGAGACCGAGTCGTAGGCCGTGGCATTCTGTGTCGGCATGGGCCGGGTTGCACAGATCGCAGTTAGAGAAGGGTTTTTCTCCTGTATAGGTGTAGGTACAGTTGATGTTTTTCGATGGTTTAAGTGCGAGGAGCTTACCTGGGGTGTAAGTAAGTCGGCTCTTCGGGGAAATGGGCATAGTGGCTGGGCCTGGGGCTGGCCGGGCCCGGACGGGCCCAGACGGGCTTGCCTTAGGCGCGCCTTCGGCGCGCAGATGGCGCGGCCGCTGCGCCTGTCCGCTGCGCGTCCGTGGAAAACACATTGTTTTAAGGGGGTATTCGGGGCGTGGCCTACTGTGAGGGGGCGTGGCCTGAGGTCAGGTTTGGTGAGGGCGCCGCGTAGCGAATACCCTATCCCGCGGCAGCGGTAATCTCGGCTGCGCGGGGTCTCAAAGATGAATCAGTGCCCAGGAGACCACGAGGCAAAGGTAGGAAGAGAGTCATTTTTTAAAATACACAAAGGTTAAATTTCTCAACAGTTTTTAAAATACGGACAAACAAAGCTGTGCCTCAGGAGAGTGAGCGGTTTTGGATGCGAACTCGAAGTCAGCTCGGCTTTAAGGGCGGGGGCGGGGCCTACTGTGAGGGGCGTGGCCTGAGGTCAGGCTAGGTGATGGCGCGAATACCCTATCCCGCGGCAGCGTTAATCTCGGCTGTGCGGGGTCTCAAAGATGAATCAGTGCCCAGGAGACCACGAGGCAAAGGTAGGAAGAGAGTGATTTTTTAAAATACACAAAGGTTAAATTTCTCAACTGTTTTTAAAATACGGACAAACAAAGCTCCCGGCTGTGCCTCAGGAGAGTGAGCGGTCTTGGATGCGAGCTCGAAGTCAGCTCGGCTTTAAGGGTGGGGGGCGTGGCCTACTGTGAGGGGCGTGGCCTGAGGTAAGGCTAGGTGATGGCGCGAATACCCTATCCCGCGGCAGCGTTATTCTCGGCTGCGCGGGGTCTCAAAGATGAATCAGTGCCCAGGAGACCACGAGTCAAAGGTAGGAAGAGAGTGATTTTTTAAAATACACAAAGGTTAAATTTCTCAACAGTTTTTAAAATACGGACAAACAAAGCTCCCGGCTGTGCCTCAGGAGAGTGAGCGGTCTTGGATGCGAGCTCGAAGTCAGCTCGGCTTTAAGGGCGGGGGGCGTGGCCTACTGTGAGGGGCGTGGCCTGAGGTCAGGCTAGGTGATGGCGCGAATACCCTATCCCGCGGCAGCGTTAATCTCGGCTGCGCGGGGTCTCAAAGATGAATCAGTGCCCAGGAGACCACGAGGCAAAGGTAGGAAGAGAGTGATTTTTTAAAATAAACAAAGGTTAAATTTCTCAACAGTTTTTAAAATACGGACAAACAAAGCTCCCGGCTGTGCCTCAGGAGAGTGAGCGGTCTTGGATGTGAGCTCAAAGTCAGCTCGGCTTTAAGGGCGGATGGGCGTGGCCTACTGTGAGGGGCGTGGCCTGAGGTCAGGCTAGGTGATGGCGCGAATACCCTATCCCGCTGCAGCGTTAATCTCGGCTGCGCGGGGTCTCAAAGATGAATCAGTGCCCAGGAGACCACGAGGCAAAGGTAGGAAGAGAGTGATTTTTTAAAATACGCAAAGGTTAAATTTCTCAACAGTTTTTAAAATACGGACAAACAAAGCTCCCGGCTGTGCCTCAGGAGAGTGAGCGGTCTTGGATGCGAGCTCGAAGTCAGCTCGGCTTTAAGGGCGGGGGGTGTGGCCTACTGTGAGGGGCGTGGCCTGAGGTCAGGCTAGGTGATGGCGTGAATACCCTATCCCGCGGCAGCGTTAATCTCGGCTGCGCGGGGTCTCAAAGATGAATCAGTGCCCAGGAGACCACGAGGCAAAGGTAGGAAGAGAGTGATTTTTTAAAATACACAAAGGTTAAATTTCTCAACAGTTTTTAAAATACGGACAAACAAAGCTCCCGGCTGTGCCTCAGGAGAGTGAGCATGACTTTTTGATTGGCTCCAGCACCATATTAATCAAGCCTGTGCACGGAGGCCTAGTCCTGCCCACATTCTGTTCTGTGACCTGGAGGGGCACACAAAGTGTGCCCTCAGTAGGTGTAGGGCTACTGTTCATGCCGTGGGTGCGTCACATAAAGCAGTGGTGGTCCTTTACTGAGTTGTGTGAGTCATTGTTGTAACAAACCCTTTTTCTCTCTGTCAAGAACAGAGCAGGCCACTGACTCATCTCAAAGAAAGTTCTACTGCTAAGAACACCACAGATCTTGTGTTGACTGCGTGTGCATGTTGAGTGCATGAATGTGATGCAAGAGTGTAGCATATGTATGGACGAAGGACTTTGCCCGTGGTGAGAATCTGAATACTGTGATCAGTGGGCTGCATTTTGGATGGACCCTTATATAGCTCAGAGCTTAGACAAGTTGGAGGGTGTCTAGAGCGTCTCCCAAATAGTGGTAATGTATTGACTGTATTTCTATGGCTGGAGAGTGGAGAGCCAAACACTGAATTAAGGGAGAATGGAGATAGACCTAGCCTCAGGAATTCATGTAGGCCTTGTTAGCAAAGTACTGCTAATTAGCTCTTTCTGCACATTGCCATTTTGTAGATGGTAGGGGTAAGCGGTGGTAAGCATTTTCTGTTGTACAAGATGAAGACGTTTCATGGCTGGGCCACCCTTTTGACAGCCACTGAATACTGCTTTAGGAAGGCTGATATAAAGCCATGTGCAGAGATTTCCCACTTCATTGGGCTGTTAAGGATACTCCTGCATGGAGCCAGTATCATTGCTACCTGCTTTAAGCCCCATCCTCTTACCCAAATGCTGTGTCTGAGGAAAAGCCGGAAAAATACAACCACCTCAATCTGGTTCTGGGGCCATAGACGATAGACCTACATTCCCAGTCTGGAAAACAAGTTTAAAAGTCGGATAAAAACCACAAAGGTTATTCCAATTCCAAGACAGGGAGCGCTCTGCAGAGTACTCAAAGAGCTGTTGTGTAACTAGGGTTCATCAAACACAAGTGGGTTACCCTGTGCCCCTGATAACCTAGATATACAGTGTCGTAAACTACAGTGAGTTCTGGCGAGTGTCACAATTTCTTTGCATGAAAAATAGGTGTTAGAAAGTCACACCTATATGAGAAGATCAATGTGTGTTCTCCAAGAAGATGGGAGAGTATGGGCCTATGCTGACCATTATTCAACACCCCCAACGTAATCTCCTAACCAAAAACACACACAATGGTTATAATTATTTAGTACATTGGAAGTCATATATTTAAATATTATGAACACATTTTCTTTTTCATGTAAGGCTGTCAAAAAATACAAAAATAAATCAAATGACGTTACTTAGTGATAAAGTGACATACAGTGAAAACAATGTTTAACATTACACAATTTAGACGCAGACTGATTTTAACAAGACATACATAGAAAAATGATTGCAAAAAAGTCTGTTCTCTCTCATATCCACCGTTCAACAACATCCTATAACATTATTCACACTTCTTTAAGATGGTTGACAGAGAACATGAAACAATGGGATTGCCATCAACGTTTCAACTCTATGTCTATGTGTTAATAGTTAGACATCACAGCTGGTCTTCCTCAGGACTAAAGGGATGTAGACAGCCTCGACATGGAGACAAGTCCTCACATGAGAAACATGTGTGTTTTTATTTATTTTATAGTTTTTTTATTGGCATTTTCATGATAACAACATAGCATAATACAGCAATTAAATTGTTCTCAGTGACTGTCAAGCAGGATAAATGATCATGCAGCATAGGTTATTAACAACATTTTGCTTATTACTAGACAAAATTCCACATTTCCTATATCATTATCTCCTGTCTGTTTTTAAGAAAATAATAATAGTAACTGTAAACTCTACCCCGCCACCTCCCCACCCCCCTCTTGACCCCCTTCTCCACCCTCGGTCATGGGTGTAACATTCACTTCGGAGTTTGGAAACCATCCGTTTTCTAACATATCTCCATTATCTATGTCATTTCTGGGCGTATGGGTGACCTCAGGTGTAGGTAACCGGTCAGCTCCTTCCGGCGTGGAGCGCAAGGAAAGCATCACCTCCTCGGAGGATTCTTCCCCTTTAGTTAAATCCCTTCTGATCTTGTTAATTCGTACTGATTCTGCAGTGGCTCATTCCAACATATCCCTATTCCATTTCTCGACAATTGTGAGTATCTTTACTGACTCAAAGTGTGCATTTTGGCTAGCCAATGATTTCATGTTCCTTTTAATGCAGTGAAGGTTCCTCACTTCAGCAAGGACCTCGTTCAAAAATGGACCCTCATGTTTGGTTGATACGTCGCAATTAACCCTGGAAGTAGCTGTTAAATGTGCCCTTGGTGGGTCTAGCCAGCCCTTTTTGCTGCAATCTTGATTGGTTTAAATGTGTCAGTGGGAGGTGGGTGGTCGGTTGGAAGAAGTCAACCGCACAGAGCCCACTGCACAGTTTGGAGGCAACTGCATGATTTACAAAGTGAATATCTTCCTGTCAGGTTTGGTTCACTACAAGCAGGCTCAAAACCTTTCTTCATGCTGGCTGTGCTCCCATGTACCCACTGACTGATGAAGGAGTGCCTATGATCCCAGGTCCATTTGATTGGAAGGTGCAATGTGATGACTTACTCCTACAAGAGCAAGTTATTCGTGAATGCAACAACGACACTACCTGCATTACTCTTGCTTATTCAACAGTGCCCCTGCCAAAATAATGAGCCTCCTGCTGAGAACGTTCCGTCAACTGCTCAAGGATTTGTTTGTGAAGCCGGAATGGCAGCATCTTCAAGAGACACAGTGGGTCTGATTCGCAAAGGTAAATATACATTTGTTTGTAAGTTCACAGGGTTTTTTTTTCTATTCACAAACTATGAGTTACTTGTAAGTTTACAACTGCAGAGATTCTGAAGTTAGGGGTGGAGATCATTCCACACAAACGCTGGCCCCAGATTCCAGAGTTTTCACAGTCATAACCTTACTATTAACTCTTAGTTTGTGAATACAAAAGAAAATGCAAACTTAAACAATTGTAAGTTTACCTTTGTGAATCAGGTACAGTGAATGCAATGTGTATGTGTCCATCTCCAAGCACAGTGCCTAGATTGCTTTTCCAGTCTTTACCCAGATTAAAAACCCACAGCCAACCTGACATTCAGTACAATATTCATCCACAATGGCACCTTAGATGAGAATTTTTATTGAACCCCAACTACAAAATGAAAATTATTTTTATCCAAGAGATACACCAACTCACTGTGTTTGTGCCCCTTTTCCTCTGTTTCCTGCAAAGGAACTTTCTAAGTGCCCAAGTTACGATCAATTGCAATTTAGCAGTTACAGCGTAACCCATCTGGCCACACAGTAAAGCTCAGAGTCGATAGATGGGATTAAGTATGGATTTCTTACAAATTCAAAGCCAGGCTGATATACAGAAATCTCAGCAATATATTGTACCAATACAGGATTGTGAAAGCCAAGCAAAAGAGTTGAATAAAGTGTAGACTTAGCCACATGAAACATACAAGAAATTCGGTGATTGCAATGCAAAAGATTATAAAGAGGTCTGATGATCTGTATACAATTTGTGGTCCTCTTGCTTGTTATGCATGAGGATAATCTAAATCGCCTGACCTAAACCTACTGTAATGGTGCTGGATGGGGATACCCTAATTAAATCGATTAAAGGAGAAAGGTGTCAGCATAGCAGAACCTCTGTAGAAGTTCTCTAAAGAAAGAATATTGTTTAACATAAAGCCACACAACAGAGATGTTGCAAGAGGTTGTCTGTACCTCTAAAAGTAATCTGAAATAAGATGAAGTATGATCATCAATTATACCCTCAAAAGAACCTTTGAGAATCCCATGTCTCATTATTTTTCACCTTCAAACAGTAAAATATGGTAACTAAATTTGAAACTCCTTTACTTTGGTCCACACATCAGAACATCCTTGGATTTCTTCTGTCTCCCAATTCCATACAAACAGTAGTTCTTTCTCTGTTCGGTAGGGCTTCTTGTCCTTGCCGAAAGATACTCCTTTTACTATCTCTCTCACAAAATGTGCCTTTTTCTATTCGTAAGATCACACAACTGCACCTGCAGAGGAGAGAAAAACATTGCATGCAAAGCAAAAATTCATGTTGAAGGTTAAACATCAAGAAATCCAAATTCTTAAGGCCTGTGGTCAAGTTAGTGTGGCAAGCATCTCAATACATGTTTAAATGCATGATTACAGATACATATGCGGTAATAATAGAGTACTATTCAAATGGATAAATTTTCTGTTACAAAATAAATACAGAGTATTATCCAAATGAGTATGCAAATATATAAGAATTAACAACCTTATCCAATCCACACAAATGCGGATATATAGAGAGATCTGCAATTTGATGTTACTGCAAAGAAAACGTTAATAAGCACACTCATATAAGTGTTGAGATTACACAGTAAATATACCTTCTGCATCTGTTCAGGTGCATAACATTCCGTTAATAATGTTACATGACACAACTACACGTGTAAATATGTATAAATATGTAGCATAATCAAAAAAAGGATTACACTGCTCCACTCCCCCCTCTGATGGTGACTTAAGCCATCACAGATGTTATTAGATGGACTATCTAAAACCTTGTGGTCTTGAGCATCATTTGTTTAGAGTCTTCCAGGCGTTTCATGTCATCATAACACTTACTCCGACTCTCCTCTAACTCTAAGGGCCCTATTATGATGTTGGCTGGAAAGCCTCCCACCGCAGGTCGAAGGCTTTCCGACCGACATCCCCGGTTTGACTTCTGACCACCTAATTACAGTGTAGGTGGATGGAAGTTAAACTGGCTTCCGACTGGCTCGTGGAGCCCGTCGGCCAGTCTGAACCACAACGCAATCCCTTTAGGACTGCGATTCCTCCGTCAGGATTACAATGTCAGTTTCACACAGACTTTCCTTGCCGGCCTTTCCACCATGGAAAGGCTGTCAGAAAGCGACTTTTCGGGCCCCTAGCAGGGCTTTGTTGACTTCACGTTCTATGGTTGTATGGCCTGGGGGGCATCTTTGGAACCTCCTGTAAATCCCTGCACCATGCCACAGGGTGCAGGAATTTACACAAACTCGCATTTCTCTATGGGATGTTGTGCTGTGGCCGGTTTCTGACTACAGCACAATCTCCGATAGGGAAATGGGAGTGTGCAATTGCACCATGTGAAGTCACATCTTAATTATGCAGTCTGTTGGTCCTGGTTCCACGGTAATGTCAGTCTGAGGCAACTCCTACCGACATCATACTCAGGCCCTTAATCTTCTCTCTTCCTCTTCCTCTCCCTTCTAACCTGTGCATACTTGTAGCCCTTAAATATCATGAGTAGGAGTAGTGCACAAAGAGTATTATCAAAATATATTTCAAAATGGCGCCCAGAATTCCACTTCCCAAGTTTCCAAACCACGGACGCGGCAAGAACCTGACTAGAGGTAGTGCTGCTAGCTGCTAAAGTTGCTCCTTGACTATTTGTTTTTTAAAAAGAATCGTTTTTTGGCCTTTTTTAACTTGTGTGTTATCTGTGGCACGTTCCTTTGCACAATTGAAACTGCTCTTTGCACTTGCACAAAATAGCCTCACCAAGCCTCTAACTACCCTCATTGGAGTGCTCCCAAGCTCCAGCCCGACTAGGCAAGTGCTGTTAAGTGGAGGGCGGTCACAGGAGACACTTCCAGGGTAGAACACTTCCGGCTGCAATCAGCGCTCTAGTTTCACGCTGTACTTCTACTTAACCGGAGGGCTGATCACTCGCGCAGCGGACGCGGCAAGAACGTGACTAGAGGTAGTGCTGCTAGCTGCTAAAGTTGCTCCTTGACTATTTTTTTTTTTTTTTAAATAATCGTTTTTAGCCTGTTTTAACTTGTGTGTTATCTGCGGCATGTGCCTTTGCACAATTGAAACTGCTCTTTGCACTTGCACAAAATGCCCTCACCAAGCCTCTACCTACCCTCATTGGTGTGCTCCCACGCCCCGGTCCGACTCGGCAAGTGCTGTTGAGTGGAGGGCGGTCACGGGAGACACTTCCAGGGCATGTCACTTACGGCTGCAGTCAGCGCTCTAGTTTCGCTCTGTACCGCTACTTAACAGGAGGGCTGATCACTCGTGCAGCGGACGCAGCAAGAACCTGACTAGAGGTAGTGCTGCTAGCTGCTAAAGTTGCTCCTTGACTATTTTTTAAAAAAAGAATCGTTTTTAGCCTGTTTCAACTTGTGTGTTATCTGTGGCACGTTCCTTTGCTCAATTGAAGCTGCTCTTTGCACTTGCACAAAATACCCTCACCAAGCCTCTACCTACCCTCATTGTAGTGCTCCCACGCCCCGGGCCGACTCGGCAAGTGCCGTTGAGCGGAGGGCGGTCACGGGAGACACTTCCAGGGCAGGACTCTTCCGGCTGCAGTCAGCACTCTAGTTTCGCGCTGTACTGCTACTTAACTGGATGGCCGATCACACGTGCAGTGGACGCACGCAGCGGGTGCGCTGGTGACGTGCCAAAGGCGCGCCAAAGGCAAGCCCATCTGCACCCGTCTGCGCCCGTACGGGACCAGGGCCCACGACCTCTGCCAGTTTTCAAAAAGCTCTCAGGTATAGCGCTTAGTCACTGACTGATTTGAGAAGGGCCATTGGTAGCAACTGTTCACACTCAATGAACATAGCTAACAGCCCTTCGTGCGGCTCCCACTGTAACTATAAGCTTCAACCCCACAGCAAGGAAGCACAGTCACCCGGTCCCCCCTCAAATTCTTCCTCCTGAACTGTCGTGCCCTTCCTAGGCATTCAACTCAACTCACACTACCACTACATGATCACAAACCAGATGTTTTATTCCTGACGGAAACCTGGCTTCAAGAGGAAGGTGACCCAGTTGTTACACAAACCCTGCCACCCGGCTATTTAATTCAAAGAGTGGACCGGAAGACTGGAAGGGGTGGGGGACCAGCAATAATATTTAAAGACAACTTCAGCTGTCGGTCATCCACGGACGGACCACCAGACTGCGAGTGCATGAACTTCTCCCTGGAGTTCTCTCCCACTAGCACCTTCTCCGGATTACTGCTCTACGGACCCCCAGGACCCATAGGTCAATTCCTCAATGCACTCCCCATGCTTGTCGCCAATCTAGCCCTAACTCCAGCTAATTTTAAAATACTAGGGGACCTTAACATCCACATGGATGACCACTCTAACCACCTGGCCAATTAGTTATCTACCAGCCTCGCTGCACTTCAAATTAAACAGAAAGGCTTTGCCCCCACACATGATAAGGGCCATCTCCTCGGCCCAGTGTTTAGTAACGACCAGTATCTTTATGTTGTCTCTCCCGTCCCCCTCCCCTGGACGGATCACTCACTTATTCCCCTGGTCTGGGAGACTCCCGCCCCCTCTCCTCCTCGGAACACTACGCTTACACTCGATAGGAAATGGTCAAATCTCTCCATTAGCCAATGGACCGCTGTTCTCGACACCACTAGACCCCAGACTGACCCTAATCCTGAGATAGCGACCAATAACTTTAATTCATGGATCCAAAACTCATTGGACACTGTACTCCCAAAAAAACTCTCTCACAAGAGATTCAGGCAAAAATCTTCACCTTGGTTCTCCCCTAAATTAAGAGAGCTTAAATAGATTTGCAGGAAATCCGAAAGGAGATGGAGACAGAACTTTGCGGAAGAAAGGAAACAGGACTATAGAGAGGCAATTAGGAGGTACAAGGCAGAGATCAAAACCGCCCAAACCAACTTCTATGAGCAGAGAATCAACGCAGCTGCTAACTCTCAGAAAGAGATCTTTCGTATCGCGAAGTCTCTCTCCACTGTGCCGCATAAACCTCCCAAAACGGAGGAAGCCTCAGACCGGTGCAACAACCTAGCAGAATACTTCCACCATAAAATCCAGGTGATCTGCCAGCCTTTCCCTCCCCACCAACCTGAGCTCACAGATCACAGCACCACTACTTTGCATCCTGAACTACACTGCTCTTTAGGAGAATTCCCACTGTTAGGCACTGAGTCCCTAGACACCCTCATTTCCAGGATAACCTCTGGTTCCCCCTTGGACCACACACCCCCACAGTACCTCTCATTAGTCACTAATTCCATTCGCCCAGTCATCTTAGATGCTCTAAACTCTTCTATCATCTCCGGCACAGTGCCCCTGGCATGGAAATGCGCACAGGTGAGAGCCCTCTTGAAAAAGCCCAACCTTGATCACTCCAACATGACTAATTACCGTCCCATTTCTCTCCTTCCCTGACTGAGCAAGTTACTGGAGAGACATATAAACTTCACTCTGGTACAGCACTTGGAATCCAACAACTTGCTTTATATCACCCAAACTGATTTCCGTCCACAACTAGGGACCGAGACGGCCTTACTGGCGGTAACTGAGGAGGCAAGGAGACTTGTGCACCAGGCCAGCTCAGCAGCTATCATTCTGTTAGATCTCAGTGCCGCCTTAGTCACTGTTGATCATAATATCCTGCTTGAGCGGCTGAAAAACTTGGGAGTGACAAATATAGCTCTTACCTGGTTATAATCCTTCCTAAAGGACTGGTTCTTTCAAGTCTTTGAGGGAACTGCCTCATCTAACCAGTGGCCTCTTAGCTGTGGGGTCCCCCAGGGTTCGTCCCTGAGCCCCACGCTTTTTAACACCTATATGGTCCCATTGGCAGAAATAGTCCTTCCATTCGGCATCAAAATCATTACCTACGCAGATGATACCCAAATGGTGGTGGCACTCAACCAGCCGGAGAGATCTTCAGGCGCTCTTGGTGCTTGCCTAGAGGTGGTAGCCGAATGGATGGATCGTTCCCACCTCAAGCTAAATGGTGACAAGACCGAACTGATATTTCTGGGCAAATCTCCATCTCCCGCCCGACACTTACTAGGCCTACTTGTCTTGGCCCCATGCCCTTCCCAAAGCAGCAGATCAAGAGCATAGGCGTGTGGCTGGACAGCTCCCTTGGTTCTAATCACCAAGCCTCTAAGCTCTCTGCTACTTGCTTTGGCCTAATGAGAATGCTAAGAAAGATTCTTCCCCTGCTCGCTTTCCAAGCTAGGAGGATTGTGGTCCAAGCCCACATACTGTCCCGCCTTGACTACGGGAACAAAGGCGAGCCCGTCTGCGCCCGTCCGCACCAGGCCGGGCCCAGGGGCCAGGACCCCTGGCTCCCCCTTGGTGTATTCTAGACAGACCTTGATGTGTTGCGATTCGGTGGCCTGCCCATTACCAGATAGGGTAATACTGAAACTTAAGCGGGAAGGACTGCTGAGACCTAATGATAGTTCCAAGTTGGCAATCAGAGCCCCCTCACCGGCCATTCCATCAAAGCAGGTGAGCAGGCAGGGGTGCAGGTTCTCACTGCTTAACACCCGATCCCTACAGAGGCACTGTCTAGAGGTTTTCTCCCTTCTGCATGAGGATACTCTGGATATCCTCTGCGTCACCGAATCCTGGCTTAATGAGTCTTCAACACCAGACTTAGTGGCAGCCTTGCCGCCTAATTTTTCTGCCATCCATGCCAACCGCCCAGATAATATGAGGGGGGGTGGTGTCGCCTTCCTTTTCAAAAACACTCTGAAGACTGAAACTCTTTGCTCAGAGTGCATTGAAGGTGTAGACGTCTTGGGCGTAAAATTCTGTTCCCCCACAGATTGTGTGGTTTTTCTCTTAGTCTACCACCCACCGAGCACAACAGCCAAGTTCATGGAACCTTTCTTGAAAGTGGGCGACTTTAATTTCCATTGGGAAACTACCCCGAAGGACAGCCAGGCAAAACAACTTGAAGAAGTTCTAACCTTTTTGGGACTTACACAGATGGTAGAGGAGCCAACACATCAGAAGGGCCATACCTTGGATCTGATCTGGTCCTCTCGCCCAATTTTAGCACCTCCTGTGATCTCCCCATGTCCCTGGTCTGACCACTATCTGATTGAAGGCCATTTTCCACTCCTGTTAGGACAGCGGGAAGTTAAACCAGAGTGGAAACTACTGCGCGGTTGGATGCAGGTTAAAGCTGATGGTTTAATAGCCATTTTATCACAAGCCGCATACCCATCGTCGTCGGTGGACGATGTGGACATTGAAAGTGCTGCCTTGGCGTCTTTACTTAAGGAAGCCATCGAGGTAGTTGCCCCTGCTCATAAAATTAGATTGAGAGACAAGGGCAAAGCGGCAGGATGGTTTAAAAAAAGATCTTAGGGAATTAAAACAAGTCCTCCGCCAACGCGAAAGAGCTTGGCGTAAGTCCCGTTCGCCCAGTGCACGGGAGGTTTATACTCTGAAGCTTGCATCTTACAAGAAAGCTATCCGCTCGAGGAAGGCCGAATTCTATGAAACAGCCATCCAAGAGGCGGCCGATCCCCAGAAAGAAGTTTTTAATGTCTTAAATGATTTACGGACAGTCAAAGGGCCAAAGCCCACCTTTAATTTAAAGGACTGTCAAGACTTTCAAGACTTCTTTATGAATAAAATTATGGATTTGGTAACAGAAATCAGTCGGACCACAAACCTTCCCTGCTCTACTGAATCCCTCCCAATCCCTGCCAGGCCAACTACGAATAACCTATCGGAGTTGCCAGCCCTCACCAAGGAATCTTTAGCGATTATATTGAACCGGGTGAAATCTGGTTCGCCAGCAGACCCCTGCCTGCCTCAGATTTTTAAGCTGGGATGGCCCGGGTTGGAGGACAAAGTACTTGCCCTGCTGAATCATTCCTTGGAGACGGGACATGTGCCCTCCAATTTTAAAGAGGCAAGGGTGATTCCTCTACTTAAGAAACCTGGTGCCGACCCAAAAAACGTAAAGAATTTTAGGCCAATTTCTCAGCTTCCTTTTCTCTCCAAAATTCTCGAGTAGCATGTGCTGCACTCTCTCACTCACTTCCTTGAAGGCAATCACCTCCTTGAGCCCAATCAGGCGGGTTTCAGAGCTCACCACAGCACAGAATTGGTAATGCTGTCCGTGCTGGATGACCTGAGACTCAAGGCTGATAAAAGAAATCCCTGTGCCCTGGTCCTCCTGGACTTATCCGCGGCATTTGATACTGTTAATCATTGCCAACTTCTATCGCGGATAAAGGACCAGGGGATTCAGGGCACAGTCCTAGCCTGGTTGACGTCCTTTCTTGAAGATCGCTCGCAGCGAGTCCAACTCACAGATCTTGGGGTCGATTCCGATTCGGGAAATAAACCGTCCGTACGATTTGTATCCGGAGCCCTCTCTGTACGAATCGTACCCGTCCGTCCGAGTCGCGAAGTACGATCCGTATTCCGTGAATCCGTCCGAATCGTCGCTATCCGTACGTATTGCAAGGCTGAAACTGTGAACCATACGACTCGTACACATACCGTACGACTCATACACATGCCGTACGATCCAACGAGTACGATCCGGACTGGGGTATGAGGACGCGATTCGTACGGTCCACGTCAGGTAAGGGCGAGTCGTACGGAAAAGCACACAAACACATACACACCGTACGGTCTGTACCCCCCATAATCGCAAGGGTACGCACCGTACCCCTGCGATCATGGGGTGTACGAGACGTACCCCATTGTACGATCGGTGTACGAGCCGTACCCCAATCATACGATCGGTGTATGAGCCGTACCCCCATTGTACGAGCCGTACCCCATGTACGAGCCGTACACCCATCGTACGATCGGTGTACGAGCCGTACCCCATGTACAAGCCGTACCCCATGTACGATCGGTGTTCGAGCCGTACCCCCATTGTACGATCGGTATACGAGCTGTACCCCCATCGTACGATCGGTGTATGAGCCGTACCCCCATTGTACGAGCCGTACCCCATGTACGAGCCGTACACCGATCGTACGATCGGTGTACGAGCCGTACCCCATGTTCGAGCCGTACCCCATGTACGATCGGTGTTCGAGCCGTACCCCCATTGTACGATCGGTGTACGAGCCGTACCCCCATTGTACGATCGTGTACGAGCCGTACGCCCATCGTACGATCGGTGTATGAGCCGTACCCCATGTACGATCGGTGTACGAGCCGTACACCCATCGTACAATGGGGGTACGGCTCGTACACCGATCGTACAATGGGTGTACGGCTCCTACACCGATCGTACATGGGGTACGGCTCGTACACCGATCGTACATGGGGTACGGCTCGTACACCAATCGTACAATGGGGGTACGGCTCGTACACCCCATGATCGCAGGGGTACGGTGTGTACCCCTGCGATCATGGGGGGTACGCACCGTACCCGGGGGGCCGTTCCGTACCTGTTTCGGCGCAAACTCTGCTTGTACGGCAGTTTTCAGCTCCTGTAGAAAAAGGGTCGTACGGTACGTACCCGACACGTATCGTACTTGCTGGGTCGTAAAAACCAGCCGCGAACCGTACAGATGTCGCGTACAGCGGGTTCCGAGGGAGAATCGTACGGAGATTAGAGTCGTACGGTGTCTTGTACGACTCGTACGGAGTACGGCTCCTGGTACGAATCGTACTTCGTCGTATGACGGGACGTTTACAGGTACGATTCGTACGGGGAAAAAACGCTCCGTACGACGATTCGGAGCGCTTTTTACCGGATCGGAATCGACCCCCTTGTGTCAAAACCAGCTAAGCTGACATGTGGTGTGCTCCAAGGCTCGGCTCTGTCACCCTAGCTTTTTAATATATATCTTCAGCCTCTGATTGCAGCATTGAACAGGATAGATTGTAGAGTCTATAATTATGCCGACGATACACAAATCCTGATCCAGATTGACGACTCAGCTAAGGCTCACTTGAGAATGCAAAACATCCTCAAGTTTACAATCAGCTGGATGTCGGATAACTCTTTAAAAATAAATCCGGACAAAACGGAAGTCCTGGCAATTACGACAGCTGCCAATCCGTGGAGTGATCAGTTCTGGCCAGCTGAACTAGGGCCACTCCTAGAACCAGAATTGGCAGTAAAAAGCCTAGGCATTAAAATGTATGCCCTGCTATCCTTGACACAGCAGGTATCATCAGTAGTGGGCACCTGTGTTAGTTTGTTACGCCAGTTGCGGAAACTCTCCCCACTGCTGTCCTTCTCCACGCTTAGGCTGGCGGTCTCCGCTTTGATTCTGGCACGGCTGGACTATGGCAACTCCTTATACTATGGCCTCCCAAAAAACCTTTTGGCCAGACTTCAGGTTGTAATGAACGATGCGGCCAGGCTCATTTTTAACAAACCTAGGCAAACCCGAGCCACGCCTTTACTATGCAGCCTACACAGGCTGCCAATCGCTCAAAGAATAAAATTTAAAAACCTCTGCATCGCACATAAGGCAATCTATGGCTCAGCCACCAAATACATCAAGGAACGGCTCATAAAGTACATGCCAAGTAGGATCCTTCGGTCTGCTGATGCATGTAACCTGATTTGCCCTCGGTTTAACCTCGCATCAAAGGGTGGCAGAGCATTTTCTAGTACCGTCCCCTTGGCATGGAATCACCTACCAGCAGAACTTAGGAAGGAAACCAATCTGCTAATGTTTAGGAAGAAGCTGAAGACTGTGCTATTTTGGGAGGCTTGGGGGCCCCTGTGATTCGGCAGTCTGGTGCCTACTGATGTTGTGTGTCCGCTGATAGCGCTTAGATACCTCTGGGTGATATAGCGCTCTACAAACTTATAATAACATAACATAACATAACATAACACTCTGTATTTGGGCGCCCCTCAGTCCACAATCCAGAGGCTACAAGTCATTCAGAACTGTGCGGCTCGCCTATTGCTCCAAATTCCCCGGAGACAGACAACGAAACCCGTCTTGAGCAAACTCCACTGGCTTCCTATCCGGTCCAGGATACAGTTTAAGGCCATGTGCCTGGCCCACAAAGCTATGTGGAAATCAGGCCCAGGCATACTTCAGTCCTTGGTCACCCCCTATCAACCCCCTAGGAGTCTGTTCTCCAGTTCAGCGTTTCGTGCCACCTCTGTGAAAGTACGCAGATCCAGGTGGGGTGGACGCTCTTTCTCCCTGAATGCCTCCAACCTCTGGATTTCTCTCCCCCACCCTCCGAGGGGAACCTAACCTGCTGGCATTCCGTAAACATCTCAAAACCCATCTTTTCACCACCTCACACTAGCACCACTTGCCTCCCTGTTTCTCCGCCCCACAAGTGCTAGGAGGCCTCCGGGTAGCTAGCGCTATACAAATCCAGATTCATTCAATTTCATTCATTCATTTGCTTTTTGAAGCAATCACACTTCCAATAGCTCACCAAGCTTCAGTACCTTCTTACTATTTCAAATCCTTTGTCAACCCAGATATGTTCTGAATATATTTCTCCAGATCCTAAATTTTGTCTAGGATGAAAGTACAGCCTTGCTGAACTTTTAGCATCCTGCAGACTCTGCCCTCTTTTGTGAATAAAAGGTCTAGTGCAAGTCTGTTTTCCAAGAACATAGACCTTATTGCAACCATCTCAGTATTTACACGCAATATAAAATTGGTGGTGCTAGTAGTCAATTTATCCACTATTGTACACAGCTTTCTATTTTCAGATCATTCATGATTACCCCTACAGGCGAGAATGAGGCACCAGAAATATTTCTTACTTATTCCACTGCACTCACACCTTGTGTTGTTCTAGGTCTCATTTCCCATACAGGATCTTTAAAATGTTCCACTTGGTAAATCTTCGGGAAAACTATACCAAGATAACACATACCATGCCATCCACGGGGCAATTTAAAATATGCATACTGTCCACAAAATAAGTACACTTCAGGAGTCACCGGATCCTGTCCCTCCAAGAGAAGGCCATTCTTCCCTCTTGCCTCAAAAACATGTTGCTCTTCCCTTTGCAAAACAGGTCTATAGCTGTGTACTGATCAACGTATATACATAGCTTTTCCTTGTGTTGTCAATATAAGTTCATGGCAGGCAATTTTAATATTTTCTCCACATCTGACATTGAAGTAGTTACAATATGTCTCTGTGCATATGCAGTGTCTAATGATTTCAGAGTTGCAAAATATTTGCCTGCAACCTCTGCACCTTTAAAATAAGGATGTTTATTCGAATGTTTGAAAATACAAACTTATGAAAGGGCTAAATCATTATTAAAAAAACAATATTGGAAACAACCATGTCTATAGAATAGGCTTAGTAAAGGTCTGCAAGAAATTCTGTATGTCAAGGGAATGAATCACTGCCATATTATCGAATACCAAAATATCTACCTACACAAATAGCGATGCAAAAATATTGATAGTCAAAATATCGACATTCTATTTTTATAATGTAAAAGAATATAGATGTAAAAAATATAAATGTAAAAAATATCATTTTATATATATAAAAAAATAATGTTAAATAAATTGAATAATAAAATTAACTTTTGAAAAAATTACTTAGATGTAATGTACATTTAAAAAAATATTAAAAACAGATGTAATTAAAAAAACTTTAAACACACATATATAAAAATTCATATATACATGTATATTTAATTTTAAACAATTCATAAACTAATAACTTACATTTTTTGTAAAGTATTATAAATACATGCAAATTTACTTTTATATATATATGACTTCATGGAGAGACCTGGATGAAGTACTGGAGTCTCCGGTACTGTGGAAATTGGTTTGTGTGGTGAAGGCGTTTGGGGACCAGGGAGAAGTGTTTTTTCGAGGCAGGAAGATCAGGACATTTTTAGATGCACCCATTTTGCACTGTGTTGAACTTTTCCCAGCACTCACTACGAGGTTTCAAGGGCGACATGAGCAACATACTCACCTGGCCGAGATGGTGCCTTCTGGGTACTGTAGTCTGTAAAGGAAGGCTGCAGTGACGTGCTCAGTAACAAACTCGACCCAGCTGGACTCCCGCCAATCGGGAGTGAGATGGAACATTCAAAGAGGGATTGGTGCATTTTACTGATTTGCAACTGGCATATGATTAAGGCACATCGCCGAAACGCGTCATGCCGATCCTGCAGCTAATAAACAGATCTTCTTGACTCCCCTGCTGTGTCCCTCCGGTTTCTTCTTGCGGAAGTAATCCTTCTGTTCATGTGTAGCGTGCTAGCCCCTGGCACGCTTTTGGGGGACCCGTCTTGCAAGTGGCTGGTGTTTCATGGGCAAGAGCTTGTCTCACGTTGTGGCATTCCGAGGAATTGGATTTACACCGGCCCACCACCTCCAAGGAAAGCAAAGCACCGCCGTGCGTTCACGGTCCGTGACTTCATGGAGTGACCTGGATGAAGTACTGGAGTCTCCAGTACTGTGGAACTTGGTTTGTGTGGTGAAGGCGTTTGGAGGCCAGGGAGAAGTGTTTTTTCGAGGCAGGAAGATCAGGACATTTTTAGATGCACCCATTTTGCACTGTGTTGAACTTTCCCCAGCACTCACTACGAGGTTTCAAGGGCGACATGAGCAACATACTCACCTGGCCGAGATGGTGCCTTCTGGGTACTGTAGTCTGTAAAGGAAGGCTGCAGTGACGTGCTCAGTAACAAACCAGCTGGACTCCCGCCAATCGGGAGTGAGATGGAACATTCAAAGAGTGATTGGTGCATTTTACTGATTTGCAACTGGCATATGATTAAGGCACATCGCCGAAACGCGTCATGCCGATCCTGCAGCTAATAAACAGATCTTCTTGACTCCCCTGCTGTGTCCCTCCAGTTTCTTCTTGCCGAAGTAATCCTTCTGTTCATATATATATATATATATATATATACATACACCTATAACACAAAATCTAATGATAAAACATTATATTATAAAATAAATTGTTAAAATATTTCTACGTTTTTAAACTTACATTTTGCACCCCATTAAGTGCAACTGTAGGAAAATTGTTGGATATCCCAGAGATAAAAATGACTATTCCCACTCTAGAGAGTACAAAAGTAGGGAAAGTGTTGGATAGCATAAGGGAAATAATTACTATTCCCACTCCAGTGAGTGCAACAGTAGGGAAAGTGTTGGATAGCGAAGGGGTTCAAATTACTATTCCCACTCGAGAAAGTGCAGCAGTAGGGAAAGTGTTGGATCGCGAAGGGTAAAAATTACTATTCCCACTCAAGAGAGTGCAACAGTAGGGAAAGTGTTGGATAGTGAAGGGTAAAAATTACTATTCTCACTCCAGAGAGTGCAATAGTAGGGAAAGTGTTGGATAGTGTAAGGAAAAAATTTACTATTCCCACTCCAGTTAGTGCAACAGTAGGGAAAGCGTTGGATAGTCAAAGGTAAAAATTACTATTCCCACTCCAGAGAGTGCAACAGTAGCGAAAGTGTTGGCTAGCGGAGGGGTTCAAATTACTATTCCCACTCCAGAGAGTGCAACAGTTGGGAAAGTGTTGGAGAGCGGAGGAGTAAAAATTACTAATCCCACTCCAGTGAATGCAACAGTAGGGAAAGTGTTGGATAGCGAAGGGTAAAAATTAATATTTCCCCAAAAATTAATTCAAAATAAAAAAGAAACAAAATATCAACTACAATACAAAAATTGTCAATAACACAAATATAAAAAATATATAAAAACAAACAAATACAAAAGTTAAAAACATATTAGAATATAAAAAAATACTAAAAATGAACTACAAACATTAATTTATCAAAATTAAAACATTTTTACAAACAAATAACTATATTTATTATAAATTAGTTATAATCAAAGATATTAATGATTACACAAAACAATACTTTTTATTTCCTACCCTATAACCCCATACATTTCACAACACACATTTAAATTTCTATAAAATATTTCCTCCATAATTATTATAATTAATTATCAAATAAACAATTATTATTAATTAAAAATCTATTTAAAACATATAAAAATTAATTTATGCACCAAACATTACCCCTATACATTCAAAATCCCCACACAAAATAAAAGTAAACATTTACCATGAACAAATTCACTTAATAAATCAATAATAATTTACAAATATTTATTAATTAATAAAACCTTGAATAATTCCCCCCTCAACCCCAACAAGCACCACAACACACACATACAAATAAATACACAATTTCCATAACTAATTTAACATTATTGAATTATCAATTAACAACAATTTATTAATTAATTGAAATTATTTTAATTACCACCCTTTACCACTGTAAACCCCACAACTCAACTCTCTAATTAATTACACAATTTCCATATTTATTTTTAATTAATTATTTACCATTAATCAACAATTAATTTTTAATTAATTTTAAATAAATTACTTCACACCCTATTCCCCTATAAACCCACAAACCACTCCTACATAATCGACACCATTAACATTACCAATTAATTAATAATAATTATCAAGCAATTAATAATTAATAATAAATTAATTACCATAAACAACACTATTCAATAGAAATGAAATAAATACTAAAAATTACTTTATTAAAATTAAATGACTTTCCACCCTATTCCCCTAAAAACTCACAATCCACTCCTAAAAATATAACACAATTAACATCATTATCAATTAATTAATTAATACAAATAATAACCAATTAATAATTAATTAACAACAAATTAATTATAAATTTGAATAAGTAATAAATATTAATTACTTTATTATAATTAAATTACTTCCCACCCTGTTCCCGTAAAACCCCACAACCTGCTCCTTAAAAAATAACACAATTAACTAAATGATCAATTAATTAATTAAACTAATAACGCATTAATTATTCATTAAGACATTTATAAATACGAATAAATACAAGTTATTCATTACTTTATTATGAATAAATTACTTCCCGAAATATTCCCCCATAAAACAACAAACCGCTCCTAAAAAATACCACAATTAACATAATTATCAATTAATTAATTAATAAAAATGAATAACCAGTTATTATTTAATTATTTAATTTTTTTTATAAATGTTAATACATAACAATCATTAATTACCTTATTATAATTAAACTACGTCACACCCTATTCTCCTATAAACCCACAACCCACTACAGAACAAAAAAACGCTAAATTTAATTAACATAAAATTAATCACGTCTAAAAATGTAACACATACATTAAAAAAAAGCAATACGTATACTAAAAATTAGATCACATGCTTTTTAAATACATACTAAAATACATCACACTAATATAAAAATCGATATTATAAACAACAATATTTTAACAAACGACATTACTGACTTCGATATAAAAAAAAACATATTTCTTACCTTAATGTCGATATTCTGGACAACGATATTCTTGCAGTTGATATTCTTGTATCACAATATTTGCAACTCAGTATTATGGTATTTTGTTAATCGCAACTCGATATTCTGTCTGTGCATCCAAGGGAATATGGTAGTAAGTGATACCCTCTGTAAAAGGGCATAGTCAACAGAATTCATAAAGCAATCAAAAATAAGCATTTGAAGAAAAATCTCCTCATGATAGATCTGTGTGCTATCTCTTAACCCCCATCAACTGTGGGTTACTATCAGCAGGATTCCGTGCAGTAAGGGCAATAGTAGTTTTGATTGCTACTGACCTGTATGTAGCTGGATATAACCCTATAAACATTATGATTAATACTACAATTACAACCATTAGTGTTCCTGATATGATGTCTCTACGCCTATTAGAATTGACTTCCATTTCTTCATTGGAACCTAAACTGTTGGGTGGAACGTAGCAGCTGCAGAATCTTTTCTGTTAGTTTCGACCTGTGCAAGCAGCAAACCCAAAGTTCAAATGATATCCAACAAAGTGTTGTACAAAGGTCATTGTGAGTCTTCATTAGCCCTACTCTGTGTTCTTCTAAAGGACAACGTTAAGCTCCTTCAGCTGCCTCGGGCCTCTGTACTATTCTTTCTTACCTACAAAGTCTTTTCAAATTTCTTTAATAACAAACAGGCCAAGTTCTTTGATATTCAGTTCCAAAATGAAGTGTTTCAGTTCATCTACCAGCACAGGGAACTCATTTGCATCCAAAAAAGAAAACTCAGCAGTATACAGAATAAGATATTTCGAGGTACTCAATCTAAGGGGCCGATTACGATGGCGTCGCAGATGCAAATGGGACCGCCCGCCATAGGTAGGGCGGTCCCACTATGCGAATTGGGATGCGCCCGCCACACTGGCGAGCGTATCCTGTATTTTTACATTGCGGCGGGCAGCAGCACCCGCCACAATGTAAAAATACATGTTGTGCATATGTATGTACAACGTGACAGGCACCGTGCGGTGCCTGCCACCTTGTACATGCATATGTAGGGGGTACCATAGGTACCCTCCACGTGCAGTACCCTACACCCCCTGGGGCCTGCAACGGGCCCCCAAAGGCATTCGCCACCTGTGTTTTTGCGGCAGAATCTCCACCCAAAAAGACAGGCATGCAAATGCACACGGCGGTGCCTGCACGGCACCGCCGCCATTGCCCCATAGTACCTTGTCCCGCAAGGCAGGCGGAAAAGGACCGCCTTGCGGGATCACGGCTGATGGTCTTTCCGTCCGCCGCGGTACCTTTCCCATTCCCACCGCCATCCTAATTTGGTGGTGGGAATATTCAGGGTGATGGTGGGAAGTCCGCCACCGCTGGGCCGGCGGTCCTCACTGCCGGCCCGGCGCTGACAGACTTCCCGCCATCGTAAGTGGCCCCTTAGTTACAAAGGAAGTTCAAAAGTAATTTCTTGAAGTTTCAGTTTAATTTTTACAATGATCCCAGAATTCCCAAAACCCATTCTACCCGTCATTTGCAAGGAAGTAAGTCAATTCAAGAAAAGAATTCCTCCAACTCGGCACTCTTGCTCGCTCTGACCTACTGAGTGCAGTCTCCTCTTCTCCTCTGTCACTCAGTTCAGAACCCTCAGTACCCTCTGAAATAACTTGGAGGTCACATTCTCCCTCCCTAACAGGTATCATCTCATCTCACCTAATCAAATCTTGTATGACTATAAATCATTTCTATTAAAAAAATTTGAATTGTTCATTACAAAGCACGACCCTCACAAATCTTGTTCCAAATCAACGAACAATAAGCGCGCGGCACTCTGTGACACAGACAACTAACAACAAGGCGGCTTCACACCAATCGATCAATCCCAGAGTGGCACAATGTGACGTCAGTCTCACTCCTTGCAGCGGTTCCCCCTCCTTTGCAATTTTCACGCACACGGTCTCTTCAGCCATGCACATGCAAACAAATACAATGCAACAGCAACAAATAGCAATTGTCTGCTTCTCTAAAGAAATCAACGAAATTCGATGATGCAAATAATAATTTAGAACAACACTTTCTGATCTTCTCTGATACAAATTTGAATGAAGCCTTTATCTGCGGAGAATCACAATGATCAGCACAGTTTCCCTCTGCACAAAAGGTCCACCACACTAATCGTGCCTCACTTTTATACATAAAGATAAATGTCCCTTTCTAATTTGGGCTGTCGATGACATCTCACGATAGACACCACAAACTATCAACAGGCAATTATAACACAGTGTCTTCTACACTTTGTAATATCATCCTTGGGCCAATTAAAAACTTCAGTTTCGTCACAATAAAAACTACATTCATGCAACATTCAAAATACCTCTGCCAAACACCCACAATTGCTATCGCAATCTAAGCTTAAGCTGTACATGTGCAACCCTATTTAAACTCACACCTCTTCTGTTATTACTTCACCATAAACCACTGGAACTCGGCTGATCCTCCGAATATAAACATGGGCTTTGAAAATGTGACTGGGATTTTAACTATTCTCATATAAAAGCTACTTAGGGCCAGATGTAGGAGCCCTAATACCGGTCGGAAACGGCCGATTTTGGCCGTTTCCGACCGGTATTAGGGTTTTAAGATGTAGGGGGCTGAAAATTACAGAATCGGTATATTTACCGATTCGGTAAAATTACTGATTCGGTAAATTACCGAATCGGTAAATATACCGATTCTGTAATTCCAAATGTAGGTGGCACAGTTTACAGTGCCACAGGCCCTTAAGAGTCGGTATTTTACCACCCAATTCTATTGGGTGGTAAAATACCGAATTCAGGTGTGCATGCACATCTGTGCATGCACACCTGTGCAATGTGACACACATACATGCCCTTAGGGCATGTATGTGTGCCACATATCACACAAGCCTGTACTTGGGGTGCTGGAGGGTGTCAAAGTGACACCCCCTGCACCCTTGCAGGATTCGGTATTTACCGATAATGGGGTCGATTCCGATCCCGGAAAAAGCGCTCCGAATCGTCGTACGGAGCATTTTTTTCCGTACGATTCGTACCCGTAACGGTCGCCGTACAAACGACGTAGTACGATCCACACCCAATGCAGCTATCCGTACGAATCGTACCAGGGACCGTACAAATAGAATTCCCGTACGAATCGCCCTTGGAACCCGCTGTACACGACGTTTGTACGGTTCGCGGCTGCTTTTTACGACCCGGCAGGTACGATCCGTGTTGGGTACGCTCCGTACGACCCTTTTTCTACGGGAGCTGGAAACTGCCGTAAAATCAGAGTTCGCCCCGAAACAGGTACGGAACGGCCCCCCCCGGGTACGGCGCGTACACCCCATGATCGCAGGGGTACGCACCGTACCCCTGCGATCACGGGGAGTACGTGCCGTACCCCCAGCGTACATGGGGTACGCGCCGTACCCCAGCGTATTTATTTATTTATTATTTATTTATTAACAACATTTATAGAGCGCGAACGAAGGCCCTTGGGCATCTCGGCGCTAAGATATCTGTCGTATTTAACCAAAGAGGGGAGGGTTGAGTTTACTGATTAAAAAGCCAGGTCTTGAGTTGTTTACGAAAAGACCAGAGTGAAGGGCTGGTTTTAATTGAATGCGGCAGAGTGTTCCAAAGTTTAGGCGCTGACACAAGAAATCTTCTGTCTCCCCATGAAACAAGTTTGGTACGAGGTACCACTAGATCATGTAGACTGGAGGAGCGTAGTGATCTGGAGGGGCAGTAGGGGGTTAGATTTTGGATAAGAAAGGCTGGTCCCTGGTTATGCAAGGCCTTATAAACTATACAGAGAGTTTTGAATTTTATTCTGTTTCTAATGGGAAGCCAATGAAGGTCTCTGATAGTTTCTGACGCAGAATGATGTTTAGGAATTCCTCCCAGGAGCCTAGCGTCTGCGTTTTGGATGATTTGCATTTTGTTAAGGACTCTTTCTTGTGTGTTTAGAAACAGTGCGTTGCAATAATCCAAGGTGGACAGTACAAGGGACGTAATCAGGGTTTTGCCAGCTGTATCAGGAAGGAAGGGGAGTATTTTTTTAATGAGTCTCAATTTATGAAAAGCAGAGGAAGTGATCTGATTGGCATGAGGGAGAAAAGTGAGACGGTCATCGAAAATAACTCCCAGATTCCTCACCCTGCTCACAGGTTCAGGAGGAGGACCCAGTGACAGCGGCCACCAACGGGAAGACCATTCCGGGGTCAGATGTCCGAAGATAACTACTTCGGACTTGTCGGAATTCAATTTCAGGCAATTGGAGGCCATCCAATTCCCTATAGCCTGCATGCCCAGATTGAATTCATCTGCTATTTTTTGGCCATCATTCCTGATGGCGAGGACCAAGTGAGTGTCGTCTGCATAGGAGGTAAGGCTCATCCCATGAGCTCGGATGACATTGGCAAGGTCCGACACATAAATGTTAAAAAGTGTCGGACTAAGGGATGAGCCTTGGGGTACTCCACATGGCAGCGACAAGGTGGATGAATGGAAGGATCCCATAGTAACCACCTGGGTCCTTTCAGCCAAAAAGGAGGCCAGGAGTTTCTTGGCATTTTGTTGAACACCCTTGTTTTCGACACGGTCGATCAAGATAGTGTGATCGACCGTGTCGAATGCCACTGACAAATCAAGCAGTATTAGGACTGCTGTCCCTCCAGCGTCACGGATGGATCTGATATCATCCGCGGCTTTGATCAGGGCCGTCTCCGTCCCATGGTATTGGTGAAAGCCGAACTGGGAGTCATCAAGCAGGTGATGTTCCTCTATAAAGGCTGAGAGTTGAAGATTCAGTGCCTTTTCGGCAATTTTCGCCAAAGCTGGGAGGCTAGCGATTGGACGGTAGCTCTTTAGTTCTTCTACGTCAAGATGTGGTTTTTTGAGCAGGGGTTTAAAGAGCGTACATGGGGTACGTGCCGTACCCCTAGCATACATGGGGTACGAATCGCCCTTACCTGACGTGGACCGTACGGATCGCGTCCTGGTGCCCCGGTCCGGATCGTACTTGTCGGGTCGTACGGCATCTGTACGAGTCATACGGAAACGGCTCCGGATGCGAGTTGTACGGATGGTGATTTTACCGGATTGGAATCGGACCCTCTGTAAATACAGAATCGGTAGGAATCAATGGGAAATACCGATTCTGTATTTACAGAATCGGTAAATACCGAATGTTACAGATTCGGTAATTCTGAATTTAAAATTACCTACATCTGCCTCCTTCCTATTTACCTACTCTTAATTACCGAATCGGTAAAATTCGGTATTTAAGAGTAGGTAAATCGGAATTACCTACATCTAGCCCTTAGTCCCCTAACTGTCCTCTGCTAATATCTGACACTGCACCGTATGTGGGCCCCTTTTCCCATGCTCCCTGTAATGGAATTTGCTTGGCTATTGAGGAATAAAGGTAGTTAAGATCAATTGCAGTTTAACAAGTACCTGTCTGGTCACACAGTAAAGCTCAGAGTCAATATATGGGTTTAAGTATGGATTAATTACAAATTCAAAGTCAGACTGATATACACAATTCTCAGGAATATATTGTAACAATACAGGATTACTACAGGCAGTTCACAAGGATGAATACAGTTTAGACTCAGCAAGATTTGAACATACAAGAAATTTGATGATTGCAATGCAAAAGATTAAACAAAGGATCTGATGAGCCTTATGGTTTTTTTTGGTCCTCTTGCCTTTTATGCATCGAGATAATCTCAATCTCCTGTCCTTAACCTACTCTATTTGTGCTGGATGGTGAAACCCTAATTAAATCTATTAAAGGAGAAAGGTATCAGCATAGCAGAACCTCTGTAGAGGTTCTCTAAAGGAAGAAAATTGTATAACAAAGAGCCACACAACAGAGATGTTGCAAGAGATCTGTGCCTCTCAAAGTCTAAAAGAAGTTTGAATCAAGCTGAAGTGTGATATTCAATTAAACCCACAAAGGAATCTCCGGGAATCCCATGTCACATATCTCATTATTTTTCACATTCAAACAATAAAACTTGTCTACTACACTTGAAACTCCTCACCTTTAGTGCACACATTGGAACGTCCTTGGATTCCTCTCGTATCTCAATTCCATAAAACAGTAGCCCTCCCTCTGTTCGATAAGACTTCCTGTCCTTGCCAAAAGATACTCCTTTCGAGCCTCTCTCACACAATGTGCCATTTTCTATTCGTAAGATCACACCACAACTGCACCTGCACCGGATAGAAAAACATCAAATGCAAAGCAAACGTTTATATTGAAGGTTAAACATTAAGAAATACAAATGCTTAAGGCCTTTTGTCAAGTTAGTGTGGCAAGCATCTCAACACATGTTTAAATGCATGATTACAGATAGAGTTATAATATAGCTATAGAGTATTATTCAAATGGATACATTTTCAATTATAAAATAAATGCAGAGTATTATTCAAATGAGTATGCAAATACATAAGAATTAACAATCTTATCCAATCCACACAAATGCAGATATATATGAGAACTGCAATTTGATGTTACTGCAAAGAAAATCATTCATATGAATGTCGAGATTACACAGTAAATGCACCATCTGTATCTGTTCAGGTACACTACAGTACATTAATAATGTTACATCAAACGAGTACATGAGGCCATGTATAAATATATATATGTGGCCTAAGCAAACAAAAAGGCAGAGCCAGAATTGCACTGCTCCACCTGCAGATGCCTAAACTTATTTACCACCAACCACTGGATTTTTCACAATAGATTGACTCTTGATTTTGTCCTGTCTGTTAAGGGAGACCTTTGTGTTATAATCACAGTCAAATGTTGCATCTCTATGGCTAATATTTCAGCTGGCATCCAGTAATCTATAAATAAAATGCATGAAAGAGTCATGGATTTACATATCATAGATAATGAGATGAGGTTTGAATGGTGGGACTTAGATTATGGCTGCAAAATATTTTTGAAGGGTAGGTTAAGTACATTTTCAATGTTGTTTTCATAATGTGTGTTGCTCTCTTAATGATCTACATCCTTTTCTGAGTTTTTATTTCCTCAATGTAAAGAATTACTGAAGACAGAGGTACTTCCCAAACGTACTCATCTAGCAATTCAAGATGGTTATGACAATTTGAAATGCATTATGGTACTTTAGAATGATATCAAATTGGTGGTGAGTAAGAAGTGTATCAGCTAAAGAACATCAAATTAATTTTGCTAATAAATATAACAGAGGAGATTATGGAAGACTTTAAATGCATATGTCCATATTAGTGTAACTGTAACCTGCTCCAGACATGTTTCCTTGCCAGTTTTAAATTACCAAATGGAAATGCCAATCTCTTACATTGAGGTCCCTTAAGTTTTGGTTCTTGAGGCATTAACATATTTAAGTAACCTGCTCAGCCAAAAACAGTTTACATTTTTGTTACTACTGTAGTACCTATGACAGCACTCATGAACTAAGCTAGGCACCTGCTCATACTTATTGTGAGAATTTTATCACGTGACAAGTACTACAAACTTGTGTACACAAGGGGATACATTTGAGTCATGTCTTTCCTCATCGAATTCGCCTCTACTGACGATTTCAGGGAGAGCCCTGGTCGGTTTGTCAAGTCGGTTTGTCAAGTAGTTAGGATAGGCCCAGTTAGAAACTATGCCATTACATGCTCACATTTCTTAAGTTGCCTTCTCTTCTACACACAGTGTGCCCGATTCACAAAAGTAATCTGAAACAAAATCCTAACATTATAACTTTCAGTATTCACAAAAGGCATTTAGGAGTAGTAAAGTTAGGATTCCTAACTTTACTACTCCTAAACTGAGATAAAATCCTAACTGTACGACTTTCGGTATTCACAAAAGGCATTTAGGAGTAGTAAAGTTGGGAATCCTAACTTTACTACTCCTACATACCTTTTGGTTCCTTGGAGTCTGCCAGTCATCTATTATTATGGTCTGTGTAAATTACCCTATAGCTACTCAATCCATTCCCCTGTAAGGGCCTGCTCACCTCCACTTATAGCATTATCCAGAACATGGATAATTGGACATTGTCCAACTTGACTACTGAACTGACTCAAGGGAGAACACAATGTCCAAGTTTATAATCATGCCCAAGTTGAAATATTCTTAGAATGTAGGTTGCTTGGAGGCAGCAAACCCACTGCAAACAACTGTTGAATTGCCATCGGAGTCACCTAGAACAAAAATCTCCAAACGAAGCTCTCCCCATCCAAAGATGATAATGATGTAGTTACTGTGAGATGTGATTATTAAACCTCTTCTTTTTTCAGATAAAAATGAGTGTGTATGTTAATTTTGTACATTTGATATTTCCAGGTCTGAAGTCGATATGCTGGGGCACCAGGAGCAGGAATATGTTGACTAGGTGGTAAATGTTTCCATATATAACCTTCCCATTGTTTGGATGATTTAAAGAACCCCATCCTCGCCTTCTGAAAATAGTTACTAAGCTATGACTTAATCCAAAGAGACCAGATTCACCAGCTCTGAAAGATTATACTTATAAACAACATAGAACTTGTCTCCAGAGACAAAAAGGTGCTGAATAGGAGACATTTGACCAGTCATTATTCAAGGCTAAATTTAAATATTCATTGAGCAGTCTTTAATTTGTCTTTCATGCCTTATAGTGGGCAAATAAACTAAACTCCCCTTAAGTTCCTATGTATGCCCGCAACAGTCAAATGGTCTAATATACGCTGAATATATATTTTCATGTAATGGAGTTGGAGTTCAAGGTCTTTTAAGTGGGCACTATTTGTTCAATAGTGTGGATTTGGTAGGAGACTGAAGGCCTCTTTCTGAAGGGCCAACTATTTGTCATAGTAGAACTGCTCCAGGTAAATACAAATACCTCAGGGCGTGGTATTTACCTGATATTTCTTCCCTGTTTCCATGATCTGAATGAGACAGAATATACATTATCAGAGGTTTGTGGACGAATTACTGCATGCTTTACTTCTTTCCAAGCAGTTTGCCCCCTATTACATTACGCCAGGTTTTGTTGCCATAATGTAAATTGTGAAAATGACCTTATATGCATTTTCCCTGCATAACTTGTCATCCCATTTCGAGCACACACTCTCATATGCACCCAAAATAAGATCACGTTGGATTCTGGTATCTGTGGCCAAAGCTGCTACACAAAATGCACATTGCACTGTAGATTCTAGCACTACATTTTTAGGTCTCATCTACGAGACAACTGTTAGCTGTCTGGTTGTGAAAGACTTTATGTGGGCGATATCAAAAACTTACAGTGGCTTGGAGCCCACCTATTGCTCTCATTGATTGCCATTATTGATATTCTTATTTGCTTGCTTCTTAGTCAATAGTTTTCGTTCTTCTTCCTTCCTCTTCTTGTCAAACCCCACTATCCACATACTCTGAGTTGCTGCTTCTCCCCTCCTTTATCACTTCTGCCCAATCTGAATGTATTTTTATTTTTATTACCCCTAAACACACTCCCCCATTGCTTACTCCATCTGCGCCATGCCCATCCCTAGTGGTTCGTTTATTTTTATTTTTTTTTAATGTTTCTAGGAGGGCCCAGCAGCTCCCATTTGCTGCTGAGCTGCTCCTTTTATGGAGTTTGCTTTAGCGGAATTTAAAATATTTCTTTTTATTTACCACAACAAGTGGACCCCGTCATCTTGGTTAGCTAGATTAAAAAAATGAAAAAGATGCCCACATAATTCAGTAGGTGTGCATGCAAAGTGACATGAGTGCATAAGTCACCATGCTTGCACCTATGAATGACATAAGGGCCAGAAATATCATGAGGATTACATGCTATTCGTGTGTCACACCATGACAGATTAATTTTTGCTGCCACTACTTCGGTAAAAAGCATTTTTCTTTTTATGAATGCTTATTACATAATTGACAAACATGTTTTGGCAAAACCAATAAGTACTAAATGCGAGGCCTGTTGGCTTTGTCAATGTTTGTTTGTATTAGAGAATAGATATGGTCTAAATAGACGCCGAGATGACCACTTTCTGAAAGTGAAGATAGATCACAGTCAATTGGTAGCCTTCCATGTTCAGCATGGTCTTCACTATGACCGTAGGCATTGGACAGAGGTTCATTTTATAGGTATTGCCCCACAGTTATTTTTTAATACTTATACCAATGACATTCACCATAGCTCATAAACTCCAAACACTACTGGGAGAATTCAATTGGGAGAATTATAACTTAAGAACAAGCCTATAAAAGTGGGTCCCTTTTATTTTGGGGATTCCTACTTATCTGAAGTACCTATCTGTGCTTCCCAATTTTACACCCGCTTTTTCCTGAGATAAAGAAAATTCTAAGCAACCAAATTATCTTTAAGTGCAGCTTGGTTGGCCCCTTGGTGAGTCTGTCTATTTCATACACCCATCAATAGGTTTGCTCATTAGTTCCCTTTGCTCACATTAGGGCATGTGAAACTCAAGTAGCAATGGCATCAATAACCCTCCTCCTACCGCGCCTCCCAGGGCAGAAAGGACTCCTACCTCTTTGTGAACACTAAAGTTCAATGCAAGTCAAATAAATCCCCAAAGGAGCACATAAATTTGTAGGCCTACAACACCTATCAGGGAAAACGTAACAATACAACTACAGGCAGGCACAACGTTGGTCTAATAAGATGACTAAGACAATAGATAAAGCAACAGATTTCAGCCATCATTTCATTAACCTTTAGTGTCCATCTTTAAAATGCAAATATGTATTTAAAATGTTATATTGCTTTATTTGCTTATTTTCTTTGCATTTTCTATAGCACGATCCTATCCAAGGGTGTTAAAGTGCTTTACAGTGTGCCATTAACAGACCACTAGTAGAAGCAGCGACTAATAAATTAGCAAAGAATCATATTAAACTAGGGGTGGAAGAAGGAAGTAGATATTTGTTTTTATTGTATTTTTGTGTAATTTTTATTGTTGTTGTTTACACACATAGAAAAAAGAAAAATACCGAACAAAAGCACAATGCCAATTGACACATTGTACCTGATTTCTGGATATATACAAAAGACCGATTAACAAATCCATATTACATTTCATATTGACACATTGTGCCTGATTCCTTGATATGTACACAAAAAGGATATTCTACTCTTACATCAGCTTAGATAGACCAGCAATTGATCACGGAGATATATACCATTGATTACACCTTAAATACCCGGAAGCCCCATATTATAATCATAATCCCACAGATCATCGATCACCGAAAAAGAAAAAGAGTTATAGCATATTTAGATATTAACATATTTGAACCAAGGGGATTTCCAACATTTAATATCCATAAATACCCACATTACCGAAGCCAGTCTGTTATAGGAGGCCACAATTTTTGTCCCTTTTCTCGTCTCCTTCGTCCTTTTAGTCGACACACTAAGCTCTCTAAATTATGTACAGCTAAAAACCGTGAGCGCCATTTACAAAAAGTAGGATGGTCAGGGCTAATCCAATTGGAAGTGATACAGAGTCTAGCTACGGCCATTGCCATAAAGACAAACCCTGTAACAGAACGTGACCAACTCCCGTTCACCCCCACACCCATAATGACCATGTCTGGAGAGATAGATATGGGAAGCCCTAAGACCTTGGCCAGAAAAAAATCCAGATCCTGAAAGAATGTCATTAACATAGGGCAAGAAAAAAACATGTGCACTGTGTCTGCTAATAACACCCCACACCTATTAAAAGAGACTGCCTATACTTCCTCCTCATTTGGCTATTTCTCCCGGTGTGTAATACAAATCAAAAATGGACATGAAATGTTGACTTCGAAGACAACCCAAAAATAAGGTCTGATTGGCTACTGTGGAAAAGTAAATTTTGCCATGTTCTGTGTCCCTACGTGTCACCCATCATATGTTATGTGTGCATGATTAAATATGCATATGCATTCCCCATGTTCGATTAATGACGCAATTATAGTTGTGTCCACCTCTAGTATGCCAGTTTCCAGTTCTCGTGAATACTACGAATATCAGGCCTATGTAAAGCTACGTTGCCACGTTTCTCAGTGTGCACGTTATTCTATTATAAAGTCCCCGTTTCTAGGCCTCAAAAGGGCCTGGACACCAGATTCAGCTCCTGTCTCCTGAAGCCTCGCTGAGGAGCGATACAGCCCCCACCTGTATCCTCGACCCTTCACTTACTTCCTGCCTCGCAGTGCCCGGCTCAGCCTGGCTCAGTCTCTGAGTCTGCCAAGAATATGTTATGATTCCAGTTATCAGTTCAGTCCTCCTTCTCTGCATTCCTAAGCTACTGAACTGCATCAATAGTTTCCGTCATTGTCTAGCCTTCACGTCTCCACGTTAGAGAAATACTGCATTTAATGGTCATTTAATATTCTTCATCACGCACTACATGTAGAATAATGCATGGTCCAGTCTTAGAGTCTGTTAGCCTTTCCTCTCCTGACTTCTAGTTTATATCAACATGTTCTCTAAACATCAGATACTAGATACTGTTTAGGTACATGTCGCCCTGACTCTCCAGACTTCAGTCTCTGCTCCTAGCACAGAGTTCATAGCCCCCAGCTTCTCCTAGTGATACGTCATTTCTAGTTTGCGCGCACCATCAGGTTAGAGGTCCCGGCTCCTTAGGTAGCCCCCTCCATGGTTTCCGCCCCATTCATGACATATTCTGTTACGTTTGCATCACATGTCTATGTATACGCCCAGTTACACCTACTTTCGCCCTTATCTTTCGCGACTGCTACGCGTCACGCCTTCTGCTCCACCCACTGCTACGCCTACTGCAATGTAATGCTATGTGTTTGCGTTATGTATATATGCTCATGTATTGTTATTAAAAGTCAGCGCGCTCATCCCAGACCGAGCCCCAGCAGCTGCTGGGCCCTGCCATCCTATTCCTATGCAGGTTGTCCTGTTCCTGTCCTTATGCTGTAATAAACCTGCGAAACTCCTACTACCTCGAATCTTGACTCTTATTTATTGAGCTATCTGTTATGATATATGTCTAGTCAAAAAGAGAGGTATTATTTATTTATTTACCACATAATGGCGCCCGAACAGGGACTTGCCCTTTCCCCACGCGTCGGTGAAGCCACGCCGACCCCCTGACCCTCTGCAGTCGTGACGGAACTCTTCTGTGCACCGGCAGATATTTCTGCTTCAAGTATCCCTCAGGCCCACGGAGGAGACGGAGGAGGCGGTCCAGCATCCAAACGAGACGGTGGAGGAACGCGGCGAGTCCCGACCAGAGCCCAAGCCAAGAGTCCAAGGTCCGAGGTATCCGGAGGCCCACCCGTAACTGAAGTCCGAAGTTCGTCGTCCGTCATCGTAGCAGTCCAGTCCAGTCCGAGGCTTTCCGTTCTTGCTGCCCGGTGAGTACCATTACTGGGGTAGTATCTAGACAGGGTCAATCTAAATTGACTCTGGTCCGTGGGTTGGTGGTACACAGACTCACAAACGAAGTGTTCATCTAGGTGGATACGGGTCTTGATGCGTCCCTTTACGGGACCGGTATGTTCCGTACTGTTTCAGCAGTGCATCCAGTAACTCTAGTCTGTTCCGTTCTCGAGAAATTCTTGTGTTTCTGTTCTCAGTATTCCAGGTAATATTCTGTCCGAACTGTTATGTTATGATGTTGTTCAATGTATTTCCAATGTCGTGGTATGCCTGAATTGTTCTCCAAATTGTTATTGTTTCTCGTGTATTGTATTGTGTTCCGATTCAAGTTTACAATGTCTCTCTTTTCGAGATTACGTCAGCTAAAAACTAGAAAGGGTTTGTTAGAAGAAGCAGTTCCTGTCCCGCCGAGGGACAGTCCAGGTCACTTTATGTATCAGAAGCATGGCATAAGCGCCATATTGTATCTAGATTTATGGGTAGAGTATACCAAACAGTTAGAAGAAAAGTATAGATGGCCCGTATCGGGTACATGGGATGCCGAGTGCATCATGCGAGTAGAAGAAGCATTATGGAAAAAGAAAGCCAGACAATCACAGAAAGATGCCATCGAGTTATGGCGTAAAGAAGCTCATAAGAGAACTGAAAAGGAAATCAGAAAGTCAGAATTAAGTAGAGAATCCTTAGAACGAGCACAAGAAAAAGAACTAATCGAGATTGGTGAACAAGTCAAAGCCGAACAGTCAGACAGACAGAGGCATGCCCTTAATAGGGGTATGTATCCTCTTTTTGCCGAGGGTTTGCCAAAAGCGACCCCAGAGGCATCCAGTAATTTCCCGCCACCATTAGTTCCGACCAAGCTACGTCACAAACAGACCGCAGCTGATATTTTTATTTCGTCCTATTTGGACGACACAGTCCCAGAATATGCAAATCCTGTTCGCGCTCCACCAGTCCCTGTAAATCAGGCACTTCCCGCTCCTCCAGACACCGGAGTACCTGTTACGGTACCCCCGGTCCAGTCCGTCATACAAGTCCAGCCTACATTTCCATTTCCCACTCTGCCAGGACGAAGAGCCTCAGTAGACCTAGACTCCAGTTTAGGGGCCGCAGGGGGAGGTACTCCTCAAACCCCGCCGCCACACAAGCGTTTAACGTTATCCGAATTACATGCACAAGCGTCACAGCGTACGCCCAGACATCAGACTGTAGCAGAAATAAGAAAATCCCTTGCCGAATGCGGCTATGATCCAGTCCCAGGCGAGGATAATATGGTTTTATATTCATTCCGCGTAAGAAAAGTGGCCGAGTATCTAGTCACCTTACCGAATATGAAAGAAGATCTAGACAGAATATATCGTTTCATCCGTACAGGAGATGATCCAGAAAGTATTAGCGAGGCCATGTCTCAAAGGAAAGCCGAGATCCAGCTCATGATATTAAAGTTTCTGATCAATTGTCTAATAAGAGAACAAGATTATCCGTCTAAAGATCAAGGCGAAATGAAAATCCTGACAAGGTGGAGTGATAATATAGCCGAGGGTAAGCACAAGACCGTCGGTGCTATGGAGAGTATGTACAAGAAAATCCGTAGAGAAATAATAAAATTACACGAACAGCGTAAAGCAGCACAAGTAAGCGAGAAAGAAAGTAACTCTGATACTGAAGAGGTAGAGGACGAGAATCCCGCCAGAATAGCGTATGTAGGAAAATCTAGATTTCCAGATCGCCATTTACGCCTAGAACACAAGTCTACTTTCCATCATCCAGCACCAGAACAAGGTTCACTAGAACAAGTATTCCAAGCTACCGATCACATTCTGAAATCACGAATCGGTTACAGTGAGTTAAGTACCATGCATGAACAAGAACTAGCCCGATCAGCAGTCCGATGGATTACTGATTCTACCACTTTTCCAGACGAAATAGTGGCACAAATGTTCCTGAAAATGCCCCCAGCCGAGCAACGACTGGTGGGTATGTATATGATTCAGCACCTCATTACTTTGTATGAGGGTCAACACTCTGATCCAGGCCCGTTACATGATATCCTGAACGAGTTACTCCAGTATAGATGGAAAGGTTTAGGTACCGATTTAATTAGTGTCATTCTAGAACAGCGTCACAAATATAGAACGTTTCTGAACCCGCATTTTGTTCATGCCTCACCTCCAGAAGGTAAACCATTTTACATGGAGAGACAGAATCCGTTACGAGAAGTCCACCCAGTTAAAGGAACGGGTGGCGAAATGCAGCGAGTGTTTGTATACACTCCGATTACAAAGATGGAACTCCTCGAGATGAAGAAATTAATTCCCTGTCATGACAAAGATCCAGCAGGGTTCCATAGAGAATTAAAAGACATGCTCCGTATGGGAGAATACACATACCCAGATATCATTAAAATGTTAAAGGTCCTGTTGCCCGCAGGGGTGTATGAGAAGCTAAAGGAAAAAGAATGGGAGGTGGGAGAGAAAAAGATCGATTGGGCAGTTCTAGAAGCTGAAGACAAGGCACGAGTACCAGGTACCGGTCTTGGAGATAAATGTAAAGAATTACCAGAATTATTGATACAAGTTTTACCCAGATTATTGACAACTAGAAAAGAAGACTGGGATGCAATCTCAGCCTGTAAACAGAAGCAAGATGAGGATATTAGTGATTTTTATTCTAGATTTGAAAAATGTTTCAGCATCAACAGTGGCCTCAAGACAAGTAGTGAGTCATACCCTCACCTTTTTGTTACTAAATTAGTCGAGAATTCAAGTCCACAAATTAAAAATCGAGTTCTGAAAGTCGAAAGTACCTGGCAAGCTAATACCCCGTCCCAGATGTTGCAGATGCTTCAGTATCATCAGAATAGAATCAGAGAAGAGCAAGAACACGAGAGAAAACGTATGAAAGACACGAAAATGAAAGTACTAGTTGCACAATCTGTCCCTCAAGACAGTCAGAAGAGGGGTCCGAATCAAGCCAGTCATCCTGCAGCTCCCGTTAAAGGGAACTGCAATTATTGTAAACAGCCAGGTCATTTTATAAATGAGTGTGCAGTTCTGAAACACAACATAGCTACTGGTAAGACTAAAGAAAGACCACGTCCGCCTAGACAAGAACAAGTTTCACAGATTCCTCAGCCACAGAATGCACCACAGACAGTTACCGCACCGCAGCCTATTGCTGCAACACAGCATGTTACATCGCAGATGTACCAGTATGCACAGTCTGAGTATCCAGAGTACCAGCAGTATTCATGAAACAGCCTAGAGAGGGAGGTAGGCTTGCCTCTCATCGAGATACCTGTAGATCAAGAAGGTCCCTATGTTCACAGTCAAGTATTAGGGAAAGACAGAAAGTTTTTGATTGATACAGGGGCAAGTAGGACCACAATTAGTCATGCCGAAGTTCCAGGGGCTCCGCTCTCAGGCTCAAGAAATGTTTCCCTTGGATTTTCAGGAAAACCTATCGTAAATGAGATTTCAAAACCAGTTTCTCTAGAAGTAGGTCCATTGTCCCGTACTACTGATCTGTTACTTACTAAGTCATGTCCAGAAAATCTATTAGGCATTAAAACACTGAAAGAGTTAGGTGCAGTTATATGCTGTTCCCCAGAGGGAATACGATTGTTCCTACGTGACTTTAAGGGTCACTATGTATTACGAGATTTTGATTCAAGACTGTCTAATGTTCCGCAGCATTTATGGGCGCAAGGTCCAACTGATGTTGGTTACATGCAAATCACACCCTATCGTGTGACTCTCAAGCCAGGTGTAGTGTTACCACGAATCAGACAGTACAGATTGCCACCTGAGGCTGTAGCAGCCTTATCCAAAATTATTGACGAGCTCATGGCTCAAGGAGTGGTTGTAGAAACTGACTCCAACGTATGTAATTCTCCGATCATTCCAGTCATGAAACGTACTGATCCAAATGCACCCCCAGTATATCGATTAGTGATTGACCTACGAGAGCTTAATAAATGTATTATTCCGCAGTACCCAGTTGTCCCAGATATCTCTTCCCTATTAACGGCCATTGATTCCGAAGCCACGTTCTTCACTGTCATAGACCTCAAGAACGCATTTTTCAGTGTTCCTATTCATCCAGACAGCCAGTTCCTTTTCGGATTTTGTTTAAATGGAAGGAGCTATATGTTTACACGAGCTCCTCAAGGTTTCACAGAAAGTCCTAGTATTTACAGTCAAGCACTCAAGAGACAACTAGACAACATTCACATGCCAACTGACACTGCCCTGCTCCAGTATGTCGATGATCTACTGATCACAGCCCGTTCTGAACGTGCTTGCGAGCGAGCATCACTTACAGTCATGTATTTCCTAGCCGAGATGGGGCACAAGGTGTCCCCTTCTAAGCTTCAATTCTGTGTCCAGCAAGTGGTCTACTTAGGACACTTACTGTCCAAGAGGGGTAGGCAGTTGACACCAGACCGTATCCAGTTAATAGCGAGTCTTCCCCAGCCCAAGACCCAGAAGGAGGTACGTGCTTTTATCGGCCTTACTTCTTACTGCAGACAATGGATTCCTCAGTATGCATTTCTAGCCAAACCACTGATACAGTTAACGACACAGGAGGCAGCCGTATCGACTGTCCTCCCTTGGACATCTGAACATACACTTAGTTTCAATGAGTTAAAGAAAGCCTTATGCCAAGCTCCAGTTCTAGCAACACCGAACTACAGTAAGCCTTTTACACTTTTTGTCACTGAACGTGAAGGTACAGCATTATCTGTTCTCACACAAGATCAAGCAGGACAATACAAGCCCTGTGCTTATTTTTCGAGCACATTAGATCCTGTAGCCCAGGCTCTGCCTGCGTGCCTCAAGTCAGTTGCAGCCACAGCACTAGCTATCAGACAAAGTGATCCCATAGTCTTAGGACACTCCTTGACAGTACAAGTTCCACATTCCGTGGAAGTTCTTTTAAACCGAACACAAACTCAGCACTTGACAATTGCACGTTTAACAGGTTATGAATTGACACTGTTCCAGCCACACATAGAAATCAGACGCTGCAACATTTTAAATCCTGCTACACTGTTACCATCAGTTAATTCAAATCCTGACCCACATGACTGTGTGGAAGTAGTTAACATTACGACAAAGCCAAGACAAGATCTGACAGATATTCCGTTACCAGATCCCGACCTGACACTTTATGTGGATGGTTCATGTATGAGAACAAGTACAGGAGAACTAGTCGCCGCGTATGCAGTGACTACTGACACCGAAGTTATTGAAACACACCGTATTGACACCCTGTCCGCTCAAGCAGCAGAGCTAGTTGCTCTGACACAAGCCTGTATACATGCCAAGAACCAGAAAGTTAATGTTTACACAGATTCACGTTACGCATTTGGAGTTGTACACGACTTCGGAGTGCTCTGGCAGGAGAGAGGTTTCATGACTTCTCATGGAACCAAGATTCAGCATGGTCTCCTTATTCAAGCTCTGTTAGATGCCATACATTTGCCGACATCTATCGCTATCATGAAGTGCAAAGCACATACGAAAGTTACTGACATTATTTCCCAAGGTAATGATCTAGCAGATCGCACAGCCAAGCTTACAGCACAGACTCTAGACATTCCAGTTAATCAGACACATACTCCAGATCCGACCACATGTATGACAGTTAAGGACCCTACACAAGATGTCATAGACATACAGTTACATGCTACTCCCGAAGAAATCAAGAAATGGTCCGAACAAGGAGGGGTCCAGACAGATCAAGGATGGTTAACGAAGGGTAGAGCCACATGGTTTCTCTCCGACTCTATGGTTCAAGTCATTATCAATACCGCACATAGTCCAGCACATTTAGGAGAAAAAGCTATGTTAGACAGTATCCAGAACATTTGGTTCAACAAGCATTTACGAGCTGCAGCCAAGCAGAAAGTCCGTACCTGTATGATATGTTGTCAGTTTAATCCAGGTAAAAGTGTCCCGGTGGAACAAGGTGGATTCCAGCCCCCTGACCACCCTTTTGAAGTCCTCCAGATGGATTATATTCAGATGGAGCGATGTCGAGGTTTCAAGTATGTCCTTGTAGTTGTATGCGCTTTGTCCAGGTGGACAGAAGCATATCCAGTCCCAGATTACACAGCCGCGACCACTGCCAAGCAGTTGGTTCGTGAGTTCTTCCCCCGTTATGGACTCCCTAGAGTCGTATATTCTGACAACGGCCAGCCATTCTCATCTGAACTCATGAAGCATGTTTCCCTGTTATTAGGGTACCAGTGGAAGTTTCATTGTGTACGCCATCCTGAAGCAGCCGGTCTCGTAGAGAGACATAACCAGACTCTGAAAATCCGTATCGCCAAAATATGTAAAGAGAAAGGTGTGGACTGGCTAGTAGCTCTACCAGTCGCTTTATTTTATATGCGCATGGTCGCACATTCCAGATCAGGTCTGTCCCCGTATGAGGTCGTTTTTGGCCGCCCCCCTAACATGTGGGGTACTCCTAGACCCTGAAGTATTACCGATGTTTCAAGTAATATGCTGACAGATTACCTAGCTTCCTTGATGTCTGCCCTCAACTCATGTCGTTCACAGGTTGCTGCCGCATTTCCAGACAATACCGAGGTGGCACCGCACGAAATCGTTCCAGGATCCATGGTGATGGTCCGCAACTTTGACAGATCAAGTCCGCTGGAACCTCGTTGGAAAGAGCCCCGACAGGTCCTCCTCACCACCCGTACAGCCGTGAAGTTGGAAGGACGCAAAGGCTGGGTACACCTTTCTCATGTCAAACTTTTTAATGGACTGAAACCCGTCTTAAAGAACATTTCCCAGGATTTGAAGGATTGCCAAAGCATTGTTCTCAAGGACTGTCCCGCAAATGACATTGATTCAAAACCCCCCCTGTTAGAGAAAACTCCGCAGCAGGAGTATAAACAGAAACTACGGTCTAGTAAAATAAGTCAGCCAGTTTGATTGTCTAAGTCCTCCCCTAGGTGAAACGGTTAGACTGTTTCTGACATGTATAAAATAGACCCCCATAGTGAGAGAGTCAGTCAAAACTCAATCCGATGTATCGTTTTTTTAAGTTTCATATTATTTCTCAGCATTATGATTTCCTGCACTAGTTATGCATTTTACCTGTGCTTTCCAGTTTCACATGTAAATAAGTCTTCTAATGTTACAGCAGAGCACACGTTTAGTGATCTGCCTCCTCATGAACTCTCTTACCGCCTCGCTATGCGAAATAACTCATTTATCCGCATGTTACATTACTCACACCAGTCCAGCAATGCCACTAATTGTTGGGTGTGTGGTCGACTCCCCCCTTTCCAGACCCCGAAGGGAGTCCTGCCACTTTTTCCTTATCCATTTTCACATAATGGTTCGTGTGGAGCATGGTCCACGTTAACGTCATCCTCAACAGATATATCTTTTCTTAACAATACATGTTTTCCAGACAAACAAGGTCTTCCCCACCGAACAGGTTTAGATCTAGAAAATGAAGTATATAATTTAGGTAATTATTCGTCGAATTTCATGGTCCTGAATGTTCAGTCTGATACTACTCCAGACTTACCTGCTATTTCAGTACTACCAGTCAAAGGCGAATTATGTGTCCGAAATTATGGTTCCATACACGTAGGACATAGTGATTGTACTACTATTGTCAAGTATAGTGACAGTGGGAAATCTATTTTCAAAGCTTCACGTCATTCTTATTTTATTTGTGGTCAAACCGCATATGTTCGTCTGCCCCTCGATTGGGAGGGAACCTGTTACATTGCCTTCCTACTGCCACCAGTTTTTCTAGCCCCACCTGATTATCATAGAAATACACATCTAGTACACATTAGACATAAAAGGGAGTCCCCAATTGTCGATTATACTGAAACTGCTCTAGAACAGTATACAGATTTCAACAGAGGTTTCTTCTTCTTTATAGGACCTATCCAGAATAGTAAACTGATCCGTAGGTTAACCAGAACCCTCGAAGCTGTAGTAAATGAGACTGCCTCTGCTCTAGGTAACTTAACCGAAGAGCAATCTGCTATGAGATTTGTCGTTTTACAGAATCGTCTCGTCCTTGACGTCATACTGGCCGATAGGGGCGGGGCCTGTAGAGTCATCGGATCTAGTTGCTGCATTTTCATTCCAAATAACGCGCCGTCTGTTTATTCAGCTATAACCAGACTCCATAAAATTGCCCATCTGTTACACCAAGATCCAGGCACCTGGACATGGTCCGGTTGGTTCTGGAATATAATTTCCGCATGGGGATGGAAAATATTGTCCTTTCTAGGTATTGCAGTAGCGATCATATTCAGCTGCTGCCTCTGTATACAATGTGGCCCTGCGATTTGCGGCATTTGTGCTACCTCTTGTATTCCTAGTCCCAAGCCCCGTTCTAAATCCCGTTCTAAGATAATTCGAGACGAGCAAATGGTACTATATGAAATGATAGATGGTATCATGAATATTGATGTTTCCTGATGGAAACGTAGTGACAAGGAGGGAATGTGGAAAAGTAAATTTTGCCATGTTCTGTGTCCCTACGTGTCACCCATCATATGTTATGTGTGCATGATTAAATATGCATATGCATTCCCCATGTTCGATTAATGACGCAATTATAGTTGTGTCCACCTCTAGTATGCCAGTTTCCAGTTCTCGTGAATACTACGAATATCAGGCCTATGTAAAGCTACGTTGCCACGTTTCTCAGTGTGCACGTTATTCTATTATAAAGTCCCCGTTTCTAGGCCTCAAAAGGGCCTGGACACCAGATTCAGCTCCTGTCTCCTGAAGCCTCGCTGAGGAGCGATACAGCCCCCACCTGTATCCTCGACCCTTCACTTACTTCCTGCCTCGCAGTGCCCGGCTCAGCCTGGCTCAGTCTCGGAGTCTGCCAAGAATATGTTATGATTCCAGTTATCAGTTCAGTCCTCCTTCTCTGCATTCCTAAGCTACTGAACTGCATCAATAGTTTCCGTCATTGTCTAGCCTTCACGTCTCCACGTTAGAGAAATACTGCATTTAATGGTCATTTAATATTCTTCATCACGCACTACATGTAGAATAATGCATGGTCCAGTCTTAGAGTCTGTTAGCCTTTCCTCTCCTGACTTCTAGTTTATATCAACATGTTCTCTAAACATCAGATACTAGATACTGTTTAGGTACATGTCGCCCTGACTCTCCAGACTTCAGTCTCTGCTCCTAGCACAGAGTTCATAGCCCCCAGCTTCTCCTAGTGATACGTCATTTCTAGTTTGCGCGCACCATCAGGTTAGAGGTCCCGGCTCTTTAGGTAGCCCCCTCCATGGTTTCCGCCCCATTCATGACATATTCTGTTACGTTTGCATCACATGTCTATGTATACGCCCAGTTACACCTACTTTCGCCCTTATCTTTCGCGACTGCTACGCGTCACGCCTTCTGCTCCACCCACTGCTACGCCTACTGCAATGTAATGCTATGTGTTTGCGTTATGTATATATGCTCATGTATTGTTATTAAAAGTCAGCGCGCTCATCCCAGACCGAGCCCCAGCAGCTGCTGGGCCCTGCCATCCTATTCCTATGCAGGTTGTCCTGTTCCTGTCCTTATGCTGTAATAAACCTGCGAAACTCCTACTACCTCGAATCTTGACTCTTATTTATTGAGCTATCTGTTATGATATATGTCTAGTCAAAAAGAGAGGTATTATTTATTTATTTACCACACTACTTCGAGTTTTAATACCCTCCTTCTCAAATTTCCGTTCCCATTTATCGTTCTGATTGGCTAAATCATCAGGCAAGAATTCCAACAAAATCTGATAGATCCCCCTTATCCGGGATTTCTTTTGGATTAATTCAACTAATAATATCTTCCCATATTCTCCACCTGTGCTTTGTTTTTTGCTATCTAAGAAACTGCGGATCTGTAGGTATTTGAAAAAGTCCCGTTTTTCAAGACCATATTTCTCTTGCAGAAAAGAAAAAGAGGCTAATTGGTCTTCCTGAGCCAAATCTCCCACCGTGCTGATCCCAAGGTTGCTCCATCTTTGTGTAATTGGGTCTTGGAAAATTCAAGGTAAGACCCCAGAAGCCGAGAGGGGCGTATAGCGATTAATATTGTGAATTTTAAATCTGCTACCCAACTTCCCCCAAACCATATAAGCTGCCTGCATTATCTTAAATCTAGTTTTTTTTATAGTAACTAGGTTCTAGAATCTTGACCAGGCAGTGTTTAGTATCCTCCCCAAAACCAATTTCATATATAGTTGGACTGACCGCCTCTGAGGGCTGGCACCTACCTCCAACCAAAAGTACCCCCATATGTTGCAGCATATATGCCAAGTAATAAAACAAGAAATTAGGAATGGCCCAACCTCCACGTATTCTGGGAATGGTCAGCCACTTGACCGCTCTTCTTGATCTGTGATAGCTCCACATAAACCTAGAGCACATCCTTTCAATCTTTCTAAACCATGAAGCAGGAAATTCCAGAGGAATAGTCCTGAAAGGGTATAATATTTTTGGCAATACCATCATTTTAATTACGTTGCTTTGCCTATGCATAGACAGATGTAAGTGGTCTAGTCTTTCCAATGCTTTATTAGTTGTTTTAATTTTGGGGCCAATATTTATATCTGGAATTTGATCCACCTCTACAGTAAGCTTAATCCACAGACCAGTCACTACTGACACAATTGGCAGATCCGGAAAATACTCCCTGCTAGAATGAAGAATCTGAGTCTTATCAGTGTTTAACTTAAACCCTGAGTGGATACCATAGTGCACAGCCTGATCTTTAACTGCCAGATATGCCGAGATTATGTCAAATGTGAATATCGCAACATCATCGGCATAAGCCAATGTCTTATATTCGAAGCCGTTAACCATTACAGGCTGAATATTGCCACATTGTTCGAATTTCTGCAAAAGGGGATCGATATCTAGCGAGAACAAAAGGGGAGAACAGGGGCAGCCCTGCCTGGTGCCTCTACTGAAATTAATCATATTGGACTCCTGTCCTGAGATAGGGACACCCGCCAGTGGTAACACATATAAAGCCTGGATTGCCTGAATACATTCCTTGGCCATCCCCTTCCATCGGAGGATGGACCACAGGAACCGCCAGGAGACCCTGTTGAACGCTTTCTCAGCGTTCAACAGGATCATCCCAAGCAGAGACCCCGTGGCCCGCGCCCAGTCAATTTTACACCCGCTTATTCCTGAGATAATGAAAATTCTAAGCAACCGAATTATTTTTAAGTGCAGCTTGGTTGGACCCTTGGTGAGTCTGTGTGTTTCATACTTCCATCAATAGGTTTGCTCATTAGTTCCCTTTGCCCACATTAGTGCCTGTGAAACTCATGGTGCAATCGCATCAATAACCCTCCTCCCACCACGCCTCCCAGGGCAGAAAGGACTCCGACCTCTTTGTGAACACTGAAGTTCAATGCAAGCTAAATAAATCCCCAAAAGAGCACAACATTTGTAGACTTACAACACCTATCAGGGAAAAAGTAAAAATACAACTACAGGCAAGCACAACGTTGGTCTAATAACATGACTCGGACAATAGCTAAAGCAACAGATTTCAGCCATCATTTCATTAACCTTTAGTGTACATCTTCAAAATGCAAATATTTATTAAAAATGTTATATTGCTTTATTTGCTTATTTTAGTAGGAGCACCAAGTAATAGATTAGCAAAGAATCATATTAAACTAGGGGCGGAAGAAGGAAGTTGAGAAAGAGTGGATGGAGTGTACAGTAAAAGGGAGAAGAGGGCCAAGTAGCGAGAGGGGTCGGGTTATAGATGGGGGCTGTGGTAGAAATGGGGGCAGGAGGGAGAAATGTAGGGGGGGGAGCAGGAGAAGGAAAAGAGGGATTTTAAAGAAGGCAACAAGGGAGCGGATGGGTAATGAAGAGAGTGGGTCAAGGGAAAGGTCATAAGATAGAGTTGGGAAAGGGGGGTTGGAGGAGGTGAAAGGGAAGAGTGGAGGGAAAGGATAAATAGAAGGCACAAAAAAGATGAAGAGGAGCAAGAGGTGTAAGAAATGTTGCATTATTTTGAATGCTTTCCTTGAAGATATTAATTTTGATTGAATGAGTTAATTTAGATAACTGATTAAAATAATCAATATTTGATGCAGCACTGGTGAAACATTTAATTAGTAAGCACATCTGAGTGGTCATGCAACTAAACCAATCTTCACCTTCTCTAACCATTGCCCCCTCAGCACAGCACTGTTAGTGATGTCTAACTTGTTTCGAAATAGACGAGAGAACCACCCTGCTAGGTGCCATGCTTACCCATGTGAGATCCTCAGTACCTAAAAAATCCAACTTAACTTCAGGGCTCTGCGGCCATTTTCAATAAAGTCAATATTTTCTTGCATGTTCTTTAGCAGAAAAGACAAAAACTTTTCTCGAAATTCACGTGAACCTTGCTCCTCCTTATCACTGAACGTGGCAACCGTGATGAAGATGAGGCCATTTGACTTTCCTGACATAAACAGCTGGAAACATAATTGTCAGCTCATTGACTATTCAGAGATCCAGATGTTATCCTCGCACAAGATTACTGTAAGCTGAGGTTGCCCAGGCATGAAAACTGCCCGTTAAAGTCCTTTGCTTACAAAAACATACACAAACTATTTCAGATGGCATGTGTCTTACTTGCTCAAAACTGTGCATTCTTTTACAAAAGGCACCCGATGACATCAACGTGAAATATTTAGCAATATCACTGCCGGGATGTGTTCCTTCTTCCACAGCCCTTTTCACGTTATAAACAAGTTCAATACAGGCAACATGTTTGCCTCTATCGATTAAGATCAGAAATAGCACAATAGCAGTGATTGCAGAAACAAACTCTATAACAATGACAGTATCTGCCACATTATGCCTATAATAAATACAATGGGCAGGGCATACTAGTTAGGGATAACTACACAAATTACACAGTTTAAGACAATTGAAAAATAAAAGCGCTGGATAGCAATACAAGGCACACAGCTTGAAAGCTATGACTCTATTGTATTAGAGTACTTCTCTTTGCCTCGAAACGTGCCTTCAGCTAAGTTGAAGGTAAAACTTACACTAATAATGGTCCCATTTGCACATCCTACCTTGGTCTTCTTTGTGCACAGGACGAACTCAAATCAGAAACAAAAAAATGGAAAACAGAATCAATCAATCAGGGATTTGTAAAGCGTGGAAAATCACCCGAGAGTGTCTCAAGGCGCTGGAGTCGCTGGCTTATTCATGGTGATCTGTTCATTCAGTAAAAGATAACGAAACCTATCTTATATATCATTGTCCATTGGCCTACTCTCCACATTCTCATTTCCACTTCCTCGGTTTCCCTAAGCAAAATAGAAAATGTAACGCTGGAACGGTCAGGCACACTCTTTGTGCACTACTTGGTGTAAAGAGGGTATCAGTACCTCGCAAACACACAATTGGCTAAACATCTAAGGGCATATTCTCAAGAAGCTATCGCTGAGTTATAAGCACTTTATTGCAGCCAAAGTGGCAATAAATGTATTGCCCTATTCACAAGATGGTGTTTACAGCTGAGATCACCAGTTTTCCTGCAATAGCAGCTGCAAAAAACATCACCACAGATGAACCAGGCAACTATCGCTAATGAGATGCAGAGTAGGCGTTCCCGTGCAAAAAGGGCCGACAACACCACGGCACAACATTCTCAACGACCAGCCAGATCGGCGATTAGATCACAAAACATGCCATTAGGCGCGTTAGCAGAAGGAAATTAACAACTGCTCTGACCTGGTGTTAAGTTGGACAACAGCGTGCACCAGAAAAGGGAGTGCAGACCAGAGCCACACCTGAAGAACAACTGATGCCATGGAGCCACTGATCATGCAGGCTGGACACCTAAGAGGGCCACAACACCCACCACCATCAGGACCCCCTCCTCCACCGCCACGGACATCTAAAACCCCCCGGACCAACACTGAGGCAGTGCAGACAAAGACAGCGACCTTGAGAAAATGCACCAACTGCACAGACCCAACACCAGAGAATGTCATTGCCCAACACAGGCTTAAAGGAACAACCATCCTCCGCATCCTGACCACCATTGCCCACAGGCTGACGGTACCAACACAGCGTACAACCAACATCCCTCCTCAGACAAAGCTGTTTGCCGTGTGGCACGTGTTGGCCTCTGGTACCTTCCAACCAACAACTGCCAGAGTCGGAGGAGTCTCACAGCCAGCCCTATCAACGTTCATCACAACTGTTTTGGATGACATCATCAGCTTGGTACCCAGGCACCTTCACTTTCCCTACACTGTGCAGGAACAGCTGGAGACCAAGCAAGGCGTCTACACCACAGCTTGCTTCCCGCACATGTTGTGGGCAATTGACTGCACACATGTCCTACTTGTGCCCCCTTGCAACACTGCACACAATACCTGCAACAGAAGGCACATGTATTCCAACATTGTGCAGGCAATAGTGGACCACCGGGGAATCACCACCAACGTCGACGCCAACCACCCAGGCAGTTAGCATGATTCCTACATCTTCTCACAGCCCATCATCAACCAGCGCTACCAGGATGGCACCTACGGAAATGCACTGCTCCTTGCTAAGTACCAAATGAACACACCACACACCTCAACTCCACAATCATGCAACCCAAAAAACTGGTAATGCACACGTCACAAACTCACATACAACATGCCAATAACCAGGCTGTAGCATTCCACTTCTCAATTTGCCGCTTCTGGATGACTTCAGCCCTACGCATCATGCCCTGCAGGACATCTTCCACTGTCCCCCGCAACCCTCCACCACATTCACCACGGACATCGATGCGTACCCGCTCAGTCTGCAAGTCACCGTCCTGTGGCCGTGTGCCTGTGCATCCTAGGCCACTAACTCTGTGCAGCTCAAGTCATGGACCCTGTCTGATAGAATATTGGATGACCTCTGAGATGATGGCCTTGGGGTCATCGACGCCATGTGTATGTGGCCTTGTGGTGTCCTCCGCCTCCGGCCTCAACTGTGGCCCACCAGGGCTCACACATCAAAACGAGTCCTGGTCGGCCCGGACATCGCATCGCTGCAGGAGGCACACGCCACCACTGCCAGGTCCACCTCAAACCGCCAACTGCCGTATTGGCAGACTAATAGAGTTGCTCACACCTGTCGAGGATGGCATCATCTGCCTGATACCCTGCTCACCATTCCAGGTGCCACTAACTCAGGGCACCACAACCCAAGAACCGTTACTGATTGAGTTTTGTGCTGTGGAGAGGTTACGCAGCAATGTCACCTCAGGCCATGTGGGAGACCTGGGATGATGATGCAGGTGTAACACACCCCACTGCAGCTGCATCAGGTATATCCCGGAGGGACACAATCCTAGACAATTTTGTCACATGAGCGCGCTCAGCTCCAGTGCCCGAACCTCAGTGCACTACAACACACGGACACTTCTGTTTGGTGACCTCTGTACTTGCTCCTGCTACCTCCATGATGCTCCGCAGTTGTCTCTGTTATGCTGGAGGTTTCAGTTTCCCTTGTAATGGTGTTCAGTGTTCGAGTTGTTGCCAGCACCAGCCACTCCGTGAGGGCTGGCTTACACTCACCCCACACACATCCAACACAGGCATCGCTGTTCATGTGGCCATGCCAATAAAGGGGCCAGGCACCCGTGCCCGTAGCCAGTTCCACAAACTATCTAAGTGTGTCTCTGTGGTCATAATTTATGCATGAGGAGCACGGGCCCTACAATATTACAATGTGATGTGTACAGCGGATGCACACATGTCACCTCAGGCAGCAGGTTAGTTCTTGGACATATGGTTTTGTCGTCACCCACTCAATACGTCAGAGGAGTGGACTGGAACATCGTCCGCAGGTCCAGCGTGGGTGAGTGAGTGATAATTGCGTGCCTGTGGGCGTGGTTCAGTACTGGAAATGTGCAAATGCATGTGTCTCTGTCGCAGTGTGGGTCTCCGTTGTGGGGTGGAGGTGGTCCCTGAAGGGAATTAGACACCATGTGTGTGATCTAGTTCAGCTTCCATGGGTTTGGACTCCACCAGCACATGTTCGGCCATCTCCTTTTGGCATTCTGACACCTGGCATTGGAATGCCGTGTGTGGCTTCGGGAATTGTTGGGAGCCAGCCGTTCTGGTGGGTGCTTCCTGCTCTGTGGTCTGTGTAAAGGCTGGGTTCTCCTCTATGTAGCTTGGCTGCCCTGGTCCTGGTGGTGGGCTGCCTGGGATGCCCATGAGCTGTTGTATGACATCGGTGTCGAAGGTGTGGTGGTCCTCTCCAGCATCACTGATGAGTTGTCTGGTCTGCTCTGCTGGAGGTGTTGTTTTTCCCTCTTCAATGTGAAGGGGAGATGCATGTTCACATTGTATTGACATGTTTGTTGGATCATTGTTCTTGTTTACATGCAGACTGTATGACAATGTAGATTGTGACTGTTTGGGAGGTGCTGGATTTTGATGCAGGACAGTGTACATTTGGACTACATGATGGATGGAGGTTGTACGCGTACATTTCCATCTCACAGTTTCTTGCTCTTTTAGATGTAGTTGGTCTGTTTCTGCGCATGAGCGGAGCCAGTTGTGTCCTATGTTCTGCAGTGTCGGGGTTGCCCGTTGTACCATATTGTCATCAATGTGGATGTGCTGTTATTGCTATGTGTGTGTTGCAGTGTGCCACGGGGATCAGGGACATGATCCAGGGTCATTGTGGGTGTGCAGTGTGCTACACATGATTGTGCATGTGTGCCATTGTTCCCATCTCCCCCGTCCTCCCAGTCCCTGGTCGTTACTCACCCGGTTGATGTTATGTCAGGTCCTCTCGAGCTGTGTCCGGACTCCCAACTACTTGCACCATCTCCTCAGTGATGACTGTGGCCTCCATTTTCTTCAGCTCCTCCTGCGGCGCAGGACTCCCGCCTCCTGTCGTCGTTGCTGCCTTCCTGTTGGCAGCGGGTTTGTGCTTGGTTTTGCTTTTCGCATCATGCCAGCGCCTCTTGGCCTCCTCCATTGACCTCCTCGACACTTCGACAGCATTCATGTCAGTTGATGGTAGTATTCTGTCACCTCTGTGACGCTGATCTGGTTTTGCTGCGGACTGCCCCCGTCTTCCTCTTCCTCTACTCCTTGCCCTTCCCTGACCCGAGGTTCCTTGCTGGTGGTCTGTGGGGTTTGAGTGGTTCGCGTTGGGCTCTGCACTCGGTCCGGGTGCATCCATGGTGCTACACACTTCAAATTGTTATTGGTGTGTTCTTTTTGTCGCTTTTGTAGTGAATTTTCCTGCATGACTCGTGGGTTTTGCAGACCTGTCGCTGGTTTTTGCTGGTTTTTGTATCGCGATTGGCCTCATCGCATCTTTTTTTGCATTCGTTTGTCACATTTTTGCGGTGTCGCGTTGACTTTATCTTGGACATTTGATGCGTTGTTGTGGGCCTATCGCATGGTACCTCCGTGTTGTAAATACTTAGTTAACACTGTGTTATTTCCCCGTGATAGACTGCGATGTGAAGAGTTGCGTTGAGCTAAATTTGTGGTAATTATCACACGTTCTTGAGAATATCCCCCTAAGTTTTTTGATGTTTAATTAATTATGATAAATACATCCTGGTTCCAAAAAAATGAGCCATAAATGCACATTTGATAAATGTAATTCTTGCAAGTAGTCTAAACCTCTAACAATCACTCTAGGTTGCATTCTGCTCCATTTGTTTTTTGCCACTCTACCACCCGGTATGAATGCCTACTTTATGAAAAATAGTACTGACCTACTACTCCTGAGAACAGAACATCCCGAAGTGGGAGGGTCCGTAATGATCTGCATAACGCAGGCCCCTATTTAAAGTGACACAATGGGTGAAAAATGATGGGCTGGAATACGACCAGAGTTATTTTAGGTGCAATAGGGGTGGTATTACACCATTAAAAGAAGGAAATGAATGTACTAATGTAAATAGAAAACCCAAAATATTGTATAGTTGGCTGAGGGTAACCCAGCCTTGTAGATGGTGATAATGTTTTATGATGCAAAAATAATTGCGCATGCAATCAAATCAAATGGATCTGAACATTCCAAGAACGCAAATCATTCTGCCCTATTCAGTAGGAATCTACATCACATCATTGGGTGCATCATATGTGCCGCCACAGTTACATCAATGGACAACAAGTCGGCAAGATAACTAAATCTGCCTCTACCCCTAGGAATGGCTCTGTGGCACTAAAACACAATAAATTATTCAAATCTAAAACCAAAAAATGTAAGTCTAAGAGGCCACTACTAGGGAGATTTTTATTTAGGGATGAATGGGAAAAGAAGGTGTATGTTTGACTGACTGAGTCAGCAGTTTCTAAATCACACCATCATGAAAATGGCACCTGGAGTAGGATGTTAAATGAAGATATGTCCAAAACATAGAAGCACACAGGAAAATAAACCTCAATCGATCAATCAATGAGGGAGTTTAAAGCATGCTACTCACCTGTGAGGGTCTCAAGGCGCTGGGGGAGGGGGGGTTGCAGCTCCGATTCATCCAAAAAGCCATGTCTTGAGGCTCTTCATGAAGGGGTGCAGAGTAGGGGAGCATCTGATCTTGACTGGCAGCTCGTTCCAGGCTTAGGCTGCGAAGTAGGAGAAGGCTCTTCCACCCGCTCTGGTTCTGCAGATGTGCCGGGTTTCTGTTAGGGCGAGGTCAGCCGAGCGGAGGTTCCTTTTGGGTACGTGGAAGGAGACTCTTCGTTGAGGTATTTGGGTCCGGTGTTGTGGAGGGATTTGTAGGCATGGGTGAGTAGCTTTAAGGTTATTCTCTTCTCGACGGGGAGCCAGTGGACTTTTCACAGTTGTTGGGTAATGTACGCATGTCATGGGATGCTGAGACAATTCTGGCCGTGGTGTTCTGGATGGTCTGGAGTTTGCCAGCAGGGATTTATTGATTCCAGTGTAGAGGGTGTTTCCGTAGTCCAGTCTGCTTGTTATGAGTGCATAAGTGACGGTCTTTATGGCTTCGGGGGGATCCACTTGAAGGTCTTGCAGAGGATGCAGATGGTGTTGAAACAGGTGAAGTTGACAGCGTTGATCTGTCTGGTCATGGTGAGCGAGGAGTTGAGTATGATGATGAGGTTCTGGGCATGATCCGTGGGGATGGGTGGGATGCTGAGGGCGGTGAGACACCAGGCGTTGTCTCAGGCTGTGGAGGTGGGTCCAAGGACGAGGGCTTATGTCTTCTCCAAGTTGAGCTTCAGACAGCTGCTGCTCATCCAAGCTGCGATGTCTTTCATTCCTTCTTGGAAGCTGAGTCTGGTGGTTTCGGGGTCCTTTGTGAGGGAGAGCATGAGTTGGATGTCGTTGGCGTAGGATACAGATCATGCTGTCTGACAATGGCAGTGAGGGGGGCATGTAGATTTTGAAGAGCATGGGACTGAGCACTGATCCCTGGGATACTCCGCAGTTGATCTCTGAGGGTTCGGAGAGGAAAGCGGGAGTCTGATCCTTTGGTGAAGAAGGAGTCAAGCCAGTTGAGGGCAGTTCCCTGTATGCCGGCATTGTGGAGTCTGGCTGCGAGGTAGCGGTGGGAGACGGTGTCGAAGGCTGCAGAGAGGTCCGGTAGGATGAGGGCTGCAGAGTGGCCTTGGTTGAGGAGCGTGTGGATGTTGTCTGTGGCGGCAAGGAGGGCAGTGGTGGTGCTGTGGTTACTGCGGGATCTGGATTGGGAGGAGTCGAGGATGGTGTTCTCTTCAATGAAGTTTGTCACCTGGGTGTTGATGATCTTCTCGGTGACTCTGGCTGTGACTGCGAAGAGAAGGAGAGAGATGGGTTGGTGTTTCTTCAGGTCTGTCGGGTCTGCAGAGGGTTTCTTGAGGAGGGGTTAACTTCTACGCAAGTGCCAGATTCAAAGGAGGCATTGATGGTCGCTATGGCGGCGGCTGCTCTTTGGAAGATGTGTGTCAGGCAGGGTCCGTGGGGGCTCCTCAGTGAGTGTTCTTCATGGATGTGATGGTCTCTTCTGTGGTGACTGGAACCCAGAAGGTGATGCTGGTCTGGCTGTCTTCGCTGGAGGGAAGGGTGGTTTCTGGGGTCTGTTCGCTGAAGTTGTCGTAGAGGGCTGTGATTTTCAGATGGAAGTAGGAGCCAAGCCTGTTGCAGAGGTCTTGGAAGGGGGTGAAATCCATGGTTTTTCTGGGGGGTTTGGTGATTCCTGGATGATGCTGAAGAGTTCCTTAGAGTTTCTGGAGTTGACGAGGATCTTGTTCTGGATGAAAGTCCTCTTGGTGGATCGATGCGTTGATGGTATTCTGTCATAGCCTTCTTGTAGGTGGTGCGGTCTTCCAAGGATTTGCTGCTTCTCCAGTTCTTCTCGAGGTGTCTGCAGGTGCGTCAGGATTCTTGGAGGTCAGCGGTGAATCAGGTGGCCTTCCTGGGGTGCTGTCTGTCGGGGTTACGTAGGGGTGCGAGCTTGTCTGCGGAGTTGGTTATCCATCTTTGGAGTTCTTTGGCTGCGAGGTTGGCGTCAGTCAGGTGGAGGGGGCATCACGGTTGAGGGTGGAGTTGAGCTGCTCCTCGGTGATATTGCACCAGTTTCTGCATGGCGGGCGGGGTTTAGGTTTGGGGGAGGTGGTTTTGGTGACATGGAAGGGTACGCAGTGGTGGTACGTTCAGGGGGGTTGCATGGTGTGACTGAAGTCTAATGGAATACACCACACAACTTTAATTTACAGGAGATTTTGATCTGTCTCTGAACCATACCCCGCATCTGATAGTATATTAAGCCCAAAGGGGCTAATTTATTCGAAAGAGAGCTTTCAGAGCTTTAGGGAAACTATTAACATAGTAGATAGTGACAATACAGATTTTACTTTATTGCCATACTAGCAGCCCGTCCCGACGTTGTCCGGGTATGAAATAGAATGTGTGTAATGTGTGTATTTGGCAAGGGCAATTTATTTTAAAATCTCGCGGTAGACAAAATTTTTTGTTTCATTAGAATAAGGACGGAGAAGGCCCAGCTGCAGCCCTGGTTGATGTTAGCAGGCGCGTGTAATTGGTGTAGTGATCCGCCGCCTGAGCCCGGCTACAGCCCTGGTTGATGTTAGCAGGCACGCGTAATGTCATTGAATGAGAGAGGTATCAGCCGTGGGTAAATCCGTTTAATGAGAGAGTTGAGTGACAGCGAGTAGGAGAGGCTGCAGTAATTTTCCCCACAGACACGCTCATTTGCCTGTTCCCCCGCTTGAGGCCCGGATGCAAGCCTGTTTGATGTTAGCAGGCGCGTGTTCCCCCGCTTGAGGCCCAGCTGCAGCCCTGGTTGATGTTATCAGGCGCGTATAATTAGTGTACTGATCCGCCACCTGAGCCCGGCTAAAGCCCTGGTTGATGGTAGCAGGCGCGTGTAATTTCGTTGAATGAGAGAGTTCAGTAACAGCGCGCAGGAGAGGCTGCAGTAACGTTACTTACCAGGCCTTCAGGTGAACGTGTTTGTCACGCCCCCAGCACACGCCCACAGCAGATGACCTTCTGATTAATGTACGACCCACATGGCATGAAGGGCGGAACGTAGCACACGCCCCCAGCGTTTCTCACGCCCCCAGCGTGCCCCTTGATGCGGTGCAATTGCGTTCACATGGCATGAAGGCCAGACACACACCCCCAGTGTTTCTCATGCCCCCAGCGTGTCACGCCCCCAGAGTGCCCATTGATGCTGCGCAGCAACGTAATTGGCGCTTGTATGTACGACTCACATGGCATGAAGGGCGGACACACGCCCCCAACGTTTGTGATGCCCCCAGCATTTGTCACGCCCCCAGCATACGCCCACAGCCCACGATGTGATGGCCGTACCACACGCCCCCAGCGTTAGTCACGCCCCCAGCCCACGCCCACAGCACAACGCAGACATGCCCACAAGGGACTACTTTGCTGGCACGGTTCTTTTACCTTTTAAATGTATAGAGGAGTTGGCCTAACGGCTAAGGCGCTCGACCTCGTACCTGGGGATCTGGGTTCGAGTCTTGGTAACGACGCCAAACATACTGTGATTCTGGGCAATTCACTTAATCTCCCCGTGCCTAACAAAAATTAATGTGTGTCCTCATGTAACGTAACTGGTGCTATGTAAAGCGCTCTGATACCTAATTCAGTTCGGGTCAAGTTTGCGCTATATAAAACTCTGCAAAAAAAATATATATATGGTGGCCGTCTGCATACCATATGTCCTTCTGCTGCAACTGCCCGTTCCAACGCTGTATTGGGTGTTGTGATTGGTGCTGTGGTTACAGAGATTACCCGCCTCAAAGGTTTGGGCTCTCTCTTTATAATATTAGTATGGATTATTATGGCCGAAATTTGAGCACTGTTTTTTTGTAGCTATAGTTCTTTGGACAATATTTCTGATGAAAATGTACACAATCTTTATAATTTCTCAGATCATTAAGCAATGTTTCCTATTTTAGGTCTTGGCCTGGTGGTATCATGGCAGTCACCACGGTTGTTTAAAAGAACCCTGGTGAAAGAGGAGCAATGTTATGCTTTTTGTAAAACTTACACAAAAGATTGTTTTAGATTAATAAAATTCAGGGTCCGAAAATGCTGTCTGAAACACCCGTAATTCACAGAGTAGAAGCAAAACCACAACATTCGAAGAGAGAGAGAAAGAGAGGTTATAAGCGACGTACAAAGTCAGTTGGTCCTACACATACTACATAGCTCGACAAATATAAGATGCCAACGATGTTGAAAGTAAAATGTTGTGAGAGCAAGAAAAAACAACCCTGACCTGTCTGCAGCCTATAACTTTCAATTATTTAAGTTATGTTTGAAGTGAGAGGAAGAGGTAGCATGACAAATTAAGCAAATACTGTGAGAGGTACAACATGCAATTTAAAGATACAAGGCATAATAACATGGATAATTTCCCAGATAGAAATGATTCTCTAAACTATATCAAAAGAAAGCACATAGTCAAGACGGAAACATGAGACTGATCAATTTCTCTGCAGGACTAAATTAAATTAAATTGTTTGCTGGGGAATTATGAATAGAATTTAAATAAAGAAATCACAGATTTAGCAATAAGGTAGATATTGGGGTCTTCCTATTTCCTCCCATATGCAACATTTTAATGATGTAATGAAAGCAAAAGAGCACCACAATTTCGGGCACAGGCAATAATCTCTTGGATGCTAAAGTACTAAAAAGTCACCTGATGTGCGTACCCTACTGCCGGATGCAACTTTTAAATGGTGATGTAGACATTCTTTTAAAATAACAGAATTAAATAATCAACTTATCCACTCAAAACATTCAAGCAAAAGGGGGTGATCACACAAAGAAATGGCCCATTTGGTAACATATGAGGAAGCCATTTGATGAAGTTACGTGGAAGTATCTTTGGAGAGTTGTTGGTAGTTAATCCTTATAGGAAAATGCAAGATATCCAAGGGACACAGCTGTTCCTTACGCCTGTATCTCCTTGCTTTCAATTTTGAATACTTTATTATAGCGATTGCATTTGTTAACTCTTAATAGGATTTCCCAACTTGCCAATAAATTCAATAATGTATTAAAGCAGGAGGGTTACAAGTACTGAAACATTTGTTAAATTAACTATGTTGGTTGTTTAGTATGTATTTACTTGTGGAAAGGGAAACCCCATCCTGTTTACCAAACACTCAGTATCGCACATGCCAAAAGAGTTACAATAGCAGAAAAGCTCTATTCCTGTGGCAGATGGAGATCCTTTGAGGATGGCTGGTGATAGGTTGACCTCATCCTATCTACTCGCTCCTGGTACAATATCCCCAAACAAACAGTGATCATATGCTACCAACAGCAGAGAGATAAGAACATTCAATTCCATATCAAAGACCACTGTGAACAATTGGCATCCATGCCTAGCTTAGCTTCTTCACAAGTAGGGCAACAAAAATGGGCACTCTTCACTATATTTACAGCAGTCCTGACAATAATATCCTTCTGAGAAAATAATCACGATCAAGTCTCAAATCATGGCTGTTGGACTTGGCCCTTTTGGCAGGTTCACCCCGAAACTTTTTGCATTTGCCTAGCCTGTTTCTGTAACCTGGTGTTGGTGATTTTAGGCCTCTGCGCACTTTTTCACTGTGGTCCAGTGTAAAGTGCATGAGCTCTCTGTGTATGTGTAGTGAGACTGGCCTGCCCTCCCATAGGAATGCATGGGGATGTGTGTGTACATGGTAGTTCCTGATGTGTGGGGAGTGCAGGGTTGAGTTTGGTATGTGCAAACTTGTGTGATTAAATGCTGCGTGATGATGTGCGTGGATTTATTGTGTCTAGTGTGGAAGTGCCACTTCTAGAAGTTGGCATGTCTATGCAGTAAATGTGAATTGACTGTCTGGCTTGTGATTGGCTGGAGCTGGCTGGTGTGCCTGGCTCCAGGAGTCAGAATGGGTCTGCCCCGGTGGTGAATGGAGAGATCTGCATGTTGATGGTAGGGAGGCGTGAACCTGGGACCTGAATAGGGCTGGGCCTTCCCTCCACAATGCTGGCTCCACCCCCTGTGGTGTGTCTGATGTCCCTAACCCATCCTGTGAATAGGCAGAGGGGCTGAGCAAAACAAAGTGCTCCAGAACCAGTTGCATCTGGTTCGCCCCTTGCCTGCACCTTTGTAGACAAAGGATTTCTGTGGATAAAAAGGGGCTGTGACTCCATGAAAACGGTTCTTGTGCTCAACTTGAAACAACCGGGGGCGTGCTGCTGCTGGGGCCCAGGGGAAGGCTTGCCTCCCTGGGCCCTGCCCAGCCCCTGGATTTCTGGAGGACTTCTTTCTGGGTCCCTTCTGCCTGGTCTGAGGATGGCTGGGAGACTTTCTCCTTGCCCTGGAAACCTTTTCCTGTATTTCCCTGCTTGCTGCTGGGACCCTTTGCTCTAGGGGGTCCTTCTTTGGGGGCTTTGTGGTTGCTGTGCCCCCAGCGCCTTGTGTGCGCTTTATTTTTCATTTATGAGCAGAGCGCTGTCGTTTTCCCTCGGGGGGAAGCGCTCCTGCCCTTTTGTTGCCATCGCGGGTGCCCACCCCGCTTATTGTGATCTTTACTTACGGGTGCCCACCCCAATTATGGCCAGGTCATTGGTATTTAAATTACAGCAGGTGCCCACCCCGCTGTTCATTTTTATTATCCGAGTAGCCTACCCCTCCTTTGCTGCCCAGATCGCCGCTGCAGTCCGTGGCCCGCCTGGTTGTGGGCGGGGCCGCTTGAGCGATGGGAGCCCCGGGATGTGCACTGCGAGGGAGAACGGGTGGCCACCCCGCCTCCCGGAGCATGGCAGTAAAAGATGGGAGCCTGCAGTGCGGGGCTCCCAAGAGCACGGGAAGCCCTGCGCCGCAAAGGTAATGCTGCCTGTCTCCCCCAGCGAGGCTCTCGTGAATGTGAGAGCCCCGCCCACCGCCGGTGCAGAGACCCGGCCATTGGCAGCGGGACCGGGTGGAGAGTAGTTCCCCATGCATCCACAGGGAAGCTGCACCACCGTGGGACCGGGCGAAAGAGGACAGCATCGCCGCCTGGAGAGCCCGGTAAGTGTGGGCCTCTCCGCTGTGTTGGGTAAAGACCGAGCAGCCCCGTGTGTGCAGTGGGCCACTCCAACAATGGGCATAGTTGTTTCCTGAGCCTGAGGGGCCCGTAGTTGCCCGTTGGGGGCACATTCATTTCTCACAGCTAGATGGCTCAGGTGGGCACAACGGGCGCAGCATTGGTTCCTGAGCCTAGATGGCTCCGGCGGGGACTATATTTCTTTTAAAGGCCCACGTTCTTGCCCACATTTCTTCCTCATGATTTCTAGAGCCCAGGTGGCTCACTTTGGAGCAGTTTTGTTCCTAAAGGGCTAGTGAGACACCTTCCCGCAGTTTTGCTGATTTACAGCTGCCCAGCAAGTAGTGGGCAGCTGCACTGTTTAGACGCAATTCTGGAGAGTCCCTGAGAGGGACAGAAGTGGCACAAGGGTGCCAGGCCTTCCACAGCTGAGTAGCACTTAGTGCCAGCTGCAGCGTTTAGGCCCTGTTATTGTTCTCAGCTGCCCAGCAAGTAGAGGGCAGCTGCAACGTTTAGGTTTGCGCCGGTGGCGCACCCCTGACTGGCGCTGCGTTGCCAGCACGCCCTGACATTCTGGACACAGGGCATTTGAGCCCCTTCTTGATGGCCAGTTGGCCAAGGGGACTGGTAGAGGTATAGGGCACCAAGCCTTAATGTGATTGAGGTGTGTTTTAATGTGGTGCTAGGAAATGTAATGGATCTAGTATGTTTTACGCACCCTGTGTTGATACCTCTAGAGATGCTTTTACCTATGGAGGTTTTTGTTAATGAGATTGTACTTCACCATGATTTATGCCCTAAATGTGAGTTATACTTAGTCTAATGTGTTTAGACTAGCGAGGAGATTGCCTACTGTATTTATACTGGTTAGGCCTAATGTGATTTATGCGTAATGTGCAATGCCATTATGCCTGTGAAACCTCTAAATGTGTTTTCATGCTTAGGAGGTTGTTTTGCCTAGTATAGTTTATACTAGTGAGTTTATGTGTCCCTGCGTGATCTATGTCTATGGTGATTAGTATAGCGTAGTGTGTACCTACCTTTACCAGTGGTTACTGGTTGTGGTCTATAATTGTTATTTGGTGTTACAGTTCTCTAAGTGCTATTTCTACTAAGTGCTGATCCTGACAGTGGCCCACGTGGCCCTGTCCTGTATAAATAGTCCCGTGTGAATATTGCCCGTGCCAGTTGGCACAATGTATATTGTGTGATTACTGTCTGATGTGTTTTGGAGACTCCAAAAGGTTTTTTTATATAACCTTGTGTGGAGTTCCTTTTGTAGTGTGCCTGGGATGTTGTTGCTGTGTGCGTGCGCAAATGCTTTACACATTGCCTCCGGGATAAGCCTGTCTGCTCGTGCCAAGCTACCAAGGGGATGAGCAGGGGTTATCTTTGGCATGTAACTCCCTTGCCCTGACTAGAGTGGTGGTTTCTGCCTGGCTTTGGCGCAAGCCTTAGCCACCCAGAAATCCCAGTTCTAACATTGGTTGTCAGCTGTGAGGATTAGGACTTGTGTTTCCGCAGTACCACAGCGTCAACTGGCTACATTACAAAACTCTGCATTTTAGATAGTCACATGTTGGGGATTATTGTTTGTGATTTTGTTTTTCGTCAAGAGTGTCATTTTCAAATGGTGTTCCTGCGCTTTATGTTTAGTGGCAGAAGAGAGAAAATGACAGGGTGGGAAGCCAGTAGATAGGGAGTTCCTTCCTGGGTCCAGTGTCCAATCCCTGATCCTGTCCCCAGAGGTGTGGGTAGATAGGAGAGAGAGAGTGTGGAGGTGGAAGGGCTTGCTCAGGAGGGTGGTTATGGCCTGAGTGTAGTATGTGTGTCTGGATTCCCCAGTATGGTAGGATCCAGTGGTGGCAGCTAAAATGTGTCCAGTGCGTGAAGTCCCATTCCCAGTTCCCAGAGTATGGTGCCTGGTGCTCAGTAAGAGGGGTACAGGTTGAGAGTCAGAGGCAGTGAGGAGCTGTCTCACAAGTCTGGAGGGGGAGTGTGTGGATGAGTGGTGTGTTGCCCTGGAGTAGGTGTGAGTTCTTTGCTTGACAAGAAGCTTGCATGGGAGGTGTACCTCTGGTGTGCAGGAGGTCCTGCAGAGGCACTGGACGAGAAGGAGGACCTCTGGCGGTGTGCTAGAGGTCTTGCAGAGACATTGGGGAGTGATTCCAAAAGGAGTGGCTTGTGTATCTTCTGGTCTTGTGGAGGGGAAGAGGTTTATGTGTAGCCCAGCTAGGTCCCAGTAGAATGGGAGGGGTGTAGGGGCTCACGTCCTGTCTCAGTGGAGGCGGAGTGAGTGTGGGACGGTATGTCCCACGGTGGCCTGAAACCCTGTCTCAGGACCTGGAGGATTCCGTAAGGGAGCGCCTGGTCGGGGGCCTAGGCTGTACTTACAGGTCATTTGAGGAGGATCTTCCTGTGTCTAGAGGACGGGGAGTGTCTGTAACCAGAACTCGGCGGTCCTGGTGTTGGGCAGTACCGCTCCTAAGTGGAGGGTGCAGAAGTCCTGGTTGAAGAGTGAGAGGGGAAAAGAGTCCCCAGTGGAAGAACCACAGGGGCCAGCCAGAAGGGCTGAGCCACCAGTGAGTGACTATGGTGATGTCACTTCTCTCCTGAGGGATCTCTGTGCCCTGTCAGGTGGACAGGAGGTCGCGAGGTTATAACCAGACAGACTGTCACATGACACATTAGTTATGTGTCACCCTCAGGGGGGGCATGCCTGCTCCCCGTGAAGTCGTGGTTCGCTGGGCATTTTACCGTCTAGAGTGCTTGACCATTTGTGGGGCCTCTGGAGGTCGTTCCCCGAGGAGGGGAAGGCCAGGTTCAGGTTCATCCTGAACCTGGCCTTCCCCTCATCTATAATCAGTGTCCTGACCGGTTTGGCTTCCAGGGGTAGCGCTCCAAGGTGGGAGGGTACAGAACTCTGGAAAGGGGTGCAGAGGGAGGGCGTCTTTGCATCTGATCTTGGTGCAACCTGAGGGTTTAGGCCCAAGTTTGGGAGATTAGGAAACTTCCAGGTTAAGAAGGAATCTCTGCCAAAGTAGATCAGCTGAAGAGACTGAGGAGGCTGCCCTTGCTGTGTGTCCTGGGGCCCACCTGCAGTTTATTGTTTCCACTGAGGAAGATGAAAGAGGACTTTACTGTGTGCTGTGTCTCCCCACCTGCTTGAAGAGGGACTGTGCTGTGTGCTTTGTACCTCCGAAGTGAAATAGTTTCCAGATCCCAGGTGGTAGACCAGTGATGGAGAGAGGTCCTGAACTGGTGGCAGAGTTGTGTTCTGGTGGGTGCTTCCCTCGGAGGGTGCAGAACCCCAGAAGTAGAGGTAGGGTGGGGCATTCTTGCCCGTGACCTCTGGTCAGCCTGAGGGTGCGGACCCTAGATTGAAGGTTCAGCGGTAGTTTGGAGCTACACTGAGAGGGAGAGTGGAGAATGGCTATTGTGTGCCAGGGGCTACTACCCCCCACTCTGTGGATTGGCTAAGACCTGTGACATCTGGATGGCCTAGACCCTGGTCCTGGCCATGGACAACTAGAGAGTGCCGGTGGGGTATCCTAGTTGGGCCAGAGAGCTCTTGTTGAGAGGAAACCATGTGGGTTCAGAGTGGCGTAGAACTGGAGGGTGTCCCTGCCGTGCGGGCCCGCATCCGTGTTCTATCGCCCCCAAGCAGGGAAGCCCATCAAGGGAGAGATTGGTCTACCCAGCGTTTCGGCTGGAAGGGGGTTGTGTTGGACTTGGCCCTTTTGGCAGGTTCACCCCGAAACTTTTTGCATTTGCCTAGCCTGTTTCTGTAACCTGGTATTGGTGATTTTAGGCCTCTGCACACTTTTTCACTGTGGTCCAGTGTAAAGTACGTGAGCTCTCTGTGTGTGTGTGGTGAGACTGGCCTGCCCTTCCATAGGAATGCATGGGGATGTGTGTGTCCATGGTAGTTCCTGATGTGTGGGGAGTGCAGGGTCGAGTTTGGTATGTGCAAACTCGTGTGATTAAATGCTGCGCGATGATGTGCGCGGATTTATTGTGTCTAGTGTGGAAGTGCCACTTCTAGAAGTTGGCATGTCTGTGCAGTAAATGTGAATTGACTGTCTCGCTTGTGATTGGCTGGAGCTGGCTGGTGTGCCTGGCTCCAGGAGTCAGGATGGGTCTGCCCTGGTGGTGAATGGAGAGATCTGCATGTTGATGGTAGGGAGGAGTGCACCTGGGACCTGAATAGGGCTGGGCCTTCCCTCCACAATGCTGGCTCCACCCCCTGTGGTGTGTCTGATGTCCCTGACCCATCCTGTGAATAGGTAGAGGGGCTGAGCAAAACAAAGTGCTCCAGAACCAGTTGCCTCTGGTTCTCCCATTGCCTGCACCTTTGTAGACAAAGGATTTCTGTGGATAAAAAGGGGCTGTGACCCCATGAAAAAGGTTCTTGTGTTCAACTTGAAACAACCGGGGGCGTGCTGCTGCTGGGGCCCAGGGGAAGGCTTGCCTCCCTGGGCCCTGCCCAGCCCCTTGATTTCTGGAGGACTTCTTTCTGGGGCCCCTTCTGCCTGGTCTGAGGATGGCTGGGAGACTTTCTCCTTGCCCTGGAAACCTTTTCCTATATTTCCCTGCTTGCTGCTGGGACCCTTTGCTCTAGGGGTCCTTCTTTGGGGGCTTTGTGGTTGCTGTGCCCCCAGCACCTTGTGAGCGCTTTATTTTTCATTTATGGGCAGAGCACTGTTGTTTTTCCTCGGGGGGAAGCGCTCCTGCCCGTTTGTTGCCATCGCGGGTGCCCACCCTGCTTATTGCGATCTTTACTTACGGGTGCCCACCCCGATTATGGCCAGGTCATTGGTAATTAAATTACAGCGGGAGCCCACCCCGCTGTTCATTTTTACTATCCGAGGGAGCCTACCCCTCCTTTGCTGCCCAGATCGCCACCGTCGTCCGCGGCCTGCCTGGTTGTGGGCAGGGCCGCTGGACGGAAGCGGAAGTGACGCGGCCGGACCAGGAAGTGTGGAGCGCCAGTGCGGGGCTTCCGTGTGCGATGGGAGCCCCGGGATGTGCTCCGCGAGGGAGAACAGGAGGCCACTCCGCCTCCCGGAACATGGCGGTGAAGGATGGGAGCATGGCGGTAAAGGATGGAAGCCTGCAGTGCGGGGCTACCAAGATGCGATGGTAATGCTGCCTGTCCCCCCCCAGCGAGGCTCTTGTGAATGTGAGAGCCCCGCCCGCCGCCTTTGCAGAGAACCGGCCCCTGGGAGCGGGAAAGGGTGGAGAGAAGCTCCCTGCGCAGCCACAGGGAAGCTGCACCACTGCGGGACCGGGCAAAAGAGGACAGCATCGCCGCCTGGAGAGCCCGGTAAGTGTGGGCCTCTCCCCTGTGTTGGGTAGAGACCAAGCAGCCCAGTGTGTGCAGTGGGCCGCTCCAACGATGGGCATAGTTGTTTTCTGGGCCTGAGGGGCCCACAATTGCCCGTTGGGGGCACATTCATTTCTCAGAGCTAGATGGCTCAGGTGGGCACATTTGATTTCCAGAGCCTTAAAGGATCCAATGGGCGCAGCATTGGTTCCTGAGCTTAGATGGCTCCGGCGGGGACTATATTTCTTTTAAAGGCCCATGTTCTTGCCCACATTTCTGCCTCATGATTTCTAGAGCCCAGGTGGCTCACTTTGGCGCAGTTTTGTTCCGAAAGGGCTAGTGAGAGCCCATGCCGCAGTTTTGCTGATTTACAGCTGCCCAGCAAGTAGTGGGCAGCTGCACCGTTTAGGCGCAATTCTGGAGAGTCCGTGAGAGGGACAGAAGTGGCACAGGGGTGCCAGGCCTTCCACAGCTGCGCAGCACTTAGTGCCAGCTGCAGCGTTTAGGCCCTGTTATTGTTGTCAGCTGCCCAGCAAGTAGTGGGCAGCTGCAATGTTTAGGTTTGCGCCGGTGGCGCACCCCTGACTGGTTCTGCGTTGGCAGCGCGCCCGGACATTCTGGACACAGGGCATTTGTGCCCCTTCTTGATGGCCAGTGTGCCAGGGGGACTGGTAGAGGTAAGGGCGCAAAGCCCTAATGTGATTGAGGTGTGCTTTAAATGTGGTGCTAGGAAATGTAATGCATCTAGTATGTTTTACGCATCCTGTGTTGATACCTCTAGAGATGCTTTTACCTATGGAGGTTTGTGTTAGTGAGATTGTACTTAACTGTGATTTACACCCAAAATGTGAGTTATACTTAGGAGGTAGTGTCTAATGTGTTTAGGTTAGAGAGGAGATTGCCTTCTGTATTCATACTGATTAGGCCTAATGTGAGTTATGGGTAATGTGCAATGCCGTTATGCCTGTGATACCTCTCAATGTGTTTTCATGCTTGGGAGGTTGTTTTGCCTAGTATAGTTTATACTAGTGAGTTTATGTGTCCCTGCGTGATCTATGCCTATGGTGATTAGTATTGCGTAGTGTGTACCTACCTTTTACCAGTGTTTACTGGTTGTGGTCTATAATTGTTATTTGGTGTTACAGTTACTCTAAGTGCTCTTTCTACTAAGTGCTGATCCTGACAGTGGCCCACGTGGCCCTGTCCTGTATAAATATTCCCGTGTGAATATGGCCCGTGCCAGTTGGCACAATGTATATTGTGTGATTACTATCTGATGTGTTTTGGAGAATGCAAAAGTTATTTTTATATAACCTTGTGTGGAGTTCCTTTTGTAGTGTGCCTGGGATGTTGTTGCTGTGTGCGTGCGCAAATGCTTTACACATTGCCTCTGGGATAAGCCTGTCTGCTCGTGCCAAGCTACCAAAGGAGTGAGCAGGGGCTATCTTTGGCGTGTAACTCCCTTGCCCTGACTAGAGTGGTGGTTTCTGCCTGGCTTTGGCGCAAGCCTTATCCAACCGGACATCCCAGTACTAACAATGGCCAGAAAAGTGTTACTGGATCCTTTCAGTACGCTTAAAACATTGATATGTTCTAGCTAAAGTGCTGTTCAGATGGGCTCCCACCAAGTGTTAGACACAATCAAACCACTATAATCTCAAAAGAGACCTCTCACCATGTGGATTGTTCACGGGCATTCTTTTATATTACTGGCATTACTCAAATTATCTTTACGCTCAAAAATCCAAGTTAAATTATTGCATAATAGCACTTGACATTTTCAACCTACAATTTTTTAAAAGAATATATCATGTATTGTTTAAGTTTATATAATTCTGTATTTTGTTCACTGGATTTTCTCTACCTTGATGTAGTAAACTATTTTAGAGCAAACTTATGGGCAGCTTTTGCCATCTCACTGGTCCTATGTATTAAAATTAATGAATTATATACACAGAAACACACATATATTTATACATATGGGCATGTACACACAGAAACAAGCACACAGAAACACAAACATAGATATGAGTTGCAGTTGGGGTGGAAGGCACCGCGCTGGCTTGGCTCTCGTCATTCCTAAACCACCGCACCTTCCAGGTCTGGGAGAATAACACCCGCTCCCTTGCGATTCCCCTCCAGTGTGGAGTACCGCAGGGCTCGTCGCTGAGCCCGACATTATTTAATGTCTACATGTCCCCACTGGAGGAGGTAGTGATCCCGTTCGGAGTAAAGATCATCAGCTACGCTGACGATACCCAACTGGTAGTATCCCTATCCCATCCCAACCAAGAACTATCTAATCTACACAACTGCCTTTCCGAAATCCATGAGTGGATGAACAAATCAGCGCTGAAACTCAACGGGTCTAAAACAGAAATCTTGCTTCTCGGTCAAAAGGGGCCCACCCTTCCCCCTAACATTTGGCCCATCTGCCTGGGAGAACCCCCGACCCCCAAAGAAGAGATCAAGAGCTTGGGAATCTGGATAGAGAAAGACTTGTCCTTCAAAACCCAAGCAAAAATAACCACGGGGATCTGTTTCGGGCTACTCAGATCAGTCAGGAAAATTCTGCCCCTGCTCCCACAAATCTCCCGGAAACTGCTTATCCAAGGCCTGATTCTTTCCAGGTTGGATTACAGCAACGCCATCTACCTGGGAGCACCTGAAGCCACCCTTAATAAATTACAAACAATTCAGAATGCCGCGGCCCGGCTTCTTACCAACACCCCGGCCAGATCCTCGGCCAAACCAGCTCTGAGACTCCTGCACTGGCTCCCAATAAGAGAAAGGGTCAAACTCAAGGCCCTTTGTCTGGCTCACAAACTCTTAAAGGACAAGGGCCCCCCCATCCTCAAAAACGTTATCACGCCCTATAAAGCCACAAGATCCCTCCGGTCGGATCACGAACACCTGATTACGGTCCATAGAGTGAGAAGGGCACGCACAGGAGGCCGGCGATTCTCAGTAAACACGGCTCGACTATGGAACACCCTCCCTCTCAAACTTAGGACGGAATCCGATCACTCCCGTTTCAGGAAGCAACTGAAAACTCACCTCTTTCCCTGATTCACCCCTCCCTCTCTCCTTGGCATTCCACGGTATCTGAGGTCTCGGTTTTAGCGCTGGGATGCTTCCGGGTTACTATGCGCTCTACAAAACCCGCATTCATTCATTCATTCATTCAGTTGTCACTGTGTGGTTATATGTCATGTTTGTATTAGAATGGTGGGTGGTATAGAAGGTTGAGTGGAATGTTGGAGTGGGTGTCTGGTGTTGGGGTTGCAGCTCAGGCAGTTGAGAGTTAGAGGTAAGGAGCAGTGAGAAGGGGAGACACGGTGTGCCGCAATTTTCAGAATAAAATTGAACCCTTCTTTCAAGGCACCAGACTTATTTGTCCCTGCATCGGAAGTTGGTGACATTGCAGCACATAACACCGGGTCGGCTGCCTGGCACTTACCATTGAGGTGATCTGTTTATTCGGTGCAAGGGATATAGGGAGTCAACCTACAGCAGTGGCTAATATGCCTCTTTGGGGTAAGGAACCCGTGAGTTAAGCAACATTTCCAAATGGCATTGAATGTTTGAACTGATTGAGGCTCAGTGTCAAAATCAGATGGTTTCTAACACGAGCGCTTATTGAGCGTGAGCAGTTCTCCAGTCAAGACATGAGCGGCCAAAGGATTAATAAAGAGTGCAGGGAGTCGTAGTCTTCGGTGCGAGCACTCTGCAAGCGTGCACTCCTCGTGGCTTATCTCCGGATTTTGCTGGCACACATCATGCAAGTTTTTATTTCAAACAGGAGTTGGCACATCTGAATACATGCACTGCTCCAAACAGGAGTTATGTGTTGGATCAAGTTCAAAGTGTAAGTGGAGAAACCTTTGCGTCTTCTGAATCATGAGTCTGCCTTCTTCTCCTGTGCTGTGGTGCTTTGTGGGAGCTCTTTAAGTCTTCTTCCTGCTCCAGTGTTGCTGTTCCCTGTGGGAGCTCTACATGGATTGGTGGTTCAAGCAAGGAAAGGTTTTGCTTTGGTTTGTTGGATGCTTCCCACTTTCACAGGGTTGGATTCTTCTTGAGCATATTGGTACTCTTCCTGAACAAAACAACACATTTTAGATTTGCTTTTCCATTTTCTACATAAGTTTCAGCGCTGCACAGCCTGGTTGAACATGCTTGGGAATGTTTATACTCCATATAGAGCTGTTATAAGCACTACCTATAAAAGTTCAGTATGCAAGCGACTAATTTACCAATTCTACCTGAAAAAGGCCCATCGAAAGCTATTTATTGGCCATTGATGGAGTGGAGTTTGCGGCTATTAGGAAAAAGGCCATTCCACACAATTGTTTAGGATCAGAGGGTCAAAGGATTTTTGATCATCTGCCACAAATGAGGCCCTCACCTTCCACTGAATTGGATGTGCACACAGAGTCTGAGAAAATACTTGAAAACCAATTCAAAGACTATTGAGTATCATTGTAGAAAGACACATGTTTTTTACTCGAAGATACACATCAGCAACAGTCTACAGACTCGTTTCTATCAGAGTTAAATATAAATGTTAATTTGAAGGGCCTTTAGACATATATTTGAGCGATCAGTTGGTGGTGATTTATTTTGACAATCATATACAGGAGAGGGTTCTTTGTTGCAGAAATCCGTCTCAGGAAGAAATGTTAAAAATCGCTAGAGGAATTGAATGTTCTGTGATGGTTTCCGAAGAGTTAGGAAGAACCAGAACAAATACCAATTACCTGAGGTGGTGGGTGTGATACACCAATCTTGTAGATCATCTGTAGAAATTGAAGAGAAAAGAGAGGGAAAAAATTCTAATACGAGCACAAACATATGTTTTGGGTGTGGTATCAAAAACCATGCAGCAAATTCTAAGAATTGTCTGGTGGTAGGGAAAACAAGTGTGAGAAAGATGATGTGCATTTTGCACACAAAGTGAAGAGTGTAACTTTTGATGTAAGGGGTAGGTTGGAAGAACACTTAAAGATGCTTTGGGCACACAAAGTCATAGAACTGATAGAGTTGGCACAATGGATATCGCCGATTGTAGTAGCTATGAGAAAATCAGGCGAATCATGACTCTGTTGGGGCCTTAGGTCACTGAATATGAATTTCTTGTCTGATTGTTTCCCCTTCCCAAGACATAAGAGATGTTAGCTCAATTGGGGGAGCAATAGTTTGTTCCACATAAGATCTAAGGGCAGAGTACCACCAAGTGCAACTCGTTCACTTACAGCCTTAAATTCTCCTTTTGGAACATTTAGATTTTTACGCATGATGTTCTGATTGTCCTCCAAGCGGGTTGGATACAAATTTCTGAGAGAAGCAAACACAAGTAATGTGATCCACAAAATGTTTTTTTCACTGTGAAGGGGTCCCTTGGGTGTTAATCATAAATAATGGGGTGCAGTTTAAGTCCAGCCAATTGCAAATATTTTTGGAAGGTCAAGTGATTAAACATCTCACCACAACTTTGTATAGTCCCCAAGGGAACAGAATGGTGGAAAGAATTACCCATGTGCTGAGGGAAACCATATAGTTAGCATTTTCCTCTGGGTTGAATGTTGAAGAAACAGTAGCAGAAAGGATTTGGATTTGCCATAATACTCCACATCGAATTTTTTTTATTTACCTCAGCTTTTGCCTTGAAAGTTTTGGGGTGATCAGTTAATCAGAGGCAAGAAAAAAGGGGATCCCAAAATGCAATTTCCACATATAATTTCCATAGGATTTGATAACAGCACGACAGCCCAAATGACTGAATGGAATTTAACCATAGCATGTTATTTACCCAGAAAGTAAGCTTTTTGTGATTTGGTGTAAATCAGGTCAGTAGATTTTAGGAAAATATGTTGCAAAATGTATGTATATCTAGACAGTTGGGTTTGGGGGACTTTTGTAACTTTAAACGATAGAGCAATCTGATTGGCCGAGATGTCTTCTTTTTCTGTTGTTTGGCTCGCTCCCGCTAGTTTCGCTGGCGCTTGCACTCTGATAGGCTGACCACAATATGAGGAGAAATGCTGCAGCAGCTATTTCAGGACAAGGGGACGCTGTATTTGTCCTCAAAAAAAAAAAAAGGCATAAGGGGACAATATAGGGGTATCTTGACTCCTTGAAAATTGTGTGGGAGTCCCAAAGGGAGCTTGTGGCCTCATTTAAAAAAAAATAGTTTTGAGGTTGCCACGGTCCAACTATTTTTACAAAAACAGAGGACGTAGGTGCCTGTGGTGAGTGGACTACGTACAGGTAGTTGGCCCTGTGGGCAAGCTAAGCAACGCACAGCCGAAGGCCATGCACTGTTGGGGTGGTCACCCAAGGACATTTGGGTGCTGGCCCTGTGGCCATCCTCAGGTTACTCACAATCAAAGGCCATGCATGGTGGTGGTTGGCTGCCCGGCAGGCTTTGGGCACCAAGCTTGGCCTTAGGCCGGGCACCAAGCTTGGCCACAGGCCAGGCACCTGTGGCCAACTCCATGCTGTGCATGCTGAAGGCTGTGCACACAGGGGGCTGACTGCCAACGAGGGGCTGGGGACAGGGCCTGGTCTTAAGTTAGGACTTGCAGTCACCCTCATGATACACATACACAACCAAAGGCCGTGCGTCGTTGCGGTTGGCATAGATACAAATAGCAATAAAATATTACTTTGCATTTAACAAAACCTAGAAATTAAATGAAAAAACAAAGCTTAAGGTTATGTTATAGTTAGGTTAGGGAATAACATATTACTTTGCATAAAAACTAAATTAATAGACCACTGAACAAAAACAGAGGTTGAAGTGACTTTATATTTAGGGAAAAGTGCCAGTTCAAACAACATTTTAAACAAAAAATAAAACACTTAGGGGCTTACAAGCACCTTGCACTGCCAGTGCATCACATTTTATGTGATAAAATGTGACACACTGGCAGCGCAAGTGATTGTAAATAAGCCCCTTAAATTCACCATTTGTAGTTATTTCAAATAACTATCACTCACGTCCTCACCATGCAATGCCTATGACCAGATATTACATCATTTATGACATGCTCTATGACATCGTTGATAACATCACTGATGGCATCGGTAATTACATAATCAATGACAACACCATGCATGGTGTAAGTCTGATTTACAGTTACTTAAAATAACTTTATTAGTAAATTTCAGTCCTTTTTCAGCGATGTGAGCTACCACATTGATCGAAGTAACAATTGCTAATTCAATAGAGTGTTTTATCACAACTGCTGGAAACCTAATTATTTCTCTGACTGCTTAATAATGCTTGTTCTAGCAGCTAAATAGGAGTAGGAGAAAGATGATTCCCTCTTCAGTCTGTTGCATGGGAAAGAAAATGATTGCTCAGTGAAAGAGGTAAACCTATCTTTCTAACTGCCATCAGACCAGCAAACATGGATACTGTTTTGTGGCCTCATCTCATTGATCACAAGACAGATAGGTTGATGACATAGGAATTACATTGTTCGACCTGGCATCCTCAGTGTGGTTTCCCCTGACGTTTTGGTTTTTGACCTCCTGTTTTGCTGACTTCATTTTTCTGCTGGCTATGGGGTTCTAGGCACTTTACAACTGATACTGAGTGCTAAAAGTACATATGCTCTGTTCTCAAAACATCATAACATTGGTTTATCTTCTATTGGTATATCTCATTTACTTATAAGTCCCTAGTAAACTGCACTATATGTGCCTAAACCCTGTACGTTGAATGCTACTAGGTGGTCAGTAGCTCTGTAAACATGACTCAGGCTGCCACTGCAGAGCCTGTGTGTGCAGTTTAAACTGTCATTTTACCTGGCAAGTTTACTCGCCGGGCCCAAACCTTCCCTTTTATTGCATATAAGTCACCCAGAAGTAGGCCCTAGGCAGTCCAATATGCAGGGTACAATGTATTTAAAGAGTAGGACATGTACTTTTGAGTTTTACATGTCCTGGTAGAGAAAAACTTCTAAATTTGTGTTTCACTACTGCAAGGCCTATCTCTCCCATTGGATAACATTGGGATTGCCTTAAAACATATTTAAATTGTAATTTCCAATTGAGAAATCATAGAAATTTGGAGTTTGGTGCCTCGGGACTCACACTTTAAAAATCATAACTTATGGTGAAGTCGGATTTTAGAATTTTAAGCCTGAAAATGCCCCTTTTAAAAAGTAGTATAAATGAAAAGGAATAAATGACTGTGATAATTCGGAAACACTTCTTCTAACAAAACCAACTAAAATCACTATAGTACCTTGGCCTGTGTATTTATTTCACATTCAATTCAGAAAGTATCAACACATTTACTTAATGTAGTTTTTCAATATGCCACATAAAACGAGTGTTCTCTTATTCACAGAAGTGTGTTAAAACGATCTAGCATGTTCAACAAAGATGAAAGACAATAATAAATCATTCATACAGCAGCATTGAAGAAGACACCATAATTGAGACAAATAAGTGAATTAATTTGAACAAACCTAATTCAGTGCATAAGCAATCTCGTAAAGGTCTTTAAGACCAACATAACAATACCAGTCTTACAGGATTAAGTAACCGAGAGGTCATTATCATAGTTGATTAAGATTTTGTGACCCTCTTGGAGCAAGCTAAGGGGCTATTCAGTATTGAATGGGAAATAAATATAGAGACCAAGTTACTACATTGATTTGACTTGGTTTTGTTAGAATAAGTGTCTCCGAATAATCACAGCCATTTGTTCCTTTCATTTATACAATTTGAAGAGGCCCAATTTGTCTGGTAATAATAGGGGTCAACCCCCAGGTATATACACTTTTAGCAAGTTGGCATTTTCTTACTTTAACCATTGTGTGGCTCTGCCTGTCCCAGAATACACATCTGTGTTGGGTGACAGCTGGGCTCTGTGCATTCCCTATGGACAGTAACACAGAGGGAGAAGGAGTGTGACGCTTGCATCCTGATGGGCATCACCAGGCTGATGGGCCTTTCTGAGGTAGATTGGGAGGGAGGAGCTGACACTTTCACCTGAATAGGGCTGTGCCTGTCCCCACACAAAGAGCTGCATACGCCTCTGTAATGATTCTGGAGCCAGTGCAGGAAAAGCAGGGACCTTGTGACCTCCAAAGGCCTTTTTGAAGTCTCCCCCACTTCAAAGGCTCATTTGGGTGTAAGTGATGGACCTCTAACACCACCAAATCAGAACTGTGCTGGAACCAAGTACCTTCTGCCTGGAAGAAGAGCTGCTGTGCTGCAGGAGGGACTGCCACTTTGATAACTTCTTTGTTGTGTTGGCTTGCTGCCTGCTGATTGCTGTGCAGTAAGAGGGACTGCCACTTTTCTACCTGCTCTGCTGTGTTGGCCTGCTGCTTCTTGAATGGCTTACCTCCTGTTCTCTGATGTCCCAGGATCATAAAAGACTTCTTGTAATTCTGCTGGTGCTGCTAGATTTTGCCATCTGTGAGTCCCACCCTTGCCTGAGGTTCTCCCTCCATTCCTGGGCCTCAAAATTGGGGACTGCTGCTGTTTTCCACAAAAATTAACGCAGCAACCCCTTTGTGCCAATCAGAACTGATGCAGTGACCTTCAATGCCAAAGCAGTAGTGATTTGACTATGATGTAGGTACCAACTGAGAGGTTCTACGAGGACGCAGCACCGATCCGAAAACACCGATTCAAAGCTGGACTCTGGCTCATTGACCTGACTGATGAATCGGAAACGATTGCATGATCCATACAAAGGTACCTTTTCAGCAAGCCCTGCGTGGGTCCTGTAGCTGGCCTGCCCTCCATTGTGGTCAGCCTGCACTTTGGATTTACACCGGTCTAGTATCACCTCAAGTAACCTTTTAGTGTTATTGACTTCTAAGCACTGTTTTGGGATTTAATCTTTACAAATGTATATCTCGACTTTTACTTATTGGATTTTTGCCATTTTTATCTTGTTTCACTCAAATACATATTCCCTAATTTCTAAATTGGTGTGGAGTCTCTTTGTGGTGTTTTCACTGTGTTACTGTAATTGACGTGTGCACACATACTTTACACATTGCCTCTTAAGTTAAGCCTGACTGTTCTCTGCCAAGCTACACAAGTTAATTTAGGTTGTATATCTGGATTATCCTGACTAGGGTTGTGGCTCCTGCTTGGACAGGGTGGATACTCTGCCAACCAGAAACCTCAATTTCCAACAGATATTGACAATTTTAAAGGTGTAGCAAAGTTGCCCTTTCACCATTTTCTGGACCATAATTTTGCCAGTATTAGGCACTGTGACACTACTAATCAGTTCCACAGTGCGTGTTTTAGGGCTCATGAGAAGGCGTGTAGTAAACTGAGAGGAAATGCTGCAAAAGCAAGTGGAGGAGTTGAGAGAAAATAGTTAGAATTGAGGGAAGGGATGTTTCCAACCACTGGGTGGTGCACAGGATAAGATTGACATTTCACCATCACCTCCCTACTTCATTCTAGAACTTGAAAGATAACACTTCCAACGAAGAAATCCTTGCCTGACTGCTTGAAGAAAAGGATCCAAGGATTCCTAGACGGACTGGAACTGCTATTTAAGGGTCAAGTGATGAATCATCTGTTTTCCTATTTCAGGCACATAAAAAGCAGAAGGACTCCTGACTATAAGAGGGCCACGATGTCCATGAAAAAACTCGTAGGTGTGCGGGTCATTAGTAGTTTGTTTTTCAAATCAAACTTCTGATTTGAGAGTTTGTTTTTTAAAAACAAAAACGTTTCCTGAGTGACCGTCTGAGCCATAGCGACTGCTCAGCAAACTTTCAGAGCTTGCAAACGAGACACTCCTCTGAAGGCATAGAGATGTCTGCCATTTAGGTGGAGGTCTCTATGAGAATCTACGTCTGAATATAGCACATTGAACTGTCTTGAAGTAGCACATTTATCCCAGCAGAGAAGAATCCTTGTGGCTATGAAACCCTGCTACACACTGTTCAGAGCATTTTTGTGCCAAACGCAAAACAGCAACTTCAGCGTGAGTTCAACAGCTAAGTATCCAGTGTCAAGGGACACGTCCGGATTTTGCTTTGGACCTTGCCCCACCGGAAGCCCATGAGCTCCATAAATTAAACTGAGCCCCAAGGTTACAAATGAAACCAATGTTATCTGCCTGGCTTACCTGACCTCCACTCCACGAAATCATGCAAAGATGCTTCCAACTGATACTTTGCATTGGGGCTTTACTTTAACTAGATGCTGTTTGCATAAAAATGTAAAAATTTCAGACCTCTGGTTCCATTCCTCTTATTTTTATCATTTGTGTGTCATTATGCTAATTCGTTTTTTCTAACTTGGGAGTTTTTTTTTTACTGTTCTTTTCTTATTGTTTTTTAATTGTTGACACTGCTTTAACTTAAATCACATTTCTCTAAATGTGATTTAAATAACCCAAATAGGTTTATTAAGTTGGTAAGGGTGGACCCTGCCCAAATAACTACCTTGCTTTCTAACAAAAGATGCTGGATCTGGGGTTGATTGGGAGCATGAGTAGAGCCTCTTGCAGCCCAGTGGTTCAGGTTCCTAAATGAGATCCAAAAGAACTGTGGAGGGTTTATGGACAAACTATCGAATTGTAAATATCGGGAGACAGAAATATCAGAAATAAACTATTGCGATACAAAAATATTGTGATGAAGGAATATCATAAATAATATTGTTTTTATTAATAGCATTAATTTCAATTTTTGTTTTCAGTAATCTAGTTGTAAAAAATATCGATTTTTATTAGCACAATGTATTTTAGTTCATATATTAATTTTACGTGTTACTATTGTTTGCATAATTGGTATTCTTTTTTTTAATATAGAATATAGTTTGAATTTTTAAGCGCTTTAAAAAATGTATTTAACTGTTAATATTAATTTATAGTGTTTGTAGTGTGTTGGTTGATTTGTAGTGGGATAGGGTGGGAAGTTAACTAATTAATAATTAATTATTACTTGATTCATAATTTTTAATGAATTATGTGATTGATAATATTATGTAAATTAAGCAATACTGATTTATTTTGGTTATATTTTAGATGCGGGTTGCTAGGTATGTAGGGGTAATTAAGTATTAATCAATTAACACTTAATTATTCATATAGAATTATTTACTAGGTTATTAATTTTGGAAATGTACAATACTTATATATTTTAGTTACATTTTAGGTGCTGGTCGCTAGGTTTGTGAGGGTATAGGGTGGGAAGTTAATTAAGTAATAATTAATTAACAAGTAATTATTAATTAATTGTTTGATTGGCTATTATGTAAATTCTTATACATATATATGTATATATATATTGTTTAATTTGTTTTTTATTTGTGGGTTGCTGGGTTTGTAGGAGCATATGGTGGGATGTTAATTAAGTAATAATCAATAAGCAACTAATTATTCATTTGTTTTTTAATTTATCATTAATTTGTAAATCGTGGTATACTTATTTATTTTAGTTTTAATTTAGGTCTGGGCTGCTATGTTTGTAGGCATGTAGGGTGAGATGTTCTTTAGCTAATAATTAAAAAACAATTTTTATTGATAATTATTCAAATTGATTATTAATCATGTAAATTGTTTAATTTGTGAAAAAAATAAAATACATAATATTTATGTTAATTAATAATGTTTATATTAAGAGTTTAATATGCTTTCTAAGATAATAGGGTTATTCAAATATGTAATGTGTTTGAAGTGATGTACTTTCACTACTGACACTTGGACTGGAGTGAGAATACCAAAGTTAACCCCTCCAAAATCCAACGTTATCCCTACTGTTGTACATACTGGAATGGTAATAATAAATCTTACCCCTACGAAGTCCAACACTATTCCTACTGTTGCACAAACTGGATTGGGAATAATATATCTTACCTCTCCGACATTTAACACTTTCCCTCGTATTGCACCTTTTGATGTGGTAATAGTAAATGTGACACCTCCAAAGTCCCACACTTTCCATGCTTACTGGAGCAGGAATAGTAAATGCAAGGCTTCCAAAGTTTAACACTTTCCATTCTGCTGTTTAGACTGAAGTGGGAATAGTACATTTAACCTTCTGAAGTCAAACACTTTCCCTACTGTTTCTAGCTGGGCGGAGTAGGGATAGTACATCTAAACCCTTCAAAGTTCTACGTTTTCCCTACTGTTGCATTGATTAGAGTAGGAATATTATATTTAATCCCTCCAATGACTAAGATTTTCCCTACTGCTACATTGTTTGTAATGGGAATAGTTAATCTACCATCTCCGAAATTTAACACTTTACCTACTGTTGCACTGTTTGGAGTGGGAATAGTAAATGTAACCCATTTGTAGTCCTACAATTTCCCTATTATTGCATAATTTGGAGTGGGGATGGTATATCTTGAGTTCCCAGACTCCAATACGTTTCCTAATATTGGTTACATATATTTCTTATTAACATTTGTGTCTTTTTCGATTTTATTATTTTAACTTTTTAATATTAAAAAAAATAATCAAATTGTGTGTTTTGGTATTTGTGTTTTTTATTATTTTTATTAGCAGTAAATTCAAAAAATGTAAACAATAAATTGAATATAATGTAAAATAAATCATAACTGTGTTACTATATATATATATATATATATATATATATATATATATATATATATATGTTGATACGATTGTGCAGCGCCAAAAAGAATAAACTATGGCAGCTTGAAAACGACGTAAAAGTGCTGAGAGTGCCCTTAATTGTGGGATGGACCTGGGAGTGTGGACCGTGTGTGTTTAAAAATATTTACGCACCTCACCGTGCGGTAAGGAGGCACCCGAGGCAAAGAGGAGCGACGGGTGGTGAGAAGGAGTAACGGAATATATATATATGTATATATATTTTTTTTTATTAAACAAATAGTCCACATTCAGTGTGCACTTCGCACAGCAGGTGCCTCGGTGTCGAGGTCGGACTTAACCTTGTATTTAATTCATCAACAAAAAATCACCGCACTCGTCAAGTTTCAGTTTCTTAGCTTTAGGTTTTTAATCAGCACATTAGCCACCATCACCACCACCAACTTTTCAACCAAGAAATTGTCTTTTTCACGATTTATGTGAGTCTATCTTTTTTTTATGTCCAAATGTATTGAGTCAGATGAATAAGGCTACAGGTACAGTGTATGAGGGCCCAATATAGTCCATCCCCTATTGTCATTATATAGTCCTACCATATTAGCCCATTATGAAGCATCATGGGACTTGCAGTACTCAATTGTGAAAGTTCGATTCTGGAGATGTTATTGCCAGATTTTTGTGAACAAGTTCTTTGTAAGTTCAAAATCACATTAAAGATGATACAGAAATAATAACATCTTAATTTCTCTTAGTGAGATTTCCATGATTAACATCCTGTCTAATTTCATATTCAATACGGGGAAAGGCATTCTAAGTGTCTCAGTGTTTCCTTATTACTGCATTGTGCCAATATCTGAATACCCTCGTATTGCACTGTATATGCATTTCAGTTTTATGTGGACTTGGATTCTCACTGCATCTTACTATTTTACAAGGAGAAAGTTCATGATGAGCTCAGTGCTTAATTGTACCTCTATCGTTTTCATAATGTTAAATTACAGGTGAATATGTAGCTCTTCATCCCAGTTCAGGCCAAACGTAATCTTCGTATTGAATCTCACGATAAGCCGTGATTCCAGTCTTCTTAGTTGCAGGGTGCGGTTACCCCTTCTCTCATTCTTTTGTACTGTAGCGATTCCAAAGTACTTGATGTTGCGCCAATCAGTTGTGTTTTGTTTATGTACATTTTTAGAGATCATATAGTTCATGTCCTTATTTTGGATCACCCTTAGATGTTCGCTAGTTTGCTTGTAGCATCACGGAGCTGCGTTGCAGAGTGTTGTAAAAAGGGGCATGGCCTCTGAACACCTCTCTGCAACGCAGCTCTCTGATGGATACTAGAGGTACCTGGTGGGCTAGTTGGCCCCCAGGGACCCTCAGGATTAAGGAGGGATTAATTCCCCAACTTAAACCGCGCCACAGGGTGTGTTTGCAGACATGTCACTTCAGCCAACGCCCCTTCCTTCACCACCGTGGCGCGTTTCAAGTTGGGGTATTAACTCTCTTTTAATACTGAGGGTCCCTGAGGGCCAATTAGCCCAACAGGTATCTCCAGTATGCGCCAGGGAGCTGCATTGCAGACAGGTGTTCAGAGGCTATGCCACTTTTTACACCACTCTGGAATGCAGCTCTGTGGTGCTTACTGGAGGTACCTAGTGGACTAGTTTGACCCTAGGGACCCTTAGGAGTCAAGGGGACTTAATCTCTCAACTTAGAACGGGCTCAGGGCGCGTTTACACAGTGGTGAAGGGAGGGGACTAGACCTGAGGTGAGGTGTGCAAACACGCCCTGTGGGGGATTTTAAGTTGAGGAAATAATTACCCTTCAACCCTGAGGGACCCTGGTGGCCAACTAGCCCACCAGGTGCTTCCAGAAAGCGCCACTGCTCTGCATTGCAGAGAGGTGGTCCAGGCCGTGACCATTTCCACACCTCTCTGCAACGCAGCTCTGTGAGGCTAACTGGAGATACCTGGTGGTCTAGTTGTACCCAAGGGACACTCAGGATTTGCACACGTCAGCTCAGCCCCCCTTCCCTTCACCAGTGTGCAAACGCACCCTGTGGCACATTTTAAGAGGTAGTTTTAATCCCCTTGCACTATTATACACTAGGGGCTTACAGAGGTGGTCATGCTAATAACAGGGGTACCCCAACGCATAGTGTTCCCTAGTGTATGTAGGTGTTTTAACTGTATTCTAAGTGTATTTTAGCACAGCACTGGCTCTAGGACTGGTTAGTCAGAGTCAGTTACTACCAGTACCCATCTGAAAAAGTTGAGAGTACAGGTTGATTTTGCAAATAGGCTTCTATCTGCTCCTCTGTTTGTTCTTTCTGCGCGTCTTCCTTCATCCTGCACTTTTCTTCGTCTTTGAGGACTTCTGTTGCTTCTTTCTGCATTTCTTTTTCTTCTTTCTGTGTGTTTTTTTTCACATGTCCTACCTCTGTAGGCATAGTTCAAAACTAGCATTTAAAAAAGCTTTGAAATTCACTTTAACCGCATCAATGCAGCGGCTTTTCCCGCTGTACGCGGCAATTTTGAAATTACCGCGTTACATGGCGATCTCAGCTCGTCATGAGCGCACGGCAGGTTACGCTCATGACGAGCTAAGCTCGTCATCAGCCCCGAAGGGGTTAAAAAACCATAGGTTTCAGGTACGTTAAAGTTAGAAATTAGCATTTAAAAAGCTTTGAAATTCACAGAAAAAACAATAGGCTTCAGACATGTTATGGTTAGGAATTAGCATTTAAAAAACCTTAAAAATTCACTGAAAAAAACCTAGATTTCAGAGGCGTTATAGTTAGCTGGACATTTCACTCATACAAAACCATTGAAATTTCCCTGTTATAGTTAGTTCAGCTAACTATAACTGGTGCGCCCGCAATGCACTGCTGATGACGTCGCGTATTACATCAGTCATGACATCACTGATGACATCTCAAATGACATCACTGTTGACACCACTGATGACATCATCCTTGTGATACCCTCCAACAATCATACCAACAAGAAAGCCAGCTGGTTCACTGAAGACCTCCGGGCCTCCAAGCAAACCTGCCGAAAGCTGGAGAAGATCGGTGAACGAACACCGGACAGCCACGCCACCCACATGAATGCCCCCCACAGACACCATCACCTCCTCAGATCCGCCAAAAGGGCCTCCTTCAAAGACCGCCTAGACAACAATGCGCACAACAGCAAAGAGCTCTTCAACATCGTGAAGGAACTCTCCAACCCCAGCTCCAACACCAACGATGTCCCACCCTCGTAAGATCTGTGCGACTCGCTGGCCACCTTCTTCCACCGCAAGGTCACAGACATCCAGGACAGTTTCAATGCCACGACCGCCCCGACAACCACTGAGACCTCCACCCCCAAGATCACCATCCACACCAACCGCCTGCTCTACTGGACCAACATCAACGACGATGACACCATCAAGATCATGAACACCATCCACTCCGGATCTCCGTCAGATCCATGCCCAACCCACATCTTCAACAAAGGCAGCACATCCATCGCACCCCATCTCCGGAAAGTCATCAACACCTCCTTCGAGACAGCAACCTTCCCGGAGAGCTGGAAGCACGACGAGATCAACGCCTTACTCACGAAACCCAAGGCGGACCCCAAGGACCTCAAGAACTTCCGGCCCATCTCCCTGCTCCCGTTCCCGGCAAAGGTCATCGAGAAGACCGTCAACGAACAACTGACCTGCTACCTTGAGGAGAACAACATCCTCAACCCTTCCCAGTCCGGGTTCCACAGCAACCACAGCACCGAGACTGCCCTCATCGCTGCCACCGATGACATCAAGTCCCTGCTGGACAACGGAGAAACGGCGGCCCTCATCCTCCTGGACTTGTCAGCCGCCTTCGACATTGTCTGTCACCACACACTATGAACACGCGTCCACAATGCTGGGATCCAAGAGAAGGCCCTGGACTGGACCACCTCCTTCCTCCCCGGCAGAACACAGAGCGTCCGCCTTCCCCCCTTCCGCTCCGAAGCCACCGAGATCATCTGTGGCGTACCCCAGGGCTCATCCCTCAGCCCAACCCTGTTTAACATCTACATGGCACCGCTCACCCACGTCGCCCGTCGGAATGACCTCAACATCCTCTCCTACGCCGATGACACCCAGCTGATACTCTCCCTCACCAAGGACCCCCACACCTCCAAAACCAACCTTCACGAAGGAACGAAGGCCGTTGCTGAATGGATGAGGAACAGCCGACTGAAGCTGAACTCGGACAAGACGGAGGTCTCATCCTCGGATCCAACCCTTTGGCCTGGGACAACTCCTGGTGGCCGACCGCACTGGGAACCGCTCCAACACCCACCGAACACGCACGCAACCGAGGGGTCATCCTCGACTCCACCCTCTCCATGACTAAACAGGTCAACGCCGTCTCCTCCTCCTGTTTCAACAACCTCCGCATGCTCCGTAGAATCTACAAGTGGATCTCCACTGAAACGAGAAGAACAGTCACCCAGGCCCTTGTCAGCAGCAGGTTGGACTATGGAAATGCCCTCTACGCAGAAGCCTCGGCCAAACTCCTGAGACGGCTCCAACGTATCCAGAACACCTCTTCACGCCTGATCCTTGACATTTCTTGCCACAGCCACATCACACCCCACCTGAGAGACCTGTACTGGCTCCCGGTCAACAAGAGGATAACCTTCAAGCTCCTCACCCATGCACACAAGGCACTCAACAACACCGGACCAACGTACCTCAACAGACGACTCAGCTTCTACACCCCCCATCTGCCAGCTCTGCTCCGCCACCCTCGCTACAGTCCCCCGCTTCCGAAGAGCGACCTCAGGTGGCAGATCGTTCTCCAACCTCGCCGCCAAGACCTGGAACACCCTCCCCATCCACCTACGGCAGACCCAAGACCTGCTGACCTTCAGAAAACTCATCAAGACCTGGTTTTTCGAGCAGTAGCAGCATTCCACACCCCAGCGCCTTGAGACCCTCACGGGTGAGTAGTGCACTTTACAAATTATATGATTGATTGATAGAGTGGCAGACCTCCGCTCACCCTAATATAACCTTTAATACACACATTCAAAAATAGAAACAAAAATTTTCAAAAAAATGGACATACCAATACCAGTTTCAACAACCTATTCAGTAATTCCAAAATCCAACATCCACTCATTCACCAACAGTCCTATACAGACACTCATGTATGTATTCACTCATCATATATACTCATACACCTATATATTCTGTTACACAATGACACTCATCCATAGAGTTAATCACACACATAGTCACACATGTAAACAAAGTATCAAACATCCATTAAATTGCATATACAGTTATACACACACCACCACACTTACTGGTACAAAAACTTACACGTACATACTCTCTTAAGCAATCACTTATAGAAACACAGACTAATTTATATAGGAACTCTTCCAATCTCTCACTATCACATATACTCACTTATATACACCAAAACTCACATATACAAGTTTAAAACATGTAGTTACTCATAAAGACACTGTTGAGACAGTCATTCACTCACTAACACACCCATACACACACTCATCCACCTATACAGTCCTGCACACATACTGTCTCAACACATACAGACAGTGACGCACTCATTCATGCATCTATGCACTAAGTAATACCCCCCACTGAACCATACAGACACTCAGACACTCATACTGGTAGTCGGAAAAGCAACTAATAACCTTTATAGACACTCATGTAGCTACTCATCAAGCCATGCAGCCACTTATACACAAAGTGAGAGACTGATACAGATATTTACATATTTAAACATTACTCACTAACCCATGTATTCACTAAGATACACTTAATCAGTCCGTTATACAATCATTTTGACACAAAAAAAATCATCCATTTAGACACTTATATACCCACTTATTCTTCCATCGACCTTGAGATATACATATATAGAAAATATTTAATTTTCAGAAAGACACACATTCACTGAATGATGTCACTGACCATGTCATGAGTGATGTAATATGTGACGTCATAAGCAGTGCATTGCGGGCGCACGAGTTATAGTTAGCTGAACTAACTATAACGAGGGAATTAAAATGGTTTTGTACGATTGAAATGTCCAGCTAACTATAACACCCCTGAAACCTATGGTTTTTTCTGTGAATATATATACCAGTATGAGGTGGGCAAAGTTATGCTAGAAGTAAACTCAGGTTCGCCATTGGACCCTTGCCCATCTCATATTTTCTCACAATTAACCCCAATAATCTGCCCGGCCGTAACAAAGGCATTTAACCTCTCTTTAAACTCTGCTGAATTTCCAAAAATTTGGAAAAATGCTATAGTCACTCCATTATTAAAAAAAGCAGGCTATGATATTAATAATTCAGCAAATTATATGCCTATTTCACAGTTACCCTACCTGTCAAAAGTACTAGAAAAATTAGTCAATAGGAAGTTATCCGATTTCCTGGAAACCAACAACTTATTGGACATTTCGCAAACGGGGTTCCGGGCGAATAACTGCACAGAGACAACACTTTTGGCAGTGATGGATAACATCAGAATCCAGGTTGATCAGGGAAAAACGGTTGCCTTGATACTATTGGACCTCTCGGCGGCGTTTGATACCATACCCCATAATCGGTTATTGGAGATCCTTGCAGTAAAAGGTATCTGGGAAAATGCATTAGGGTGGCTTCGATCTTTCATGCAAGAGAGAACACAATCAGTACGGCTGGGGGATTTTTCATCTCCTGTCCGGAACATCAAGTATGGGGTCCCGCAAGGGGCCTCTTTGAGCCCGACATTTTTCAATGTTTTTGTCTCCTCGTTGGCTGAAATAGGAAGGAAATGGGGTGTCGATATCTGTTCATACGCAGACAACACCCAGCTGATGATCACATTAGATGAGCAAAATGATCCAAAGGACAGGCTACTAAATTGCCTGACTGAATTAGCCAATTGGATGCATAGCCACTGCCTCAAGCTAAATGCAGACAAGTCCGAAATATTATTGTTCGGTAGACACACACAGCTATGGGACAGCAGTTGGTGGCCCATAACTCTGGGCACCCCCCCTAGCCCGACAATAACGGCAAAGAATCTAGGCGTGACATTGGACAACACTCTGAGCATGAAAACCCATGTATCTATAATTTGTGGTAAAGGCTTTGCAATATTGAAAATGCTCAGAAGAGTCTTTTCATGGATTCCTACTGATTGCAAAAAGATCCTGGTCCAGTCCTTACTAATGAGCAGGCTGGACTATGGAAATTCTCTATTTGTGGGAATGGCTGATTATCTTTTTTCCAAGCTACAGGTCTTACAAAATCCTGCAGCAAAAGCAATCTGCAACAAAAGGAAATACGATTCAGCCAAGAGTTGCATAAGAGAGCTCCACTGGCTGCCAATGAGGCAAAGAGCTACTTTTAAACTATTATGCATAGCACATAGAGCACTGCACAATACAGGCCCATGTATTTTAAAAAATAAAATCAAATTCGCTCCCAAACAACAGCAAGAGCAAGAACTACTCGTGTTAAAACAACGAGGATGGGCGGACGGGCCTTCTCCCACCTGGCGGCGACCGGCTGGAATAAGTTGCCCGTGAATCTTAGATTGACGGACTGCTACCTGTCCTTCAGGAACCAACTGAAAACATTCCTCTTCCCTAAGCCTGACTAAAACACCGATTTTATTTTTTGCTTTCACTGACATTCACTACTGCCATTATAGCGCCGTGATATCCTACTCTGGATGATTGTTTGCGCTTTATAAATACCGTAAATAAATAAATATGTAGGTATATTTAGGACCTATTATCCATAGGAAAATCGTAACATTCTTTTCCCAATAACATTGGCGCCCGTTGACGAATCCTCCAAATTTCCAAAACTTATGGCCCCGTCCGGTCCGCTCTTATCTTGGAAGTTTTGGGGTGATTCGTCAAGCGGGGGCCAAGAAAAAAGAGGGGTCCCAAAACATGTTTTCTCCATGTTCATTTCCATAGGATATTTTAGACACAGCTGCGGCCCGAACTGCTGAACGGAATTACACCAAATTTGGCAAAAAGGTAGACCTTGGTTCAGAAAGAACTCTTTTTGTTAAATGGTGTAAATCCATTCAATAGTTGCTAAGAAAATCAAAATTTAAAAAATATAGATATATAGAGGTGCGCTGGATCCGTGCACCCTGCCCATCACTAGCTGCATGCTAATTGGCTGTCAACACTTCAAACCAGGAAGTGTTGGCAGCCATCTTGTGCCTCGGTAGAACCGAGGCACAACAAAAGAGAAACACAAAGGCACAAAACAATAAAAGGGGGCAGGGTAGAAACACCCAGACCCCCTAAGCCTGCTCATGAGGTCCCACAAGGACCCCTAAGGCCAAAAAAGCATTTTTTTCATAAATCGCGAGGTGCACGCTGGATCCGCAGATCCGGCCGCGAAAATAAAAAAAACAAAGCGCGGACTTCCGCGCTTCATTTAATTTAAGCCCCCGAATGGGCCAGGTCCAGGGGGCAGTTAAAAAATGTGTGGGGGGGCCCCAATCCTCCCCACACTGCCCCGGGGACAGCCAACCCCGTGGCTACTTTTTTAATCCAAAGCCCCGGGGACCGCCACCCCACAGGGCTTTCATTAATTAATTAGCCCAGCATACTGCCCCCCACACGCCCCAGGGACCGCCACCTCCCCAGGGCACTAATATTCTAATTTAGGGGTTTGTTACGGACCCCCGTGCCCCGGGGACCACCATCTCCCAGGGCTGTGCATTGGTTGTAAGAGGAGCCGTGCGGCCCCCCTCATGGAGCCAGTGATGGCCCTGGGGACCACCACCCCCAGGGCCATCTCCTGCAGTATCCTGGGGTGCGCACCCCCGGGACACTGCTGTTTGCAATGACCAGGCGGGAGCCTCACGGCTCCTGCCTTGTCTTTGCAAACTGCTTTGCTTCAATGAAGCAAAGCAGATTGCTTTTCCACATGGCGAGCTGCATTTTAGCAGTTCCCCATGTGGAAAAGCAATGCCGGCTCCCGCAGGACGCGGGGAGCCGACGGGACCGTGGGGGGATTGGGGACCCCCCCACGGTCCCCAACGGATAGGGCCGGCCCCGGGGGTTGGGGTCCCCGGGGCCTTAAGTGGCACGGATGGAGGCCACGCTGCCCCAGTCCCCCATTATATACATATATTTTTTAAAACATGCTAAGGCCGGCCCCGGGGAATGGGATAGTCGAGGTGATAAATGGCCTGAGATGGGGGGCCAGGCAGACACCTCCAATAATTTAATTTTTAAAAAAACTGTCCATGCCCCGGGGGATTAGGGTCCCCGGGGCCGAATATGGCCTCGGGAGGGGGGGCCACGCTGCCCCCTTTAAATTTTGTTACATAAAAATAGGGGTCAGGGCCTGGGGGATGGGGTCCCCAGGGTCAATAAAGTAGGAAAGGAAGGGGGGCCCTTCTTAAAAAAATTAACTTAAAAAAAGACGCATCGCGCCGGAGACCCCACCCCTCCCTGCAGCACTCTGCAACCACGCCCCTGGCGTTTTGTAAGATGGGGAACTAATTCCCCTTGAACTGGGGGTCCCTTGGGGCCAACTAGCCCACCTGGAACCTCCAGTATGCACCAGGGAGCTGGGTTGCAGAGAGGTGTTCAGAGGACACGCCCCTTTTTACACCTCTCTGCAACGCAGCTCTGTGGCACTTAATGGAGGTACCTGGTGGGTTAGTTGCACCCCAGGGACCCTCAGGATTTAAGGAGACTTAATACCCCAACTTAAAACGGGGCACGTTTGCACAGTGGTGAAGGGAGGGGGCGGGCCTGAGGTGGCATGTGTGCGCTCTAAGTTGGGGAATTAATTCCTCTTCAATCCTTAGGGTCCCTGAGGATCAACTAGCCCACCATGTACCTCCAATAAGTGCCACAGAGCTGCGTTGCAGAGTGTTGTAAAAAGGGACGTGGCCTCTGAACACCTCTCTGCAATGCAGCTCCCTGGCGCATACTGAAGGTACCTGGAATAGATAATGAGTAAAAAAGATTAAAAAAAAGTTCAAACAAACAAAGGATTTCAAAGATTAAAGCAGGAGAGAAAAAGCATGCCCAGAACCATAGCAATGAACAAAAAACAAGATGGCCGCGCCCATTGCGACCACGTGGGTAAGCTTGCGTGATATTTTCCCCGCGAGCACGCAAAAACGAACACGATCATGTTATTGCGCCCCGCACGTAGGAAATGCCCAACGCGAGCATGCAACTAGCGCCCGGAAACGGAAATACGCAACGCGAACACTGAAAACAAGATGGCCGCGCCCATGTACGACCGCATGGGTAACTTCACGGTAGCTGAGCTGAAAAAAAGCCCGCGAACACGGAAAAATAAAAAATCCGTATTCGCACGAATTGGCGTACCGCAAATTTCACCCATACTTACAATACATGGGATTTAAAAAACATACACACCCCGTCAATTATCTCGTGGAAAACACGAGTATTCTTGAGATGTGTCGGTGAGGATTTAAATACACTTTACCATTTACAGGGTGAAAATCCCCACACACACCCACCACACAGATTGCTCCCCCACCCCCTACCCTTCAAAACAGCATTAGGAAAATATGATAGCCGCCTCACCTATATACACAATGACGTGGAGGTAAAGTGACTTCCTATTTTATGTGATCAAAATTCCAAGATACAAGTACATAAATCAACACTGCCTATTGTGTGAGTGATCGTTTTAAATATACATATATGAGTACATTTAGTACATTACACACAACTAGTTTATGATTTAACTTTGTCGTTTTTAATTCGACTAACACCTGTTAATTCCACTAACATGTTAATTAGGTATCACCTGAAATGAACACAGTCGAGTATATTTATATAGCGCTTACTGATACACCTGCAACAAGCGCTTTCTGGGTACCCCAACTGCATTATTCACAAGACAAACGCCCGCCTGCCCATCGCAGTGTTTTTAGACATCAGCCCTGAGGCAATGTACAGCTCCAATAAAGTGAATGCAAACTCCCCTGGAAGTCTCAACGCAGTGAACTCTCTTACCTGCAGTCCAGGTGGGCGCTGGTGAAGCCTGTGCTCGTCCCCCGGTGTATGGACGGTTCCAATGGCATAAGAAGGGGCGCACAAGACTGGGCTATTCTCACTGGGGTCCTGGCAGCAAGAAGCGTGTGCCTGGGTGAGGTGCACAGCTTCTCCTGAGGAGGGGGCTGCAGGTATATCCCTGCAGTCGCTCTGGCTCAGGGTACTTTCACGGCGAAGCCTGTGCCTGGTCTGAGTACAAGCACTCCGGAAGGTGCCTGCTCTTGGCTGCAGGCGATATCTGTACCGGGTCTTATCGGACGCAGGTGCAGCAGTAACGTGCCTGTGCGTAAAGTGCCTCTTCTGAGTTACCGTCATGGTCTGCCCTGTGCAGGGTCGCGTCGGGTAGAGCCGGAAAGTGTCTGGTTTGACGGTCCTTCAGAGTCAGGCAGAGTCTGTTCACTGTTAGAAAGTGCCATGTCTTCAAGTGCCTATTCCCGTATGGTGGAAAAGTGTGTCTGAGGAGCAATCAGAGGGCCAATGGCATCAAAAGACGGCTGATGTCAATTGCTTATCAGTCGCTGGTGAAGTCTGTCCCAGTCGTGATTAGTGCTCGAAATAACAGGAAAGTGCCCAAACCTGGTGGTAGGGCTGCCTCAGGGTGCTTCAGTTTTAGCAAGTGCAGAAGAGTGTCTTGGGTCGCTGGCGAGCCAGGGGCAGCAGGCATGTGTTTGGCCCGGAAGTGCTTGGTAGGAAAGTGCCTGGCCAAAAAGGGCCTGGTCTGAAAGTTTTACTCACGACCTGCTGATGTATTTCTATGGTCAGAAACAGAGAAAAGAGTCTGATCTGAGCTCTAACCACTTGCAAGAGCCCGACAAAAAGCTAGCGCTGCGCCGGTGTTGCAGGCAGACAGCGCCAGTGCCGATCGCCTTCAGCAGTGCCAAGAAATTCCTGCAGCAGGTGCACTAACCACATGACACCAGTGGCCCCGAATACAACCTTGCTAAGACCCCTGGCAGGAACTTGGCAAAATCTTACAAAATCTCTTAAGAAACCGGTCCAAATCCCTGAAGATGAACGTCCCGGGACGACACGATTTCTGTGCAGCAAACAGACCCTAAAGTCCAAGAATGCCACCAGAGTTATAGTATGAGATATAGTTACCTGAGAACTAAAACTGGTAAATATCAGTGCTTTTATTAATTTAAAACTGTATGTTTTAACTGACATTTTCACCAAACTATAAGGTCCCTCTAATCTTGTTTTTTTTAGTGAATTTCTAAGATTTTTTTTAAAGGTAAAGTAAAATAGTAATGCAATTCCTAACCATAGCGATTCTTAAACTTTTGTTGTTTTCAGTGAATTTTTGCGTTTTTTAAAACTTGAAGTAAGATGCCGATCTGCACTCAGCTCCCTATGATTGTCCTACCCCCGCAGCCGAGTGCAGCATGCAGTTAGGCCTAGGGCCTGGCCTATGCCAGAGCCTGCACTTAACCTCCCAGCTGCGCATGGCTTTAGCCATGCGCAGCTTGAGGTTGGGTGCAGGCTGACTATGTGATGTTACCATACAATCAGCGTTAGTGTAAGTAAAGCAGACTTATTGACCTGGGCAAAGGGTCAGAGCACCACAATTTGAAAAGTGGGCCTATTGGCTTTAAGTAGGGGTCAGCATTATAAAAAAATATAAAGCAGACCTATTATCTTTGTCAAAAAATCAAAAATAAATATAATCAAATATATAGTTCAGTAACTCACACACTGCAATGAGTAATACAAGTGATTGTTTTAAACAATTTTTAATAAAGTTTAAAAAAATCAACATGTCTTTGAGTCTTTCCTTTAAAATCTTTCAGGCCACATAAAGCATTCCTGAAAGCAACCCCAAAAAGGTCCTGCACTCCAGCTAAAGAGTATAGAGCTGCAGTTAGGAGTGCTTTATAAAATATGGTGAGCTCTCCTTTGTCATTGATTTAATTACCCAGGAGTCTTATGCCCATATGCATCAAACTGATTTGCATTCGCAAACGGTGAGAATCGCAAAATTCGGCCGTTTGCGAATGCAATTCATTGCTTTGGGATGAATTAACCTTTTTGGCTTTTTCGCAATTTAAGAAATCGCAATTTATTTGCGATTTCTTAAATTGCGATTGCATTTAAGAAATCGCAATTTTGCGATTTCTTAAATGCAATGCATGATTTATTTAACATTGTGAAATCGCAAAGAGGAAGTGGTAAATTACCATGAAGTTAACCTTCATGGTAATTTTCCAAAACTTTCAAAAATGCACAAAAGTGCATTTTTGAAAGTTTCATTTTAAACACACACATGCCCTTGGGGCATGTGTTTGTGAAAAAAGTACTTTAAGGTACATTTCAGGGGTGCAGGGGGGGTCCTTTGGACCCCCCCTGCACCCTTGAAATTGCATTCTCATTTTGCGATTCCTTAATTGCGAATCGCAAAATGAGAATGCCTTCACATTCATGGAAAGGGATTCCTTAATTGCGATTCGCAAATTGTGAATCGTAAATTGTGAATCGCAATTAAGGAAAATTAAGGAATCGCAAAAAAATTGCAATTTTTTAATGCATAGCCGTTTGCGAATTCTTAATTGCGGTTCCTTAATTTTCGCAATTAAGAATTCGCAAACGGGAACATTGATGCATGTGGCCGTTAATGTTTTATTTTATTGTTGCTGGTTTAGAGTTTCTCTGGCTGCATTGTATTTGGTATAAGTGGTCTTTGCATAACATTCCCTGTCTTGCAAATGTCTGCATGCTTCTAATATGTAATCCCTGTGTGGCCAAATTACTATATTACCACCTTTATCAGATTTGGTCACAATGATCTCATGGTTGCTACTCAACTTTTTGATCAAGCTGGCATATTCCACTTCATTTTTACTTTTAAAACGCTTTTTATGTTTTGTCCGATTATGTAATTTTTTGATGTCTTCAGTCACTACCTCGTGAAAGATGTTGATTGCATCTTTCGGCATAATGGGGATAAACTTCGATTTAGGTTTAAACGGACTGATATCTGCTCCCAATTGCTTTATATTCTCCCATTGTAACCCCTCCTGTGTAGAGCTTGTCTCCCCTTCCACTTGTGTTCTCATATTACCTTCCTTATTCAAATCATACAAAGCTAGCAACATTGGTGCATCTGATACCTGTAAGTCCATAGTGGGCGCCCTCTCATTATCTTAATCTACTAGCTGATTTTTTTGTGCTTCTTTAAGCCCTTCCTTGATGGGAAAAATCTTTTTGAGTTTTAAAGTTCTAATAAAACAAAAGACGTCAACTCTAGTTTGTGAATAGTTGAAATCGCTTACCGGACAGAAAGATAGTCCAAAACTCAGAAGCTGTTGCTCTGTTTGTGATAAGACTGTAGTAGAGAGATTAATGATGGTATTTTCGTTTGCCTTTACTTGTTACGCCAAATCGTTTTTTCTGGTTGCGCTCTGTCGTTTCTTGGACTGCTCCCTTCTTCGTGCGTTCTTTCTGGCTCCGTTTTCTTTGTGGGATCCTGAGGTCTCAGCGCCGTGTTCGTCGATCGAACGCTAAAAAACTCCACCTCTTCCCCAAAAAATCTTCTTTTGACCAACTGCTCCCAGACTGCAGGACAGGATTCACAGCACCCGCTTCAGCCGAAAAAGGAACCACGAACCACCAGAAATATATGCATTTTGAATGTTTATTCTAGTTTTTCTCGAATTACGCGTTTCGGGCACCACTTCCCCCTGATCACCTAATCGTGAGGTACAAATGCCATCTTTTTAAATGCATAACCCACGTGATGAAACCCAAACAATAAACATAGTGAAAATACTAACACCACTTTCAGTTTGGTACACAGTCTTTTTTTCTCTTTCTTTGTTTGTATTGTTCTCATTACTTTCAACTGGAGGCGGTACACCCATGGTCATAAGGCAGTTCCAATAAATATTAACAAATCCATCTATAATACAAGAGAACATAGATACAATGTATAAATATATCAATATATAAATATTTAAATACATAAATAAATACACCACCATATTGTACACTTCACAAACATAGGGGCCCATTAGGATGTCGGGCGGATCGCCACCGCCATGCCGGCGGTGGCGATCCACCCGACATCCTTGTCTGCCTGCCACCCATTTCCCCCCTGCCGTATTATTATGGCGAGGTGACCGCGGCGGACGGAACTACCGTCTGTCGCTTTTCCGCCCCGGTCGCCTTGTGGCCGGGGAGGAAAAGGGTTTATATGGTGGCGGTGTCTATCAGACACCGCCAGCCATATTAGTATGGGCTTTGGGAGATGCCTTTCCGTGGGGGCAATGCCGCCACGGAAAGGCAGGCAGTCTTTACTTTGGGGGCCCCCAGGTTGAAGGCGAGGTGGGGGTTGCACATGGGGGGTACCTGTGGTACCCCCCTGCATTTGCATACACAATGCTGCAGGCACTGCACGGTGCCTGGTGCTGTGTGTATGCAAATGCATACCATGCATTCATAACATTGCGGCGGGTGCCGGTGTGAACACCGCCCGCCACAATGTTATGAATCCATGATGCGCCCGCCAGTGTGGCGGGCGCATCATAATGGCCATGGCGGGACCGACGCTCGGATCGCGGGCTGTCCCGTTTTGCACGAGGATGTCGGGCGGGCAAAGTCCGCCCGCCATCCTAATGGGGGGCCATAGTAATTAGTACATTAAGATTCATATATACATAAGTCCTCCTGAAAATTAATAATGGCATTAAGTCTCTGCAACTGCAAAACCCCTACTTATTATTATATTGACTGCCCTTTATACCTGCATAAATGCTGATATTTTGGGACACCTCCCTGAGCATACTCCTTCCTTCATATATATATAGTCCTGGCGGGAGAGAAAACACCAACCCTACTCTTTGCAGACGACACCCTCCTTTTGTCTAAAACTCCCTCAGGCCTTCAGAAGTTACTAGATAGATTCAGTATGTTTTGTGATGAGAGGGGTCTCACTGTGAACACTGCCAAAACTAAACTGATGGTGCTGTCCGCACAACAGAAAGCTAGGAAGACGAGCATAACCCTAAACGGGGCCAAACTTGAGGTGGTGGAAGAGTTTGACTACCTGGGCGTCAGGATTAACAACCGAATGAAATGGGACTCCCGTGTAGCCAAAATGCTTCTAAACCTCAAAAGAGCCGCAGGAGCAATCCTGAGAAACCAGCGCTTATCCACTAGTAGACCAGTAGCCCCAGCACTGGCAGTATATGAAGGAAAGGCCGTAGCCTCTGCTGTCTATGGCTCAGAGCTGTGGGGATGTGAGAATACCATCGACCTGGTAAGGGCAGAGAACAAATTTGTGAGGGACCTGGTTGCTCTCCTGTTTTCTAAACCCCTAAAACCCCTCTTTTTAGATATGGGTAAACATTCTATTGCAGACGAGGTGTGTCTTTGCCCTTTGCTGTTCTGGGTGCGCCTGCGAAGGACACCAGAACTGGCAAACTATGTGTTGGTTCTGGATGAGCTGATTACCCTGAACAGGGCAAATAAGATACTGTGGCTAAGCAAACTAAGGCATATGGTTTTGAAGCTAGGGTTGGGTCAATTTTGGACCTCCCAGTCCCCTTCCCACATGCAAATAATTGAAAAAATCTGTTGGGATTGGGTACAGGAGAATGAAGCAAAACATGCAAAGTGGGGGGTACTAACAACACAATTCATGGAATTTAAACCTTCGAAAAAACTCAAGCCCTTCCTAGATCTCATACAAATCTCAAGGGATAGGTCTCTCTTCCTGAAAATAAGATATGGAATAAGTTCATTGGGGGTTGGAAAGGAAGGGGGGCTCACGCCCACTCCCTCAACTGCCCTAGGTGCCCTTGTACAAGCGAATTTCTTTCCCACTTCTTGTTCGCTTGTAGGGCATACAAAAAACCGAGATCAAAATGGTTAAAACCGGTATGCAGAGAGCTGGGTGTGAGAGAGTGCAGAACTGCCTTGCGCATTCTATTATCAGATGTAACATCCATGCTGGTTGTATGCGGGGTCGCTAAATATTTAGCCAGTGCCTGGTCCATTCGTGCAAAACTCCTGATCAAAGACTAGAGCTATGCTCGGGTAGCCAAATTGATGTTATACCCACTGCTGCTAATGCATCATTGAATTCTCTGTTATAAATGTAAATACTATGAACTTTTATCTTTTTATCAAAATGCATTTTATCTTTTTTAAATATGTGTTTTTATGTTGTACTGTGTGTACTTTTATGATATGCAAATATCGAATAAAGTATTCATTCAGTTACAAATATATATATATATATATTCACTGAAAAAACCATAGGTTTTACACACGTTATAGTTAGGAAGTAGCATTTACAAAACCTATGAAATTCACTGAAAAAACCATAGGTTTGATACCAGTTATAGTTAGCTGGAAATTTTACTGATATAAAACCAATGAAATTCCACGTTATAGTTAGTTGGACTCACTATAACTTGCGCGTGTAATGCACTGCTGATGACGTCACATATTACATCACTCATGACATCACTGATGACACCATCCTTGTGACACAGTGACAGACCTCCTTTCACTGTAATCTAACCCTTGGAACACATATTCAAAAATAGAAACTAAAATTTTCAAACAAATGGAGATACCCATACCAGTTACAACAACCAATTCAATATTTCCACCATCTATATACACATGCACTAATTCACCAACAGTTCTATATAGTCACTCATACATATATTCACTAATCATATGTAGTGATACACCTACACATCCTGTTACACACCGACAGTCATCCAAATGTTATTCACACACATACTCACACATGCAAATAAACTATTGAACATCCATTTATTTGCATAAACAGCTATACACACACTACCACTTTACTTCTAAGGAAACTTACACATACTTACTCTCTTAAAAAATCACTTCTAGAAACACATACTAATTTAAACAGGAACTCTTACAATCCCTCACTCTCACATATACTCACTTATATACATCAATATTCACATATACTAGATTAAAACATGTGTAGTTACTGATAAAGACACTAATAAGACAGTCATTCACTCACTAACACAGACATATACACACTCATCCACCCATACAGTCCTGCACATATGCTGTCTTCAAAACACATACAATCAGAGACTCAGTCATTCTTGCATCTATGTACTAAGTAATACTCCCACCAAAGCATGCAAACACTCATACTGATACTAAGAAAAACATCTAATCACCTATATACATACACATGTACCTACTCATCAACCCATGCAGCCACTTATACACAAAGTGAAACACTAATACATATATTTAAATATTTAAGCATTACTCACTAATATATGTATTCACTAAGATATTCAATAATATATACATATATAACACATATTTATTTTTCAGAAAGACACACATTCACTGGATGGTGTCATCAGTGATGTCATGAGTGATGTAATATGTGACGTCATCAGCAGTGCATTACATGCGCAAGGTATAGTGAGTCCAACTAACTATAACGTGGAATTTCATTGGTTTTATATCAGTAAAATGTCCAGCTAACTATAACTGGTATCAAACCTATGGTTTTTTCAGTGAATTTCATAGGTTTTGTAAATGCTACTTCCTAACTATAACGTGTGTAAAACCTATGGTTTTTTCAGTGAATTTCATTGGTTTTTAAAATACTAATTCAGAAATATCTCGTGTATACAACCTATACTTTTGTCAATAAAGTTCTGGCAATATTTTTTTCAGAAACAAGCCGTTTTCTTCACTGTTCAAGTTGCATACAGACTCCTTGTAAAGCGATACAGAATTAGAGAGTCTGTACCTTACCTTTTTTTCAACGCATTAAAATTTGCCTGTAAATAAAAATAGCCTTTCTAAACTTTCGTGCACGACCCGGTGTGCGCACTCTCGGCAACAGTTCTCAATAAAATGGATAGCGCATTTCCAGGCTTTCGTGCGCGACCGACTGCGCGCACCCGCCTATATATTTCGTGAAAACTTTGCAATCTGAACTTATTGAATTTCTTCATAGACCCATCAAAGAACTTATACTACGTCAAAGAGACTAAACCTAGGCTTCTTTTTTAATATTATGAAAATTTTCATTAAATGGAGCCGAATGTCTTTTTAAACTTTCGTGTGTGACCGAATGTACACACCTTGGTATTTTAAAAAAAAATATAAAAGGTTTTATACTTTAACAATTGTATGCTTGAATCGAGCTCAGAAGATATATTAAATCCGGATATGTTTGGATTTACTCCTTTTCACGTTTTGAAACTTTGCTGAATTAGACCGCTACTTCCAAATGGCGTACGTGACCAGATACTATCACCGCGTACACGTCCTGAGACGCGCATGTGAAGTCATGTGACTTGAAAACAACACTTCCAATTCGTTCTTAGTAGTTTCTATTCTGCAATTTACACGGAGGACTCCACCCACTCCTCTCACTATCTTTTCTACTCTCAAAAGAGAACGACGTTCAACACCCTTCGGAAGACTTTGCTGAAATGGCTGCCGCCCCGCATTCATCTTCCGAATCGGAAGGAAATGAGCGACTACCTTTAAAAAGAAAAAAGGAATATTTTATTTGGCAATTTTTCACTTATCCTGAAGAACAAAAGAAAGTGAATGCGCCAAAAGTTACCTGCACGATATGCAATTCGGTTCTCTCAAGAGGAAATCCAAGAAAAAAATATTCCTTTTCCATACATACCATGGTGCGGCATGTCAAACAAGTGCACCCTGTGGAATTTGCAAAGGCATTGACAAGAGCCCTGGCCACGCTATTACCATCAGAGGTGGCCAGCACATCTTCTGGTGGACGACCTGTATCACCATCGAGTGCTGTGATGGACTTGAGACCATATCTTGCAAAGGTGCACATGAAATGCAACGAGTGTGGAGAAATTCTTCTGTACGGAGAGCAGAGCCTCATTCTTACTAAACTAAAAATTGAGAGTCATAAATGCCCCGAGAAAAGATAAATTTCTTCATTTCATTTTGATCCTGTGTCACACATGAAAATGTTGTTGCAAGTTTAAAAAATCAAAAACAACATTACACTTGTTTTAAAAAAAATAAAAATAAAAAAAGTTCTTTTCAGAACTAACTCATTCTACCAAAAAGAGCTCCAGGAGCATATTATAAAGGGGGTTTATCTCCGCTTTTTTGGCTTTCGTTCGTGCGCGACCGTGTGCGCGCACCCGACTATATATTTCGTGAAAACTTTGCAATTGCAACTTCTTAAATTTTTTCATAGACCCATCAAAGAACTTATACTACGTCAAAGACAGTAAACCTAGGCTTCTTTTTTATTATTATGAAAATTTTCATAAAATGGAGCCGAATGTCTTTTTAAACTTTCGTGCGTGACCGAATGTACACACCTTGGTATTTTAAAAAATATATATAAAAGGTTTTATACTTTAACAATTGTATGCTTGAATCGAGCTCAGAAGATATATTAAATCCGGATGTGTTTGGATTTACTCCTTTTCACGTTTTGAAACTTCGCTGAATTAGACCGCTACTTCCAAATGGCGTACGTGACCAGATACTGTCACCGCCTAAACGTCCCGAGACGCGCATGTGAAGTCATGTGACTCGAAAACAACACTTCCAATTGGTTCTTAGTAGTTTCTATTCTGCAATTTACACGCAGCACTCCACCCATTTATCTCACTATCTTTTCTACTCTCAAAAGAGAACAACGTTCAACATCTTTCGAAAGACTTTCTTTTCACGCGATAATGTGAAATACTGAGATTGTTACAGGATTTTTATCACTTAGAAGCCTTCCTATTATGAAGGTTTATCTCCTAAGACTCTGATTCTCAAACTGTGCAACGCGGCTCCCCTGTGTGCCGTAATGAAGTGCTAGGGGTGCCGCCCACATTCTAGTGTGACTAACCATCTATAAATTCCACAGACATCTCTACCCTGTTATCTACAATTGTGAGCATCAAAAGGAGCTGTGCTATGCCCCTGTGAGAGGCCTCACTCCCACTGCTGCAACGGCTTGGCAGTCCTCCAGATGCACAGGAACAGCCCCTCCGATCCATTGAAGTTCTCTGTCGTGAGAGGCCTCACTCCCACTGCTGCAACGGCTTGGCAGTCCTCCAGATGCACAGGAACAACTCCTCCGATCCATTGAAGTTCTGTGTCGGTCTCAATACCACTTACGAAATGAAAATAAGCACTGAAGAATATTCAAGCATGTAGTACTCCTCCTGCTACAGCATACAAAATGCATTCTATTACCTATAAAAAAGTCAAACACCCACGCTACAATCATATAGAACACTTCCTCTAAAGAAGCCTGTGAATAACTTTAAAACATCAGGTTAACCTTTTTTTACTCTCTCATCATTATTAAAGATGAATATTTACAATGCTATATTAAACAATGCCATGGTTCTTGCTTTTTAATTTTAAAAATCTTGCAATCTTTCACAAACCCAATACTCATGGCTTCTTTTTCGTGACAAAAATCTTGCAATATTACATACCTACATAGAATAACAGAAAAAACATAACACTACAAAGGCCGAACACTCTACTAAACGCGGATTTGTAACCTATGAGGCAGATTTATGTTAACTACTTCATACCCAGATATGCACCAGTTAATGTGCACCACAGTATGCTAGTGCTCCGTTACCCATGGTGCGCCACATTTGAAATGTGGCGCACCATGGTACAAAAACACCATACATGCGTAACACATCTGTGCTCAAAAAGTAATACATTGCTAGAGTTGCATCGCAAGTGTGATGCAGCTCCAGCAAGGCTCACCAATGCACTATATTCACAATACTGCATCAATACCTATGCCTGCTTCAAGCACATGCACAGTTTTGAAACAGCATAGGTCTGAAAGTCACTGAGTGAAATATCATGCATTACAGTCAGCCACTTTCAAGACGCATTCCTTCAGAGGAACACTTCCTTATGGTGCAGGGCTTTAGAATGTGACATATCTCCTAGATCCATAACGTTGTAAATATGGTACATTATTTCCACTGTCATTGTATTAAATAAACTGACGAAATTGTGGCGCAAAGAGACGCAACGTCAACATAAAGCTGCTACAATGTGTTTTAAAGTGCCCTTTAAATTACAACCAACACTCTCTTTGAAGAGACCCCTCATGTTTTTTTAACACCTGTTAAGTCCTTCCATGCTCATGACAGAGCCGCTCCATCACGAGCATTGCCTCAGCTGTCCCCAGAATAGACCAGTTTTGTCATGGCCTTGCCCCTGTGCTTGCACAGCACTAATATTGTACCTCCATGACACGTTCTATTGACTAAGCAGAGCCATGAGAGAACCACTGTATCATGAACAGATCTCAACCGTGGCTCATGAAGGAGTACCTCTATCATGAACATAGAAGTACCACTCAGCCCCCCGGCCCCCTAAAGCTGAGGCAGAATTGCCACTGCAGCAAAGGACTTAAACTCCTGGAAAGAACAACATGTAACATTTAATATCATTTCCCACCAATGTTTTCATATATCAGTGTTGCTGAACTCACTCAGTAAAATGTCGCTCATTTCATTAAATCACTTTTAAAGCATGCCTTATAACAATGCACCCAATCCTATGTGGAAGTGCTTATATTAAACATGACATTGCTTTAAGCAGGATAGACAAAGAAATGACACAGTGATGTAAAAGTTTCTTTATTTTTTATACTTACCTAAAAAATAGTAAAAAAGTAAAGTAAATTTCTTTTAAAAACGTAGTACCTGTGGAAGAAAAGTAAAAATAAGATTATAATGTACATTTCATAAAATAAAAAAAATAAGAGAAAATAAGAGAGAGGCAGAGAAAACTCTCGGATGTTATTAGTTGTACTTACCTTATAAATATAATATCTGTGGAAGACAGTAAAAAAATATGTTTTAATACATATTTCTAAATTCAATGTAACAAAATAACTCAAACAACATATTAAATGGTTTATTTTTGCTGTCCTCAGAATACATTGATTTTCACTATACACAGTGATTTCAATATTAATCATCATATAACAGCGGGGAAAAAAAAACACAATCAAAATGATTGTGTTTAAAAAACCCATCCAAAATCTCCATACATATTATAAATACCTGAAAAAAACATATCTTAAATGTTTTTCTCAAATTCGCAATTTCTTGAGTAAGCACACTACATCTTCCACAGTTACAAACTAATTAAACTATACGACCTATTTTTAAATATATCTCAAAAAAACACCGTGCAAGTATCTCCTATAAAAATCTATCTTAAGTATACATTTTCTTTTCTCATACCTTTCCGCATGGCCAAATTGTATAAGTTAACTCATTACCTTTTAAATACCTCTCCCAAAAACTTGCGTCCATATATGTTCTAAAATAATTATCTAAAGTACTCATTTTCTTCTCTCATATTTTTCCACATGGCCAAATACTATGAGTTAAGTAGTTTTTTTCTGAAATTTCTTAATCTTAATCTTATCTATTCTTTTGTGAACCTTTACAGTAAAAATGTGTAACATGCTTTATACCACCAAACATTAACTAAATTTCTACCTGATGTTATCACTATACCAAACACAAATTTCATTTATAGATTTGTTGACCCTCAGTCACATGATATTTGTAAACAAGAAAGTTTCATATCTTTACAGTATTAATCTTCCTACAGCAAGTGATTCTACTGAAATTTGGGTTCCAAAAATAGCAGATAGGAGTTAGTTAAGGCAAAAGACAAACGTTTCTTAAAAGTCAATTGGGTATCATTGCAAAGCGTCCAGCCACAACCACACTTCAAATAAGCTGTATAATGTCCTGATGAGGTGGAAGGCCCTTCATGAAAAATAATGGCTACAGTTACAAATGTTCTTCTAGAAATAGATACTTGAGTAGCCACAAAATTTTTAATGAAAGTTGACAATTTACTCCCATCAGCTCTGCATCGTTGAAACATTAATATTACATATTGTCCATATCTATGGATAAATAAAGTTGATAAAATTTCAGACTTACATTGAGAACAGACCATGTTCTGATGCGCATCTTTAACTAGTTTATTAAAAGACACTTCTTTACAGTCTGGTAATGTTAAATATATAAATCTTTCACTGTGTATATCAGTACTACTTGAAAATGAGCAATTATCACAGTTATGTTCCCATTTATAAGAAAGGCCAAAAAGATTATCAATATCTACACCTTCATCTTCCAAAACTGTAAACATATACATAATAAATTCCTGACAATCTTGCTGAATATTCTGTGAAAATTGATTTACTCCTGCACATATGTCTAAAACATTCCTTAGTTCTGAAACACTTCCTACTTCACTTTCACCACTACTACATTTTTCAAATATAGAATTTAAGGAATAGCAAAATGTTTGCTCCTGATTTTCTACAATCTGTTCCCTAACATTTTTTAGAAAAAAAACAAAATTAACTACTACATTTGCATAACAGTTGACACCAGACCTGTTTTCAAACTTAAATCCAACAATCTCTTCAATACTAACCGTTTTCTTATGCCTACCAACAACAGCTACATCTTTTTTTCGTCGTTTCTCAACTACTTCAGCACATTTCTCCTCGTTTTTCCTTTTCTGACCAACCATACGCCTTTCAATTAAAGGATATTGAGGTAAACTTGGAGCATATTCTCTTCTTAACCTATTATACTCCTTCACACAATTTAAATCTGCACTAATCTTTGTCTCATCATAATCAATTAAATAAAGTCCACATAAAGTTCTAACTCGCGATAAAGCAACATATGCCATACCCTCTTTGAATACAGTGCTTCCAATATTTACCAAAGCACAATCTACACTTAAACCTTGAGATTTGTGAATAGTCACTGCATATGCCAAACAAATTGGAAATTGCTTCCGACGGACATATAAGTCTTTCACAAGCAAAAAACGATTTGAACAGCGACTAATTTGCTGAACTTCCTCAATTCCATCAAATTTTATTCTTAAAAATTCAATCCCATCTCTATTTGTATAATTAACAAAACCAACAACATTACCCATTGCTCCATTTACCAATCCTCTTTCTACATGTAAATTTCTCCTTAAAATTATCCGACAATTTAAACATACATACAGATTTTTCTCTAAACCAGCAGTTTTAGATATACTTTTTTGAAGAGAATAAAATTTTAACTTCAACTTTTCAGACAAAACAATAGTACTACCTTCATGCTCTATTCTATCTTTAGCTTCCAGTTTCCTAATTTGTTGATTTTCTAAATTCAACATTTTCTGATTAAAAACTGAACATTCTTTCACAGTTGGCATCAAGCATATCACTGATTTATCTGCTACCTCTTTACTATATATTTTCTCAGGTACATTATCTTCATTAGGAAACAGCTTGGAAAGTAATCGTGTTCGTAGAGTGTGTTTCGCATCTTCAGTTAGTTTTCCAATCCTGATATCTTGAAGAATATTTCCATATTTAGTATCCTTTGCCTGTCGCATATTTTGAATCAGTTCAGTATATTTGAAATGTGACCATATATTAACATTTCCAATACTGCCCAGGCACTTTCTAGACTCCTCATGCGTAACAGTTTCAAATACAGGTTGTCCTTTCACTGGAGTTAGTTGGAGTAGATCTCCAAAAACTATGACATGTTTACCTCCAAATAACACATCATACTCTGTCTTAAGTATCTGTTGCATTCTTAAATGCACAAAAGCAAGCATTAAATTAGATACCATGCTTACTTCATCAATAATAAGAAGTTTCATTTTTTTAAGCACTCTAGAAACTTCAAAACAAGCTTCTCCAGCTAGCTTGTGATATTGTAATTTATTTTCATGTTCAACTGGCAGCATCAGTAAACGATGTAAAGTAATACCTTTAATATTATGTGCTGCCAATCCAGTTGGAGCAGTAACAACACACGACAGTGTTGACTGAGTTCTTTGCTGTAAATATGTAGTAATTCCTTTAATTAGGAAACTTTTACCAGTTCCAGCTTCTCCACTTACATATAATCGAATAGGTTCAAATGACATACATGAGCAATCTTTTCTCTCATGACGAAAGCCATGCTCAATGTGCTCTGTCACTTCATCATATATCTGTCTTTGCTCAATATTAAATTGCTTCTTTAATTCTTCTAAGTTGATTACTTCCTCTTGACCTTGCTGCATTGCTCTTTCCACCTCATCTATGGCAGTGGCTGCTTCATTTTGGATAATTGGCTGTCCCAGTGGATCTTGACTTAATGAAGCCGAACTTTGACTATCTTGTGAACTATCTCTACCAATCTCCGCTGCAATTGTCACTTCTTGCTCTATTTCATCATTCAACATTTGCAGATAATTACTAAAAACAGTACATTCAATACTACTTTTAGATGCGTTGAATGAATCTTCATAACTATCAAAGTCCCCAAGTAGTTCCTCTTCTCTACGCCATGGTTTAAAGAGTTGCAAAAGAGCAAAATAGTAAAATTCTCTTTTGTCAGGTGTTTCGCAACTCAGTTTCCGATGATTAATCAAGTGTCCTTTTCTTTGCTTCACCAGACATCCTTCTTGTCCAATTACAGCATATACACCTTTATCAATGTTCTCTGTAACATTCCTTTTAAAAGTGTAGTTTTGAAGTATTTCATACAGACAAATGTTTTCTAGAAGAGTACTTCTATTTGGATAGTATGTATCCAACATATTTGTTTTCAGAATGTCTGTACTGTTTGGTTCTTTCTGGGCTAAATATTCAATTTCTTGCACAGGTTTTAGAACACGGTTTCGTGTTTCTGCAAGACCCAAACTCACCCAGAGAATAGTCCTTGATTTAGCATAAAGACTTGCTGATGATAATCGGTCACAACATTCATATGCTCCAATTTCTCGATGAGACAACATCTTCAAACTGTACGTATACAATTTTTTGCTTAGGCTCTTTTCATGAGAAATGTCTTCCCACATCTCCTTCAGTTCCGTCTTTTCAGATTTTGTGATGTAAGACGTTACATATCGAGCCACAGCAATAGAGTTGTCTGCAACATATTGTATGTCCATGTTAGCATTCCACATGGACAAAATGACTAGGTTATAGTCATTTATATATTTGGATTCTTCACCTCTTCTTAAATTGTACGTATTTTTAGGTGACCTTCTTCTGATGTTATGTCGCAAAGATGACATCAAATTGTTGACTCTTCCTTTTGAAAGTACCGGTCGTGCAAATCCAAAGCGACATTTGGTGTAGAATTTACTCTTTGATTTGAATTTTCGCCGACAATATTTTCCACAACGATGACTTTGAAAGCGTAACACTTTTCCTCTTAAGTCCTTATCAGTTGTACTATTAGGTATGTCACAAGTGGCATACTGTTCAATAAAAGAGAGTACAGTCTCATCCGAGTCTCTTCCAAATTTAGGAGCATCCTTGATCCATAACAGCATATGAATATGAGGAGCACCTCTTGCTTGGTATTCTTTTCTCCAAAAGAAATCCAGTACTTCACCAAGAGGCGGATTTTTCTTGTTTGTAAGAAAAGACATCATAGCTTCAAATCTATGATTAAAATATCTGCAAACATTAACCGGATCTAACGAACACAGTTCTCCGGGTGTCTTGTAGTTTATATTTTCTATGTTTGCATTCGCCTCCTGAAGAAATTCAAGTAAATCTTCCCAAGCATACTCTGCACAGCTTAGAGTTAAAAACCATGTTGGTGCTCCTAAGTTTCTAAGCATGCACTTCAAATCTCCATGACGACGGTACCAATACTCATTAGTACCACGCTGACAAGCCATTAAATTAATTAGGTGTGAATCCAAAACACTATCTTTCTGTTGCACTTTATCCATAAATTCCTTTGCTGAAATATTATGCAGATGAACTCCACTTTTTAAGATATGATTTACTGCATAAGAGAGACCAGATAAGTCACTCTCAAACAGAAGATGAAACAAATATGGAATGCATTGGCGAAACCTCGGATCTTCTGCATATAATCTTGTTGTCCGGTATTCAGATGCAGGAATCTGCATAGGTCGATCATCATATCGTGTACCTTCACCTGTAGGGAATAACTGTGGGAAACAACGACCTTCCAAACTTTCTTCCCACACACTAATAGGATTTCCTTTCGCCTTTTTCATCTGAAATAATTCAATAGCATTCCCTATTGCTTCTTTGGAATGCAGTGGATGAACATAAATTTCTTCACTTCTGGATAGATCAACTTTTTCAATTTGTCCAATAGACAAATCACTCTCCTCTTCTTCACTTACATCTTCTTCTTCTACGTATACATCTTTATAGTACTTATTGTTTTGAACTAAATACAACGTTGCCTTTTTGACTTTTCTAACATCCACTAAATCTTGCCAGATTTTCTTACTCTTTGTAGGTACACCATTAACTAGAATAACTAGAGGTTCCTCTTCTACATTTTCAACACCAATTGTTTCCATATTTTTTTTAAATCAAGTGGCAAATATACAACTCTACCCTTTAATCCTCTTTGTAAATCTGAAGGATTTAATTTACCAGTCTTAGGCTCCATACAAACAATAGCCTGAAAAGGATGTACACATTGGATCAGAGTAGTCTCATAATTATTTAAATCCATCAATTCTGATGGAATATTTATCAACTCTAGATTATTATGAACAGCTCTAGCAGGCATTTTATTTTCATTTAATTTATTATAACAATATTTACAAATACGTTGCTCAAAACCCAAATCAAAATAGTTTTCCACCAACAAATAAGTTGCAAAATCTTTCCATTGACCATTACTTTCATCTTCACTTTTTAAATATAAATCAACTAACCTAGTTTGACTTTTGTAATGAATGCGTCGACAACAGACACAAGAAAAATGTGGTTTCTCACCTGCAATTACCTTAAACTTTATTATTTCCTGTTCAAAATTTTCAATATTAACATGTCCAACATTTTCTAACACATTTCCTTCTATAATTATATCAGTTTCTGCATTACCTTCCTCTGGACCAAAATAACTTACCTCAATTTCTGCACAAATCTTCTTAACATCTAATTCACATCCATACAAAAGAGCAGTATTTAACTGTTTAAGTTTAAGTGCTGGACTTTTTGCATAATACAACTTTCTCACCAATTTTCTCATTTTAGTATGATGCACTGCTAACATCCTGAAGTGATGAAACACACTCTGGCATATTTTTTTAGAAAGACAAGCCAGAGAATGACCTTGCAGACCTATTTTTTCTCGCACTCTGCAATGATCTAATTCTTGCAACATAACAATTTTTTTTCTAAGACTTTCTTTAGTGTACTTACGTAAGAAATTGCGAAAGAAATCAATTGAATCCTGTCGTACACTACAAATGCTACTACAATTCCAACTGTAAACAGGAACATTAGCACGTCCCCCTGAAGCTTCTCCAGCCATCACCTCTTCTGCATTTCTAACCACAATTTTCTCTTTCTCAATTACACATCCCTCCTTCACCTCGTATCCTCGACCACTGGTGTCAACTGCATGCAACAAATCGTTACTTTGAAAGTAACTCTCTTCATTAAAAAATGGTTCAGACATTGAAGTATGCATCCACTTCCCAGAAAACACTTTACAAAAATTACTCTTATTTATGTGTTTCTTCCATTTACTTTTAGCTTTTAAAACTTGTATTGCCTTATTTAGCGTATTTATTCTATTAAGTACTAAAATAAATAATTTTCTTTTTGTCTCAAACGCGCGCTCAACAATACCCTCTATATATTGTTTCTTCTTAAGAAAAGCAGATCTTCTTTTAGAAACTTTCTCCTTTTGTAATAAATTCGAAACTACTCTGTTGTAAAACATACGCTTCCTGATTTGGCTAAATTGATTCATCCGAGTTTTACTGTACAGATTTTCCTGTCTCCTGATTCCAGAAACATTTTTATCTTTGGTTCCATGTCTCCTTCTCGATACTGGTATACTTTTTTCCTTGTCCACTTCAATACTAACATTTTTCCTTCCACATATTGCTCTCAAAAACTTTTTGGTTTGCTTACCAGGAGCACTCTTCTTTTTATCCGTCCTATGTTCTTTTGATACTTCTTCAATTCCTTTCTTCTTCAAATTGTAAGTCCGTTTATAGAGCTTTCTTTTTTCAGTTCTGGTCGGCATCTTAATTTAAGATTTTGATGAAATTCCCAATCTGTAAAACACAAACATAACAAATATTATAGTTGACTACAAGCATATAACGTACAAATTTAAACCACAGATTCATTTTCTAAGTAGAATTAAGAAAATAACAGAAAGTCTCTGAACAGAGTAGGAAATCCTGTAGTGAATGTTGGTTCTTAATTTTATCACACTCCATATCTGTTTTAACATTATAGACAGTTTTTAATTCTAATTTTTAAAGCATACAAACAGTACACTTTTTTCAAGAACTATGGGTCATCGTAGATGTTTTAATCTTTTTTACTACAATCTCTTTTACACTTCATGAGAACATGTCTTATCACTCTCCTAAAGCACATCAACGACGAATAGGACAAGAAAACTGTCTTCAAGAATGCTTTACTATCAAAAAAAATTTCATTTATTGAAATCTTCATAATTTTGTAGAACTTCCACCATTATATCATCAGGGACTTCTTCAAGTCCAAAGTCCTCATCTCCTTCAACCATCTCTAAGTAAGCGGAGTCTAAAGACATGTCCATAAAATAATTTTTTTCATCTATTTCCTCTTGAAAGACTGCGTCTAAAATTTCCTCCAACACTTCGTTAATGATTTCAAAATGAATTTGTTTCTCTTCTGAGGAATTCTCCATAACTAGACTCAGTTTATTCTTCTGTATCCTTTGAAAAAAATATATAGACTAAATTATATCTTTTTTCATAAATGTATAACTTAAAAATACCTTTACTAATTTTTAAACTACATATATTTTTATAATTTCTAACTTATTAACTCTATATATTTTAAGATATCACGTTCCTCTTCTTTTGAAAAGAAATTGGCAATATAACCCTAAACATTAACACTGATCTTTTTTTCCATTAAATAATTACTGTTGTTAAAAGACATTTTACTGTAAAATTTCTTTTTAGATTTTCTAGATATCACAAATATTGATAATCTGTAGAATTAATTTTTAGAGACCCATTTTTTCAGTTCACCAGTACAAAGAGCGATGTAAACTATATGCACTCTGAACAGAAGGCTCACACTATACAAACCATAGCATTCACTTAACAGATTACTACTTCTCACAGACACAGTTCCTTTTATGTTTCAACAGCATACTCACCATGTAAAAGTCATAGCATATACAAAATGTCATACTAAGCATGAAGAACAACCTCATAATAAACCTCTGCATGAATATGTAAAACAATGCCTATACATAGTATAATCACAGATATGCAGGAAAGATACCCATCACACCTAGAAACATATCATAATACCTCTTTGTAAATAAAGGAGACAAACTGCCAAACATAATGCAACAAGATTTCAAAAATCATGAGCACTTCACAAGATTTAAGTAATGGAAACATGAAAGAATTATACTCCAATGATCCGTAAATCTGAACTCCATCAAAAAGAACACATGCACCAAGCCCATTAAAAGATAATTTCAACTGTCAGTGGAGAATATCTCAAAATACATATCTAGTATAAGCAGATACAACCCATGTGAATAATTCAAGATAAAATCATATTCCAAAATGAAATTTTACAAACATTTAAAAAAATCTTCTCCATTATTTTCATGTGCACCCAAAAAAATTGCCTATGCAAAAATACCAACTCACCTGAAAAAAAAGAATATAATTACTCAAATTCTGTAATTCAGAAGGCACGTTGTTGCTTTTCAGCACCAAACACTGTAAAAAAGAAAATAATAAAATTTAATTAACTTATTACAAACTTATTTCTTACACAACATAGAGCCATTATAGCAAAGAACAAGCATAACAGATAAATTCCCCAAGATTCTCTATCATTACAATAAGATACAAAATGTCTCATTTATGAAACCATTGCACCACAGATATATCACTTTTTCCCATGTTAAAACTCATGCACCAGCGACACAAGGCCTTCATAACTAAAAGCCCATGTGACGGAGAACAAGTGCATAGACAGAAAATACAGGGCCAACCATGGGCATATGCAAGCAGTACACCTGCACAGAACCACCAAACCCCAGGAGCCACCATATTAATATATATCCTTAATAGAATAATTCTCTAAGGATGCATACATATTTGCGTAGCGGACCATGGCAGGAATTTGGCGTGCTCTGCCTCTGTTCCACTTCCAAACACCTTGATCCACCCCCCTCTTCAGTGGGCTGCACGCTCTGCCCCGCCCAAACCCCCTGTTACAGAGCCCCCTACCTACGCTCCCTGCCCAGGGCTGCCATGACCCTATACCCGCCCCTGGAAAATGTGTAAGACACAGCAACAGTAAAAATCAAAGAATAGGCAACATGCAGAAAAACTACACAGTAGATAAAGAAACGAAGGGCATATTATCAAGGGGGTTTATCTCCGCTTGTTTGGCTTTAAAAGCCAAGAAAGCGGAGATAAAATTATCTCCCTATTACCTAGCTGTCGCTAACACCAGTTAGCGACAGCTAGTAGGAGATAGCGTCCATCTTGGGCCCCACTTTGCATGTCAGTGATATTTATCACTAATGACATGCAAAGTGGGCATGCCAAGATGTTAGCGACTGGAAACATCGCTAACATCGCTATCTCCTATTACCAACTTTTGAAGATATTCGTGCTAGGCGCGAATATCTCCAAAAGCTAACACCTGCCCTGAGCAGTTCTTAGCCATGTTATCCAATGGGAGGTGGATAACATGGCTAAGAGCATTAGCTCGGTAATGCATAAATATCGCTGACTTTTCAGCGATATTCATGCATTGCAGCCGTTTTTTATCGCATTTGCGATAAACCTTGGTAATACCAAGGTTTATCTGCGATAAAAATTACCGCAGCGCAGCGGTACATTTTTGTCTCCAACCAAGCAATAGCGATAATTATCGCTATTGCTTCATAATATGCCCCCATATGTTTAAGATAACCCCCATGAAAAACATGTAGTAATTTTTTTAATCTGCCATGCATCTAGCCCTCCACGACCGCTTTGGAAACTCCTACTCTAAACCTTTACATTTCATTTTTAAAACAAACGCACGTTTTTTTTCAAAGCTGCATATTAAACGCCTAAACATATATTTAGTCGTCCACATGCAGGCACTTTCAATTACATGACTTATTTAAGTGGAATCCCTGTAATGTTGCATATCTTTCCAAAAATACACCAGTGCCTATTATTATAACGATTTTTTTTTCATTCTTCATCAGTGATATTATTTTTTACATATAATGAAAATCACTATGACTTTTTAAACGACAAAGCTTACGCGGTAAAAATCACTCTGCATTTGCTTCCCTTTAAGAATGTAGTTTATCTACCCCACGCATGTGAACCTTGATGTTTTCATCTGGCAGCGAATTCCGGCCTTGAATCACAAGACATGAACAACAGCCTTATTGTCACAAAAACAAGTTAGCGTAGCATCTGTTCGCGAACATATCTTTCACTTAGCTAATATTCACAGACAACACCATTCCTTATAAAAGAGTGGCCTTCCTTTACAATTTACTGAGGTGACTCCCTTAATTTTAAACACATCCTCCACTTCAAGACACGCTATTTTTTTTATAACTACTAACCAATGGTTTATTGACCGGACTGCCAAAAATTATATCAAGTCATTCTGCTACTATTCACTCCATGCTCTGCGACCTATTTCTGTGGACTTCCTGTTGAACTGCCAGTGCTGCGACGTTTGTGTTCCCATCTCGTTTATTTCAAAATGGATGTCCCTCCTGTCTTCGCAAACAAGCCGGAACACTTAGAACTATTTCGCCAGAAGATGCTTGACTACTACGGCATCTTAGCACTCTCGACTCTGAATACTTCATATCGATTATCATTTCGATATTCCTATTTCACCTGTGTGCAGCCTGTATTTCATTGCCTGAGCTGTGATTTCATATGGGCCCTGGACTTATGTCTCTGCAACTTGGTACCTCCTGAAGTGAATTACAATCATCTCATGAATCCGTTAATTGATCATGAACAACTTTGTTGCAACGGAGGGATTATGGCCTTTGCAGCGATACAAGGAGTTCTGGGTCATTGGGATATATTCGCAGCGGCGCAAGATTTCCTGACAGACAGCTACATTGAAAACCCACCGAGCTGTCCTCTGATGGTACTAGAGGCTCCGGTAATAACAGATCATGAATGCTGCTTTCCTCTTTTCAATTGGATGGCTGACATGTTTTCGGATCATAACAGTGACTTCCTGTTAGAAGCAGTTGCTGCCTACTTCGCCTATACAATCCTGGGTTGACTGTTATGCAAGCCATTGACGTCCACATTTCGTTTTGCCTCCCTATATTTTTCACGTTTTCTTGGATACTTTCTTAACATGAACAGACCTATTGGCTTTACTAACAGTGGACATTATGATTTCCTACTGGTTAAATGTTGATCTTTTATGTGGACTAAATTTTTTTTCTTCAGCTACTCGATTTTGAACTTTATTTTTTATTAAAGTCTAATCTCAACAATTCTATTGTATATCTTATCTTATGTTATTTCAAACGTACTCGAACCAAAACTCGCTAATATATGCTACATGTGCCCTAATTAATGTGTAAATATAGAATGAGTTTTTTATAACTGTAAACGCCATTTCGCATTTGAACTGCTTAATTCCGCCTCAGACACCTCTGATCATTTAATTTTCCATAAACTGAAATATTTTGATTACATACATGCACCTCTCGCCATTTTGTCCGTTTTGGCGCGTTTTTTTTCCCTTACACAATAGCATAACAGAAACGTGATAGTGCTTCGCATACAGAGAGCTGATTGATAAAGACATAATGTCTAACCACTAGCATTTTCATGTATCGTTCCTAAACTGAAAGGCCACAGACCTTCTTCCATTTATTAAAATATAATATACTTCCTCATAAGAGTGTATAATTAATTTTGCAAAACCATATTCATTTTTCATCAACTATACCGTTTGTATTCTATGTACTACTGACTATACCGATTACTTTGTTTTTTGCAATGTCTCTACTTGTATTAGATTAGAAACTTGCCTTGAAAACAGTGCATTTCTGAATAAACATTTCAAATATACACGTTCTCTCTTTTAATCCATAATCTCAACTAAAATGATTGTATACTGAAACAGTATTCATGTGTTCCACGTAACTTCAGCTGTACTAACTTAATATTTTCTTTTGTCGACCTGATTTACTCATACTAGAACCCACAGCCCTATAACAGCCCGTGAACCCTTTCTTAGTAGGTCACGCACCATGCAGACAGTTGTACCTCTGTAAAAAAATAATTTATTACTCTTCTCAAGCACCGTCGCAGTTCCGCTCCACTCAGTGTTAATCACTGCTCCCACGCTTCTACAGACCAGACGCTATGTCGTATTTCACTCCTTATCACGCTTTAATCTCCACAATAACAAACACTTCTCCGCCAGCCACCAGAGAACAGAGTGCACATGCAGAGGCACTAAGTAGTGAAATACAACATACCCTCTGCTCTATGGAAACAACTGAGCGGTAATTCTGAAAGAAAACATTCACTAGCGCTTCAAAAAAGCATTTCAATTATATAAATAGTTTTTTGAAAACGTTCCAAATACTTTGATGCGACTATCTGTGTGTGCCTCCACAGCAAAGTTCCTCAGCCCGGACTGAAGGCAGACACAGACAGACACACACACAATAAGATAACACAGGGCAACGGAGACGGAAAACAGAAGAGAGATAAAGATGCAGTCAAACAGCAGGAGTGAGAGAGATATTTTTATACTCCGTTTGGTACCTCAATTTACGAACACATTTACTGCACACATCTGTGTACAACCTCATGGTCAGAACTTTTCATTTTATTTTACTCGACCACCTGTCCTTCTCACCCTACGCCCACCATCGCAGGCCGCGGCCACAAACCGCACTATAATTTTGTCGTCTGACACAAACTTTAAGAATTCATTAAGCATTACCACTTTTTCAAGACCGTATCACATGTAATGTACCAACTTTTCATTTTATTTTACTCGACCACCTGTCCTTCTCACCCTACGCCCACCAATGCAGGCCGCGGCCACAAACCGCACTATAATTTTGTCGTCTGACAGAAACTTTAAGAATTCATTAAACATTACCACTTTTTCAAGACGGTATCACATGTAATATACCAACTTTTCATTTTATTTCACTCAACCACCTGCCCCTCTCACCCTACACCCACCAATGCAGGCCGCGTCCAGAAACCGCACTCTAATTTTGTCGTGTGACAGAAAGTTTACGAATTCATTAACCATTAACATTTTTTCACGACGGTATCACATGTAATTTACCATTTCTCTCTCTATCTGCATTATCTGTCTCTCTGCTAATATCCTTTTTTCACTTCATAAACAACTTCTCTCATTATATATAAAGGCTTCAAAATCACACAAATAATTACTCTTTATATTAAACATATTTTATACTTCATATTTCACATTTAAATTAAAAATAGTTTTAGAAATACAACACATTATGACAGCCAAAAATGAGTTTAGTTTCAAACTATGAGGAAAATCAATCATTGTTTGTGAGTAAACCATATTTTACGGTACATGACAAAACAAACAGTTACAGACTTACCTTTACCAATGCTTTGTACGATGTACAACAGTGACAGTCACAAAATAGATATTCGTTTGACGGAAGTCTCAATTATGCTGCTATCACTGCAACCAAAATTCAATGGCACAGATATCCAGTCAATACAGACTCATATATGTCTCTTCAGCCAATCATATTTCCTCCCGCAAAATTTTGTATTCAAATTTACATTTCAGTTGGTTGTCCCTCACAATATTTTCAATGTCACATAAAAGTCACCCATCACCCACTGCCATCTCTGGCTGTTTCCATGGTAACACCTCATTCTGCACCTGGCTGAAGGCACAGGTCAAAAAAGTTCATATCTCAACGTTCTACAGCAAACTAACAACACTGTTCTCCCTCCAGAAACACCTGCCTATCCACAGCTCTGTTACATGTCATTTTTTTCACACCCAATACTACTTTTTCTTTTACATAACATTAACATGCAACGTAGTCTTCAATCTTCACGTATTAGAATCAACCAATCATTTTTCGTTTTTCAACCACACCAAGCTTCATCCATTTTTTTATCCTGACTTTCAGCTTCTAACTGCCATTCCACTTCCAGAACCCATCGGAGTACGAGTGCATCTGCCTTGAAAATGAAGGTTTGGCTTTTAGGACACAGCTATATTCACTGGAGTGGAAAATATGCAGCAAGCAGACGAATTTCCAACCTTGATTTACCAAATGTGCAGATAACGTGGATTAGGCAAAGAGGATTAAGATGTCACCAAATAATACCATTGGTGAAAACTTTTATGCATCTCCCAGAACCAGACCTTATAATTGTGCACTGTGGTGGGAACGATCTTGGCACATTGACTGGGGTAGGTCTGGAAATGCTTCTAAAAGACACCTTTCGACAATTGATGACACTTTTTCCTCGAACTGCCTTGGTATATTCCAATATATGCCAACGACAGAAATGGAATTGGTCCAATCAACATTGTGCACAAATTGAGAAAGCAAGGAGACATGTTAATAAATCTGTTTCTGCTTTCCTCAGAGATTATAGCATGGGTTCTATTTACCACAACAACTTGCGTTACCACATGCAAGACATCTATAGGACAGATGGTGTTCATTTCATGGATGAGGGAAACAGACTCTTCCTCTGCAACATCAGACTCTGCATCGGTACTTACTTATAAATGCAGAAAAAACTCAATTAACACAAGGGCTCTTTTCAGAGCCACCTTATATCAAAGCACTCAAACTTCTGATTTATCTCCATTTTCACACTCTTGTAAATAGGAGTGCGCGCCCGAGTGCGCGCACCCCGCAACTTTAAAAAAAAATATATATATATATATTTTCGCGTTTAAGGGCCTTACTGCACACCCTGAGAGAACCTACGCAGCAAAACAATCTCTACCTTCTCCCCTTTCCATGTTCCAACGCTTTGAAATGACAATATATTTACTCACAGTGACAAAATGGCGGTCAACACTTCCTGATTTCCTTCAAATCGAACGTTAACAGACGTCACGCAGCAAAAAAAAAATTCCGCTCGCGCGCAGCCGCTTGAGTGCGCGCACCCGTACGCACTTATAGATATATAATTGACTTTAACTTTAATTTTCTCACCAACTACTGAACAGATTTACACCATTCCAAAAAAAGCGTAATCTGCGAGCCGGACTCTACAGTTTTGCCAAATTTCTTATAAATTCATTCAGCCGTTCGACCTGTAGCCGTGTCTAAACGTCCTATGGAAAATAACATGGAGAAAACACGTTTTGGGACCCCCCTTTTATCTCAGCCCCCACTTCACCAATCCCCCCCAAACTTTCAGGGAAGGAGCGCAGTGGACCGAGCCATCTTCTTTGAGAAATTCGCAAAGATTCATCCACCAGGGCCAAAGTTAATCCAAATAGAATGTTGAGGATTTCCTATGGAAACTAGGTCCTAACTATAACTACCTACTGGCGACCGCCAGTAGGTAATATATATATATATATGTATATATATATATATATATAGTGTAACACAAATATGTATATATGAGTGCATGTATATATAAACACAAATACACATATATATGTGTGTGTGTTCATATATGTATATATTTATAAAGTATTAAGTATTAGTGTAATATATGTAATTTACATTACATTAATGAAACAGACTAAAATATTTAAGATTTACTACTTTAAACTATATACATACATATATATATATATATTCACAGCTCCCCTGACCAAAGTCAGCAAACCAGCACTCGTAGTAGGTAAAACTAAATAGGTTTATTTGCACAAAAAAGAAAGCGCGTTTCGGAACTTGCCTTCGTCAGTTTCAAACTGGCGGGTGCGAGGCGAGTGTAAATAATGGCAAATTATAAAACATAAAGAAAGGACCAAGGTCCAAAATCATAAGTGCCATCTTTAAATGGTAAAGTAAGCCAAATAATAATACAATCAATATTAGATGGTTAGGATGCATAGTGCTGCCTTGGACAATCGATAGATGTTCATTTCAGATATTAACGCCCTGAATGGGCATTCATAACATTCCAATTCATTCATTGTTAATTCATTGTTAATCAAACAGTTAGTCCAGGCAGTTATTTACAATTATCATCCAAATTCTTCAAGCAGTGGAAGTAGATAAATTCTTATAGTCTGTAAATGCATAAAGCCTTAAAATAGGCATAGTTGTAGAGTTGTTATAATTACTAAAACAATTTTCTCAAATCTTAATGACTCATATTTTCTAATACTATAACTATTATTTCATACAATCTTCCAACATACTGCTTGTATTCATACATTCAGGACATGTTCCTAGTAAACTCAGGTTCCTCAGCAACTAAACTTTTCTGTCATTCTTCATTCTTACAGGTGTGATAGTAGTTCTTCTCCTGAATTCATATCTCCAGGTGATTTTGTTCGGAGTTCGATAATATATCTCGACTTCAAACATCTCAATTTGCGCTTATAGTCACCCCCTCTCAGATCTTGTATAATTAAGTCTAAATTGAAAAAACTAAGAAGATTTCTATCGCTATTATGATGTGTTGCGAAGTGACGGGCCATCGGATAGTTGTCGTCTTTATTCGCGATGGCACGTTGATGTTCTAATATCCTTAGTTTGACTGCTTTAGTGGTGCTCCCTACATAACAGTGTCCACAAGGACACTTCAGACAGTAAACAACAAATGTTGTTGAGCAGGTTAAAAATTTCGGAATTTTGATCTTAGTTTCTTTGTGGGGCACTTTATAGGATAGCACTCTTTTGCTCGTACTGCAGGCCTTACATTTCCCACATGGGAATGACCCATGCATGGCCTGTAGTTCTCCTTTGGGTCTTACTCTCGACAGATGACTTCGTACTAACTTGTCTTTTAATGACTTTGTTTTCCTGAAAGTTATCATTGGATGGTCTGATAGGTCCCTGACTGCATCTGATTTGAGAATGCTCCAGTTCCTAAGCATAATGGCTCTAACTTTATTCGCTGCCACCGAATAGTTAGTAATTAGTCTTATTATGCCATTTCCGCCTTTGTTATCCCTGCTCTGTTTTTCTTTCAGGAGAGTTTTCCTATCAGTGTTTGTTACTCTTCCTTTTGCGTGTTTGAGAACTTTCTGAGAGTAGCCTCGTGATTTGAAGCGTTTGATACTGCTCTCAGCTGCTGTCTCAAAGTCTCTGTCTAGGGAGCTGTTGCGTTTTATCCTCAATAGCTCTCCATAAGGGATGCTTTTTATGAGGGTTCCAGGATGGTTACTACGTCCATGAAGGACGGAATTCCCCGCTGTCTCTTTCCTATAGAGGGCGGTCTGAATCATACCTGACTCTACAAAGACCCTTAGATCCAGGAAGTTGACCTCCTGTTTGCTCATGCTGTAAGTAAATTTTAAATTCAAATCATCGATATTGAGGGCCGTTATATATTCCTCAGCCGAGGATTCAGATCCCTTCCAAATATATATATATATGTGTGTATGTATATAGTGTATATTTATTTAAAAAATGATCTTTTTTATGTTTTCGGATAATATTAGTGCTTTAGATTCTACATTTGTGCACTTACCATTAGAAGTATAGAGACAAAATATTGTGGTAAACAATATTTTTGACACAGTATTTGTCTAAGATCCGATGGACTCTAGATGGCTTCATTCTGTTACAAAGATAAATGTCCCCTGAATATATAGAACTGTTGAGCTAATGTAAAGGTAGGAGCTGCCTATTTCCCCAGTAGCCCTAGTTTGGTTTAAATGTACTGCACAGTCTGGGGTTATAAAGTCTTGCTCAGTTTCAGTTTCCAAACCCTACCGGTGGAGAGATAAAATTCCCACTCCTGCCCAAAGGAGAACCAAACTAAAGAAACTTCCAAAAACAGATGACTTCCTCGCATCAAGCATCAAATCTTGAAAAGCCCCTTTGAATTTTTTTGTTTAAATTAGAAGGGTTGTGGTTTGTACAGAAAAGGTAAATCTGCATAGATAGGTTTTTAAGTTATGCTTGAACATTTAGGGCCTGATTAGGATGTCGGGCGGATCGCCACCGATGGCCTCTTCCCGACAACCAGAATAGCAATCCGACCGCAGCATTACGATGTGGTCAGTTGGACCACAGCAGTTGGAGGGATGGACAGACACCTCCGACACGCTCAGAGAGCCTGTTGGAGCATCGGTCAGACCGTAATCCCTACAATGTGGGTGGTGCCTGCGCAGGCACTACCGTATTGATTACTATGTCCCTTTCCGACAGCAGTCCCACCGCCATGGAATGGCTGTCAAAAATAACTTTGGGGGCCACCAGCAGGACCCCATTCCTCTTAGGTCTCTGCGATGTGGCCTGGGGGCACTCATGGTCCCCTCCAACATCCATGCCTCATGCGGTGTGCAGCACATGGTGCATGGATTTTCAAAAACATCCCATTTTATATTGTGCTGCAGCCCTTTTTTGGACCGCAGTACAAGCCACAATGGAAAATGAGATGCTTACGACTGCCTGCACCACAGTCGTATCCTAATTCGGCTGTCGGGGCCGGTCTCAATCCCAAAATGATGGCGGTCATGGGCTCATCTGACTGCCATCATCTCGAGGCCCTTAGTGCTTCATTTAGGCTTTGGTAGAAGAGGAACAATAGCTGCAAACCAACGGATGTTCCACCCCATCAAACCTGTGGCGCCTAGTTAATGATGTCAGCTCGTTTGCTGGCTCAGCCATTAAAAGTTTTTAGCCATCAACCGAGTAACCCCCGGCCTGGCAGCTTCTGGCATCAGAAGGCGTCTCCCTGTTTCTGTTTCTGTTTGGACACATGGACCTCTATGCTGTTCAAGTATCACGTAGCATGATGAAAAAGATTATCTAGGTGGATTTTGGTCTCCACTGATATAGTGGCCAGCTCTAATTTTGAGTGTTCCATTGATCTCAACTCCTACATATTTTAGCAGCGTGGTCATCGGCATATATCAAAGGAAAACAAATACAATGATTGCCTGATGTCCCAAGTAGCAATAGATTTTTTTTTCTATTCCAAGCATGTGCAAAGCCACAATAATACTTCAGACGTTAAAGTAAAAAAAAATTACAAAGCTTGTATTTGGTTAACTAGAAAATTGTATTTACCTTTTGTACCAGAACAGAAAAGCAACTGATATGCAAGTAGCAATAGATATGCATTTTTCAAATACCCTTCTTGCTCAAAACTCTAATAACATTCCGGGATTTAAAATAAAATAAAAATAAATAGCAAACATTGAATAGATTTTTTTTACCAAAACTCTGTACAAGTCTTTTAATTAATTGATAATACATTTCATTTGACTCTCTTGTGCTCCACATGCTAACATTTGCCTTCAAGTGATATCATTAACACTTTGCTCCTGATCCTAGATTCTGTGTGAGAAAATCCGTTTTTACCACATTTCCCAGCTTTTATTGTTCTTACTTCTGTTGTTTGACCTTTAGAGTATGCATTGTTTGGGGAGAAAACCTATTTACTTTTAAATTAATTTATTTGAAAGTGCCATAACTGTCAATATCGTAAGTCAATCGTTATTGTGTGCAAAAGTTTCATGCAGTTGCATACATTTCTCTTATGCGATTTAAGAATGATGGGAACTTTTTTCTCACTTGCAATTAAAAAGATAACATTCTTAAAAGCCCACATTTCCTGCTACAACCTGCAACTTAAAAGTGTACAAATGGTTATATAATATAAAGTACTAATTTCAGCTAGGAAAATGGCACGTACTGTGCATGTGCCAACCAGTATGGGAAATCCAGCAATGTTATTTTGTTGATCTATACCATGTACCTGTGCTTTTAATGATGAAATCTAGCCTGACTGAAGCTTAGTTGTGGTGTCTAGCTCGAGGGCTTAGACCATCATTTTTAGCCTCCTGTAGTTGCTCTACATTTTGCACTCAACATTTTCAGACTCAGGTTCTCAGCTGCTAGACTTCAAAGGGAAGTAAACATGAAGATCCTTGGAAAGAGGCAGGTTTACGCTGAGTCTCCCAGCCCTCAACCACTAGTGAACAGCGCCCACAATACTAGGTTGTAGGTAGATAGTAGAGCAAAACCCAGCAGTTGAGTATACACAGATGAGGGTTTAAAGATAGAGACTGCAATTAATTTTTAGTGGAAGTAACTTGTATGACCTTATGAGGGACATAGAAAGATGGAGAGATGAACAAAAGAAGAGAAGAACACAACAAAGCTACAAAACTTTTTTCTGAAGTAGTCTGAAGAGAAAGGTATATAAGCTTCACTTTTTGCACCTTAAGGAAAGAGCAGAAGACTCACCCTTTCGCGAACATTATATCATGATGCAGTAACAGTCCACTTACGCCGGTTGACTATGGCGTTGCCTTGAACCCTGTCCTGTACTCTGTTAACTTGCGGCTAGGTTAGCACTATATGAATACCACATATACACCAAGTACAAAAATAACAACAAAAAGATAAGAATTTCTGGCATTTTGCTTCCTTTCTTCTCAACAGAGACATTTGGAAAGTTTGGCTCCACTTTTTTCTTGAATCTACAACTTAAAGGCCGCTCTGAGATTTAGTGGAACTAGCTACTTTCTGATCCTTAAGGACAGATTGTCCAGGTCCTGCTAGTGAAAGCTCCTTGTTCTGTGTGGGACTTCTCACCAGTAGCTAGATAGAGCATGTTCCAGAGACAAACTGTTTCTGTCTCTAAAGTCCCTGTCACTAAATTATTTGTGATGACTATAAACCATTTGTGAGTGATGCAAAACACTCACCTCCACTCTAACCTCTTAACACTTCTGCACATGATAAATGCATTATCTGGTGAATGTGAGTGTGTGAAGGAAAGTGAAGTGAGAGTGACTAGGACTGTGGTGTTACTAAACTATCTTAATTAATTTTAGTTAATTAATTAGTTTAGTAGTAGTTTAGTAGTAGTTTAGTAGTATCTGGAATAATGCCCATAATGCAAAGAAGGAATTGAGAACATTACAGCATCAGGAGAGATGATGTTGACACGAAGAGAGTAAATTCTAAGCAGCTCAAAGTAAACTTCAAGCTTACTGGAAAACTAAGGACTGTGGAAACCAAGGAGGTACAAAAACAACCAAAGGTGATGGAATGGAAGACCGAGTGTGAACCGGTGTGTAAGTAAAGGAATCAGAACAACCACTATTTTAGCACATCTGCTTATGCATGTTGGAGATCTTTATGCATTAATGACCTGGTGGGCCTTCTTGCTATTGCTGGCTCTAGTCTGGCTTTTGAAGAGTCCTGGATGTATTTCTCATGTCGGAGTGTATGTGTTTTTTTCAAATACGTTATTTTCCACCTTTTCCAAGTTTTATGCTATTGAGTGGGGTTTTTTGGTTTACTTTACAGGGCGCTCTGACATACCCCTCCCTTGTTACAACTCCCAGCCCTTTCACACTAAATGTTATTGGCCTCCAAAGCATCCAAAGGTAAAATTTGCTGTTAGATCTATGCATCCTGCTCAACACCCGGTCCCTCTGCAAACATGCCACAGAAATCTGAGACACCATCGCCACCCTCATCCCCAACATGATCTTCATCCCTGAAACCTGGCTCAAACCCTCCTCAGCCACTGACATCACCACCGCAATGGCCATTGGCTACAAGATGCTACACCAAGACAGCACCAACAAACATGGAGGAGGAATTGCCATCATCCACAAGCAAACTCTCCCCTGCACCACCACCGAGGCGACACCACACCGATCATGGAACACCTCGACTTCTGGCTTCAGACCAATGCCACAACGACCATCAGAGGCACTCTTGCCTACTAACCCATAGGACCATGACCCAGATTCTGTGACGCCATCCCAAATTCATCACCCCTTTAGCTATCGACTCCAAGCACTACATCTTCGTGGGTGACCTCAACTTCCACCTCCATGACCTCAGAGACGCCAACACTTCCAACCTCCTTGAAAGCATAAGCAATATCTGCCTCACCCAACTGGTCACCAAAACCACACACAGTGGGCACACCCTGAACCCAATCTTCAAATTCAGAGACAGAGTCAACTACAGCCTTTTCACCAAACTCACCTAGACCAGTAACGAAATCGCACACTTCACCATCACAGTTGCCTCAAAAACTACCACCAGGCCCCTGAGCTCCTCCTACCACAGCTGGAACAAAGTAATGAAGACACAGTGGACAGATGCCCACAACAACACACTGCCCAACACCGCAACTAAGCTAGAAAATGGCCGCCAAGTAGGAGCTCTATCGAGGAGCTCCTTGGGTTCGGGATAACCAAAAGGTTTAAATCCCTGGTATAACTCCGCCATACACCCACCACCCACGGACCACCGACTGTCGGATAGAAAGAGAATAGAAGGGTTAACTTACTGACATGACTATGCCTCAAGCCGACGTGACTGCTACTCGCCAGCAACAGACCGAAGCGGACTTCCACTAGCCACCAACAGACCGGAGCGGACTCAGAGAACGTCGGCGGCTCGCCGTTCCTGGGGCTGCGCGGGAGCTGCATGGAAGCTGCTCGAGGTCATCTGGAGAAGATGCGAGGCGTCCTGGATGTTTGGACCGGGCCATCGCAGCGGAACTCGGCCGAGGGCACGGGACAGAGGTGAGTGTCCAGAGCCTCTGCCTGCAACGCCCCCAGGCTGTCGGTGCCACCAGGGGCCTACACGCTACCAACGTACTGCGCTTCCCATACGGCTCGGGGGGGCAACTATGCTAATTGCAGGAATCTTGGCTCAGGCAGGGGCAGAGCACAGAGAGGGGAGAGCCAGAGAGGGGGAAGCGAGAGGGCTGTATGCAGGAACGCCGCAGGGGCTACCTGGGTTCACGGAGCCGGAGTGCACCGATGCACAGCCGAGACGGCTGTAATGTGAAAGTTAAGACTTAATTTACGCGAGAGAACCCTGGGAATACAAAGCAAGATGTATCAGGCTGCAGTTCACGTGGCATCACCGCGCAGGACACCACGACTACCTGAGGCTGGAGGGGGAATACTCTAGGCCGCTAGGAGTATTACAGACAAGGAACAATAAAAAAACATATTAAGCAAAGAGAAAAAATCGGGGGAGTCAGGGCCCGGCCTGCCTGACCTTAAAATGGCGACCACCGCTGACATCAATGTCCTTAGTGAGCAGATACAACAATCCACACTGAAATATTAATGAAAAAACTAGCTACATCTCATACATACTGCTAGCTACAGACACTATCTAAGCCCTACAGACTGGGGCCCCAAACATCTTGAGTGAAATATGAAAACACCACCCAAAATGGTAGCAGCAAGTAAGGGAAAGTGAAAGAGGACAACCAGGCTATGGAAAGAGAAAAGAGCTTCAGTCCTAGGATAGTTTTAGCAAGTAAAGGCAAGTGAAAGAGGACATTCAGGCTATTGAAAGAGAGAAGGGCATACAGCTCTCAGATAAGCCAGACAACTGGCGGCCATCTTGAAATAACCCTAAGTAAAAACAGACACTGGAAAGAAAGAATTATGAACACTAAAAGGGCAACACAGACTAAGCCTGTTAGACAAAAATTAAACAAAAACAAAAAAATAAACAAATTTATTTAAGACAGGAAGAATAATTAAACAGTAATCGAGGACACTTCAAATAATACTCCACGCCAATCAACAATTATGATGGACAACTACTTAGAGCCAGAAGGCATGAACGCTCATGTCATAAAATACCCATCCAAATTATCCAAGAACGCAGCCAAAAAATTAAAACATAATCTATTAAGGAAAAACCCAGACACGCTGATCTCGGACCCCTCTTTTAGCACAGATAAAGGTATTATCGTGAATGACTTGATATTCTTCACTAGAAGAACGGCGATTTGGCGCAATGCCATTACAAAAATGCTTAACATAAAAACTATAACCAACATCCCACATGGTACAAAACTTATGATCAAACCTTCACTAAGGTGCAGAGAGGATCTATGCATAACTATATTTAAGAACGGAATAGTGCTCATACAAGCAACTGACAGCAAATTAGAAAAATTCGACAACATGTTCTCAACCTTAAAAGGATGTGTAGAAAACTCAAGATCTCAACTACACCTGACCCCACAAGAAGACACTATAGACCCCTACAGTACTACCACCACAGACAGCATCCCAACTATAAACCTTCAGGATCCACTACATCCAACACATCAAAGAGACATAATCGGAATAGGAGGCACGCAATCTGGGAATGATACAGTAAGAACCGAATTGGACACACGATATGCAAATATAGTCCTGGAACTTTCTCAGAAGGAAGATTTGACGCCTCTCCACAATGACAGGAAGGATACAGGAAGAATTGAATTGACCACATGATATGCGAATGTCATCCTGAAACCTTCTCAGAGGGAAGATTCAACGCCTCTCCACATTGACACGTCATCGCCGATGAGTATGGCACCCAATGAAAACATGGAAACAACTGATATAGAAGATATCACCCCTTCCATATCCCACTCTACCACAACAGAAAGGACATCTAGAAAGGCACGAAATAGTTATCCCCCAAACATGGTATTAAGAGCACTAAGCATAGAGAGTGGCTTAAACAGAGGCGGAGCAGACAACCGAACTAATGGCAAAAAGAGAAGGTGTCCAATGAAGAGAACAAAACTAAAACACGGGAACGCAAAACGAGGATATAGAAATAGGAGGGTGAGCGCCCTTAATACGTCATCCCAGACTCTAAGAGAAATCAAAGAGCTTCAAACACAAGTGGGCAATATTCTAAGCACACTACAAGCAATGAAAAAGGTGCTTGAAATCACAGTAAGCCCTCACACCAAAGTCGAGCACATCCGAGAAGTTCTACTTAATTCTCAAAGAAAGGGCAATAAGATGGCAATGCCATTATCAAACAGGCAAAATCGACCTGATAGGAACCTTAATTACTTATTGGAAGAAGAAACCCTATCTTTACTACGGGAATATGAGCCTACAGACCTCGATAGAGGGGAGGAAATTAGAACAGTCCAGATCAATGCCAATAGAACATCAAGACAAAATGAAAGGAAACCCAATCTTAACAACCTACAGCAAGTCCAGCTAATCTCCGACTCACAGAACATGAACACAATAACGCAGGGAAACCACTGAAATGCCTACTGCTCAATTGTCGGTCCGCAGCAAAACATGCATCAGACTTAGCTGACCTCATCATGAACCAGGAAATTGATGTGACAATCCTGACAGAAACTTGTCTATCGGAATCCTCGTCTCCTTGTATGGACCTACTAGTGCCCCCACAGTATAGTATTGTGAGACTTGATAGACTAAAAAAGACAGGGGGTGGTATAGCCTGCATTTACTGATCGGATATTGAGGTCAGCCAAGTTCTATCAGAGCCACTCGAATCCTGTGAACACCTAGGTCTCAAGATAGGATCAGCAGATAATCAAAGATGCAACCTGCATGCGCTTTACCACCCACCAGGAAATAATATGATTTTCATAGACCAGTTAATGGAAATCATCACCACCAACTCCAATACTGAAACTAATAACATTGTTCTAGGGGACTTTAACTTACACTGGAAGCACAACGATGACAAACAGGTTAATGCTCTTAAAGACTTTCTAGCGGAGCTAAACCTTAACCAAGCATGCACACAGCCAACACACGCTAAAGGAGCCACATTAGACTGGATAATCTCAAAAACCAACAATACCTCATAACCTTCCTGATAAACTCAGTGAAAAAGAACAAGACCATACAACCTACCAGACACAAGAAATGGAAGTGAGATACTAAAGATCTGAATATGGAATTACTAGTAGAAAGCTGTGAGAAGAACCTAAATTTACCGAACAACTTGCTGAATGTGGAGGATCTTACAGATCATTACACTACAACAGTAACGAATATAGTCAACACCACCATGCCACTAAAACTGAAAACAGTCACAGAGAAGGTTAAAAATCCATGGCTCAGTGGAACACTGAATGAAGAAAGGTGGAAACTAAGGCTCGCTGAAAGAAAATGGAGACAATACTCATCATCTCCCAAACTGAAATCGCTCTGAAGAATCAGGAGCGAATACAACAAAAAGATCTTTAATTCCAAAAAGGAATTTATTAGATCTGAACTAGATAACGCCAAAAACAGACCTCGGAAACTATTCGAGATTTTAAAACAGCAATCCAATAAATTGGCCAAAACTGCCCAAGAAACTACAAAAACTCAACTAAGTTGTGAAGAGTTCTCAACATTCTTCACCGACAAGGCCAACACGTTGGAAAGAGAGATCAGGAAAGAAGCTGACAACATTGGCAATATGGACAACCAAACACCATGAACGGTCAATACCACCTTGGAAACTACCCATAATAGGACAAAAAACAAGGCACAATGGGATAACTTCAAACTACTTGACCAGAATACCATCGCCAAAACACTATCAGACATCAAACCTAACAACCACTATAATGATCCACTCCCCTCAAAATGCCTCAAAGAAATAGGCCACATCGTGATTCCCATATGGATGAAAATAATAAATGCCTCACTATCCCAAGGGATCCTTCCAGATTACCTAAAAACAGGTCAAGTCGTCCCCATCATCAAAAAACCTACAGCGGACCCAGCCGATCCAAATAACTTTTGCCCAGTAACCAACATTCCTATCCTTGCCAAACTAATAGAGAAATGTGTACAAAACCAACTAAGCCAACATATTGCTAACTTCTCGCTACTAGACGACTGCCAGTCAGGATTCAGAACAGGACACAGCACAGAAACAGCGATCCTACATATTGTCGGTGATGCACTACAGGCCTTAGACATGTCTACTTATCCTCCTTGACCTATCATCAGCATTTGACATGGTATATCATGACAAATTACTGAACAGGCTACATGACAGGATGGGACTGTCTGGAAATGTGCTAAAATGGTTTGAATCATTCCTTCAGAATAGAACGCAAAGATTCCTGGTCAACCAATCACTCTCACCATCATGCCCTAACTCAATTGGAGTCCCTCAAGGTTCTACATTATCTCCATCACTGTTTAACCTGTACGTCGAACCTTTCACAGAAATCCTCAGAAATTCTAAAATATCCTATCACATGTACGCGGATGACACGCAGATATACATCAAGATCACATCCCTGGAAGACATCAAGAAAATGAATGAGGTCTTAAAAATGTCATTACAATGGCTAACTAACAATCATCTGAAACTAAACGCACATAATCTCACCACCAAAGAAACACACAGAAGTGAAGGAATGGTCCAAAATGATCTCAGCGTTAAACTTCACCCCTACCCTTGTTGTCTCAGCGAAATCACTAGGAATCACACTAGATGAGACCCTAGACATGAAAGCCCACATCAAATCAATGGCAAAAAGCGCCCACTATCACCTGAACTACATTAGAAAAGTGAAACCATTCATATCTAAGGCGGATCTCAAACTGGCAGTTCAATCACTAGTTATCGCGAAGATTGAATATGGATGTACAACTCTAGCAGGTCTACCAAAAATTTCAACAGCATCACTAAAGGCATGCCTCAATGCAGCTGCAAGGCTGATCACCGGATCAAGGAAATTCAACCATATCTCACCACACCTGAAAGCATTAAACTGGCTACATTAAGAAGCCAGAATCCAGCTAAAAATGGCATGCATAACCCACAAAGTGCTCCAATACAATACACCTAGTTACCTTGCTCAGAAAATTAAACTATCTGGAGGAAATAGACCGGCCAGGAGTGCAAAGGAGCTGGTGTTTAGACCAGCCGTCTTCCGGAAGAAGAAAACTTATGATAGAGCTTTCTCAGGAGCAGCCCCCAGAATCTGGAACTCACTTCCTCCAAACATTAGAAAAATTCCAGACACAGCATCCTTGAAGAGGAAAACTAAGATCTTCCTAATGAGTAAGTTCCTTCCATAGGCAAGGCTCAGGACTACACAATACATGACCAAGGACTGGAACTGAAATATGCACAGGAAATAGACACTTAGGATCTTTCGCTTCTAGTACACATTATATTTAGCTGTATACCAAACTATGTCATGTTCTATATATATTTTTCTGTATCACTCTTAATTGATATTATCATTCTATTGCTGTGTACGTACCTACCTCATACCACTGTGAACGTTTACTATAACAATGCTTGTCAATAACTACCTCATGTAATGTCAAGCGCTCTGATACCCAAGGGTCATGTTCGCACTATAGAAAACTCTTAAAATAAATAAAATAAAAATCCAGAATTTCTCCAATTGGATCATCAGATGCACCGACAGAGTTGCCTTTGAAGCCAGCCAAAACAGCACATTCACAAGACAAGCCAGTTGGTGCACACCAGTACTCAAGACCATCAAACGCAACTTCAAACAACTAGAAAGGATATGGTACACCATCAGAAAACCCACAGACCAAACCGCATTCAAGTCAACCCTCAACAAATACCACCAACGCATCAAGGACACAAAAAGAGACGCCCTGACAGATCGCATTGAAGCAAGTGCAAACCACAGTAAGGAACTCTTCAACATCATAAGAGAGTTCTCCTGCATGTCAGCCTTTCCAGGAACTCTGCGACTCTGTCGAACATACTTCCAGAGCAAGATATCCACCATCTACAACAACTTTGAACCCCAACCCACCAACTGCGACTACAACAACAACATCTCTCCAACAGACACCAGGAGATAACATTGCTTGGCAGTTCTGGACTGTTCCCATGAGGCACAGGGTCAAGACTGATCAAGACTGATTTGCATATAGCTGTGTCTGAACTGGGGTGGCAAAGTGAGCTAAAGAATGATGATGGATTCAACCCAGATCTGTGACTGGGGGTGAGTGTTTGAAAAGTTTCAGCACTCCATCCATCATCTCCTTGTGTTTGCTTTGTTCGCCCTAAGATGGCAGGGTATGCCCAGACATGGGTCCCTTGCTTATTTTGCCACTGGATTCAAGCTAGCGTGGCTGATGAGGGCTGTTAGCCTGACACCGGTACCAGAATGCATGTTTCCGGTCCAGGGAAGACATGGCTTGGCAGTTCGGGCTGAACTGTTCCCATGAGGCACAGGGTCAAGACTGATTTGCATATAGCTGTGTCTGAACTGGGATGGCAAAGTGAGCTAAAGAATGATGATGGATTCAACCCAGATCTGTGACTGGGGGTGAGTGTTTGAAAAGTTTCTCCACTCCGTCCATCATCTCCTTGTGTTTGTTTTGTGCGCCCTAAGTTGACAGGCTATGCCCAGACGTGGGTCCCTTGCTCACTTTGCCACTGGATTCAAGCTAGCCTGGCTAATGAAGGGTGTTACCCATAAACCGGTCCCAGGATGCTTGTTTCCAGTCCAGGGAAGACATGGCTCGGAAGGTCGGGCTGGACTATTCCCATGAGGCACAGGGTCAAGACTGATTTGCATATAGCTGTGTCTGAACTGGGGTGGCAAAGTGAGCTAAAAAATGATGATGGATTCAACCCAGATCTGTGACTGGGGGTGAGTGTTTGAAAAGTTTCACCACTCCGTCCATTATCTCCTTGAGTTTGCTAACAAAACTCCTGTCCGCGGGGGGAGCTAGATCACTGCACAGCCTTCCTTTCATTCACCAGAGCTCCCTGCCCAAGGCCCAGGCCAATATCCTTTGACTGTTGTTTGTTCTAACTTTGCACTCTTTTTCCACAGGCTGATAATGCACGTTGTCCTGTCTGGTTTGCATCCCCCCACACTGGACTAATCTCAGTTGAGGGTGACATCTCAGAAGGTTTTGGTGGGACTTTCCGCTCAGCTTTAGATGGAGTGGCCCATCAGGTTAGGCTCTTTTGGCCTTATTACTCCTGTAACACTCATTTCCTCCCCTGAAAGTCCTCCATTCACATTTAACAAAATTATTGTATACCTAGGTGGGTACTCAATCAATCAATCATGGGCATTTGAATAGCGCGCTACTCACCCGGGAGGGTCTCAAGGCGCTGGGGGGGAGTGGTTCGTTACTGCTCGAAGAGCCAAGTCTTGAGGAGCTTCCTGAAGGAGAGATGATCCTGGGTCAGCCGGAGGTGGATCAGGAGGGAGTTCCATGTCTTGGCTGCCAGGTAGGAGAAGGATCTTCCCCCAGCGGTGGCTTTGCTGATGCGTGGTACGGCGGCGAGGGCGAGGCTGGACGATCGTAGCTGGCGGGTGGGCGTGTAGAAGGTCAGGCGGTTGTTGAGGTACTTGGGGCCCAGGTCGTGGAGGGCCTTGTGTGTGTGGGTGAGGAGTCTGAACGTGATTCTCTTGCTGACGGGGAGCCAGTGCAGGTCTCTCAGGTGGCCGGAGATGTGGCTGTGTCGGGGGATGTCCAGGACGAGTCATGCGGAGACGTTTTGGATGCGCCGGAGTCTTTTCTGAAGTTTGGCTGTGGTTCCGGCATAGAGGGTGTTTCCATAGTCCAGCCGGCTGGTGACGAGTGCCTGGGTGATCGTCTTCCTGGTTTCGGTGGGGATCCAACGGAAGATCTTGCGGAGCATGCGCAGGGTGTTGAAGCATGATGATGAGATGGCGTTGACTTGTCTGGTCTTCGAGAGGGAGGAGTCCAGGATGAAGCCCAGGTTGCGTGCGTGGTCCGTTGGTTTGGGAGTGGTGCCTAGGGCAGGGGGCCACCAGGAGTCGTCCCAGGCGGAGGGCGATGATCCCAGGATGAGGATTTCCGTCTTGTCTGAGTTCAGTTTCAGGCGGCTGTTCTTCATCCATTTGGCGACGTCTTTCATCCCTTCGTGTAGGCTGGTTCTGGCGGTGGTGGGGTCGTTGGTGAGGGAGAGGATCCGCTGGGTGTCGTCGGCGTAGGAGATGATGTTGAGGTTGTGTTTGCGTGCGATGGCTGCGAGAGGGCTCATGTAGACGTTGAAGAGGGTTGGGCTGAGTGATGATCCTTGTGGTACGCCGCAGATGACTTCGGTGGTCTCGGATCTGAACGGGGGGAGGCGGACTCTCTGGGTTCTTCCAGCAAGGAACGAGATGATCCACTCCAGTGCCTTCTCTTGGATTCCGATGTTGTTGAGGCGCTGTACTAGGGTGCGGTGGCAGACAGTGTCGAAAGCTGCAGAGAGGTCCAGGAGGATGAGGGCCGCTGTTTCCCCGTTGTCGAGCAGGGATCTGATGTCGTCAGTGGCTGCGATGAGGGCGTTCTCGGTGCTGTGGTTGTCTCGGAAACCGGACTGCGAGGGGTCGAGGGATCCGTTCGTCTCGAGGAAGGCGGCAAGCTGTCTGTTGATGGCCTTCTCGATGACTTTGGCAGGAAAAGGGAGGAGCGAGATGGGGCGGTAGTTCTTGAGGTCGGTGGGGTCCGCTGTTGGTTTCTTCAGGAGGAATGTGGAAAAGTAAATTTTGTCATGTTCTGTGTCCCTACGTGTCATCCATCATATGTTATGTGTGCATGATCAATATGCATATGTTATTCCCCATGTCTGATTAATGACGCAATTACAGTTGTGTCCACCTCTAGTATGCCAGTTTCCAGTCCTCGTGAATACTACGAATATCAGGCCCATGTAAAGTAATGTTGCCACGTTTCCCAGTGTGCACGTTATTTCATTATAAGTCCCCGTTTCCAGGCCTCAAAAGGGCCCGGACATCAGATTCAGCTCCTGTCTCCTGAAGCCTCGCTGAGGAGCGATACAGCCCCCACCTGTATCCTCGACCTTTCACTTACTTCCTGCCTCGCAGTGCCCGGTGTAGCTTGGCTCTGCCTCTGAGTCTGCCAAGACTATGTTATGATTCCAGTTATCAGTTCAGTCCTCCTTCTCTGCATTCCTAAGCTACTGAACTGCATCAATAGTTTCCGTCATTGTCTAGCCTATGCGGCTCCACGTTAGAGAAATACTGTATTTACTAGTCATTTAATATTCTTCATCACGTACTACATGTAGAATAAATGCATGGTCCAGTCTTAGAATCAAGTTAGCCTTTCCCCTCCTGACTTCTAGTTTATATCAACATGTTCCCTAAACATCAGATACGAGATAGGGTTTAGGTACATGTCGCTCCGACTCTCCAGACTTTAGTCTCTGCTCCTAGCACAGAGTTCATAGCCCCCAGCTTCTCCTAGTAACACGTCATTGCCAGTTTGCGCGCACCACCAGATTAGAGGTCCCGGCTCCTTAGGTAGCCCCCTCCAATGTTTCCGCCCCATTCATGACATATTCTGTTACGTTTGCACCACATGTCTGTGTATACGCCCAGTTACACCTCTTTTTACTCTTATCTTTCGCGACTGCTACGCGTCACGCCTTCTGCTCCACCCACTGCTACGCCTACTGCAATATAATGCTATGTGTTTGCGTTTTGTATATAAGCTCATGTATTGTTATTAAAAGTTAGCGCGCTCATCCCCGACCCAGCCCCAGCAGCTGCTGGGCCTCTTTTCCCCTGCTGGGCCCCTGTTCCTACGCAGGTTGTCCTGTTCCTGTCCTTATGCTGTAATAAACCTGCGAAACTCCTACTACCTCGAATCTTGACTCTTATTTATTGAGCTATCTGTTATGATATATGTCTAGTCAAAAATAGGGTATTATTTATTTATTTACCACATAATGGCGCCCGAATAGGGACTTGCCCTTTCCCCACGCGTCGGTGAAGCCACGCCGACCCCCTGACCCTCTGCAGCCGTGACGGAACCATACCGGCCACGTGCAGATATTTCTGCTTCAAGTATCCCTCAGGCCCACGGAGGAGACGGAGGAGGCGGTCCAGCATCCAAACGAGACGGTGGAGGAACGCGGCGAGTCCCGACCAGAGCCCAAGCCAAGAGTCCAAGGTCCGAGGTATCCGGAGGCCCACCCGTAACTGAAGTCCGAAGTTCGTTGTCCGTCGTCGTAGCAGTCCAGTCCAGTCCAAGGCCTTCCGTTCTTGCTGCCCGGTGAGTACCATTGCTGGGGTAGTATCTAGACAGGGTCAATCTAAATTGACTCTGGTCCGTGGGTTGGTGGTACCCAGGCCCACAAACGAAGTGTTCACCTAGGTGGATACGGGTCTTGATGCGTCCCTTTATGGGACCGGTATGTTCCGTACTGTTTCAGCAGTGCATCCAGTAACTCTAGTCTGTTCCGTTCTCGAGAAATTCTTATGTTTCTGTTCTCAGTATTCCAGGTAATATTTCTGTCCGAACTGTAATGTTATGATGTTGTTCAATGTATTTCCAATGTCGTGGTATGCCTGAATTGTTTTCCCAACTGTTATTGTTCCTCGTCTATTGTATTGTGTTCCGATTCAAGTTTACAATGTCTCTCTTTTCGAGACTACGTCAGTTAAAAACTAGAAAGGGTTTGTTAGAAGAAGCAGTTCCTGTTCCGCCTAGGGACAGTCCAGGTCACTTTATGTATCAGAAGCATGGCATAAGCGCCATATTATATCTAGATTTATGGGTAGAATATACCAAACAGTTAGAAGAAAAGTATAGATGGCCCGTATCGGGTACATGGGATGCTGAATGCATCATGCGAGTAGAAGAAGCATTATGGAAAAAGAAAGCCAGACAGTCACAGAAAGATGCCATCGAGTTATGGCGCAAAGAAGCTCATAAAAGAACCGAAAAAGAAATCAGAAAGTCAGAACTAAGTAGAGAATCCCAAGAACGAGCCCAAGAAAGAGAATTAATCGAGATAGGTGAACGAGTCAAAGCCGAACAGTCAGACAGACAGAGGCATGCCCTCATTAAGGGTATGTATCCTCTTCTTGCTGAGGGCTTGCCAAAAGCGACCCCAGAGGCATCCAGTAATTTCCCGCCACTATTAGTTCCGACCAAGCTACGTCACAAACCGACCGCAGCTGATATTTTTATTTCGTCCTATTTGGACGACACAGTCCCCGAATATGCAAATCCTGTTCACGCTCCGCCAGTCCCTGTAAATCAGGTAATTCCTGCTCCTCCAGACACCGGGGTGCCCTTAACCGCCCCCCCGGGTCAGCTCGCCATACAAGTCCAGCCCACGTTACAATTACCGACCCTGCCAGGACGAAAAGCATCAGTTGATGATTCCAGTTTAGGGGCCGCAGGGGGAGGTCTTCCTCAAACCCCGCCGCCACACAAGCGTTTATCAGCACTCGAATTACATGCTCAAGCATCACAGCGTACTCCTAAAAGTAATAAGTCTGTTACAGAGATCAGGCAAACCCTTGGCGAATGTGTCTATGACCCAGTTCCAGGCGAGTTTAATATGGTTTTATATTCCGTACGTATAAGGAGAGTGACCGAGTATCTAGTCACCTTGCCGAATATGAAAGAAGATCTAGACAGAATATATCGTTTCATCCGTACAGGGGATGATCCAGAAAGTATTAGTGATGCCATGTCTCAAAGGAAAGCCGAGATTCAGCGTATGATATTAAAGTTTTTAATTAACTGTCTAATAAGAGAACAAGATTACCCGTCTAAAGATCCAGCCGAAATGAAAACTCTAACAAAGTGGAGTGATAATATAGCCGAAGGAAAGCACAATACCATTAGTGCCATGGAGAGTATGTACAAGAAAATCCGTAGAGAAATAATAAAGATACACGAACAGCGTAAAGCAGCACAAGTAAGTGAGAAAGAAAGTACCTCTGATCCTGAAGAGGAAGACGACGAGAATACTGCCAGAATAGCGTATGTAGGAAAACCTAGATTTCCAGATCGCCATTTACGTCTAGAACACAAGTCTATTTTCCATCATTCAGTACCAGAACAAGGTTCCCTAGAACAAGTATTTCAAGCTACCGATCACATTCTGAAATCACGAATCGGTTACAGTGAGTTAAGTACTATGCATGAACAAGAACTAGCCCGATCAGCAGTCCGATGGATTACTGATTCTACCACTTTTCCAGACGAAATAGTGGCACAAATGTTTCTGAAATTGCCCCCAGCCGAGCAGCGACTGGTGGGTATGTATATGAGCCAGCACCTCATTACTCTGTATGAGGGTCAGCACTCTGATCCAGGTCCGTTACATGATATCCTGAACGAGTTACTCCAGTATAAATGGAGAGGTCTAGGTACCGATTTAATTAGTGTAATTCTAGAACAGCGCCACAAATATAGAAAATTTTTGAACCCGCATTTTGTTCATGTCTCACCCCCAGAAAGTAAATCATTCTACATAGACAGACAGAATCCGTTACGAGAAGTCCACCCAGTTAAAGGAACGGGTGGCGAAATGCAACGAGTGTTTGTATACACTCCAATCACAAAGATGGAACTCCTTGAAATGAAGAAATTAATTCCCTGTCATGACAAAGATCCAGCGGGGTTCCATAGAGAATTAAAAGACATGCTCCGTATGGGAGAATACACTTACCCAGATATCATTAAAATGTTAAAGGTCCTGTTGCCCGCAGGGGTGTATGAAAAGCTAAAGGAAAAAGAATGGGAGGTGGGAGAGAAAAAGATCGATTGGACAGTTCTAGAAGCTGAAGACAAGGCACGAGTACCAGGTACCGGTCTTGGAGATAAATGTAAAGAATTACCAGAATTATTGATTCAAGTTTTACCCAGATTATTGACAACTAGAAAGGAAGACTGGGATGCAATCTCAGCCTGTAAACAGAAGCAAGATGAAGATATTAGTGATTTTTATTCTAGGTTTGAGAAATGTTTCAGTATCAACAGTGGTCTCAAGACAAGTAGTGAGTCATACCCTCACCTTTTTGTTACTAAATTAGTCGAGAATTCAAGTCCACCAATTAAAAACCGAGTTTTGAAAGTCGAAAGCACCTGGCAAGCTAATACTCCGTCCCAGATGCTCCAGATGCTCCAGTACCACCAGAATAGAATCAGGGAAGAGCAAGAACACGAAAGAAAATGTATGAAAGACACGAAAATGAAAGTGCTAGTTGCACAATCTGTTCCTCAAGACAGTCAGAAGAGGGGTCTGAATCAAGCCAGTCATCCTGCAGCTCCCGTTAAAGGGAACTGCAATTATTGTAAACAGCCAGGTCATTTTATAAATGAGTGTGCAGTTCTGAAACACAACATAGCTACTGGTAAGACTAAAGAAAGACCACGTCCGCCTAGACAAGAACAAGTTTCACAGACTCCTCAGCCACAGAATGCACCACAGACAGTTACAGTACCGCAGCCTATCGCTGCAACACAGCACGTTACATCGCAGATGTACCAGTATGCACAGTCTGAGTATCCAGAGTACCAGCCATATTCATGAAACAGCCTAGAGAGGGAGGTAGGCTTGCCTCTCATCGAGATACCTGTAGATCAAGAAGGTCCCTATGTTCACAGTCAAGTATTAGGGAAAGACAGAAAGTTTTTAATTGATACAGGGGCAAGTAGGACCACAATTAGTCATGCCGAAGTTCCAGGGGCTCCGCTCTCAGGCTCAAGAAATGTTTCCCTTGGATTTTCAGGAAAGCCCATCGTTAATGAAATATCAAAGCCAGTTACTCTAGAAGTAGGTCCATTGTCCCGCACTACTGACCTGTTACTTACTAAGTCATGTCCAGAAAACCTATTAGGCATTAAAACACTGAAAGAGTTAGGTGCAGTCATTTGCTGTTCCCCAGAGGGAATACGTCTGTTCCTACGTGACTTTAAGGGTCACTATGTATTACGAGATTTTGATTCAAGACTGTCTAATGTTCCGCAGCATTTATGGGCGCAAGGTCCAACTGATGTAGGTTACATGCAAATCACACCCTATCGTGTGACTCTCAAACCAGGTGTAGTGTTACCACGAATCAGACAGTACAGATTGCCATCCGAGGCTGTAGCAGCCTTATCCAAAATTATTGACGAGCTCATCGCTCAAGGAGTAGTTGTAGAAACTGACTCCAACGTATGTAATTCTCCGATCATTCCAGTCATGAAACGTACTGATCCTAATGCACCCCCAGTATATCGATTAGTGATTGACTTACGAGAGCTTAATAAATGTATTATCCCGCAGTACCCAGTTGTCCCAGACATCTCTTCCCTATTGACAGCCATTGATTCCGAAGCCACGTTCTTCACAGTAATAGACCTCAAGAATGCATTTTTTAGTGTTCCAATTCATCCAGACAGCCAGTTTCTTTTCGGATTTTGTTTAAATGGAAGGAGCTATATGTTTACACGCGCTCCTCAAGGTTTCACAGAAAGCCCTAGTATTTACAGTCAAGCACTTAAGAGACAACTAGATAATATTCACATGCCAACTGACACTGCCCTGCTCCAGTATGTCGATGATCTACTGATCACAGCCCGTTCTGAACGTGATTGCGAGCGAGCGTCACTCACGGTTCTGTATTTCCTAGCCGAGATGGGGCACAAGGTGTCCCCTTCGAAGCTTCAATTCTGTGTCCAGCAAGTGGTCTACTTAGGACACTTACTGTCCAAGAGGGGTAGACAGTTGACACCAGACCGTATCCAGTTGATAGCGAGTCTTCCCCAGCCCAGAACCCAGAAGGAGGTGCGTGCCTTTATCGGCCTTACTTCTTATTGTAGACAATGGATTCCTCAGTATGCATTTCTAGCCAAGCCACTGATACAGTTAACGACACAGGAGGCAGCCGTATCGACTGTTCTCCCTTGGACATCTGAACATACACTTAGTTTCAACGAGTTAAAGAAAGCCCTATGCCAAGCTCCAGTTCTAGCTACACCGAACTACAGTAAGCCTTTTACACTTTTCGTTACTGAACGTGAAGGTACAGCATTATCTGTTCTCACACAAGATCAAGCAGGACAATACAAGCCCTGTGCTTATTTTTCGAGCACACTAGATCCAGTCGCCCAGGCGTTGCCTGCGTGCCTCAAGTCGGTTGCAGCCACAGCACTAGCTATCAGACAAAGTGATTCCATAGTCTTAGGACACTCCTTGACAGTACAAGTCCCACATTCAGTAGAAGTTCTTTTGAACCGAACACAGACTCAGCACTTGACAATTGCACGTTTAACAGGTTATGAATTGACACTGTTCCAGCCACACATAGAAATCAGACGCTGCAACGTCCTGAATCCTGCTACACTGTTACCATCAGTTAGTTCAAATCCTGCCCCACATGACTGTGTGGAAGTAGTCAACATTACGACAAAGCCAAGACAAGACCTGACAGATATTCCGTTACCAGACTCCGACCTGACACTTTATGTGGATGGTTCATGTATGAGAACAAGTACAGGAGAACTAGTCGCCGCGTATGCAGTGACTACTGACACCGAAGTTATTGAAACACACCGTATTGATACCCTGTCCGCTCAAGCAGCAGAGCTAGTTGCTCTGACACAAGCCTGCATACACGCCAAGAACCTGAAAGTTAATGTTTACACAGATTCACGTTACGCATTTGGAGTTGTACACGACTTCGGAGTGCTCTGGCAGGAGAGAGGTTTCATGACTTCTCATGGAACCAAGATTCAGCATGGTTTCCTTATTCAAGCTCTGTTAGATGCCATACATTTACCGACATCCATTGCTATCATGAAATGCAAAGCACATACGAAAGTTACTGACATTATTTCTCAAGGTAATGATCTAGCAGATCGCACAGCCAAGCTTACAGCACAGACTCCAGACATTTCAGTTAACATGACACACACTCCAGATCCGACTACATGTATGACAGTTAAGGACCCTACTCAAGATGTCATAGATATCCAGTTACATGCTACTCCTGAAGAAATCAAGAAATGGTCCGAACAAGGAGGGGTCCAGACAGATCAAGGATGGTTAACGAAGGGTAGGACCACATGGTTTCTCCCCGACTCTATGGTTCAAGTCATTATTAATACCGCACATAGTCCAGCACATTTAGGAGAAAAAGCTATGTTAGACAGTATCCAGAACATTTGGTTCAACAAACATTTACGAGCTGCAGCCAAGCAGAAAGTCCGTACCTGTATGATATGTTGTCAGTTTAATCCAGGTAAAAGTGTCCCGGTGGAACAAGGTGGTTTCCAGCCTCCTGACCACCCTTTTGAAGTCCTCCAGATGGATTATATTCAGATGGAGCGATGTCGAGGTTTCAAGTATGTTCTTGTAGTTGTATGCGCTTTGTCCAGATGGACAGAAGCATATCCAGTCCCAGATTACACAGCCGCGACCACTGCCAAGCAGTTGGTTCGTGAATTCTTCCCTCGATATGGACTCCCTAGAGTCGTATATTCTGATAACGGTCAGCCATTCTCATCTGAGCTGATGAAGCACGTTTCCCTGTTGTTAGGGTACCAGTGGAAGTTTCACTGTGTACGCCATCCTGAAGCAGCCGGTCTAGTCGAGAGACATAATCAGACTCTGAAAATTCGAATTGCAAAAATATGTAAAGATAAGGGTGTGGACTGGCTAGTAGCTCTGCCAGTCGCTTTATTTTATATGCGCATGGTCGCACATTCCAGATCAGGTCTGTCCCCGTATGAGGTCGTATTCGGCCGCCCCCCTAACATGTGGGGTACTCCTAGACCCCGAAGTATTACTGATGTTTCATGTAATATGCTGACAGATTACCTAGCTTCCTTGATGTCTGCCCTCAACTCATGTCGTTCACAGGTTGCTGCCGCATTTCCAGACAATACCGAGGTGGCACCGCACGAGATCGTTCCAGGTTCCATGGTGATGGTCCGGAACTTTGACAGATCAAGTCCGCTGGAGCCTCGATGGAAAGAGCCCCGTCAGGTCCTCCTCACCACCCGTACAGCCGTGAAGTTGGAAGGCCGAAAAGGATGGATACACCTTTCTCACGTTAAACTTTTTAAAGGACTGAAACCCGTCTTTAAGAACATTTCCCAGGATTTTAAGGACTGCCAAAATATTGTTCCTAAGGACTGTCCCGCAAATGACATTGATACAACCCCTCCCTTGGTAGAGAAAACTCCGCAGCAGGAGTATAAGCAAAAACTACGGTCTAGTAAAATAAGTCAGTCAGTTTGATTGTATAAGTCCTCCCCTAGGTGAAACGGTTAGACTGTTTCTGACATGTATAAAATAGACCCCCATAGTGAGAGAGTCAGTCACAACTCAATTCAATGTATCGTTTTTCTATGTTTCATATTGTTTCTCAGCCTTTTGATTTCCTGCACCAGTTACGCAATTTTCCTGTGTTTTCCAGTTCTTCATGTAAATAAGTCTGCTAATGCTACAGTAGAGCACACGTTTAGTGACCTGCCTCCTCACGAATATTCATACCGCCTCGCTATGCGTAATAATTCATTTATCCGTATGTTACATTACTCACACCAGACCAGCAATGCCACTAATTGTTGGGTGTGTGGTCGACTCCCCCCTTTCCAGACGTCAAAGGGAGTTCTGCCACTTTTTCCTTATCCATTCTCACATAAGGGTTCGTGTGGAGCATGGTCCACGTTAACGTCATCCTCAACAGATATGTCTTTTCTTAACAGCACATGTTTCCCAGACAAGCAAGGTTTCCCCCACAGAACTGGTTTAGATCTAGAAAATGAAGTATATAATTTAGGTAACTATTCTTCGAATTTCATGGTCCTGAATGTTCAGTCTGATACTACTCTAGACTTACCTGCTATTTCAGTACTACCAGTCAAAGGCGAATTATGTGTCCGAAATAAGGGTTCCATACACGTAGGACATAGTGAATGTACTACTATTGTCAAGTATAGTGACAGTGGGAAATCTATTTTTAAAGCTTCACGTCATTCTTATTTTGTTTGTGGTCAAACTGCATATGTTCGTCTGCCCCTCGATTGGGAGGGAACCTGTTACATTGCCTTCCTACTGCCACCTGTATTCCTAGCCCCACCTGACTACCATAGGAATTCCTTCCTAGTACATACTAGACACAAGAGAAACCTCCCGATTGTCGATTATACTGAAACTGCTGCAGAACAATTCATTGATATTGATAAAGGTGTGTTCCCTTATTTAGGTACAGTTGTAAACAGTAAGCTAATCCGTAGGTTAACAAGAACCCTTGAAGCAGTAGTAGATGAGACTGCCTCCGCTCTAGGTAACTTAACCGAAGAGCAATCCTTTATGAGAATTGTTGTGCTCCAGAATCGTCTCGTCCTTGACGTCATACTGGCCGATAGGGGCGGGGCCTGTAGAGTCCTCGGATCCAGTTGTTGCATTTTCATTCCAAATAACGCGCCGTCTGTTTATTCAGCTATAACCAGACTCCATAAAATTGCCCATCTGTTACACCAAGATCCAGGCACCTGGACATGGTCCGGTTGGTTCTGGAATATAATTTCCGCCTGGGGATGGAAAGTCCTGTCCTTTCTAGGTATCGCAGTAGCGATCATATTCAGCTGCTGCCTCTGTATACAATGTGGCCCTGCGATTTGCGGCATGTGTGCTACCTCTTGTATTCCTAGTCCCAAGCCCCGTTCTAAATCTCGTTCCAAGACAATTCGAGATGAACAAATGGTACTGTATGAAATGATAGATGGTATCATGAATATTGATGTTTCCTGATGGAAACGTAGTGACAAGGAGGGAATGTGGAAAAGTAAATGTTGTCATGTTCTGTGTCCCTACGTGTCATCCATCATATGTTATGTGTGCATGATCAATATGCATATGTTATTCCCCATGTCTGATTAATGACGCAATTACAGTTGTGTCCACCTCTAGTATGCCAGTTTCCAGTCCTCGTGAATACTACGAATATCAGGCCCATGTAAAGTAATGTTGCCACGTTTCCCAGTGTGCACGTTATTTCATTATAAGTCCCCGTTTCCAGGCCTCAAAAGGGCCCGGACATCAGATTCAGCTCCTGTCTCCTGAAGCCTCGCTGAGGAGCGATACAGCCCCCACCTGTATCCTCGACCTTTCACTTACTTCCTGCCTCGCAGTGCCCGGTGTAGCTTGGCTCTGCCTCTGAGTCTGCCAAGACTATGTTATGATTCCAGTTATCAGTTCAGTCCTCCTTCTCTGCATTCCTAAGCTACTGAACTGCATCAATAGTTTCCGTCATTGTCTAGCCTATGCGGCTCCACGTTAGAGAAATACTGTATTTACTAGTCATTTAATATTCTTCATCACGTACTACATGTAGAATAAATGCATGGTCCAGTCTTAGAATCAAGTTAGCCTTTCCCCTCCTGACTTCTAGTTTATATCAACATGTTCCCTAAACATCAGATACGAGATAGGGTTTAGGTACATGTCGCTCCGACTCTCCAGACTTTAGTCTCTGCTCCTAGCACAGAGTTCATAGCCCCCAGCTTCTCCTAGTAACACGTCATTGCCAGTTTGCGCGCACCACCAGATTAGAGGTCCCGGCTCCTTAGGTAGCCCCCTCCAATGTTTCCGCCCCATTCATGACATATTCTGTTACGTTTGCACCACATGTCTGTGTATACGCCCAGTTACACCTCTTTTTACTCTTATCTTTCGCGACTGCTACGCGTCACGCCTTCTGCTCCACCCACTGCTACGCCTACTGCAATATAATGCTATGTGTTTGCGTTTTGTATATAAGCTCATGTATTGTTATTAAAAGTTAGCGCGCTCATCCCCGACCCAGCCCCAGCAGCTGCTGGGCCTCTTTTCCCCTGCTGGGCCCCTGTTCCTACGCAGGTTGTCCTGTTCCTGTCCTTATGCTGTAATAAACCTGCGAAACTCCTACTACCTCGAATCTTGACTCTTATTTATTGAGCTATCTGTTATGATATATGTCTAGTCAAAAATAGGGTATTATTTATTTATTTACCACAGGACGCTGAGCTCGGCATGCTTCCAGATCTCCGGGAAGGTGGTGGTGTTGAAGGAGGTGTTGATGATGTCCCGGAGTTGGGGTGCGATGATGGAGTCGGCCTTGTTGAAGACGTGGTGGGGGCAGGGGTCAGTTGGAGAACCGGATGGTGTTCATCGTGCGGGTGGTGTCTTCGGTGCTGACCGGGGTCCAGGCGCAGATGGTGGTGGTGGGGGGCGTTGGTTCGGTGGTTGGGTACGTGGTTGGTGCGCCAAAGCTGTTGTGTATATTGGCGATCTTGTGGTGGAAGAACGAGGCGAGTCGCAGAGGTCTTGCGAAGGAGTGATATCGTTGTTTCCGGCGCTGGGGTTGGAGAACTCTTTGACGATGCTGAAGGGTTCCTTGCTGTTGTGGGCGTTGTTGTCCAGCCGTTCTTTGAATGCTGTCTTCTTGGTGGTGCGGATCAGCTGGTGGTGTTTGCGGGTGGCATGCTTGAGGGCCGTCATGTTGTCTGTGGTCTGGTCTTGGCGCCAGGCTTTCTCGAGGGTGCGGCAGTTCTTCTTGGAGATCTTGAGTTCATCCGTGAACCAAGGGGCTTTCTTGCTGCTGGGTCTGCTGGGAGGGTTCTTCAGTGGTGCGAGTTCCTCTGCGCAGTTGGTGGGCCACTGTGTGAGGTTGTTGGCTGCTTCGTTGGGGTCCGTTGTGCTGGCGGGTGGGTTCTGGCGGAGGGAGGTGGTGAGCTGCTCGGCGGTGATCTTGCTCCAGCTCCTGCGAAGAATCTGTTGCGGGTGGTGGTGGGAAGTGGTTCTTCTGAAGCTGAAGTGGATGCAGCTGTGGTCAGTCTAATGGAGTCCGGTGGAGTGGCTGAAGGAGATGTGTTTGCTGGAGGAGAAGACGGGGTCAAGTGTGTGGCCGGCGTAGTGGGTAGGGGTGTTCACCAGTTGCTTGAGTCCGAGGTTAACGAGGTTGTCCAGCAGGGTGGTGGTGTTGCTGTCCTTGTTGTTCTCCAGGTGGAAGTTGAGGTCCCCTAGGAGGATGTAGTCAGCGGAGGGGAGGGCGTGTGGGCTGATGAAGTCGGTTATGTCTTCGCTGAATTGGATGCGTGGTCCCGGGGTTCTGTAGATGAGGGTGCCTCTGAGGGTGGTCTTGGGGTCGGTGTGTATCTGGAAGTGGTGGTGTTCGGCGGCGGTGAAGGTGTCATCGGGGTTGGTCGTGATGCGGATAGTGTTCTTGTGTACGATGGCGATGCCCCCTCCAGTCTGGTTGACGCAGTCCTTCCGGGTGATCTTGTATCCGTCCGGGATGGCTATGGCGATGTCAGGCGCTGAGGAGGCGTTCATTCAGGTTTCTGTGAGGAAGGCGACGTCTGGTGATGTTGTGTCAAGCAGGTTCCAGAGTTCGACGGCGTGTCTGTGGACGGAGCGGGTGTTGAGCAGGATGCACTTGAGGTGGTTGCTGCTGGTGCTCGGCTTGTCGGGTGTGGTGCAGGTCCGGAGGCAGGTGAATTTGCAGTTTTGGCAGGTGAAGGGTCCGTGAGTGTGTTTCGGGGTGGCTCGGTAGCAGGCGGGGGTTCGGCCGGCGTTTAGTGCTTTGAGGGTGGCGGCGTCGTAGGTCCGTCGTGTGGACTGGTGTCGACGGGGGCCAGGGGTCCTGGCGCTGGGTGCGGTCCAGGCGCGGACGGGCTTGCCTTTTGCGTGCCTTCGGCGCACAATCCGCGTGTCCGCTGCGCGCGTCCGCTGCGCATTCGCTGCGTGGCCTCCATATGTAGGTCAGAGGGAGGGAGGAGCAGCTGGGAGGGGGAGCGGGCCGCAGGGACACAGCGGCGGGAAAAAACGGCGGCAAAGATGCGGAAGAAGGTGGCGGTGGGGGCACAGAAGGCAGGGTCACAGGAGGGGAAAGCAAAGGAAGAAACGGTGGTAAAAGCGGCGGGAAGAGGTGGAGGCGAGGGCACAGGGGCCCAGTAGGAGTCACAGGATAGGGGGTCAGCAGGCACCGGGCTGTAGAATAGTCAGCAGCGGCTGGCAGGGGCGGCTGTGGCAGCAGGAGACCGGGCACACAGGGGGCTGCGTGGCGGTGAGGAGAGCGACCTGCCTGGTGACAGGTTCAGAGGTAGATCCTCCAAGTTGATGGGGCAGGGCCTGATGGGATGAGGGCTTCAATGCAAAAGTGCTTCTTTTTATATAACTACATGGAGGTCGCAAGCACTGTTAAATTCCTATACCTTAACATTTGAAGACTTAACTACCCCAACAAATGGGAGCAGGTGTAGAATCATGTCTTGCAGCAGGATCCAGATGTAGTCTCTTTTTGCAAGAGACACATTTGCTCCATGATGATAGTTGCTGCATGTCACATCCAAAATACCCATGTCAACACTTGGCCTACACACCAACCAAAAAACTATCTTCCCCTCCCCAAATCCCCCATCATGCGTAATCCTGACTTCACATCTGCACTCTTTCCCAGCTTGCATCAAGGGTGAGTGCAGAATATCGCAGGATCTCTTTCATTGAGAAACTATTAAATCCTTTGAGCAATGTAAAACTGTCTTTTGCCTGCCTAAAACCGTAAGGCTCCAATACCTTCAAATATGCTACTGGGTGTTGCACCCATCCAACACTTCAGCAGCCACCTGTGCGCTCCCCCATTTTGGAATATTGTTCCGCAACATCAAGGGCTCCCGAGGCTTGGTCTTCAAGACTTACGCAGTACTGCAGCGCTCCTACCTAATCCCCAGCCATCAATATCAGTCATTAACATCCAGGATTTATTTTTTTTGTCCTCATTTTGTGGTATATAAATAAATAATACCGGATCTATTTTTGACTGGACATAGTAATAACAGATAGCTCAATAAATAAGAGTCAAGATTCGAGGTAGTAGGAGTTTGCAGGTTTAATACAGCATAAGGACAGGAACAGGACAACCTGCACAGGAATAGGATGGCAGCGCTGCCGGGGGCAGGATCGGTGTTGGCGTAACATTTAATAACAGTGCACAAGTATATATACTAAAACAATTGCATTACAATACATACAATAGGCGGAGCAGTGGGTGGGGTCAGTAACAGTCGCGAAAGATAAGGGTGAAAATGGGTGTAACAGGAGGCGTATACATAGACATGTGATGTAAACGTAACAGAATATGTCATAAATGGGGCGGAGACATGGAGGGGGCTATCTGAGGAGCCGGGACCTCTAACCTAGTGGTGCGCGCAAACTGACAATGACGTGTTACTAGGAGAAGCTGGGGGCTATGACTTCCGTGCTAGGAGCAGAGACGAAAGTCTGGAGAGTCAGGGCGACATGTACCTAAACACTATCTAGTATCTGATGTTTAGAGAACATGTTGATAGAATCCAGAAGTTATCGGGGTAAAGGCTAACAGACTCTAAGACTGGTGCATGCATTATTCTACATGTAGTGCGTGTTGAAGAATATGAAATGACCATTAATACAGTATTTCTCTTACATGGAGACGTAAAGGCTAGACGATGACTGAAACTATTGATGCGATTCAGTAGCTTAGGAATGCAGAGAAGGAGGGCTGGACTGATAACTAGAATCATAACATACTTTTGGCAGACTAGCAGGCAGAGCCAGGCCGAGCCGGGCACTGTGAGGCAGGAAGTGAGTGAAGGGTCAGGAATACAGGTGGGGGCTGTATCGCTCCTCAGCGAGGGCTCAGGAGACAGGAGCTGAATCTGGTGTCCGGGCCCTTTTGAGGCCTAGAAACGGGGACTTTTCAATGAAATAACGTGCACACTGAGAAACGTGGCAACGTAGCTTTACATAGGCCTAATACTCGTAGCTTTCACGAGAACTGGAAACTGGCATACTAGAGATGGACACAACTGTAATTGCGTCTTTAATCGATCATGGGGAATACATATGCATATTAATCATGCACATACAACATAGGATGGGGAACACGTAGGGACACAGAACATGGCAAAATTTACTTTTCCACATTCCCTCCTTGTCACTACGTTTCCATCAGGAAACATCAATATTCATGATACCATCTATCATTTCATACAGTATCATTTGCTCGTCTCGAATTTTCTTGGAACTGGATTTAGAGCGGGACTCGGGACTAGGAATACAAGAGGTAGCACAAATGCCGCAAATCGCAGGGCCACATTGTATACAGAGGCAGCAACTGAATATGATCGCTACTGCAATACCTAGAAAGGACAACACTTTCCATCCCCAGGCGGAAATTATATTCCAGAACCAACCGGACCATGTCCAGGTGCCTGGATTTTGGTGTAACAGATGGGCAATTTTATGGAGTCTGGTTATAGCTGAATAAACAGACGGCGCGTTATTAGGAATGAAAATGCAGCAACTAGATCCGATGACTCTACATGCCCCGCCCCTATCGGCCAGTATGACGTCAAGGACGAGACGATTCTGGAGCACGACAATTCTCATAAAAGATTGCTCTTCGGTTAAGTTACCTAGAGCAGAAGTAGTCTCAACCACTACTGCTTCAAGGGTTCTGGTTAATCTACGTATCAGTTTACTATTCACGACAGTACCTAAGTAGGGAAAGACACCTTTATTGATGTCTATGTATTGTTCTAGAGCAGTTTCAGTATAATCAACAATCGGGAGGTCTCTCTTGTGTCTAGTATGTACTAGGTGGGAGTTCCTATGATAGTCAGGTGGGGCTAGAAAAACTGGTGGCAGTAGGAAGGCAATGTAACAGGTTCCCTCCCAATCGAGGGGCAGACGAACATATGCGGTCTGACCACAAACAAAATAAGAATGACGTGAAGCTTTGAAAATAGATTTCCCACTGTCACTATACTCGACAATAGTAGTACAATCACTATGTCCTACATGTACGGAACCATTATTTCTGACACATAATTCACCTTTGACTGGTAATACTGACATAGCAGGTAAGTCTGGAGTAGAATCAGACTGAACATTCAGGACCATGAAATTCGAAGAATAATTACCCAAATTATAAACTTCATTTTCTAGATCTAACCCTGTTCTGTGGGGAAGACCTTTCTTGTCTGGAAAACATGTACTGTTCAGAAAGGACATATCATTTGAAGATGACGTTAAAGTGGACCATGCTCCACATGAACCGTTATGTGAAAACGGATAAGGAAAGAGTGGCAGAACTCCCTTCGGTGTCTGGAAAGGGGGGAGTCGACCACATACCCAACAATTAGTGGCATTGCTGGTCTGGTGTGAATAATGTAACATGCGGATAAAGGAATTATTTCGCATAGCAAGACGATAAGATAGTTCATGAGGAGGCAGATCACTAAACGTATGCTCTACTGTAGTATTAGAAGACTTATTTACATGAGAAACTGGAAAACATAAATAAAATGCATAACTCGTGCAGGTAATCATAAGGCTGAGATATAGCAGAAAACATAAAATAATAATGCAACTTTTAGAGTTCTCACTAACTCTCTCTCTATGGGGGTCTATTTTATACATGTCAGAAACCGGTCTAACCGTTTCACCTAGGGGAGGACTTAGACAATCAAACTGGCTGACTTATTTTACTAGACCTTAATTTTAACTTATACTCCTGCTGCGGAGTTTTCTCTAACAGGGAGGGTTTCATATCAATGTCATTTGCGGGACAGTCCTTGAGAATAGTACTTTGGCAGTCTTTAAAATCCTCGGAAATGTTCTTGGAAACAGTCTTTAGTCCATAAAACTTCTTTACATGCGACAAATGTACCCAGCCCTTCCTGCCTTCCAGCTTGACGGCAGTACGGGTGGCCAGGAGAACTTGCTTGGGCTCCTTCCAGCGGGGCTCCAGCGGACTTGAACGATCAAAGTTCCTTACGAGAACCAGACTTCCGGGAACGATTTCATGCGGTGCCACCTCGGTATTGTCTGGAAATGCGGCGGCAACCTGTGAACGACAAGAGTGTAGGGCAGACATCAAGGAAGCTAGGTAATCTGTCAGCATATTACTTGAAACATCTGTAATACTTCGAGGTCTAGGTGTACCCCATACATTCGGGGGGCGTCCGAATACGACCTCATAAGGGGACAGACCTGATCTGGAATGTGCGACCATGCGCATATAAAATAAAGCGACTGGCAGAGCAACTAGCCAATCTACACCTTTTTCTTGACAGATTTTAGCAATACGTATTTTCAGGGTCTGATTATGTCTCTCTACTAGACCGGCTGCTTCAGGATGGCGTACACAATGGAACTTCCACTGGTACCCTAACAAAAGGGAAACGTGTTTCATCAGTTCAGATGAGAATGGCTGGCCGTTATCAGAATATACGACCCTAGGGAGTCCATAACGGGGGAAGAATTCACGAACCAACTGCTTGGCAGTGGTCGCGGCTGTGTAATCTGGAACTGGATATGCTTCTGTCCACCTGGACAAAGCGCATACAACTACAAGGACATACTTGAAACCTCGACATCGCTCCATCTGAATATAATCCATCTGGAGGACCTCAAAAGGGTGGTCAGGGGGTTGGAATCCACCTTGTTCCACCGGGACACTTTTACCTGGATTAAACTGGCAACATATCATACAGGTACGGACTTTCTGCTTGGCTGCAGCTCGTAAATGCTTGTTAAACCAAATGTTCTGGATACTGTCTAACATAGCTTTTTCTCCTAAGTGTGCTGGACTATGTGCGGTATTGATAATGACTTGAACCATAGAGTCGGGGAGAAACCATGTGGCTTTTCCCTTCGTTACCCATCCCTGATCTGTCTGGACCCCTCCTTGTTCGGACCATTTCTTGATTTCATCGGGAGTAGCATGTAACTGGATATCTATGACATCTTGAGTAGGGTCCTTAACTGTCATACAGGTAGTCGGATCTGGAGTATGTGTCTGTGTCGGATTAACTGACATGTCTGGAGTCTGTGCTGTAAGCTTGGCTGTGCGATCTGCTAGATCATTACCTTGAGAAATAATGTCAGTAACTTTCGTATGTGCTTTGCATTTCATGATAGCAATAGATGTCGGTAAATGTATGGCATCTAACAGAGCTTGAATAAGGAGACCATGCTGAATCTTGGTTCCATGAGAAGTCATGAAACCTCTCTCCTGCCAGAGCACTCCAAAGTCGTGTACAACTCCGAATGCGTAGCGTGAATCTGTGTAAACATTAACTTTCAGGTTCTTGGCGTGAATGCAGGCTTGCGTCAGAGCAACTAGCTCTGCTGCTTGAGCAGACAGGGTGTCAATACGGTGTGTTTCTATAACTTCAGTGTCAGTAGTCACTGCATACGCGGCTACTAGTTCTCCTGTACTTGTTCTCATACATGAACCATCCACATAAAGTGTCAGGTCGGGATCTGGTAATGGAATATCTGTCAGATCTTGTCTTGGCTTAGTCATAGTGTTAACTACTTCCACACAGTCGTGTGTGGCAGGATTCGAAATAACTGACGGTAACAGTGTAGCAGGATTTAGAACGTTGCAGCGTCTGATTTCTATGTGTGGCTGGAACAGTGTCAGTTCATAACCTGTTAAACGTGCAATTGTCAAGTGCTGAGTCTGTGTTCGGTTTAAAAGAACTTCCACGGAGTGTGGAACTTGTACTGTCAAGGAATGTCCTAATACTATGGAATCACTTTGTCTGATAGCTAGTGCTGTGGCTGCAACTGACTTGAGGCACGCAGGCAGAGCCTGGGCTACTGGATCTAATGTGCTCGAAAAATAAGCACAGGGCTTGTATTGTCCTGCTTGATCTTGTGTGAGAACAGATAATGCTGTACCATCACGTTCTGTGACAAAAAGTGTAAAAGGCTTACTGTAGTTCGGTGTAGCTAGAACAGGAGCTTGGCATAAAGCTTTCTTTAACTCATTGAAACTAAGTGTATGTTCAGATGTCCAAGGGAGGACAGTCGATACGGCTGCCTCCTGTGTCGTTAACTGTATCAGTGGTTTGGCTAGAAATGCATACTGAGGAATCCATTGTCTGCAATAAGAAGTAAGGCCGATAAAAGCACGTACCTCCTTCTGGGTCTTGGGCTGAGGAAGACTCGCTATTAACTGGATACGGTCGGGTGTCAACTGCCTACCCCACTTGGACAGTAAGTGGCCTAAGTAGATCACTTGCTGGACACAGAATTGAAGCTTCGAAGGGGACACCTTGTGCCCCATCTCGGCAAGGAAATACAAGACTGTAAGTGATGCTCGCTCGCAAGCACGTTCAGAACGGGCTGTGATCAGTAGGTCATCGACATACTGGAGCAGGGCAGTGTCTGTTGGCATGTGAATGTTGTCTAGTTGTCTCTTTAGTGCTTGACTGTAAATGCTAGGACTTTCTGTGAAACCTTGAGGAGCTCGTGTGAATTTATAGCTCCTTCCATTTAAACAAAATCCGAAAATAAACTGGCTGTCTGGATGAATGGGGACACTGAAAAACGCGTTCTTGAGGTCTATGACTGTAAAAAATGAGGCTTCGGAATCAATGGCTGTCAATAGGGAAGAGATATCTGGGACAACTGGGTACTGGGGAATAATACATTTATTGAGTTCTCGAAGGTCAATCACTAATCGATATACTGGGGGTGCATTTGGATCAGTACGTTTCATGACTGGAATGATCGGAGAATTACATACATTGGAGTCAGTTTCTACAACTACTCCTTGAGCCATGAGCTCGTCAATAATTTTGGATAAGGCTGCTACAGCCTCAGGTGGTAATCTGTACTGTCTGATTCGTGGTAACACTACACCTGGCTTGAGAGTCACACGATGGGGTGTGATTTGCATGAAGCCAACGTCAGTTGGACCTTGCGCCCATAGATGCTGCGGAACATTAGACAATCTCGGATCAAAATCTCGTAATACATAGTGACCCTTAAAGTCACGTAAAAACAAACGTATTCCCTCGGGGGAACAACATATGACTGCACCTAATTCTTTCAGTGTCTTAATGCCTAGCAGATTTTCTGGACATGACTTCGTAAGTAATAGATCAGTAGTTCGGGACAATGGGCCTACTTCTAAAGTAACTGGCTTAGATATCTCGTTTACAATAGGCTTTCCTGAAAATCCAAGGGAAACATTTCTAGAGCCTGAGAGCGGAGCCCCTGGAACTTCGGCGTGACTTATAGTGGTCCTACTTGCCCCTGTATCAATCAGAAACTTTCTGTCTTTCCCTAATACTTGACTATGAACATAGGGACCCTCTTGATCTACAGGAATCTCGATGAGAGGCAAGCCTACCTCCCTCTCTAGGCTGTTTCATGAATACTGTTGATACTCTGGATACTCTGTCTGAGCATACTGGTACATCTGCTGTGTAACATGCTGTGTTGCAGCAATAGGCTGTGGTGCTGGAACTGTCTGTTGTGCATTCTGTGGCTGAGAAGTCTGTGAAACTTGTTCTTGTCTAGGCGGACGTGGTCTTTCTTTAGTTTTACCAGTGGCTATATTATGTTTCAGAACTGCACACTCGTTTATGAAATGACCTGGCTGTTTACAATAATTGCATGTCCCTTTAACGGGAGCTGCAGGATGACTGGCTTGATTCGGACCCCTCTTCTGACTGTCTTGTGGAATAGATTGTGCAACTAGTACTTTCATTTTCGTGTCTTTCATACGTTTTCTCTCGTGTTCTTGCTCTTCTCTGATTCTATTCTGATGATACTGGAGCATCTGTAACATCTGGGACGGGGTACTAGCTTGCCATGTACTTTCGACTTTCAAAACTCGATTCTTAACTTGTGGACTTGAATTCTCGACTAATTTAGTAACAAAAAGATGAGGGTATGACTCGCTACTCGTCTTCAATCCACTGTTTATAATAAAACATTTTTCAAATCTAGAATAAAAATCACTAGTATCTTCATCTTGTTTCTGTTTACAGGCTGAGATTGCATCCCAGTCTTCCTTTTTAGTGGCTAACAATCTAGGCAAAACTTGTATTAACAGTTCTGGTAATTCTTTACATTTGTCTCCAAGACCGGTACCTGGTACTCGTATCTTATCTTCAGCTTCTAGAACTGCCCAATCGATCTTTTTCTCTCCCACCTCCCATTCTTTTTCCTTGAGTTTCTCATATATGCCCGCAGGCAACAGGACTTTTAACATTTTAATAATATCTGGATACGTATATTCTCCCATACGGAGCATGTCCTTTAATTCTCGGTGGAACCCTGCTGGATCTTTGTCATGACAAGGAATTAATTTCTTCATCTCTAAGAGTTCCATTTTTGTAATCGGGGTGTAAACAAATACTCGTTGCATTTCACCATCTGCTGTCCTGACTGGGTGTACTTCTCGTAACGGATTCTGTCTATCTATGTAAAACGGTTTACTTTCTGGAGGTGAGACATGAACAAAATGCGGGTTCAAAAACGTTCTGTATTTGTGGCGCTGTTCTAGAATGACACTAATTAAATCGGTACCTAAACCTTTCCATCTATACTGGAGTAACTCGTTCAGGACATCATGTAACGGACCTGGATCAGAATGTTGACCCTCATACAATGTAATGAGGTGCTGGATCATATACATACCCACCAGTCGCTGCTCGGCTGGGGGCAATTTCAGAAACATTTGTGCCACTATTTCGTCTGGAAAAGTGGTAGAATCAGTAGTCCATCGGACTGCTGATCGGGCTAGTTCTTGTTCATGCATAGTACTTAATTCACTATAACCGATTCGTGATTTCAGAATTTGATCGGTAGCTTGAAATACTTGTTCTAGAGAACCTTGTTCTGGTGCTGGATGATGAAAGATTTTCTTGTGTTCTAGGCGTAAATGGCGGTCTGGAAATCTAGATTTTCCTACATACGCTATTCTGGCGGTATTCTCGTCCTCTACCTCTTCTGTAGGAGAGTCATTCTCTTTCTCGCTTACCTGTGCTGTTTTACGTTGTTCGTGTAACCTTATTATCTCCTTACGAATTTTCTTGTACATACTCTCTATACTACTGATAGTTCTGTGCTTACCCTCGGCTATATTATCACTCCACCTTGTCAGAATTCTCATTTCGGTCGGATCTTTAGTCGGGGAATCTTGTTCCCGTATTAAACAATTGATCAGAAACTTTAATATCATGAGCTGGATCTCAGCTTTCCTTTGAGACATGGCTTCGCCAATACTTTCTGGATCATCCCCTGTACGGATGAAACGATATATTCTGTCTAGATCTTCTTTCATATCCGGTAGGGTGTCCAAATACCCGGTCACCCGTCTTACACGTATGGAGTATATAACCGTACTATCATCGCCTGTGACTGGATCATAGCGGCATTCAGTAAGAGCTCGTCGGATGTCTGCAACGGACTTATATTTGGGCGTACGCTGTAACGCACGTTCATGTAACTCGACTAACGTTACACGTTGGTGTGGTGGCGGGGTACCAGGAGGACCTCCTCCTGCGGCCCCTAAACTAGAATCGTCGACTGATACTCTTCGTGCTGGCAGAGTGGCTGATGTGGCGGGAAGTTGTACTATGGGCTGGACCGGGGGTACCGTAGCAGGTACTGCAAAAGGTGCCCCGGTGTCTGGAGGAGCAGGAATTACATGATTTACAGGAACTGGCGGAACAGGATTTGCATATTCTGGGACTGTGTCGTCCAAATAGGACGAGATAAAAATATCAGCTGCGGTCGGTTTGTGACGTAGCTTAGTCGGAACTAATGGTGGCGGAAAATTACTGGATGCCTCTGGGGTCGCTTTTGGCAAGCCCTCGGCAAGAAGAGGATACATACCCTTAATAAGGGCATTCCTCTGTCTGTCTGACTGTTCGGTTTTAACTCGTTCACCTATCTCGATTAATTCCCTTTCTTGCGCTCTTTCTAAGGATTCTCTACTTAATTCTGACTTTCTGATTTCTTTTTCGGTTCTTTTATGAGATTCTTTGCGCCATAACTCGATGGCATCTTTCTGTGACTGTCTGGCTTTCTTTTTCCATAATACTTCTTCTACTCGCATGATGCACTCGGCATCCCATGTGCCTGATACAGGCCATCTATACTTTTCTTCTAATTCCTTGGTGTACTCTACCCATAAATCTAGATACAATATGGCACTTATGCCATGCTTCTGATACATAAAATGACCTGGACTGTCCCTAGGCGGGACAGGAACTGCTTCTTCTAACAGACCTTTTCTAGTTCTTAACTGACGTAGTTTGGAAAACAAAGGCATGACTGAACTGTAATCTAGACACAATACAATACACAATGAACACGATAATTACACCACTTTCATACCACGACATTAAAATACATGAATGACATTTAAAACAACAGGTCTGACAAAATACTACCTGGAATACTGGAAACAGAATACATGAATTTTCTCGGGAACAGAACTGACTAGAACAGAAACTAGATGCACTGCTAAAAACAGTACGAAACTTACCGGTCTCATAAAGAGACACGTCAGGACCCGCATCCACCTAAGTGGACACTTTGTGTTGGGTCTGTGTACCACCAAACCCACGGACCAGAGTCAATTAGATTGACCCTGTCTAGATACTACCCCAGCAATGGTACTCACCGGGCAGCAAGAACGGAAGGCCTCGGACTGGACTGGACTGCTTCGACGCCGGACGGACACACTTCGGACTTCTGTTACGGGTGGGCCTCCGGATACCTCGGACCTTGGACTCTTGGCTTGGGCTCTGGTCGGGACTCGCCGCGTTCCTCCACCGCCTCGTCTGGATGCTGGACCGCAACCTCCGTCTCCTCCGTGGGCCTGAGGGATACTTGAAGCAGAAATATCTGCACGTGCACGGTATGGTTCCGTCACGGCTGCAGAGGATCAGGGGGCATACGTGGCTTCACCGGCGCGTGGGGAAAGGGCAAGTCCCTATTCGGGCGCCATTATGTGGTATATAAATAAATAATACCGGATCTATTTTTGACTGGACATAGTAATAACAGATAGCTCAATAAATAAGAGTCAAGATTCGAGGTAGTAGGAATTTGCAGGTTTAATACAGCATAAGGACAGGAACAGGACAACCTGCACAGGAATAGGATGGCAGCGCTGCCGGGGGCAGGATCGGTGTTGGCGTAACATTTAATAACAGTGCACAAGTATATATACTAAAACAATTGCATTACAATACATACAATAGGCGGAGCAGTGGGTGGGGTCAGTAACAGTCGCGAAAGATAAGGGTGAAAATGGGTGTAACAGGAGGCGTATACATAGACATGTGATGTAAACGTAACAGAATATGTCATAAATGGGGCGGAGACATGGAGGGGGCTATCTGAGGAGCCGGGACCTCTAACCTAGTGGTGCGCGCAAACTGACAATGACGTGTTACTAGGAGAAGCTGGGGGCTATGACTTCCGTGCTAGGAGCAGAGACGAAAGTCTGGAGAGTCAGGGCGACATGTACCTAAACACTATCTAGTATCTGATGTTTAGAGAACATGTTGATAGAATCCAGAAGTTATCGGGGTAAAGGCTAACAGACTCTAAGACTGGTGCATGCATTATTCTACATGTAGTGCGTGTTGAAGAATATGAAATGACCATTAATACAGTATTTCTCTTACATGGAGACGTAAAGGCTAGACGATGACTGAAACTATTGATGCGATTCAGTAGCTTAGGAATGCAGAGAAGGAGGGCTGGACTGATAACTAGAATCATAACATACTTTTGGCAGACTAGCAGGCAGAGCCAGGCCGAGCCGGGCACTGTGAGGCAGGAAGTGAGTGAAGGGTCAGGAATACAGGTGGGGGCTGTATCGCTCCTCAGCGAGGGCTCAGGAGACAGGAGCTGAATCTGGTGTCCTGGCCCTTTTGAGGCCTAGAAACGGGGACTTTTCAATGAAATAACGTGCACACTGAGAAACGTGGCAACGTAGCTTTACATAGGCCTAATACTCGTAGCTTTCACGAGAACTGGAAACTGGCATACTAGAGATGGACACAACTGTAATTGCGTCTTTAATCGATCATGGGGAATACATATGCATATTAATCATGCACATACAACATAGGATGGGGAACACGTAGGGACACAGAACATGGCAAAATTTACTTTTCCACAATTTGCCTAAACCCTCATATAGAAATCACCGACCTCCTTGCGTGTCCTACGTGAGAGAGTCCAGAAGATATTTTTGACTCTCACACCAAGACACAAAATAGATTATTGGCGGATGGGGCCTCCAGAGGTGAAGGGTTTCTTATTTAACTCCACCATGGTTAACATAAACCTGCTGGACCATATTTTCTACCTGGGAGACCCGTAACAATCGTCCATGGAGATATATAAGGCATAATCATAGGACCCGGGAAAAAAAAAAGGAGTCTCTTTGCCCAGACTTACAAATGATCAAAGATTAGGTTTGGAGACAGAAATCTCCGAGGAGGAAGTAAGGAACACCATTGCCCAGACTAAAAGAGGGAATGCGGCCGGCCCTGATGGGTTACCTGGGGAGCTGTACCATTCTCTTGGTGAGGCCATTATTCCAACTTTGGCAAAAGTCTTTAACAGGATTCTCCTGAATGGAGAAAACCCCCCAAATTCGTGGAGTTAGGCTACGGTAGTGTTGATCCCCAAACCAGGGAAAGATCCGTCTGAGTGTGGTTCCTACCGTCTGATCTCACTCCTTAACAGTGACTACAAAATCTTTGCCGCTATTCTGTCTAAACGGATGGGGGGTGTAGCAGATTCCATCATACATCATGATCAAAAAGGCTTTATAAAAGGGTGCTAATTAGCGAACCTCACCTACGAACTAGTGGGGGCCATTGACATCGCATCCGCATTCTCTCTTCCTTTGGCTGTGCTAACCCTTGACGCGACCAAAGCCTCAACTGGGCTTACCTGACCGCGGTAATGAAAATTTTTAACTTAGGGGATAGATTTTGTCGGGTGATAAGGCTTTTATACAAGGCACCAACAGCTAGATTACTTGTTAACAGTGTATTGACAGAGGGTTTTAACATTACAAGGGGTACAAGGCTGCCCGCTTTCCCCCCCTCCTTTTTAATATTTATATTGAACCTTTTGCTCAGGTTCTTAGGGAGGATCCCAATATACCTTCCTTTAAATTCGCTGGGTGGGAAAGGCGGGTGGCGTTATATGCAGATGATATTTTTGTTTTGACGGCGGACCCTGATCGTGCTTTTCCAATAGTCATCAAGAGAGCGGAGGAGTTTGGCAAGGTTTCAGGCTATGAAATTAATCCAAACAAAACCGGAATTAACATCCAGGATATCATGAGGAAGTGCTGGGAACAACTGTGGTGCAACATACCAAAGATATACAGCAGTAAGAAACTGCTGCCAGTGGTACTACACCTCTGCTGGCTTGCACTCCATATATCTGAAGGCATTTTCCTCTTGTTGGAGATGTGGAGAGCAACAGGGAGACTTTACTCACATATGGTGGACTTGACCACCCATCACTGTCTTTTGGAAGGAAATCCTCAGCCACATCAAAGACACGCTGGGTTATCCAATTCCAATGGATTACTGCACAGTTGTCTTGGGACTGCAGCCGCTGACACTACACACCATGGCATACATGGATTGGTACCTGACACAGCACATGATGGGTGCAGCGAAACAACTAATAGCCCTTGCCTGGAAACCCCTAAAGCTCCACCAATAGTGTCCAGGTCCATGAGACTTTGGCATTCTCTGATGAATATGGAAAATGCGCTTCACACCAGAATAATCACCCAACTCATCAAGAGACTCCAGACTACGCAGTGGCCAGACTCATCCTCAACATCCCCAAGTTGACCTGCATCACCTCCCAATTCAGGCTCCCTGTCCAGAAGAGATGCCAGTTCAAGTTGCTTACACACGCCTAGAAGGCCCTACATGACCAGGGACCAGTATACATCAACCAATGCCTGTACCTCCGCCTGTACCTCCACAACCCACTAGACACCTGTGCTCCACCTCCCTAGCCCTCAAACACGCCCCCGCATTTGCGTAAGCTACAGAGGAGGTCATTCCTTCTCCTTTCTCACCACTAACACCTGGAATGCCCTACTCCTCCCCTGGATTCCTTGTGGGGTGATGAGATGCGCTCTATAAATACTGATTGATTGATTGATTGATTGATTGATTGATTGATTGATTGATTGAGTATCCTAAAGGACAACAGTGCTCTCTGTGAATGGCTGAGGCTGTAAGCCCAGTGTACTCTCATCAATTGTTCATTGACAAGCCCAATTAAATATATTGTTTTCAATAAAATGGTTGGGATTCCATTGGGTACCGGATGTCTGTCATGTCTAATGGCTGGTAGAATCCTTTAATATTGCTCAAGGTGACACTAATTGGTGTTCACATAAGCTTTATTATCACCTGGAATTAGGGTTACAGTATCACTGATGTAAAAGTTCTTAATATGACTTATCCACAAATTATGTACAACATTATGATAGTGGTTGATAGTGGTTGCGCAGCGAGTCATTGTCAAGTTTGTAGAACTAATTCCAAGTAATTCTGGAATGATTCCTTTCACAGATTTCAACTAGCTACACCTATTCATTTCACAATATATTCATGTTTTGCTACCCAGATAGCTTTTTTCTACTGATTACACATTTGGCTCTCAGTCCCATTGGCACTTACATCTCTATTCAGGGTTATCACATCTCTGTTTATTACATTTTTATGTGCCTTATGTGAAACCAGACCGTCATCCACTTAGCATACAATTCCACCACAGATACAAAAAATTTTAGGGAGCTGGCTAATGAATTGCATCATAGTAACCAATTCCGAGGCTCCTTTCCCACCTTGCACCGAACTATGGCCCAAGTTGAAAAACTAGCCTTCCTCTTTGTGCGAATTTATTCAGGCTGAAGAGGTTGGTCAGCCTTCAAGATCCAATATCTAGGTTTGTACTTCCAAGTCTCATCCGTATATTCTACTCTCGAACACGAGGAACTTAATTTCCATCATAAGAACTTAGGAAAATAGTCGCTGTTAGAGTGCTTCACCACTTAAAAGTCACATAGTATGGAGAAGTGTTCCAATGATGCCACTATATAGTCTAAATCTGGACTTCTATGGGCAGAGAATAAATAAAAGAGACCGTATTATCCAAGGAAAACATCCTATTAACAGTTTATAGACCCATACTGTAAAACAATTCCCTAAAGCAGATACCAGCCCATCATTCTTTTACTTCAGAGTGGAATTCAAGGGTATATTCCACATACCATCTTCCCATTTATATTCTTCAATTTCAGGTGTTTCTATGCACTATTTGAGATTAAAGGCATCTGATATAATGTAATTGACCTGACAATGTTCTTTCGTCAGGTTGTGAATGGTATCTATCAGATTTGCTACCAGTGGAGGTTTGCCCTTACGTATAAGATTTACATAAACCTTAGCAAGAAATTCCTGCTTAGTGTGTGTCCCTAAATTGCAACAGTCTATCATGAAAAGCATGGTTGGCTGTCCACTAGAAGGTAGTAATATTATATTAAATTGCAGATGAGATGCAACGGAAATGGACTAGCCTGTAATGGTTAGCAATTCTGGCAGTCTAGTTGCCGGCCAGAACTTGTGCCTACATCATCCGCAGGCCAGGCGCGGCCTGCGGGGTTAGAATAAAAGGGTAGAGCCCACATGTGGGTCATCTCCAGACACAGTGACACCGTGTACGCATAAATTATTTCTAGGCCCAGTGCAGTAAATTATTAGTAGGCCATACCTGCATCGCTGTGTCCCCAGGCCAGTACATTGGCAATGAGGGGAACCATGACCCTCGTACCGATTGGCTGCCCCATCTGCCGCAACTGCCAAAGGTCATGACAACCGCCGCGCTGAAGAACCGCGACTGCCACGTCACCTGGATCATCGTTGATGCAGCGTTGCAGGCCGGCGGGTGAGTGCTACCTGCTGTGGTGCCCTGTATGTCCTGCTGACTTGGGAAAGCAGCCCTACGACTCCAGGCACCTGCCCTCATCACAGGATGAGCTGCTCTGCTCGATTTTTCTTCTGCGCTGCTCGGTGAGTGAGCATTGTCTCCGCAGGGGTAGTGCATACTGCTGTGAGAGCTGCCACGCCCCAGGAGAAGAAGACTAGGCCCAACTCCGGTGTGCGCACGCGAGGAGCGCGTTCTGAGGCTGCTGGAGAGTGCGAGGAGAGCGCATAGGCCCCAGCACCGGAGGAGTGCCACCGGGGAGCCAGCGAGTGACCAGGGAGCAGGCTTAATGAAGGACTGGGCTGCGTGGGAATACAGGAAAAAAAAGAGGACTGAAGACAAGAGTAAGAATAAGGAACACAAAAGGATTCTCTGGCAATCAAGGTAAGTCCCAGTTGCAGAGTGGGGAGTCAGATGTACACACCTACAGACCACGACAGAGAGGAGGCACAGCCAACCGTGGTGGCTGAATAGAAGAACAGGAAACAAAAAAAGGGGCAGTAGGAGACACAACACATTAAGGAGGAAGACGAGAGGGCGCCCAACCAGGAAGGTGACAACAGCAAAGAGTGTCAAGACACAGACCACTGCACAAGGCGGGCAGCAACAGAAAGGAGCAAGAAAGACACCCACCAGCAGGAAAAATGGGTGATGACGACCAAGCGCAAGCACAACATCGAATCCCAGTCCAGCATGCACTTACCGGGGTATTGCCACCCTTCCGGAAATTGGAAGAGTCGGCAGCAGCATCCCCGAGGTGGAAGATCTGGATAGATCACCTGAATAACTATTTTGTAGTCACCAGAGAGACCGATGGAGCAGTGAAAAGGTTGCTACTCCTCCACTATGCTGGGGACAAAATATTCAAGCTGTTTAAACACCTGTAGAACACAGGCCTGGGCACAGATTAAGACACTGCAGTGGCAGCATTAGACGCGCACCTCGAGCCCCAACTTAATCCCGATTTCGAAATATTCAAATTGCGCCAGGCCCCCCAAAAGGAAGGGGAGTCGATTAATGCATTCTACGCTCGCCTGCATGAGCTGGCCAGCACGTGCACAGAGGATGGTCAACAAAGGAGATAAGAGCCCAATTCATCCAAGGGTGCCGGGACAAGACGCTCCGAGGCCTCATCCTGCACCAGCCAAAGATTGCTTTGGAAGACATACTCACACTAGCCAGGACACACGATCTATCTGCAGCTAGGGCCAACGAAATGGACCAAACCCTAAAAAAGCCCCCAGGAAAACCGGAGACCATCAAAGCGGAGCGGGCTGACGCCCTCCAAATGAGAACGCAAAGTGACACACCCAGGAAGACAACGCCTGATGCGTACAAGGCGCAATGTGGGTACTGGGGGCAGGAAAACACACAAGGTGATGGACGGAATGTTGCACATTGGCAAAACATTCACCCCCAGTCACATATCTGGGTTTAATCCATCGTTATTGTGCTCACCAATCCACCCCTGTTCAGACATGGCCATATGCAAATCAGACTTGACCCTGTGCCTCATGGGAATAGTCCAGACCGAACTGCCAAGCCATGTCTTCCCTGGACCGGAATCAAGCATCCTAGGACTGGTTTCTGGCTATCAGCCGTCTTCAGTCAGGATAGCTTGACTCCAGTGGCACAGTGAGCACGGGACCCATGTCTGGGCATACCCTTCCCACGTAGGGTGAACAGCAAAACACACAAGGTGATGGACGGAATGTAGCACATTGGCAAAACATTCACTCCCTGTCACAGATCTGGGTTTAATCCACCGTTATTTTGCTCACCACGCCATCCCAGTTCAGACATGGCCATATGCAAATCAGTCTTGACCCTGTGCCTACTGGGAACAGTCCAGACCCAACTGCCAAGCCATGTCTTCCCTGGACTGGAATCAAGCATCCTAGGACCGGTTTCTGGCTATCAGCCGTCTTCAGCCAGGATAGCTTGACTCCAGTGGCGCAGTGAGCACGGGACCCATGTCTGGGCATACCCTTCCCACATAGGGTGAACAGCAAAACACACAAGGTGATGGACGGAATGTTGCACATTGGCAAAACCTTCACCCCCAGTCACAGATCTGGGTTTAATCCATCGTTAGTTGGCTCTCCACGCCACCCCAGTTCAGACATGGCCATATGCAAATCAGTCTTGACCCTGTGCCTCATGGGAACAGTCCAGACCGAACTGCCAAGCCATGTCTTCCCTGGATTGGAATCAAACATCCTAGGACCGGTTTCTGGCTATCAGCTGTCTTCAGCCAGGATAGCTTGACTCCAGTGGCGCACTGAGCACGGGACCCACTTCTGAGCATACCCTTCCTGGGCAGGAGCCACATGTGGTGAAAGACTGCCCCACGCATGGAAACACCTGCGCTAACTGTGGGATCCCCAACCACTTTGCAGCAGTGTGCAGGAGGCGAAATCGAGGCAGAGACACCCGAGGGCAGAGACCACCATCCCGAGCTGTATGCCAACTGTCCCTAACCGACTCTGGACAGGAGGAGCCACCAAGGAAGAGCCAAAGGTATCAAGGGCCGGAGGATTCCTCCACGGAGGAGGAGGAGGTGGAGACATACCTGATCTCATTTACACAAGAGCTTAAATGCTGCAGAAGACCACAATTCACCTGTATAGTGCAAATCGCAGAATCGGAAGTGAAGGTAATTATCGACACAGGGGCGTCGGTAAAAGTGATGGGCCTCCAGCAATACCGGCACATCTGACCTCAACCATCGATCACCCCATCCTGGACCAAGAGATTTGCCGACGGGAGCCACACACCCCTGCCACTGAGGGGTAAAACATCTGTCCCGGTCAGGTCGAACGACTAGGAGGTCACAACCATTATACATGTAATAAAGCGTGAATCTGAGACCCTAATCAGCAGTCACACTGCGGAAGACCTAGGCCTAGTGTCTTTTGCCAGGAGCGTCCAAGTTCACCAGGTCGATGAGATCGTCAACCAGTTCCTGGAACTCTTCCACAGGCTTGGACACAACAAATGCGATCCTATCAAGCTACACATCGACAAATCCATCACATCAGTCACGCTGCGACATCGGTGAGTTCCTTTTCACTTGAGGCTCAGTGGAAAAAGAACTGGAAAATCTTGAGAAACAAGGGGTAATCGAGAAGATTTTGGGAACGACACCCTGGGTGTCCTCGATGGTGATAGCGGAAAACCCAAGCAGCCATGTGCCATACACTTCTGTATCGATATGAGGTTGCCCAACCGGGCCATTAAAAGGGAGCGCCTTATTACGTCACCTATGGATGACAAAATTGCAGATGTCAAAGGATCAAGGTGGCTTTCCAAAATTAACCTGAACGCAGGGTACCACCAACTGCCTTTAGCGGAAGAAAGCTGCTACATTACAACGTTTAGTACCCACCTGGGCTGTGTCATTACAAACAACTGAACTTCGGGATATCCTCAGCGGCAGAGGTATTCCAAAACACTATCCGCTAAATACTGTCCGGGCTGCCAGTAGTGATAAACGTCAGCTATCAAATTCTGATCCACTCTGCTATAGCAGCTAACCATCACAGACATCTGAAGAGCATGCTGCGTTGCCTCAGTGAACATGGCATGACACTCCACCGAGAGAAGTGTCAATTCTTCCAACCATCTCTGGAATTCTTTGGGTACGTGTTCAGCCAGGATGGCATCCAAGTGGATCCCAAGAAGTCACAAGCCATCCAAAACGCCATCCACCGAGAAAAGTGTCAATTCTTCCAACCATCTATGGAATTATTTTGGTACGTGTTCAGCCAGGAGGGCATCCAAGTGGATCCCAAGAAGTCACAAGCCATCCGAAGCGCTTCAGCCAAAACCACACCTACTGAAGTGAGAAGTTTCCTGGGCATGCCCACTTATTGCGGGAGGTTTATCCCCGATCTTTCTTCCCATGCGCTCAGGAATATGGACGTCAAATGGCACTGGGGACCGCGAGACGAGGAGGCCTTTCAGAGCGTCAAGGACGTGCTACTGGGAGAATCTACCCTTACCAACTTCGATCTGGTGAAGCGGACAGAAGCACTGGTAGATGCCAGTACTGTAGGTGCTTGCCCAGGAACAGAAGCCAGTCTTTGGGCAGCTTTATCATTTGCCAGCAAGTCGCTGACCCCCACTAAAGCCAGGTATGCCCAGATCAAGCGGGAGGCGCTTGCTATAAAGTGGGTCTGCAACCATTTCCACCTGACGGACCAGCCATTCACTGTGGTCACCGAGCACCAGCCTCTGGTCCCCCTTTTAAGGGGACAGCCCCCCATCCACCTCCCCGGATTGAGCGATGGGCTGTACAACTTCAACCGTACCAGATGGACGTGGTGTATAGGCCAGGGGTGAAGAATCCCGCTGACTTTCTGTCCCGACACCCTGCACCAAAAGAAAAAGGGAACGACACCGAATGGTCAGAGCAAATCATAAACATGATCTCAGCAGCGGCGTGCCCCCAGGTGATGACACTTGAGGAGATTAAAGAAGCCTCCAAGCAAGACACTATATACACCCGGACTCTCCAAGCGGTCCAAGAAGGGTCGTGGAGGAACTACCTTCAACAGACTAATACATGGGCGTCAGAAGACCGAGAGGAGTTGACAAAGATATTGAGACTGAGGAGTGAACTGAGCGCCACTGCAGATGGAATACTCCTGAGAAGCTCAAGGCTGGTGATACCGCAAGCTCTGAGGCACCAAGCAACTCAACTGACCCATGGAGGCCACCAAGGCATGACCAGAATGAAAGCAAGAATGAGAGAAAAGGTCTGGTTTCCAGAACGCGAGGCAATGGTTGAAGACCTAGTATGAAAGTGCCCAGCCTGCCAGATAACCAGCCCTCCTGAGAGGCCGACCCCAGTAATCACCGAAGAGGCCTGCACTCTCCCTTAGTTGAAAGTCAGAATGGATTTCGGGACTTTCCCAGGAGGGAAACACACATTCATCCTTGTGAATGCATTCTCTAAATATCGTATAGTGGAACCAGTCATGTCGACCACTTTCGCAGAGGTGGCCAGGGCCTGGAAAAAGTGTTTGCCACATTCAGGTTTCCTCTGGAGATCCAAAGAGACAACAGGCCTCCGTTCCACGGGTCTGAGTTTGCCACTTTCCTCCATCAGCGAGGGATTCTACACCAACGTGTTACAACTCAATGGCCCCAGGCCAACGGGGACATAGAGCGTTTCATTAAGACCCTGAACAAAATGTTACGCATTGCCAGTTTGGAACAAGTGGATCCTGAGCAGCGTCTTCACGGGTTCCTCAGAGAATACTGGAGCACCCCACACTGCACCACACAGTGGAGTCCATGGTCCCTCATGTTCATTGGCCCATGGAGAGACCTGATCCCCCATGTCCATGGTGGACACCTCCGCCTCTGGACGTCCAGGGAACCCAAGCGAGGCGAGAGCGACAAAACTATTGAGCAAGCATCCACCGCCACTCCGTACCAAGGTCACTCCAACCCGGTGCCACAGTCATACTCAAACACCGCCGGCCCGGGGGTAAGTTCCAGACCGCCCATGAACCGGGCACCTGGACAGTTTTTGCCAGCAATGGTGACAGCTCGGAAAGGGAGCAAGGAAATATCGCGTAACATCTCCTGGTTCAATGAGGTCCTGACAGAGGCTTCAGAGTCCGACCTTCAGCCCCTGCTGAGACTGAGCAGTAATAACCAGAGCCAGGAAGAAGATGGAGACAACATACAGGAACCTAAACCCCCAGACACACTACTCCCCGGTTCATCTCCAGGCCGGCCATCGCCCGTTGAACCACCCCTGCGAGGTCAACAAAATTGTTACAGTCTATGGCTTAACCCTCGCCCCAGCTGGCGTCTTCAGGATTTTGTGTGTTAAAGATTCTACAGACTGATGTACCTGAACTGTACGTATTTTGGTACTTTTAGAAGTTTTTTTTCAAGAACCAAGTTGAAGAGCGATGTAATGGTTAGCATTTCTGGCAGTCTAGTTGCCGGCCGGAACTTGTGCCCAAGTCATCCACAGGCCAGGCGTGGCCTGCGGGGTTAGAATAAAAGGGGAGAGCCCGCACATGGGTCATCTCCCAACACAGTGAAACTGTGTATGCATACATTATTCCTAGGCCCAATGCAGTAAATTATTAGTAGGCCATACCTACATTGCTGTGTCCCCAGGCCAGTACATAGTCCTCCTTGGGACTGCCCAAGCCTTCATCTTTTGAAGCTGCAGTGAACAATTCACAAAAGCCTTGTAGAGAATATGTTGTATAAGCCAATGCTCTTGAAAGAACTGAATGTCAAAAGAGTGTATAATTGAAACAACTTTAGCATCCCTTGCTAATCACTCTAGAACTCCCGCTCACCCCCCCCCCACCTTCTAGAAGCAGAAAGACAAGCAGTATTTCTGTGTTTTTTTTACCATGAGTGTAGACACTGTCCATGCGATGTTAATTAGAGGCCTAGATATGTTGCATATAAATGGATCCCCCCGTGTCCAGTAACGGTAATACACTGTTCATTGAACACATCTTATCCTTCCCCGTGTTATAATTCACACTAATCAAACAATCAAAAGTGAGTTAATTATGTTCTGCCCACAGTGCACATTTAAAGAAGGAGCCTCCAGAAATATTTATGTTTTGGTGGTACTTATTTCTGCAGGCTCTTCCATCAAGTGAAAAGAGTGTGCCTCCTTGCTAGACCTCGGGATTCTAGTGCCCCACCTTCGAATATGTGTTTGCAATCACAGACGTAGCTCGCAGTGTTTTTACGGGGCCATACAGCTGCTATAGATTCATCACGAGTATATCTTTAGCCCGCAGATGCTTGAAATCCTATTGGCTATGTAGTTGGCTAATTATGTTACCCCTACAGAGGAAATCATGGTGGCTCTTTGACTAATATTTCGGATAATAAAAAACCATAACCTTCTAAAAAGCGTTAGCCACTGCACGCTTTGCAGTCTTTGAGAAGGTGAAGAGAGCAATGCCCAATAGAGAGGCATGCCAGGGCGACAGAATGCCCATGCGGGCACCTTACACTGCTGCCTGTGGCTTGCATCCTGTCCGATTCGTCCTTGTTTGGCCATTAAGAAGTAACTGTTTGCACCTCGTGTAGTCCGCTTTATTGATGCCTTTCTTGCTGTAATGGAATTTTCTCCTTATGCTTCGAGCAGTTACCACAAAAGCCCCGGATGTCACCTTCTCCATTCTGGACTTCATGCGCCTCAGGTGACAGGAACAGCCCCATCACCCTGATACCACGTCTTCAAATGTTTTATGGGGTTCGTTGTAGTCATTTTGTTACATTGCCGCATGCATTTTGCCCATTTTTCACGCATCGGGCTGACAGGTTCTTGAATAAGGACGTGCCTGGTGTTTGTGGTGTAATTCTTTGGAGGGGCCCAGTCTCATTAAGTGCCAATTAACATGCATTAACACTTTACTGCATGGTGTGTGTTGTGATGTTTTTCTGCTGTCTTCAATCGGACAAGGTGGTAAATTCCCAGCCATCCCTCATGATAGCCCGCCTGCCTCCTTCTGTTTTCCTTTTTCAACTCGCTTATCTACATGAGCTGTGACACGCGGTGGTTTTCAGATAGACTTTCCACTTCACTGTACGCTTACTATCTGCATTTTCACACACGTCCTGTCCATCTTAATATATTATACTTTAGACCAAAGTTTTTTGTGAATTTTCTATTTTTTTGGAAAAGTGTCCATGTTTTTCAAATATGATCTTTACTTATTACAAAGCCATCCTATGAAAAGTAAGCTTTTTTTCATGTCGGTGGGCCTTTTGAGACAGACATGAAGTGATTCGCCGTCCTTCTGGTACCTACTGCCTCCGGGTCAGCGTCTGACGCTACACCCCACACCTCAAGGACACGGGAAGTGAACAGCCTGGGTTAACTTAACCATCAAATCAATTTCTTAAAAAACGATAATTATAATTGGAGCCTGTTTGCCGTTCTATTCTACGACCATGGAAATCGAATTAAAATGAACTCGCTGTCAGCATAACCTGGGCTTTATGGAACAACGCAAAAGACAGTGAAATAAATTGAAATCTTTCATCAATGAAAATGTTGAGGGGTGAAACGGCAGCGTCCCAGCTCACTTCTGCTATCATGTAAATTGATGGAGGTTTTCAAGTGGCCCTTGCTCTGTCTGACTCTGGACAGGCCTGCTATGAAGGCCCTGCTGATTCTAAGGCTACGACTTTCATGAAAGTCCTATTTTACTGTGAGATGGAACGAGAGCATTTCACAACTATTTTTTTTATGTTCGATGTTTGCAAATACAGCGGCCTCTACTGGCCGCTTCCAGACTCGCATTCCTCACAGGTAAAATCCAATGGAACAAGGCGACAGTGCAAAGCTCCATTGATGAACAAGAAGCGACATTGGCGCCGCTTCCCAAAATGAACCGTGATATCCTTTTGATGGCTATAATTTATTCCATATAATTCCTGGACTGAAACGATCAATTAGCAGCTCGAAACATGCTGCGAAGTAAATTGTCGCACTATCTATTACATGGCGGTTATCGTGTGCTTGTAAGGTGTGCTTTCCACAATCAGAGCCAACAGGGTGTTGAGCGATCAGTCGAAAGAGGGAGTCTTCAGGAAAGTACAGCCGCATTATGGGGAGTGGGAAGAGAGCGCTTCTGACAGGTTTCGCACCTTTCTCCCTGGGTGTTGCATTTGAGCAGCGAAGGCAGGAGGAGAGAGGAGAGGGAAGGGGTGAGATTTAAACTGCACCCAAGAAGGACCTGCCAAGAAAGGGAGAGTTGGGCCCCTGACGGGGTCTTAGCATGAGAAAACAAACCTCATTTACAATATCCCTGGAAGCACTCGGCAGAGTAAACGGCTGTCTTCTGTGGGCTGTTCATGCCCAGAAAACCCCTTAAACGCAGAGTTTATCCGATTATGGAAATGGAAATCACACAGAGCTGCTCTGACGTGTGTTTCTTATTGCATATTTTATGCACTTCCATGTAAGCTTCCAAGGGTCTGTCCATCACGACTGATGACGCGAAACACCACATATTAACCACTGATATTTTGATGTTCAAAGTTGAGAGCACAACATGGTTTTCATTTCATTTAAAATGTGTTTAAAATATTTAATAATTGACTTTAGGTTCCACTTCCATTCCCAGCTCCACTAATGTATATATATATGCCTCTCTTTTATAATTTCCATATTGGCATCTTGTCTTGTTTTCGACAACTCTTCCTCGGCTGCCACTAACTTCATGTACTGCTACGTAAAAGACATAACGTAACGTAACGTAAAATAACATCCAGTTAGCCGACCTGACCTCTGTTATCTTTCTGTCTGCCTGTTTGTGTCTGCCTCCTTGCTTGGCTATCAGTTGCCTGCCGGATGTGCCTGACTGGCTGCTCACCTTACTATGGGGTTATTTTACTGTTATGTGCGCTTCATTGACGCGAAAATTGCACGTGCGCCTTCTTGGAGAAAGAGGATGGTGCCTCTTCATGCAGGAGTAACACAGCGCTGGCAGCTTCTTGAGTCAATTATCCCAGGCTGTGGTGCAAAGCACACCATTGACTCCACACGTCCACTCCGCCTTTGTTTACCTCGTGGCGCCCATGTGGAGTCAATAGACACGAGAAGAAAGGAGGCGATTTCAGGCGCGAGAGGTGAACGTGGGATGGGGTGGAAATGGGGTCAGGTTATGCCCTGGAGTGAAGTGGGAAAAGGGACAGCTGTTCATGGACCAGCAACCGGTCACACCTTGCGTTTCTTCTTCGGGCCTTCTTAAGTGCGTAATTATTGGGCATAATGGCGTCGCCAGAGGAGCGCACCGGTCTCCGGCACCTCACAGGCCATCCAGGCCGCCTCAGTGCCTAATTAGCATTTTGATTATTTTAAACAGCACTTCACCCAGAGACCCCGGATCGAGCTGACACCCACGGTGCCTTAATGTATAATGAATGGGACTAGAGGTTGTTGGCAACAAAGAAGACAAACAAGGCACATGAAGGGTGACTGACAACTGCCACAGGCTCCAACATTGTCACGAAAGAAAATGGAGAGGAAGGAATTTGAGACAGACAGGCAAGCAGCCAAAAAGCTGCTTCCAGCCGAGTCCCTCATTCACCAAATGTTCACCTTTCTTTGGAAAGTGACACCGCCACATTTTATACAAGGCGGGGCATTACATTAATTGATTATGTTTTTTGATTTGTACAGTGTGCAGTATATAACATAATGGTTTCCAGACACTTTGCGAGAATGCTCCCTGGGGGGAATTGAGTGGAAGAGTAGATTTCTAGGGTTTTCTTGAAGGCCAAAGTTTTTGTCAGTTTCCAATAATTGGGGGGAAGGAGACAGTATGTATCAGCAGTCTCCTCGAGGCTTCCAGTCCGTGTTACACTGAGAGGCTGAGCGCATTGGTGTGGAGGGCTCTGTGACTGTTGATGTCATTTCACAGGCGCAACGGATCAGAGAGTTTAAGGCGTTGAGGTGAGGCCGTGTGTTTTAAAGGTGACTCTTTCTTTCACCGATTGAGGTTTCTTTGGTGCTGGGTGATGTATTGCCTTTTTTGGCAAAGCCATATTTCATTATAGTATCGCAGTTTGATGCAGAATGAAACATGTGTGCAGCAGTTCTAAAGTCAAACCCAATATTCTTCGCTTTGTACAAAACATTTCTCTCTTGAATACTTCTTTAGAAGACACCAGCTTTAGATACTGTGAGATTAAGGGGACACTAAGGAATACTTAACTTGACTGTTTGAAACACTAAATGCATGAAAAATTGGCTTAGAATTTAAGGCTCTCTGAAACAATAGTTGAAAAAGAAAACGAAAGCCCCGGAGCATTTAGACATCTGTAGCTTTTTGTGGATAACACAGAAATGTAAATGAAAGTTTAGAGACAAAATGTATTAAAAGAAAGAAGACAGAAAACACTGGCATGCTGGAGGCACGCATCTCTTTTGGCTCATTATACAGGGCCTTTCATAGAATATGAGCGCACAAATTCTTCACAGCAGACATGAGCAGCGCCGCCGTATCAGGGGAAAGGTAGGAGTCTTGGTCCACTGCTGCCTCCAATCCAGGGAGGATCTTGGAACACTTCTACCTTAAGTACAGGGAGGAGTCCCGGACCACTGCCGCCTCCAGTACAGGGAGGAGTCCCGGACCACTGCCGCCTCCAGTACAGGGAGGATTCCCGGACCACTGCCGCCTCCAGTACAGGGAGGAGTCCCGGACCACTGCCGCCTCCAGTACAGGGAGGAGTCCCGGACCACTGCCGCCTCCAGTACAGGGAGGAGTCCCGGACCACTGCCGCCTCCAGTACAGGGAGGAGTCCCGGACCACTGCCGCCTCCAGTACAGGGAGGATTCCAGGACCACTGCCGCCTCCAGTACAGGTACCGGTCTTGGACCACTGCCACCTCCAGTACGTTGAGGAGTCTCAGACCACTTCTGCCTCCAGTACAGGGAGGAGTCTTGGACCACTGCCACCTCCAGTACAGGGAGGAGTCCCGGACCACTGCCGCCTCCAGTACAGGGAGGAGTCCCGGACCACTGCTGCCTCCAGTACAGGTATGGGTCTTGGACCACTGCCACCTCCAGTACATTGAGGAGTCTTGGACCACTTCTGCCTCCAGTACAGGTATGGGTCTTGGACCACTGCCACCTCCAGTACGTTGAGGAGTCTCAGACCACTTCTGCCTCCAGTACAGGGAGGAGTCCCGGACCACTGCCGCCTCCAGTACAGGGAGGAGTCCCGGACCACTGCCGCCTCCAGTACAGGGAGGAGTCCCGGACCACTGCTGCCTCCAGTACAGGTATGGGTCTTGGACCACTGCCACCTCCAGTACATTAAGGAGTCTTGGACCACTTCTGCCTCCAGTACAGGTATGGGTCTTGGACCACTGCCACCTCCAGTACAGGTAGGAGTCTAGGACCTCTGCCACCTCCAGTACATTGAGGAGTCTTGGACCACTTCTGCCTCCAGTAAAGGAGGAGTCTTGGACCACTGCCACCTCCAGTAAAAATATGAGACTTGGACCACTGCAGCCTCCCGCACAGGGAGGAGACTTACACCACTGCTACCTCCAGTAAAGAAGGAGTCTTGGAAGATGCTACCTCCAGTACAGGAATGAGTCCTGGACCACTGCTGCCTCCAGTACAGAGAGGAGACTTGGACCACTGTCACCTCCAGTACAGGAAGGAGTCTTGGATCACTCCCGCCTCTCGTACAAGGAGGAGTTTTTGACCACTTCGACCTTAAGTACAGGGAGGAGTCTTGGACCACTGTCATCTTCAGTACAGCAAGGAGACTTGAATCACTGCTTCCTCCAGTATAGGGAGGAGACTTGGACAACTGCTGCCTCCAGTACAGGAAAGAGACCTGGACCACTGCTATTTCAAGTAAGGTGAGGAGACTTGGATCACTGCAGCCTCCTGTACAGGGAGGAGACGCACCACTGCTACCTTCAGTAAAGAAGGAGTCTTGGAACACTGCCACCTCCAGTACAGGAACGAGTCTTGGACCACTGCCACCTCCAGTACAGAGAGGAGACTTGGACCACGGCAGCCTCTCGGACAAGGAGGAGTCTTAGATGACTTCTACCTTAAGTACAGGGAGGAGTCTTGGACCACTGCTGCCTCCAGTACAGGGAGGAGACTTGGACCACTGCAGCCTCTCATTAAGCAGGAGTCTTGGACAACTTCTACCTTAAGATCAGAGAGGAGTCTTGGACCACTGCCGCCTCTTGTACAAGCAGGAGTCTTGGACCACTTCGACTTTGAGTACAGGGAGGAGTCTTGGACCACTGTCATCTTCAGAACAGCAAGGAGACTTGAATCACTGCTTCCTCCAGTAGAGGAAAGAGACCTGGACTACTGCTATTTCCAGTAAGGGGAGGAGACTTGGATCATTGTCTCCTCCTGTAGAGGGAGGAGACGCACCACTGTTACCTTCAGTAAAGAAGGAGTATTGAAACACTGCTACCTCCAGTATAGGAAGGAGTCTTGGACCACTGCCACCTCCAGTACAGATAGGAGACTTGGACAACTGCAGCCTCTCGTACAAGGAGGAGTCTTGGACGACTTCTACCTTAAGTACAGGGAGGAGTCCTGGACCACTGTCATCTCCAGTACAGAGAGGAGACTTGGACCACTGTCACCTCCAGTACAGAGAGGAGACTTGGATCACTGCAGCTTTCAGTACAGGGAGGAGACTTGGATAACTGCTGCTTCCATAAGGGGAGGTGACTTGGATCACTGCTGCCTCCCGTACAGGGAGGAGACTTGGATAACTGCTGCTTCCATAAGGGGAGGTGACTTGGATCACTGCTGCCTCCAGTACAGCGAGGAGACCTGGACCGCTGCTGCTTCCAGGAGGGGAAGTGACTTTGAACACTGCTGCCTCCAGTGCAGTGAGGAGGCCTGGATCACTGCTGCTTCCGGAAGGGTAGGTGACTTGGATCACTGCTGCCTCCCGTACAGGGAGGAGACTTGGATAACTGCTGCTTCCATAAGGGGAGGTGACTTGGATCACTGCTGCCTTCCGGACAGGGAGGAGACCTGGACTGCTGCCACCTCCAATACAGGGAGGAATCTTGCACCACTGCCACCTCCACTACAAAGAGGAGACTTGGACAACTGCTGCTCCCAGTACAGGGAGGGAATGGTGGCCAATCACCCCTTGCTGACATACAATGTGTTGTGATTGGAACCTGCTAATACCTTCTAACCTATAGATCCAAAGGATGTGCAATGGCAACATGGCACAAATGCACATTTATCATTGTGCCGCTATTGGGTACATTTGGAGCAAAGCACGTTGAAGTACGACTGTCAGCATCATTCCCACCTGATACATCAAAGATAGCTTTGCTATCTTCTGGGTAAGGCAGGGAGGCGTTTACTAAATTAAGTTAGAAATGTTCATGCATGCATTTGCACAAGCTAAAATTGAAAGAAGCACATATTGACAGCATTATCACTCAGTATCGGTTCTGTCACAGCATTTTTCTGAGGCGGACTACTCACCTGGTGCAACATCACTTCATCTAGGAAACCAAAATTGAAATCCAACAAACATAATATGGCTGAATTCCATCAAACCAACCGTAATAAATTAGAAAGGTATTTCATAGCAATAATAGCAATTTCTGCATTTCTGTCCTACCATTGCTTTGAGGACCTTGCAGGTAATCAATTACATTCAAGTTGTGGTCAGTCCATGGTTTAACAGCCCATTTACCAAGCCCCAATGGATTAAGGTCGATATTGTCAGTTTTGTGGAACAAGATTTTCTGACCAATTTCTTCAGTGCAAATCTTTGGTGACCCTATAGTTACAAATATGGTAACATTTCCTGGCAATTTGTTTCAATGAGACTCATGATTGGTATTTTATTTTCCTCCTTTGCATTTCACAAAATGTCAGTAATTTACTCCAAGTGTAGGCTTTTTTTTTTAAAGTGTTTTCTGTTACTTAAAGGGAATAATCAAAGGAGGAACTGAGAGCAAATGTGCCTGTCATTTATTTGAAGAATTAGCAAATAATGTTTAATCTACAATGGCCAGGGCTTTTAAATGAAGCCAATTTGTTTGGTTAAAGTATAGCCCACTATAGTGAACTATTGAGTCTACTCTTGGCTTGTAGCACAGCCAGCTATGGTTTTGAGTTTTCACGGTGGAACGAGAGGGTCAAATTTAATCAGTCTGACATTAACAATTGCTAATACAAACTTAGAAACAAAGGACAGTTTTTTCTCAAACACAATTTGAGGATGCTGCCTTTTGTTACTCTGCAATCCTTATTTGAACTGGCAAGTCTCTCTCAAACATAAAGCTGGAGCTTTACATCTAACCCATGTTGGCAAATTTAGGATGACTATAATCACAGTTAATTTCATCCTGCATAGTACTTCTTATGATCTAGGTTTAGATGAAGGTTATTTATGTCAAGCCTTGAAAAATTCACAATGAAGTGTCATCATAAGATAACCTGTACAACCTAATACAAAGTATCAACTTTCCATTGGGAGAATGGGAATATTTTAAATTCAGAATTATGGAGTCCATATTTGTGCTTGAACAGAAAACTCCTCCTATTTCTTGAAACGGAGGAAATAGAGCAATGGTTGTAAAGAAAGGGACCTCAAAGGACAATAATCCTTCTGTCGTAATTAGGAGAGCTTAGTGACCACACAAGCACTGATGACTCACACCTAACGAACTAGTTGTAGAGTTTTACCTATTTAAGATCAGGCCAGAGCTTACCTTTTTAAACAACTATTAGCCAACTATATAATAACAACACAGGCGTAACGAAAAGTGAGGGGGACTCCCTGCACAGTACTTAGGGGGGCCCCCTCCGGGCTCAATCAGGAGCTCTCCCGGCCAAAGTTCAGTGCCAAGGGGGCCCCTTGGAGCTAGGGCCCCCCCCGCACCGCGTGGGCTGCGGGGGCCTGTGTTACGCCCCTGCTTAACAACTATTGGAACCATTGTTGGCTGCATTATTTTTCTATAGAGGGATTACTAGCAATAGTGGAATTACCAACCGTGGTGATTATCAAACTGTATGTTATAATCATGGAGGAATTTTCTACTTTTATAACAGCTGTTTTTTTTACTGTTGATGCACACAAGTGCACACACACATACACGCACACACACACACACATATATATATATATATATATATATATATATATATTGCGCTCTGCTGCTTGCAAGGGCAGTAAGGACCAGCACTCTCGTTAGTTATCAAACCCAGTAGGGATTTATTACGTGCACAAAAATAAACAAAACAGACACGTTTCAGCCGTAGCTTTCGTCAGTGTCAGCTGGCGTGTAGGAAGCAGGAGTTTATATTTACATATTGAAACAAAAGTAATAGAGGAAGGACTGTACATTTCAATTCAGACGCCATATTGTAGTGTGCAAATACGCGTAAACAGAATTCATTCATTCTAAATCATAATATACAATTCATTATTTCATATGTTCATCATTTGAATGCTCAAAATTAAACAATTGTCATGATTCTATCCGCAATTTGCACATTAATCATCGTATGATGTTTTCAGTCATGACTGGAAGTTATTCAGCCCTGGATGGGTGGACATGTATGTAATCCTGTTACATGTCTCCAATCCTATGGTTATGAAGAGCTATTTCTAAATTTTGGAAACAGTTCATCTTTTCAATATTTCATCATTTATAAACTAGTTGTATTAATTCTAATCACAGTTGCACATCATTCATTGCTAATGTTTTCAGTTGTGACATATTGTTATTTAGCCCTTGATGGGCTCATATCTTCCTTCCTAGGGTTACTTTGAACCATTTCTTTCCTACTTGTAATTCTTCAATTTCTTGCCACAGTACCTAACCGTACTGTGTAAAGTTATTACTTGCTATAGGTAGGTTATCAACTCCTCTCCAGCATTTAGCCCATTAGGAAACTTAGGGGTCCATTAGGATGGCAGACGGATCGCCACCGCCATGCAGGCGGTGGCGATCCATCCGCCATCCTTGCCCGTCTGCCACCTTTTTTCCCCCTGCCATATTACAATGGCGGGGGGGCAGTGGCGGACGGGAAGACCACCCGCCGCTTTTCCGCCGTGGTCGGCTTGCGACCGTGGCAGAAAAGCTCTAATATGGTGGCGGTGTCTATCAGACACCACCAGCCATATTAGGATGGCCTGGGAGAATGCCTTTCCGTGGCGGCAATGCCACCATGAAAAGGCATACGGTTCCTGCTTTGGGGGCCCGTTGCGGGCCCCCAGGGTGAAGGGGGGGTGCACATAGGGGATACCTATGGTACCCCCCTGCGTTCACAGCTCAACATGGCAGGCACCGTGCGGTGCCTGTCATGTTGTGCTGTGAAACGCACAACATTAACCCTGGGCGTAGTGTGCGGAGTGGGGCTCCGCGGAGCTACGCGAAGTGGGCACAGAACTACGCCCACCCGCGCACTCCGCGTAGCCCCACTACGCGCCGCCCGCCTCCCTCCCGCCCTCCCTAAATACTTAAATAAAAGGATAGAAAGCTTTTAAAAACACTTACCTTGTCTGCCGCGTCCCCGGGGCTCCCTCTCGCCGTCCCGCGATTCGCGCCGCCACCGATTCAGATACTAATGCGCATGCGCGGGCGCCAGCGCATGCGCATTAGTATCTGAAATGGCGGCGCGAATCGCGGGACGGCAAGAGGGAGCCCCGGGGACGTGGCAGACAAGGTAAGTGTTTTTAAAAGCTTACTATCCTTTTATGTAAGTATTTAGGGAGGGCGGGAGGGAGGCGGGTGGCGGCCGGCTACGCACCGTCTGCGGAGCGCGCGTAGTGCCGCCTGGCTACGCCCGCTACGCAAAATGCGTAGGAGACGGCACTACATGCACTCCGTGCACGGAGCGTAGCTGGCCGCCCACCCTTACACAACATGCATTTTTCACATTGCGGCGGCCAGTGCTTTATGCACCGTCCACCGCAATGGTAAAAATGCGGGATGCACCCGCCACTGCGGCGGGTGCATCCTAATTGGGGGCACGGTTCCTCCGCCCTTGTGGCAGACGGTACCTGCCCCAGACAGGATGGCAGATGGACTTTGGCCGTCCGCCATCATAATCGACCCCTTAGTTTGGAGTTCGATAATATATCTCGACTCCAGACGTAATAACCTCTCTTCTCTGTCCCCACCCCTAATGTCATTGGGAATACAATCTAGACAGATGAATTGAAGAAGTGTTCTGTTACTGTTATGGTGGCTGGCAAAATGGCGTGCCACAGGGTAATTCTCATCCCTGTTGGCAATGGCCCTTTGATGTTCAAGTACTTGACTGCATTGACTGTGCTGCCCACGAAGCGAGAACCACATGGGCATTCCAGACAGTACACTACATGTGTTGTTGTGCAAGTCATGAATATACTACATGCTTTGCATTTCCCACATGGGAATGAACCATGAAGGCTCTACAAGCCTGCAACTATTCTCTGTTTGGGGAGATGACTTTGTACCAGGCGATCCTTTATGGATCTTGTTTTCATGAAGGATATTTTAGGATAATCTGAAAGTTCTTTCCCCACCACAATATCTGATTTTAATATTTTCCAGTTCTTATTCAGTATAGTTCTTATTTTACTGGCTGCTGATGAATAACTGGTGATTAGTCTCAGATTCCCTTTATCTTCTCTTGAACTACGTGTGTCTGTCTCTCTTAATAGGGTGTGTCTTTCCTTTGTTTTAACCTTTTCCCTAGCCAACTGCAGTGTTTTTTGCGAGTACCCTCTTGATTTAAATCGTTTTATACTCTCATCAGCCGCTTTTTCATAATCTGCTGTTTGTGAGTTGTTTCTTTTAATGCAAAGTAATTCCCCTTAGGAGATACTTCTTAAAAGGGTTGCTTGATGGCTGCTATGTGCATGTAAAACAGAGTTACCTGCTGTCGTTTTTCGGTACAGTGCTGTTTGAATAACATCAGAGCTCACAAAGACCTTTTAAATCAAAAAAGTTCACTTCGATAGTACTCATCTCACTGGTGAATTTTAAGTTCAGGTAATTGTTATTAAGGGTGGAGATACACTGTTCAGCTGATGATTTTGACCCCCTCCAGATGACAAAGAGGTCATCAATATACCACCTCCAACAAATCACTTTGTCCACCCACTCATTTTTGTCATCGGCCCAGGCCACCTGCTTCTCCCACCAGCCCACGAACAAGTTCGCGTAACTGGGGGCAAAGCAGGTGCCCATCGCCGTTCCTTGTATTTGCCAATATCTCTGACCCTGGAAAATAAAAATGTTATTGTTCAAACAAAATGAGATGAACTCTAACAGCATCTCACTATGTTCCAGATACCTCAATTGCCGGTGTCCCAAAAAGTTCTTTACTGCCCTCAGACCATACTGGTGTCTTATACTGGTATACAGATTGCAGATGTCTAGCATGATCATTATAAAGTCAGTTTCCCATGCTATATCTTGAATCTGTTTCAGGAAATCCTTGGTATCCTTTGTATAGGAACTAAATTGTGTGACGAAGGGTGCAAGAAAATAGTCAATACATTTCGACATGTTTTCCGTCAATCCTCTTATCAATGACACAATCAGTCTTCCTGGTGGTCTAGTGGCATCCTTGTGGACTTTAGGTAGATGGTAGAAAGTTGGAATTTTCGGACATTTGTTCTGTAAAAATAACAATTCTTCCCTTGATAGTGTACATTTATCGTACCATTTGTTGATGAGATTCACGTAATATTGGATGCTCTTTTTGTATTCTTCTTCTGTGGTGAAGGTATAATTGTCTTTATCATGAAGTTGTCGTAAGACTTCTTTACAATAGTTGTCTCGAGTTTGTAAGACAACATTGCCACCTTTGTCCGATGGCTTTATTATGATGGATTCGTCTTGTTCTAAGTTCTGTATTGCTTTTCTCTTACTAGAAGTCAAATTCCATTTGAACTTTCTTTTTGATTTCTCCTCCGAGGTTTTTAGTTTTTGGAGTTCTTGAATTACTGTATCTGAGAAAATGTCAATCGCATTGGTCGGTAATTGGGGGCAGAATCGGGATGGTGGTTTGAAAGGACTTTTCTCTCCAACTTGTGTTACTTCCATTTCTTCTGCTCTTATGGCATTGTCTCTTTGTAACACTGGTTGGGTATTGTTCTCATCCCTTAATTCTTACAGAATTGCCAGGGTATCTAGGTCCTGAATAGTCACAGTTCCTTGTTATTGTGTTACTGTTGCTCCCATTATGGCACCCCTTACTGTTTGTTCTCCAGGGGTTCTCAATTAAAAAAAGTTCAATAGTTTAACTCTACAAATAAATTTGAAGAAGTCTATTCATGTTTGGGTGTATTCATAACTGCTTGTGGGGCAGAAAGTTAGGCCTAGCTTGAGTACCGTCTCTTCATCTGATGTCAGTACTTTTGGAGAAAGATGAACAATTGTTAAGTTATCTTCTAGTCCTTGTAGGTCCTGCCCCTCCGGCTTCTGGTTTGTCTTGTTCCACTTCCAGTGTTTTCTACCGCTCCTCCTCTTGGAGTGCTTGCTTTTGGTAATTGGTCTTCCGGGGGGCGTCCCTCCCCCCCTCTCAACCATGTCGGTCTGATAAGGTTGAATTCCTCGAAAAAAGGAGGAGGTTGCTGATGTCTCTGCGCTTGCCCCGCGCCAGGGCCTTCTTCTTCAGATTGCTCAGCACTGGTAACTTTGGACTCTGAGGTATATCTCACCTTAGTTACCTTTTGTTTGGATATCTTTAAGTTTCTGCGTGGAGCGTCGTATTTCCTCGCAAAGCTCAGTATTCTTCCCTGCTTGTAGTCACGAGTATCTCTTTCAAATTTCTGTTGTTTTCTTCTTTGGATCTTATTCTCATATGTGACCAAGCGTTTCTTTATGGTTTCATTTTCCTCATCAAGTTTGCTTTGTTCTACTTACTCAAGGATACTACTTTCAAGTAATTCAGTGTCTTTCAAAGCCTTTTCACGATCTCTACAAGCAAATTTGATCAAAATGTTTAGCATCCCTTCAGAAGAATGTGCTGTATATTCCGCCCATTCACTTAGAAGGTCAGGGTCTGGGTTTTCATAAGCCGAACCGTGTGTATGCTCCGGCCACGTGGCACTCTGTTTACTTCGACATAGTGCTGCAAGGAGGTGGCCTCCCACCACTTTATTATCTCCCTTTGATGGAGTCTCTCTAGTTGCTGATATTTTCACTTTCAGGTTGGTTTGGGCAGTACTTTGTGTCTGGTGCGCACCCTGCGTGTCCCCACCAGGGCGGGCTTTAAAGATTCCTGTCGCAACCTCTCGCCTTGCCGTTTCACTAAACATTTGAATTTCTGTTTGTGTGCACTTCTAACTCGCTTCTGCCGCTTTAATGTTAGTATTGCCAATATCTCCCTACCTTCGAGTAGCGTTGAGCTTGGTTATTCCTGCTCCACTTCCCCCGAAGGTCAGATTTTCGGCTTTCTGAGGCGGTGCGGGTACGTTGCACTTTTGCTCTCGCTCTGACGTTCGCCGTCTGAAACCCGCACTCTTCTCCCGGCGGTGTCCGGCGGTGGCGAGCCGCCTAAATTATCTGTATATCTTGTCTAATATATATATATATCCAAGAAAGAAGTGACTCAAACAGATAGATTCACCAAAGAACACAAATATATTTCCACTACAGGTAGTTTCAAGATGGTAAGCTCAGTGGCTGCACAGATGACACAGCTGAATTTTCAAAAAGCATCATGAGTGAAGATTCCATTTGGAATGTGGAATCAATGCAGTCCTGAGAGTTCTTGAGATATGCAGTAATCAGGTTGTATTGTCAGTAATGTTCAGTCCATCTGGATGCAATGATTTTAAACGGTACATCCAGAAGTTTTCCCTGGAGTTCAGTAGTTCTTCCTTTGAGACATGTTCCACGGGGAAAATCTTCAAATCTGATAGTGAATGATCCACAAGGTTAAAGTGATTGGCTACAGGTTGGTCAATTTTCTTATTAATTATTGCTGATTTGTGGTTCCTGAATCGTGTGCGGAGGTCATTCACTGTTTGGCCCACATATTGTTTTTTACAGCTTTTCCGTTATATATTCTTATTATAAAATAATAACAAAGCTAAATTGCAAAGTAATTTTTGGATTAATTATTGCTTGACTTCGGTTGTAAGTATAAAACAGCTCCAGCAATGCTCTTGGGGCCCTATGCTCACAATGCTGAATCAATTCTTACACCTGCTTCAAGATTTTGACGCAGCATAAGCTCAAAAGTGACTGAATGAAATGTTATACATTTCACTCAGTCACTTTTAGGAGGCGTTGCTGCACCCCCTTCTGCACAGGAAAGCCTCTTCTGGCGCAGGGCTTTACAATGTAATGCACCCTCCAGATGCGTCACATTGTTAATAGCACACACCTTGGCACATCTTTTGCACCACCACTGTGTCACAAAAGTGACGCAAAGGCTGTGTAAAAGAGGCACAAGGGAATTGTAAATCCGCCCCTAACACATACAAATTCACCCAGGCAGTTTCACCAGCAGCGCAAATTGAAGCATAGACGTGTAACATATTTATGTACATATGTTACATTCAAGTGCTTCGGACATACTACAGTATACTATAGGTAAACACCTTATAGATTTATGCTGTAGCACTTCCTTATGGTTCTGCACTTCCACATTCTCCATACACTAGTAATATATTCATTCATTCATTTATGAACTACACATTCATTCTGACACACTTTTACACACTAACATAGAAATATAGTTCTTTCTATGACCAGTGAAGGTAGTTCTAAAAAGAACAGTTTTTTGGGGGGGGGTTTTGTTTTGTATTTTTTTGTGTTTTCTCAACAAATTCCAAGCGGAACAAAAGAATGAAAAAAAAAACCAACTAATGTCGAGGACACCAATGATCCTGCATCCTGCGTTTTATCAAGTCCATAGACTGTTCCCCATAACACAAAAGTTTATCGCAATAAATGCATACAATTTTAATTTTAGCAAAGTCAGAATCAATTTGTGGGTGTGGACTGCTTGCTGAAAATGCTGCTGCAGCAGTTGATGTGCTTGGTGCAGCAGCAGGTGGGTTCTCGTGCAACTTGCACCTTGCAGCTTGAGCAAAGTTGTTGGGGTGCAAGTTCTTCACGTGTCGCACCATATTTGCTGTGCCAAAGGAGTATTTTCTTCATGGATCACCCCTTGAAAGAGTTGTTTGGCAAATTGTACAGGTTACTTTTGGAGCATTAACCTTTTTTGCCCTTCTGGAAAAGTAAAAAACTTCCAAATTAGAGCTTCTTACCTCTTCTTTGGAGGTTCTTCAGGAATAAAATCTCCCTCTGAAGAACTGCTGGAAGATGAATCCATTGCTCTTATTATGGTGACCTTCCTTCTATTTGAGAAGATTCTCAAAATAAATACTTTTTCTTAGAAAGTCAAAGTCGAATAATTATAATGGGACGGAACTTTCAACAGTCGCAATAGGAAAAGTTATGAACCAATCAAATCTCCACTTTTAAAGTCACATGGCTTTGCGTACGCTTATGATGCGCTTGCGCAGCTCTTTCGATACGAGTACGCATGATGTTCTACCGTGATTTGTGTAATTGTTTTTAAAAGTAATATATGATTGTTAAAAGTATAAAAAAAATCATAGTCATCCCAAATGTCTGCCCTTAGTATCTACATTAAATACATAAATAAATGTTTTAAACCAAGTAGAAACATTGCCTCCTTTCGCGTACAGAATGCCGTACATGACGTCACACGGAAGCTTTAATGCGACACATAACGTCAAAGCATATTCGTACCGTATGCGCGGGTACACGCTGAGTATGATTAGCAGTGCAAAGTATGGTGCGATCACCCTCAGTGACAAATCAGAGCTCAGGGCGCGCTAAGGAGAATGATTAGAAGTGGTCACTCATTGCAGATCCGATTCTGGGCCTGCCTCTGTACACATTATAGCACCGCCCCATCTCTCTCTGTTGTTAATTGTTTGTGCACACACTCACACTTGCACATGCGCGGTGCATGCCCGCCCACACTCCCCACATGCCAACACCTAGCATTCTTGCTACCACTAAGCCTGGAAACCAATACATTAGCCAATGGGATGTCCCCCAAGGCCAGCATTCCTATAGACCACGAAAACGCTACCAATGATGGCCCTGGGCTTGGTTTGGTCAGCCCCCGCGGTTCCCATATAATGCGGGCACTGACATGAGCACGCTCTCTTTTGCCTGCCTGTGCTGCGGTGACAAACAGAGTGTCGTCATTGATTTTACTACGAACTGATTGCTTGAGCGGAGGAGGACTCCTGACACTCGACGTGGTGACACTGCTGCTGCCGCCCAGCCACAATAACATAGGCGGAGAGGCGGCGCCCGCACCCAAAACACCCCAGACTCAGCAGCCTTTCAAGACACGACAAAACACGACAGAAGCAAAGGTAAGAGAAGCCGTCTAAACATCAGCCTCCGCTGTAAATTGTATATGCATGATGCTATTTTTTTCTCCATCATATGGCTTTCCTACCCGTCAATTGTTTTAAATTGTATGCACATAGTATAAATGTTTCTTTCTGCGTCACGATGTTGTATCCACTTTCAGCAAGGCCTAGTCATGCCGCTAAAACCTGTGAATCTTAAAATGGAAGTTGGCACGGAAACTGGAATAGAAAAGACCCCATGAGGTGGAACTACATTCAGACAATACCATTCGGAAATGCATGAAGTAGCACACTAAACGTCTACCGTCTTGTTTTCGTCTGTCAGATTCCTTCTGACAGTGGTGAGTTTTTGGATACCGAGGCAGTAGCCTCATTACTCCACATTCATTTTGAATTTTTTAGTCGCTGTTTAGGCTGTCTTATTGATGTGTGACGCTTTGTTACAGTTGATGTTGTATCACAGGGTCAGCTCAGTGATAGGCCGCGGGTAGCGGTCAATTGAGTTTGTAGAGTTGTCAGCATGTTGCCTCAAAAAGTCTCATCTTTGTCTATCTAGTACCTTCTGATAGTGTTCAATTTTGCGTGCCTGCCGAGGCGATTATGCCGTCAGGCAGTGATGAGTTTTTGGATGCTGCGTTGCTGTTTCAGTTTCACAAGGTTAACGCTTCGATGGGCCGCGGGTAGCGGTCAAATGGGTTTGTAGAGATGTCTGCTAGTTTCCAGATCAGTGGGTTTTCTTTTTGATCCAATCCTTTGTAGAATGCCCTGTTGAGTTTGAGGAAATGGTCGTACAACATCTTAATGCCTAGGTCTCTGTGGAGGTCTTCTGTTCGTGTGATCATAGGAGCATCTGCTGCAATCCGCAGGGCCTTGCTCTGTAGTCTCTGTAGGTCTTTCCGAAGCTGCAGGCGGCACCACTCCAAACTGTTGAAGCGTATGTCATAGTTGGTCGAATTATTGTGGTGATTGCTCGCACCTTGCTCTGCATGGGCATCGACTTGGTCTTCAGGAGTGGGTATAATGCAGCCAGTTTGGCTGCTGCTTTCTGGCAGGTCTTCTTTATGTGGTTTCTCCAGCTGAGTTTAAAGTCCAGAGTCACCCCCAGGTAGGAAGGCACATGGTCCTTTTTATACCCACACAGGGGTTTCAGAAAATAGGCAGCACAAACAGAAGACAAATTCATGTAATTTAAGGGTATTTTCGAAGCACATTCAAAATGGAAGGAGCTGACGATTTAATCAGTTTGGAGTAAACAAATCTCAACAATGGTTTATCAGAAACAGATGTGGCGAGATAGAGCATGCTCATATTTGATAGAAAGCAAAAAAAACTTGTTGCTAAGCAGAATACTTGAGCAAGTAATCAGAGAGGTAGGACAAAGCACATGGCGAGCACAAGGCAATGGAAGGCATTCAAAATGGTGGATAGTAATACAAAATGGCCTCTGAAAACGGGCAACATAACATTGAAAGGTGCATTAGCTTCAGCGAATGCTAACCTAATCGTTGTCAATTTACCACAACGAGGTCCTCCAGGCCTCTATTTTTAAAAATTCTCCGTGCATGAATTTTGCTTTCGTATTTTTGAACTGTCACGTGCTTTAGCCTGTATTCATATAAATTGTGCGTTCATAATAGTATTTTTTTTAATCCATCACGTGGCCCTCCCCCCTCTGTTTTGCTTTATTTTTGTGGAATATATGCTTTCTAGTTCATCGTATTTGCCCCCTCCTAATTCTCCCATTAGTTTTAATATTTATCACTGCGTCACGTGACACTCCCAAGCCTGTATTCTTTTAAATTATGTATACATGGTTGTAATAGTTATTGCTGCGTCATATGGCCCTCTCAGACCTCTATTTGAATTAATGTTTAAGAGTAAAATCTAGTAACGTTTAGAAGACTATGACAAATGAAAGATGTTTTTAAAACTTTTTCAAGGGAAGATTGTTTATTTTGAAAATATATTCATTAATATTCACTTTTTCGAATACATGTAAGTCTAAACGAATGTAATTGGGTTGTAATGTAAAGCTATTAATGATTGTATTTTAACTCTACCGGGACCTTTTGAGAAAATGGACATTCTTCTTAGTCCGACAAATACTGCCTCTCATTGGATACTTCTGGTAAGTGCAAGTTTTTCAACATTTATTAGTCCATTTTCAAAGTTATTCTTGGAAAATATAACTGGTTGTAATAGTTTAAACTATCTAAATTTTTATATCAAAAAATTTAAAGGGTAATCTTTTTAAATAATTTTGTAAAGTATCTAATGTAGACATCTGTACGGTAAAATGTAAACTCTCCATACTAAAAATCATATTTCTATAATATTTTCTATACACTTCCAAAGCTTTAACAAAGACAATCAGTCATGATTCACGGAGTAACAAAATTCAGACCTATCAAGAGTTTTTATTAAATAGAAGATAACTTTTCCCTACAAAAAATTTTCCTTATCTCTTCATTATAGCCTTATAGCCCGCCGTAGAGGGCTATACCGGCTACTAGAACATCGGAATGTTGGGAGCTACATTGCAGACAATGGAGTGCTCCCTGCTTCTACGGGCCGGTAAAGGCCCACAGAGCAACATTCCAATGTTCTACAAAGGCTTCTCAAAGTTCGAGGAGATTTATATCCCCTCGAGCTTCGAGAACCCTTTGTTTAATTTGTTAGAACATTCTGCCCTCTAGTGGTAGAATGTTCTAATAGCCTATAGCCCTTCGTAGCAGGGCTATACCGGCAATTAAAGTCCCGCTGTTTCATTAAAGTCCCTCGCCTTCGGCTCGGGCCTTTAACGATTCAGCGGGCCTTTAATAACCGGTATAGCCCGCTACGGTGGGCTATAAGGCTATATTAAACTCCCTCTCCCTTGTTAAAAGCCCTCGCCTTCGGCTCGGGGCCCTTAACGCTGGAGAGGATCTTTAATAGCCAGTATAGCCCTCTCCGGCGGGCTATAAGGCTGCATTAGGACTATGAAATACTGGTATAAAAATATCATTCATTCTATTGTCAGATATCTACCTTGGTGACAGTGGAATTACCACTACTTTTTAGACTACCATTGAACAATATTGTGTAGAGGAGCGGTGTTGCTTCTTGACCTTCAAAGAGGAAGATTTAAATGTATATTTCAACATGTAAACAAAATAATTGCTCAATTTCAAAAAGAAAATTAAGTAGGAATGTTAGAGGAACTCTGGTCCAACTCTAAAAGGATTGTGCAAATCGTAACAGGTGAAAAAAGGTGTGTCTCAGCATTACTTTTTAAGATAATTTGGACACAAGACTAGACTGCAGGAGTGTGCAAATATCTAATTAGATATCTTGAATATGATCATATGTTACTTAAAAACATACTTATGCAATTTTTATGCTGGACAGTATTACTTCTAAACACCCTTTCACTGCTTTACTCCATACCTTCAAAAACAATTTCATGGATTTACATGCGTAGTCTTTCAGGTCTGTATATCTGTAATGTAAAACAATCATACTTGTTTTTCTTTTGTCACTGATATATATAAACTCATCAATCTCTCCTATGTCAAGCTTTTACAATCCTGAATACTACGTTTTCTGTGAAAGGATGCCCATGCATAACAATGCTAAGTTTTCTTTAGCTGCATGCACACATGTAGTGTAACATGTCAAACACTTTAAAATGCTACCCTCCCTCTAGTTCTAAAGGGGGACGTAGAATTCAACTGTTCTTCACAAAATAGAATTGGATGTCACTAAGTACAAAGAGGCACATTATGATGGCGGACGGACCGGAGTCCGTCCGCCACCATAGAGTAGGAGGGAACCTCCGCATGGGCTGCGGAGTTCCCTCCTGTGCAATTAGGATGTGACCGCCACCCTGGCGGTCACATCCTCTATTTTTAACATTGCGGCGGGTGCGGCTTCAAGCTGCACCCGCAGCAATGTTAAAAATGCACGCATTGCATTTGTATGTAGAAAGTGGCAGGCACCGCGCGGTGCCTGCCGCTTTCTGCATACAAATACAGGGGGGTACCATAGGTAACCCCCATGTGCACCCCCCACCCCTTCACCTAGGGGGCCCGCAACGGGCCCCCGTAGTGAAGTTACACATGCTTTTCCACGGCGGAAAAGCCGCCGCGGAAAAGCATGTTTCAGAGCCTATCCTAATCTGGCTGACGGTGTCTGAGAGACACCGTCACCATATTAGTGCTTTTCCGCCGCGGTTGTAAGCCAACCACGGCGGAAAAGCTGCGGACGGAAACCAGGACCCACCAGCCATCCTAATGTGGCGGTGGGTCTTTGGTGGGTCCGCAGAGGATTTTCCGCATCCTCCGGGCCGGCGGTGGCTTCCGCCGGCACGAAGGATGCGGAAAATCCTCCATCGTAATAGGCCCCAAAGTGTTTCTGTATTTGAAATCTCTAATGTGTCCCTTAAAGATTCCAGCAAAGTCCAGATACTAACTGAAACACACCAACCATTAGTAACCTGTTAAATTTACCAAACAACTCTTTCAAGATGTGATCAATCCAAAAAATCCTCCCTTGGCACAGCAAATATAGTGCAACACTTAAACAACTTGCACCCCAACAATTTTGCTTCACTGCAACACAGAGATTGCAGAACAACCCACTTGCTGCTGCATCAAGCACATCAACTACTGCAATAGCATCTTCAGCAAACAGACCATACTCACATATTGATCTTCAATTTGGTAAACTTTAAATTTCTATGCATTTATTGCGAATAACTTTTGTGTTACACAAAACAGTCTATCAACCTCATCAAAAACAACAAACACAAGCATCACTGTCCTTAACATTAGTTATCAGACATTTATTAAACTTTTTTGTTGTAAAAACTACCCCGTCCAAAGGCAGTTGAAAATTTGCACACTTGCTGCTTTTCTTGGCTGGAGTTATGAATTATTCTAAAATTAATTCAAATTCAAAATGCAGACCCTTTATTCAGCCTAATTTTATCGCCCAGGCTTGATAATATGGCCCAGAGTGCGTAGTGTACAGCAGCTTCTCTATAAAATCTACAATTACCTCCGAGCAGTGACAACAGATAGGTTACAACAGTCTGACAAACAGATCCACAACCTTATTACGCCACTTTTGAGACACTTTTAACATGGGTAAAATGGCGCAAGGAGCTTGTAAATCTACGTCTCAACTCCAGACTCTGCGACACCGTTTTAATGTTGTTTTCACTCCCTTTCTCGCTCTCACTCTCTGTGATATCATTTCTCTTTCTCTCTTAAACTTATAGACACTGCTGTCTGCTTGGACGTGTAGAAGAATTGTTGAAAATAAGTTGTGAATTCAACTGCCTGAAGTGTTTGGCCGCAAGGTTTATACAACAGTAATCACTGAGGCCTAGATCTACAAAGCCTTCATAGCAATGCATTAGAAATAAGTTGGCATAACGGGCGTCAGTAACGCAGTAGGCACTTCCATATAGACACCACTTGAACTCTGCACTATAACAGAACTGAAATGTACGAGGCACATTGCACACGTAAAACCGTAGAGTTACTAAAAATTGTAATGCTTCAGCTCATTTACTCACATCTACATAATTCTAAACTCTAATTTTCTTTTTTGTTTTGCAGATTACCAATCGGACGTCTTTTGGAGTCCATTTAACAATTTGTTTATAATATTGTTTGTTGTTAAAGTTATTTTTCTAGTTGCTTCTAATATAGTTATAATTGAGTTTCGTTTACATTTATTGTTTTAATAAAAGGTAATTAAAAAAAGACATACTTCTTCTATTTTGTGGGGGAGGGGTATGACGGTCCACAATAAAAATAATGTTGAAATACTATAGTAAGATATTCAGGACTAGGATTAAAAACTACTGAGTTCTAAGTAACAGATATAATAAAAATAACAGTGAACAACTACTAAAATAGTGGTGGACGGAGTACGTAATCAACGTTTGGCGCCTCGGCACTACCTTTCAAATAAATATAGAAACAATATGATTATTAATATATTACAAAAGTACAGCAGCGGATGACACACACAACCCGAGAAAAGAAAGCGACAAATTTACCATCTGAAATAAAGAAAGGTTTGCTTGTTGAACTTGAAGAAAAAGAAAAAAAACGTGGACTTCGCAACGAGGCTGCGCATGCGTAGAGAATACAACTGCTACACAAAAAAAGGAAAATTTTACATACTATCATAGAAATGAAGGGGCATATTATCAACAAAACGCGATACATTATCGCCGATTTTATCGCCAGGAACCTGCAGATAAAGCGGCGATAATGGGCTTGATAATAGGCCCTTGTGAATTCCCATAGCAGCCCAAGTTCTGATGTTAACCTGGGCTGCTATGGGAATTCACAAGGGCATATTATCAAGCCCATTATCGCCCCTTTATCGGCAGTTTCCTGCCGATAAAAGCAGCGATAATGTATCGCCTTTTCTTGATATTGTGGCCCATTGCTCTTTTTTTGACCAGTAAACTTAGGTGCATATTATCAAGGACCAGTGTTAAAATTATCGCCGTTTTATTGGCAGGAAACTGGCGATAAAACGGCGATAATGAGCTTGATAATACAGCCTTGTTATTTCCCATAGAAACCTATGTTAACACCAGAACATGTGCTTCTATGGGAATTAACAAGGACATATTATCAAGCCCACCCTCCCAACATTAACAGCCCAGGTTCTGATGTTAAATTGGGCTGCTATGGGAATTCACAAGGGCATATTATCAAGCCCATTATCACCGCTTTATTGGCAGTTTCCTGTCGATAAAAGCGGCAAAAATGTATCGCCTTTTGTTGATAATATGGCCCAATGCTCTTTATTTGACCAGTAAACTTAGGTGCATATTATCAAGTACTGGTGTTAAAATTATCGCCATTTTATTGGCAGGAAACTGCCGATAAAACGGCAATAATGAGCTTGATAATACGGCCCTTGTTATTTCCCATAGAAGCCCATGTTAACACCAGAACATACGCTTCTATGGAAATTAACAAGGACGTATTATCAAGCCCACCCTCCCAACATTAATAAAAAACCATAGGCCCTTGTAAATTCCTATAGCAGCCCTGGTTCTGATGTTAACCTGGGCTGCTATGGGAATTCACAAGGGCATATTATCAAGCCCATTATCGCCGCTTTATCGGCAGTTTCCTGCCGATAAAAGCGGCGATAATGTATCGCCTTTTGTTGATAATATGGCCCATTGCTCTTTTTTTTACCAGTAAACGTAGGTGCATATTATCAAGGACCGGTGTTAAAATTATCGCCGTTTTATTGGCAGGAAACTGCCGATAAAACGGCGATAATGAGCTTGATAATGCGGCCTTGGTATTTCCCATAGAAGCAAATGTTAACACAAGAACATAGGCTTCTATGGGAATTAACAAGGACATATTATCAAGCCCACCCTCCCAACATTAATAAAAAACTATAGGCCCTTGTAAATTCCCATAGCAGCCCAGGTTCTGATGTTAACCTAGGCTGCTATGGGAATTCACAAGGGCTTATTATCAAGCCCATTATCGCCGTTTTATCGGCCGTTTCCTGCCGATAAAAGCGGCAATAATGTATCGCCTTTTGTTGATAATATGGCCCATTGCACTTTTTTTGACCAGTAAACTTAGGTGCATATTATCAAGGACCGGTGTTAAAATTATCGCCGTTTTATTGGCAGGAAACTGGCGATAAAACGGCGATAATGAGCTTGATAATACGGCCTTGTTATTTCCCATAGAAGCCCATGTTAACACCAGAACATACGCTTCTATGGGAATTAACAAGGACATATTATCAAGCCCACCCTCCCAACATTAACAGGCCAGGTTCTGATGTTAAATTGGGCTGCTATGGGACTTCACAAGGGCATATTATCAAGCCCATTATCACCGCTTTATTGGCAGTTTCCTGTCGATAAAAGCGGCAACAATTTATCGCCTTTTGTTCATAATATGGCCCAATGCTCTTTATTTGACCAGTAAACTTAGGTGCATATTATCAAGGACTGGTGTTAAAATTATCGCCATTTTATTGGCAGGAAACTGGCGATAAAACGGCGATAATTAGCTTGATAATACGGCCTTGTTATTTCCCATAGAAGCCCATGTTAACACCAGAACATACGCTTCTATGGGAATTAACAAGGACGTATTATCAAGCCCACCCTCCCAACATTAATAAAAAAAACATAGGCCCTTGTAAATTCCCATAGCAGCCCAGGTTCTGATGTTAACCTGGGCTGCTATGGGAATTCACAAGGGCATATTATCAAGCCCATTATCGCCGTTTTATCAGCAGTTTCCTGCCGATAAAAGCGGCGATAATGTATCGCCTTTTGTTGATAATATGGCCCATTGCTCTTTTTTTTACCAGTAAACGTAGGTGCATATTATCAAGGACCGGTGTTAAAATTATCGCCGTTTTATTGGCAGGAAACTGCCGATAAAACGGCGATAATGAGATTGATAATACGGCCTTGGTATTTCCCATACAAGCAAATGTTAACACAAGAACATAGGCTTCTATGGGAATTAACAAGGACATATTATCAAGCCCACCCTCCCAACATTAATAAAAAACCATAGGCCCTTGTAAATTCCCATAGCAGCCCAGGTTCTGATGTTAACCTAGGCTGCTATGGGAATTCACAAGGGCTTATTATCAAGCCCATTATCGCCGTTTTATCGGCCGTTTCCTGCCGATAAAAGCGGCAATAATGTATCACCTTTTGTTGATAATATGGCCCATTGCTCTTTTTTTGACCAGTAAACGTAGGTGCATATTATCAAGGACCGATGTTAAAATTATCGCCGTTTTATTGGCAGGAAACTGCCGATAAAACGACGATAATGAGCTTGATAATACGGCCTTGTTATTTCTCATAGAAGCCCATGTTAACACCAGAACATAGGCTTCTATGGGTTAACAAGGACGTATTATCAAGCCCACTCTCCCAACATTAATAAGAAACCCCAGACAATGCAGGTACCCAGAGCTGGAAGGTCATTTTACATATTACTACCCCAGAAAGGTGGCTTTCCCCGCAAAGTGTATGGGGAGAGAGAGAAGGAGAGCTCAAAACATATTTTTTTTTTAAAAAGACCCGAGGGGTGCCGCTCCCCGAGACTGCGGGGAGTAGGACCATGACACCCCCCCACATACTTCGAAATAAAACCAGAGGAGTGCCGTTTCCCAGTGCTCGGGGCACCTTACAAGCCCCCATTATGCAAAAAAATTGCCCCCGTAATTTGCCCCCCCGGGACCTAATGAATAAAACGGACTTCTATTTGTTTTCACCATTTCTTCCATGTACAAGTACTGCATGAGTACTCCGCCATTTTTTATTTAAAAAAAAAAATTGAGCTTAAAGATCCATGTACCACCCCCTGACCAAGACTATAGGGTCAGAATGTTTCTACCCTGCCCCCTTTCCTTATTTCTCAACTTTGTTTTACTGTTTTCTTGTGATTCGGCTCTCCCGACAAACAAGATGGCTGCCAACACTTCCTGGTTTGGAGTATTGACGGCCAATCAGCATGCAGCTCCTGCTCGTAATTGTACGTATTTCCGTACGCGTACGCCGCGATTTTTCTTTAAAAAAAAATAAGTACATAAATAGAGCCTAAACATCCATGTACGACCCCCTGAGCAAGCCGAGAGGGTCAGAATGTTTCTAGCCTGCCCCCTTCCCTTATTTCTCAACTTTGTTTTACTGTTTTCTTGTGACTCGGTTCTAGCGATGAACAAGATGGCTGCCAACACTTCCTGGTTTCGAGTGTTGACAGACAGTTCACAGCCAATCAGCATGAAGCTCTCGCTCGTAATTGAACTCATCTCCGTCCGCGTGTAGCACTCCATCTCTAGATATCGCTATCATTTTACTTGTAATTTTCTCAGAAACTACTGAACGGATTTACACCATTTAACAAAAAGCACAATCTACGACCGAACTCTACCTCTCTGCCAAATTTGGTGTAATTCCGTTCAGCCGTTCGGGCTGTAGCCCTGGCTAAGTGTCCCTATGGAAACTTGCAAGGGGAAAACACGTTTTGGGACCCCCCTTTTTCTCAGCCCGCACTTGACGAATCACCCCCAGGGAGGGAGTGGAACCGAGCAGGCCATTTTCTTGGAGAAATTCACGAAGATTCGTCCACCAGCGCCAAAGTTATTCCAAATAGAATGTTGTGGATTTCCTATGGAAAGTAGGTCCTAACTATAACTACCTACTGGCGACCGCCAGTAGGTAATTATACATATATATATATATATATAACACCCAGTGGCGCTTGGAGGTTTGCTAATAACTTTGACCAACCTCAGCTACTTCCCAGAAGTTTTGTGATGATTTGTTAAGTAGGAGCCAAGAAAAAGGGGGTCCCAAAACACATTTTCCCCATGCAATTTTCCGTAAGAAAATTGAACAACAATACAGAAAAAAATGCTGAATGAATTACTTAAGAAATTGGACAAAGCTGGATCTTTAATCTGAAAGTATTCTTTTTGTGATTTGGTGTAAATCCATTCAGTAGTTATTGAGAACTAAGGGATTACAGGTTTGGTATATTTCCAATTGTGGAGGATCCATGGACCCAACAGATCAGAAGACTAGATCTGACTGGCTGCTGTCAACATCAACAAAGATGTTGTGGCAGCCATTTTAGTACTTGGGACTCAGTCCCCGAGTCATCAAAAAAAAGTAAAAAAAATATATAGGGTTCACGGTAGTAATACCTTGGCCCCTAGATCTGGTGGGGGTCCCAAAGGAACCCTAGTGGGGCCAAAAACAAATATTTTTAAATGGTACCATAGATCTGCAGTAGCACTGCAGATCCGCCGCACCATTTAAATAAAAAGGCTCCTACTCATTTCATTTTTAAGCCTCCCCGGGTTAGGCCAGGGTTAGGGGTTTGGCCCACAGACAAAAACAAGGAGAGAGGGCATTCGGCCTACTCACCACGTTATTTAACATCCCCAGCAGCTCGCTTATTTTTGATTTGTTTTAAGGGGAGGAAGCATGAGGCCCGCTCTTTGAGACATTGAACGGCCCCAGGACCCCATTCCCTGGGGCTCACCACAACAGTATTTAGGGGGCCATGTCACTCCCCTCCCTGAACCATCTAAAGGCCCCAAAGAACCCATCGCCCAGGTCCCACTGCATAACAATCCCTGGGACACTGTTGTTCCCTACCCGTGAAAGCATAAATAGGTAGCACTTCAATTCCCTGCCTGCACTCTCACAGCTGGGGAACTCCGGATTGCTCTCACCTGACATAAACAAAAGCTGCTCCCAACCAGAAGCAATCTAGAGGGACCAGATCACCCACCAAACAAAAAGGAAGGCTCACTCCTGCCACACCCGGGATGGGTTCTCTCAGGGGAGCTGGCAGGGCCATGAAGTCCCTGGCCTTAACTATGTGGCCCCCAACTAACTAAACATTCTGTGGGTGTCCTGGATGGCACAGGGCACTCACGAAGAAAAAAACAAAATAAAAAACAACACAGGAATAAATAATAAATGAGTGTCCCAAATCACTCATTTATTAACAACTTCTCTTGGAAAGCAACACACCATAATGCCCTTCATGGGATAATTAAGATATATTCTGGTTCATGGTGATGTCTCGTCTGGGGAGGGCACCACCAGGGGGTTCTGCAAGTGTTATCAGGGGCTGCAGGGAGTGCAGCAGCCCCCTAGAAACAATACTATATAATGAACCGAAGGTCTCATGCCGTCCATATAACATGACCCCAGGAAATATTGATGATATTTTAAGCATTTCCAGAGATAGAGCTTTGGCTTTTCAGCAGAGGCATCTTGTGGTTGCTTTTACGGCTGCATTATGTGGCTTGAGCAGTGTAAACGAAAGAAGTCAACAAATGTTTAATGTTGTTGTGTCTATACATGCTTTATTTAAATGTTAATTAACATACATCGCAATGATGTCCTGACTCCTTGACAAAGCCAATAGGCTTCACTTGCATGTTGGTGTAGTCACCCCTTGACAAAACCAATAAGCCTGACTTTTCAACATAACGTTTGAAACTAACAATATACTGAGATTCACCAATTCTAGTTAATGGAAGTAACTATAATTTGTGTCATGAAGTAATGCACCCTTACTATGCACTGCTTACACCCTCACATATTACATCACTACCTGCATGTACAATTCCAGCATTAGGAACATCATTGATGACGTGAAATGAAAATACTGTGCATGGCAGAGGGATGTGTAATAGTTACTTCATGTTGCGAATTATAGGTACTTCAGTTAATTATAACTGGTGAATTTTAATATTTTGTAGGTTAATAAATTTAAGGCTCCCTGTTTTCCGTTTTTACGGATTTTTACAGATAAGTACAGACAGAAAACAATGTGTTTTCTGTCTCTATTTATTTTTAAAAGTGGATAAATACAAAAAAATGTTGCTTCTTTTAAGTGACTCTACGTGCTGTCTTTCATGAATTATAGGCCAGCAGCTGAGCATATGAACAGCATGGTTAATTAAAAAACAGGATGAAATTTCTTTAAATAAGAAATGTATGGTATAATGCTAGTATTTACCAATGGATGTATTGTTATGTAATATTTGGCAGCTTAAATAGCTAAAACACGACAGACATCAAAGTAAAAGGTGTGCATCATTCAATTAAATAGATATGGAAATGTACAGTTTTACAACTTAATTTATACGCAAAACACAAAAAAAATGGATAAATACAGATAAAATAGCTAAAAAATAAATATGGATAAATACAGACGGAAATGGCCCAAAAATAAATACCATAAAACCGGGAGCCCAATTTATAATGTTGTTTTAAGTGACATTTTCTCCTAACTATAACATCACTCAAAAAACCTTTGTTTTTTCCAGTAACAAACTAGAAATTATAAATAAATAAAATATATATGTGTGCAAGTCAAAAAAACCTGTGTGTGTGTGTGTGTGTTTGTGTGGGTGTGTGTGTGTGTGTGTGTACATATATATATATATATATATATACATATATATCTTTATCCAATTGTTCTGCAGCAAGAATGCACTCTACAAGAGTTGGTTTCCAAACCTTTTAATTTCATAACCAGCAGTGCGTCTGAAGGTTTCTGTTGCCTGACGTGTTTCAAAGCATTTCAGCTTCTTTCTCAAAGGCAGTGCTGGAAAATGGCAGGAGTACTGACGTCTTGCTTTTTACATTAATTCCCCATCATTGATTGGTCTGCAGTAGCATTCCTATAGTAGGTAGGTTCACAATGCATTCTGGGCATTGTGGTAAACGTCAGTGTTTATGTATTGTTCCACTCGTGAGTCCTGCAGATAATCACAGTAATTAGACTTGTTTAACCCACAGTGGGTATATATATCAGAGGTATAGAGAAAGAAAGACTGAGGGTGAAGAGATGAGAGAATAAAGAGAGAAAAATACATATATAGAGAGAGACAAAAACAAACTTGGATTGAAAAGAGAGAAAGGGTTGGCAGAGAGACAGACCTAAGAAAAGAATAGTGAGAGCTTAACGAGTGTGAAAGCGAGAGAGAGAGAAGGGGAGGGAAGGAGGGGAGTGTACATGAGGGGCTGAGTAGCATGAACAGACAAGTCAGTGCGTTTTACCTGCCCTACGACAAGGACAAGAAGCTGAACTCCACCTCCTAATGGACTTCAAATTACTAACATTGTTAAACTCCTAATAGACTGCAAATATATATCCCCTGCAACCCCCCCCACTCTTCTCCTCCATAATTTGTAATCAAGAGTACAATTTTGTCATTTTGAAATACTAATTATCTAATCACGCCACGCTACATAACATACTTGTCTGCCCAATTAGCTAGGACAATTATTAAAATTCAGAGGCCTAATTATGTCTCAATTTAATGCTAGCAAACTCGTGTCTAGAGCAGTAATTAAAATCCTGTCGTCGCCTCTGCCTTAGGGCAGGGGATGATTAGGACCTGTCGAGGGGTGCACTCAACCAAAGCAGTCAGGCGGAGTGAGCAACATGACCCTGCATTGTTAAGTGTGTCAACATATTAACCTGAATTCCCTTCAGCCCGCATAATCACATTTAGAGCAGCACAGAGAGGCCACAACATGAAGCAATGTATTAAAAAATAATATGTGCTTTAATTAATGCTTTAAGAGAACTGATGCAGTGTGAGCCATCAAGTGCTCGGAGTCATAAGACTTATGCATCTAATTAGATGCAGGGAAAGATCTGATTTTCTTAACTGCGTTTTTGTGATTAATAGAAATAGTGGTCTTGTTTTTGTTTCGAGAATGCAGTTATACCACGCACAGTTATTTCACGGAGGCTCTAGAAATGCAGTTGAAGGAAGAGTTGTCTGGTCTGTGTCTTTATACCAAATACCTCAGACTGAAAACAAATATAAATTGCCTATGTTTACAGTTCTAAATATGTACCACGCTTCCAGTCATGATTGACTTTCATTGCAAGCTGATGAAGCTCGTGGTCTGAACTAGAGGAAGTGCATACATAGGGGGTGTCAGATGTATTATTCTACCTCTACTCTAACAAACATTTGGGAAAGTGCATACAGTGGGGGTTCATATTCACTATTCTAGCTCCAATCTGATAAATATTAAGGAAAGTGCATACATGGGGAGGAGGAGGTGGGTCGGAGGAGGGGCACAGAGGTGAGATGTGCATGCAGGGGTAACATCCACTACACCCAAATATTAGAATGATAAACAAAAATAGTAATAATATGAAAATATATAATATTATCAAACTTTGTTTAAAAAGATAAAAATATATTTTTTCAAAAAGAAAATGCATTTATAAAAAATGTAATTAAATTAATTAAAGTGATCCTAAAATAATCACTACACCTCTAACTCACCCACATTGAACACAGACATTAAAACACTTTTGTTCATGAAACAATTATTTTTAAAAATCAATTAATTTCCCTTTAATCTTTAGTAAAGACAAATATTAACTGAATGCAAAAACAATCAAAAACAGAATAAACAAAAAAATCACAGAACCAAATAATATATATGTGTTACATTTTTTATATAAAATCATATTTATCAATTCGAATGATATACAATTGCTATTAATTACTGACAATTTAATAGTTAAAGATATTATCACATTAATCAATTACTAATAATTATGAAATATTTTATTTTAAACGTTGCCCACACAGTCCCCAAATCAATATTGCAATCCACAATCCAAATGTAAAATATAATCTATAAAAAACAGAATAACCATTTAAACAAATAAAAATCTATTTAAATCTGTAGCATTGTTAACATATTGAACAATATACATTAAAAAAATATAATTAATAAGGAAAACTCTACCTCCCATTACCCAACTAACCCAACAACCCATCCTTGAAAGTGAACACAAAAATGCAGAATGGAATCAACAATTAAACAAATACCAATTAAAATGTATATAATAATCAACAAATGTATACATTAATATTAATTATTGTATAATTAATAAAGCAGTCTATCTAGCCAAAACCCCAATAAATCCAACAAAGTAAAAACCTAAAACATAACAAAAAATAAGCAATCAAAATTGAAATAACTATAAAAATTTAAAACATAATTAATAAAATTAACATTATGGGGTTGATTCCGATATCGGTCGGAAGGACTCCGAATCAGATTTGGGTTTTCCGAATCCGATTCGGAGCCCTTGTTTCAGACTGATTCATTCCCAGTTCTAAACAACCAAGCACGATGCCTGGAAACCGTTAGGGCTGACCGAATCAATTCCAAAAGACATTCGGACAGACCGAGCCTTTCCGGAGCCGATTCGTACAGTCAATGGACTCGGTTTCTGAGCGAGCAAGTACGATGACCGATTCGGACAGTCTTTCCGATTCGGTTTGCCCAGAACAAAATGGCTGCCGGAATCGGACTTTGTGGGCCCGCAGCAGGCCCCCCTTCACCAGGGGACCTCCGAATCAGGGCAGTGGGTGTTCCCATGGGTCCCCTCGTCCCAATCATGCACAGTGTGGCAGACACCATGAGGTGCCCACGACAGGGTGCAAGGTTTTCCCCAACCACTTCTTTCTTCAATGGGAGCCTGTGTTCACTTTCGGAACACAGGCTCCCATTAAAGTCAATGGGAGCCCGAACAAATTGTATTCGGATGCATACAAATGCATTGTACTCGGTCGTTCGGATTCCCTCGATCCAAGTCGTATGGAAAGCATGTGGACTGATTCAGTCGGTATGCTTTTCGAACAAGATTGGAATTGGGCCCTAAATATTAAAAAATACGACCCTTCTATTCCTCCAATAAATTCTACAATGCTAAATAAGTAAAAGTGACATAAATAATATATATTTAAAAAAAATAAACATTTACAATAACCTGGCTAATAAGACAAAAACAAAAAACAATACATTGAAACACCATGATAGAATTCAATATTACACTGAACAATATTTCAAACTTTGATATAAAATTAAAAAGTAAAACATATATATTCTTAGCCTCAATATTTGGCCCATGATATATTTGTAGTCACATTAATTTGACCACAATATTATAATCAAGTTTGCGTTGATATTTTGGTTGAAAACCTATACAGCTTGATTCGCTGTGTGTGTTTTGACAATATGTTTGGTACATCAAAGTTCAGCTTTTGAATGAGGATTTGGCTTGCACTCTTGGTGGTGTAGAGAATGAGCCACATACATGAGGCTTCAAAGCTGACATTTCCACACTTATGCTCTATTTGAATTCTCACGTTCAACTACTTTCCTGGAAAACATTGGTGACTACAAAGCTTTTGAGACAATGCACTTCTGTCAATTTCTCTTCCTTTCTTTCTTTTCCTATTCATTTAATAAGAGACATCAAGACACAGAGTGAAGCAAACTTTTCCACCAACAGTAGTTGTATTTAACTCCACTAAGTAGGGAGATTGACAACTTTACATCAGTGAATAAATGAGTTTAAAACAAAACTAGACCTGGGGCCATGTTATGGAAAGTGTCCTGTTATGGAAAGGGCACTTTGGTATTACAGAAAGGTCCGCAGACGTTTGTGCGGCTCTTTCTGCAATACAGATAGCGCTGCACACATATAGTGCCAGGGCTATCACCAGAGGCCTTTCCCTCATTTGCATGGGGGTGTAGCCCTATGCAAATGAAGGAGTCACTTTGCCTCTGCGTTGCACTGTATTGTAGAAATGAGCGCTTAGGCAAAGAAGTTGTCAGTGCGCCCCCTAATGGCAACCCTCTAGAGGGAGGCGTGTGGGTCCTATGGACACCCCAGACATCCCCTTGCAGGCGGGTTGCTGCCTGTACAGTGAAACACAGAGCGGGTGCTTCAAAGCATCTCAGTATTTCACTTGAATGTGCTGCCCCCGGGGCAGCATGAGTATGCGGCTGCCCTGGGGCCAGGTCATTCAATATAATATGGTGTATTCTCCTTGTTAGCACTGAGTGCACCTTTTGAAAGGTGCGCCCAGTGCTAACAAGGAAAATGCACCGCACTGTATAATACAGCCCCTGGAAATAAAAAATGTACTTTTTGAAAACAGTAGTTGCAGTGGCAGGTGGTGATCTTTGAAAATGGCGGGTGTAAATACCAGCCCCTAATTACATCAAACAAGGAGGGTGCACCAGTATTGTTCTCCTTAGAAATATTTTAAGGGGGATAAAGAGTGCATTTGGTGGCACATTCTTAAAATAAATTTGCTAAAAAGCCATATGTTCTGAAAATACTCATGGTGTGCTAGGAAAGCCTTACCCTGTTATGAGAAAGTGGGAGCAGAAGGTTGCCATTTCTCTAAAACAAAAAACCAAAATGCTGTATGAAATTTAGGTAGTTTCATAATATCTTTCCTAATGTCTGCACCTAACTTCCTTTCATGTTTCCATCCTAGCCCTTCCAAAGACATTCTCAGTTATGTATTATATCTAAATATCATTTCATTGGAAGAGACAGGAAAAAAAAGAATTCATAAATCTCAGAGACAGCAGAGTCTGACAGATAGTACAAACTCATAGAGAAGCGTTATTGCTCAGGTTACAGTGTGTACAGATTAGCATGTCAGACTGGTTACATACATTTTTAAGGGTATGGTATCAGATAGCAGTCTCGTGTATCACTCAATTTTAAGATATTAATATATATTTGGAAGCACAATCATTTTGTCGCCAAACAGTAGACTGTCAATTATTTAATACACACACACATTTGCTATCAAACACATTTTTTTCATTTCAGAAAAAAGCCCCAATTTCCCAAAACAAAAACGAATGTCTTTATTTAAAAAAAGACATATTTTTCCTCAAACATCATTGTTTTGTTTTCGTTACATACGTCTTTGGTTCCCAAACACAGGTTTTTCATTTTCATCAAGCACTCAGATGGACTTGTGTGCCTAGATATCACAATATCATGCCAGGAATTCCCATTATATGTCACATTATGCCAAGACCAAGATTATATCAGCATTGGACACCATAATGGGATGAATGACCTCAACCTGCAAGATCTACCACAATGGCTATTGTCAGTAGTATACTGTGCCATATAAAACCACTATATGGAAATAATATCCGCTATTACACCAGGGCCAGCATAATACCAGGTTGGCACATCATGTCGTGGTGCCACAAAATATCAAGAACCACCATCATGTGTTAGGTCCCGATCTATATAAGGATTGAGCACTATCACGCCATATATAATTACAGTATACCAAAAATTCACTTCAAAACATTATAGAACACAAGCATTATAACAAGTTTAATCACCATTGTGTCACTGATGCCTACAATATGCCAATATTTACCCCTATTATGAAAGGGTGAGCAAGGTACCAAGGATGAACTCATTACAAAATTACAATATTCATGAATTTCTACCTGTATGCCAAGGTCAGCATTATACTGGAGGTAGGCAGCAGAATTAGCACTAATATTCTAGAAACGCCAGTTTGCAAGCTTCTTCAAACTTCTGAGGCACACAAAAAGCCCAGAAATGCCCCAGCACATTATTGTCATCATCATACCAGTGTGGCCAACACCATACATTGCCTGCCTCAATATAACAAGAATCATCGTCTTATGCTAGGGTCAGCATCGCATCAGAGTTCAACACCATAACACCCTGGGTGTTCAGAATATGTCCTCAAAATGCTCAAACTACAACTATTATACCAGGGCCATCTTTATACAGTGGTGGGCACCAACTTGCCATGAATGCCAGCAAGATGCTAAGAATTACCACCATTGTGCCTAAGCCAACATAGCAAAAAACAACAAGTGATGGACTGAATGTGGATCAATGTCACACACTCCCCCAGTCAAAAGATCTGGGCCCAAATCCATCGTTTTTTTGCACTCCACACCACCCTGGGTCAGATAATGGCTTTATGCAAATCAGCTCTGACCCTGTTGCCCCATGGGAACAGTCCAGTCCGAACTACAACAGCCATATCTTTCCCAGACCGGAATCAAGCATCCGAGGACCGGACCGGTTTCGAGGTAACACCTCTCTTCAGCCCGGCTAGCTTGACTCCAAGTGGTGTGGAGTGCCTGGGACCCACGTCTGGGCATCCCCAGCGCACTTAGGGCGGCAATTGCAAAAAACAACAAGTGATGGACTGAATGTGGATCAATGTCACACACTCCCCCAGTCAAAAGATCTGGGCCCAAATCCATCGTTTTTTTGCACTCCACACCACCCTGGGTCAGATAATGGCTTTATGCAAATCAGCTCTGACCCTGTTGCCCCATGGGAACAGTCCAGTCCGAACTACAACAGCCATATCTTTCCCAGACCGGAATCAAGCATCCGAGGACCGGACCGGTTTCGAGGTAACACCTCTCTTCAGCCCGGCTAGCTTGACTCCAAGTGGTGTGGAGTGCCTGGGACCCACGTCTGGGCATCCCCAGCGCACTTAGGGCGGCAATTGCAAAAAACAACAAGTGATGGACTGAATGTGGATCAATGTCACACACTCCCCCAGTCAAAAGATCTGGGCCCAAATCCATCGTTTTTTTGCACTCCACACCACCCTGGGTCAGATAATGGCTTTATGCAAATCAGCTCTGACCCTGTTGCCCCATGGGAACAGTCCAGTCCGAACTACAACAGCCATATCTTTCCCAGACCGGAATCAAGCATCCGAGGACCGGACCGGTTTCGAGGTAACACCTCTCTTCAGCCCGGCTAGCTTGACTCCAAGTGGTGTGGAGTGCCTGGGACCCACGTCTGGGCATCCCCAGCGCACTTAGGGCGGCAATTGCAAAAAACAACAAGTGATGGACTGAATGTGGATCAATGTCACACACTCCCCCAGTCAAAAGATCTGGGCCCAAATCCATCGTTTTTTTGCACTCCACACCACCCTGGGTCAGATAATGGCTTTATGCAAATCAGCTCTGACCCTGTTGCCCCATGGGAACAGTCCAGTCCGAACTACAACAGCCATATCTTTCCCAGACCGGAATCAAGCATCCGAGGACTTGTTGTTTTTTGCAATTGCCGCCCTAAGTGCGCTGGGGATGCCCAGACGTGGGTCCCAGGCACTCCACACCACTTGGAGTCAAGCTAGCCGGGCTGAAGAGAGGTGTTACCTCGAAACCGGTCCGGTCCTCGGATGCTTGATTCCGGTCTGGGAAAGATATGGCTGTTGTAGTTCGGACTGGACTGTTCCCATGGGGCAACAGGGTCAGAGCTGATTTGCATAAAGCCATTATCTGACCCAGGGTGGTGTGGAGTGCAAAAAAACGATGGATTTGGGCCCAGATCTTTTGACTGGGGGAGTGTGTGACATTGATCCACATTCAGTCCATCACTTGTTGTTTTTTGCAATTGCCGCCCTAAGTGCGCTGGGGATGCCCAGACGTGGGTCCCAGGCACTCCACACCACTTGGAGTCAAGCTAGCCGGGCTGAAGAGAGGTGTTACCTCGAAACCGGTCCGGTCCTCGGATGCTTGATTCCGGTCTGGGAAAGATATGGCTGTTGTAGTTCGGACTGGACTGTTCCCATGGGGCAACAGGGTCAGAGCTGATTTGCATAAAGCCATTATCTGACCCAGGGTGGTGTGGAGTGCAAAAAAACGATGGATTTGGGCCCAGATCTTTTGACTGGGGGAGTGTGTGACATTGATCCACATTCAGTCCATCACTTGTTGTTTTTTGCAATTGCCGCCCTAAGTGCGCTGGGGATGCCCAGACGTGGGTCCCAGGCACTCCACACCACTTGGAGTCAAGCTAGCCGGGCTGAAGAGAGGTGTTACCTCGAAACCGGTCCGGTCCTCGGATGCTTGATTCCGGTCTGGGAAAGATATGGCTGTTGTAGTTCGGACTGGACTGTTCCCATGGGGCAACAGGGTCAGAGCTGATTTGCATAAAGCCATTATCTGACCCAGGGTGGTGTGGAGTGCAAAAAAACGATGGATTTGGGCCCAGATCTTTTGACTGGGGGAGTGTGTGACATTGATCCACATTCAGTCCATCACTTGTTGTTTTTTGCAATTGCCGCCCTAAGTGCGCTGGGGATGCCCAGACGTGGGTCCCAGGCACTCCACACCACTTGGAGTCAAGCTAGCCGGGCTGAAGAGAGGTGTTACCTCGAAACCGGTCCGGTCCTCGGATGCTTGATTCCGGTCTGGGAAAGATATGGCTGTTGTAGTTCGGACTGGACTGTTCCCATGGGGCAACAGGGTCAGAGCTGATTTGCATAAAGCCATTATCTGACCCAGGGTGGTGTGGAGTGCAAAAAAACGATGGATTTGGGCCCAGATCTTTTGACTGGGGGAGTGTGTGACATTGATCCACATTCAGTCCATCACTTGTTGTTTTTTGCAATTGCCGCCCTAAGTGCGCTGGGGATGCCCAGACGTGGGTCCCAGGCACTCCACACCACTTGGAGTCAAGCTAGCCGGGCTGAAGAGAGGTGTTACCTCGAAACCGGTCCGGTCCTCGGATGCTTGATTCCGGTCTGGGAAAGATATGGCTGTTGTAGTTCGGACTGGACTGTTCCCATGGGGCAACAGGGTCAGAGCTGATTTGCATAAAGCCATTATCTGACCCAGGGTGGTGTGGAGTGCAAAAAAACGATGGATTTGGGCCCAGATCTTTTGACTGGGGGAGTGTGTGACATTGATCCACATTCAGTCCATCACTTGTTGTTTTTTGCAATTGCCGCCCTAAGTGCGCTGGGGATGCCCAGACGTGGGTCCCAGGCACTCCACACCACTTGGAGTCAAGCTAGCCGGGCTGAAGAGAGGTGTTACCTCGAAACCGGTCCGGTCCTCGGATGCTTGATTCCGGTCTGGGAAAGATATGGCTGTTGTAGTTCGGACTGGACTGTTCCCATGGGGCAACAGGGTCAGAGCTGATTTGCATAAAGCCATTATCTGACCCAGGGTGGTGTGGAGTGCAAAAAAACGATGGATTTGGGCCCAGATCTTTTGACTGGGGGAGTGTGTGACATTGATCCACATTCAGTCCATCACTTGTTGTTTTTTGCAATTGCCGCCCTAAGTGCGCTGGGGATGCCCAGACGTGGGTCCCAGGCACTCCACACCACTTGGAGTCAAGCTAGCCGGGCTGAAGAGAGGTGTTACCTCGAAACCGGTCCGGTCCTCGGATGCTTGATTCCGGTCTGGGAAAGATATGGCTGTTGTAGTTCGGACTGGACTGTTCCCATGGGGCAACAGGGTCAGAGCTGATTTGCATAAAGCCATTATCTGACCCAGGGTGGTGTGGAGTGCAAAAAAACGATGGATTTGGGCCCAGATCTTTTGACTGGGGGAGTGTGTGACATTGATCCACATTCAGTCCATCACTTGTTGTTTTTTGCAATTGCCGCCCTAAGTGCGCTGGGGATGCCCAGACGTGGGTCCCAGGCACTCCACACCACTTGGAGTCAAGCTAGCCGGGCTGAAGAGAGGTGTTACCTCGAAACCGGTCCGGTCCTCGGATGCTTGATTCCGGTCTGGGAAAGATATGGCTGTTGTAGTTCGGACTGGACTGTTCCCATGGGGCAACAGGGTCAGAGCTGATTTGCATAAAGCCATTATCTGACCCAGGGTGGTGTGGAGTGCAAAAAAACGATGGATTTGGGCCCAGATCTTTTGACTGGGGGAGTGTGTGACATTGATCCACATTCAGTCCATCACTTGTTGTTTTTTGCAATTGCCGCCCTAAGTGCGCTGGGGATGCCCAGACGTGGGTCCCAGGCACTCCACACCACTTGGAGTCAAGCTAGCCGGGCTGAAGAGAGGTGTTACCTCGAAACCGGTCCGGTCCTCGGATGCTTGATTCCGGTCTGGGAAAGATATGGCTGTTGTAGTTCGGACTGGACTGTTCCCATGGGGCAACAGGGTCAGAGCTGATTTGCATAAAGCCATTATCTGACCCAGGGTGGTGTGGAGTGCAAAAAAACGATGGATTTGGGCCCAGATCTTTTGACTGGGGGAGTGTGTGACATTGATCCACATTCAGTCCATCACTTGTTGTTTTTTGCAATTGCCGCCCTAAGTGCGCTGGGGATGCCCAGACGTGGGTCCCAGGCACTCCACACCACTTGGAGTCAAGCTAGCCGGGCTGAAGAGAGGTGTTACCTCGAAACCGGTCCGGTCCTCGGATGCTTGATTCCGGTCTGGGAAAGATATGGCTGTTGTAGTTCGGACTGGACTGTTCCCATGGGGCAACAGGGTCAGAGCTGATTTGCATAAAGCCATTATCTGACCCAGGGTGGTGTGGAGTGCAAAAAAACGATGGATTTGGGCCCAGATCTTTTGACTGGGGGAGTGTGTGACATTGATCCACATTCAGTCCATCACTTGTTGTTTTTTGCAATAAGCCAACATAGCAGCAGCAAGCACCACCATACCGTGGGTGGCAACAATATGTCAAGAATGACCCCTTGTATGCATGGGGCAGCATTATATCAGTGTCAACCACATCACACTATCATGCGGATGTATGTCATTACCACGCATGCTTTTACAACGCATGCCTTTACTATGCAACTTTCACAACGCAAGTCGTTACAACGACTTGCATTGGGGGGTGCTGGATAGTGAATAGTTTAATTTACTATTCCAACTCCAGTCCCCGTGGATAGTAGGGATGGTTTTGGATAGTAAATTAACTATTCCATATCCTTGAGCGCCCCCCAGCGCAAGTCGTTGTAACGACTTACGTTGTAAAAGTTGCGTGGTAAAGGTATTGCGTTGTAAAAGTTGCGTTGTAAACGCTGTTCCCCCTATCATGCTCACAGTATGCCAGGAATTACTACCTTTATGCAGAAAGAATGCAATTCCCATGCTGTGTTTATGATGAAATGTCTTTACCATGATGCCTTTGCCACACAGGTAAGTACCATGCAGGTAAGTATTTATACCTATCCCACCCGGGTAAGTATTTTCAAAATGACATACTTTTTTGTTCTTTAAAAACCTGTTTAAGGTTCAGATAGAAGTGAAGGGAGGTACGGAAGATTTTAGGGCCCAGGAGTGGTCAGAGGTAAAGGGAGGCAAGGGTCATTTTAAGGTTGAGGGATGGGTAGAGGTAAAGGGGTAACGCGAGTTAAGAGTTATTTAGGGTTCTGTGGTGGCTAGAGGTAAAGGGAGGGAATGGTAATTTTAAGGTTCTGGGGATAGTAGAGTTAAAGTGTGTTAAGGATAATTTTAGAGTTATGGGGTGGGTAGAGGTAAAGGTAGGTAAGGGTAATTTTAGGGTTTAGGGGTGGGTAGAGGGAAAGGGAAGCAGCGGAGATTTTAGGGTTTAGTGTTGGGTAGAGGTAAAGAGCAGTAAGGGTAATTTTAGGGTTTAAGAGTAGGTAGAGGTGAAGGGAGGTAAGTGTAATTTTAGGTTCTAGCCGTGGGTAGAGTTAAGGGAGGTAAGATGTATACAAACAGGGGGCTACTGGCATTTCCTCCCAAAAATAAAATATAAAAAAAACAGATACAGTGAGATTCATAACGAAATACAGTTCTCTCTCAAGCATCTAATGTCAGAAGACTTCTTAAGAGGCACTGGGGTTTATAGCAAGCATATTCCAAATTAAGAGAAATAGTAGGTGATACTTTGGGTATTACAAGTAAGAGATGTAGCAGTTAAAAGAAAGGTTGGTTCACAGCTATCTACTATCTGAAAAGTGAAAACTACTCTTACAGATATAAGTGGTTTCAAAAGATGTAGCAATTGTTAGGCTTGTAAGAACTCATAGGATAGTAACAGTTACATTACACCAGACACCAACAAAAATAGGAAGATCCAACAATTCAGTAAATGCATTACAGCATATGTGCTTTACATATTGAAATGCCCCTGCAGGATGTGATATGTATGAAGCACCACATATCAAGTTATAAAGAGAATATTGAAACGCAAAAAAGTCACAACATGGAATGATAAGAATTATCAAGTATTCAGGCAATTCCATGAAAAAGATATGGGCACTAGTGATGGATGATCATTTTTTGGAGTCAATCACGTGATAATAAATCCTAGGGGGGGTAATATGTCTATACACACCACACATATATAAGAAAGGGAGGTTTTATATAATATATACATATATATATATATATATATATATATATATATATATATATATATATATATATATATATGTATATATTATATAAATATATATATATATATATATATATATATAACACACATATATATATATATATACACATACATATATAAAGATAAATACTTGTGTATGCTCATGCATACATATACAATGTATAATGCTAGTCCTAGTATAATAGGAATGTATTCATTACAATGCATGTACAATATGTATGGCTTTACCACAAATGTACACCACACGTTGACTTTTAAACCATGTGGCATTACATCTTGGACCGTTAACACACATTGTGATTTTCTATACCACAATGTGGCTTTATAACACTGTAAATAAGATACAAGACTTGCCATTTGTATTTCAGCACTGTTGCGCAGTCATTGTGCTAAGTAATTATAGTGTCACCATTCACCAACTGGCTTGATACTATACTGCATCCAGAATTCTGGGATCCTCCACAGTCCACTTGATCTAATAATTGCAATTTAAGAGACTAAATCCTACTGGAAAATCGTTGCGTTTCCAGGGTCTGGATCGATGGCAGAGTTTTAGCCCCAATATCTAAATGGAATCTCACTCCTTTCAGTTCAAGAACAGGCATTCAATTAATTCCTACATCAAGATGACCAAACAATGATAGATCATACGTTCCTCCTATACATCCGCCTTTACTCTGCTTTCCCAGACTTTTTTACTGACATTATTCACTTGTTCTACGTCTGCCCTTTGATGAGGACTAAGTAGCAATGCATTATAATACTCCTAAATCAATAATGTTCCATCCACCCTTAAATTCACACAAACGTCGCATCTATGTTGGGCTGAGCGTGGACCGTTGACCCATTACACAAACCCATGAAACCTCAGAAGCCCTTGTGACATGTGAATCATGCAGAGCCTCAGACGCACACCCACATACGTGAGCCATTTCTATCAGGACATACCACTATGCCAAAATACAGTAAACTTAAGGGCAAGACAGACTTTCATTGCATGATAGGTGAACACCAAACTACATATGCTAATAATGGGAAGCACACATATCAGCATCCTTACTGAAATCTCACCTAACACAGTACAGCAAAAAAGTAAATGAATACCCTCTTTTGATATGAACGTATCCCCATGAACAGCCAAAATAGGGTTAAAAACTGGCCGTTTGCTGCAGACAGAAAAAATCACAATACTGCTCTATGCAGGAAATGTAAGACCAGTTAGGGCTTGTAGGCATCAATGCTTATTTCCATGGATAGACTCCTAAAAGAGGGACCCAGTAATGTGTACAACAGCAGCACAGGACATTGTTTGTCTTGCATCCCTCCGAAAGACTGCACCCAAAACTAGAATCATACATTGCTTATCTCCCAAAATTAGGATTCTAGCATAATCTAAGCAATTTATGCCAAAAACAGAAGCTTACTTTTCCAGGAAGAAAGCTAACAAAGGCATTCCTAGCACACAACGGAAATGCAACATAACCTGCTGTCATAGGTTCTACTACAGTCATCATCAGTGACTGCAACAAAGAATCAAATCATACAGGTAACCCATACCAAGAACCATTCACATGTCGTATTATGTAAAGTAATGCCTCGTATAGTCTATTCGTGCCCAGATACATCATCAAGGACCCAATCACATCTGAGCAGGGCTTTAAGTGGGCCGGTCCTGCCGGTGCTGAGCACTGGCAGGTTTGAAAAGGAGACATCATAAAGGGTCCCTATCAGGCTCTTTTTTTATGCCCTGGCTCAGGGGGTCTATTATTTGTGGACCGGGGTGAGCATGCACATCAATGTTTGCATGCTCCTTTGTCACTCACTTAACACTAGTGGAGAAGTTATGGCAAGAGGCAGGTAAGTGCTGGAGCAGGAAGCAAGTAAATCCATTACATTGGGTGACATGGTGTTCTGATAGCAAGCGCTACCTAAAATGAAAAAAAGTTTGGTAAAAAAAAACTACCGAACTAAAACACTGCTGCCTCAGTTAAACATCCAGAAAGCCAGCCGACTCCAACAGACTCCTTATTCTGCTACTTTTTGCAATGAGTGGCCAATAAAGAGCATTTAAAGATAAAATTAAATGGCATTCAAACTGAATTCAGGTGTCGGTAAAGCAACGCGCCACTGACCGTTTCCAGAGCTGCTTATTTACAGCTCCCCAGGGCCAGTCAGTGGTACACAGTCCCCACTCATCTCAAACCGTGACTCCACCAAGACTGCCCGAGGCTCAGCTCCATCTAACTAGCAATTCTACAAACTAGTTATGCTGCAGGGAAAGCCTCAGTTATATTTACACATATGGCATCTGAATATACAGCATGTCCTGTGAAAATAACGTGATGCTCTTGCTTCATGGGACCTTTCGAGGGAGGCTGGACAGTAGGTCTGTAGTGCTGGGGTAGAGCCAGTCTCAACTCAGGAATCTGTTTAAACCCATGTGGAAACCAGGCCACTGAGGGGGAGGTCCCCGCAACATTGGAACACTGACCTACTAAGATGTGTGCTGGCTGATCTGGGCAACTACATAGTTTGCGTAGTTTTAGCAAAATGAGTAAATTGCGTTTAAAAAGTAAAGCTGTGTTTTACATTCTCACTTCTCATCCCAGAGCAAGCAGAAGCCATAAGGATGAGCTTATTTTTCCTTAAGGTCTCAAATAAGCACATTCAATCTTGTTACCTTGCTGAGGGTTTTGAAGCTACACATTGCTTGCCATTGGTTGGCTCCCTAATCACACATCTGCTTCATTCTCCCTCGTCTACTTCCTTCCTCTTTGTGTTTGTCCTTCCCCTTAAGCATAGACTTATTACTTGGAAGCACTAATTTTACCCATTCGCTACATTGCTGCAAACCAAATTCCGAACTACAGCTGTGCCTTAATTACACAGCAATGTTGTTGGAGAGATGTGTTCAGGGAGTAGAAAAAAAGAAGTTAAATTAAAAAGAGTTAATCCTCATTCTTTCATGTATGAAGACTTAAGGCCCACTTAATAGACTATATCCTGCCAAATAATATTATTAAATAGAATATATTAGTGTGATTCTTTAAGACTGGTTGGGTTTGCTATGAGTAAGAGGTCATTGTAGACTGATGCAGATGTTCCATGTTGATTTTTTGTATTAAGCCCTTCTTGAAGAAAACACTTTTTTCGCAAGTACACAATGATAGGTCGAATGATTTAGTCCACGCCCCTAATTGGGCTAGTCACACCCCTTAAGATGTTTGCCATGCCCCATTTAGAAACCCCCCAGTTTTTTTTATCCCACTTCAAGCCCTGCATCTGAGGTCAATATATTGACAAATGCAATTTCAAAATATAATTCCTCTGGAAACCTCTGGTGTTGGGCATTATTCGCTGTGCATAGGTCAAAATCTATTTCTACATTAAAATGTAAAAACAAAATAGGGAATATATAATTGAACACCCTCCTGTACGCCACTAAACGTCATTGCAAATATCATGAAAAGTAGAAGTACCTTCAAAAGTAATAAGCACTGGCAGTGGCATCGGAAACTTCAGGAGATTCATTGTGTAGCAAACACATTTCTCTTTTAAATGCCAATATTTTCAAGATGCCTCAATCAATCAATCAATCCGGGGTTTGTAAAGCGCGCTACTCACCAGTGAGGGTCTTAAAGCGCTGGGCCTATGGACAGAAGTTACACCCATGTGGCATGTCAATAAACTAGCTACAGGAAACTTTCTTACAGAAACAGTCTCAGAAATATCTAATATGCCTGTGGTGCAAAAGTGTGATATTCATGACCTTGGCGGGGTAAACCATGCTGTTGACTTGCAGATGCCCATTTGGTGCATTTATTAACAGAAACCTACTGGGAACAGGTGCACTGGGCACCAGTACACCACTGGTAGGTCATACTGGTAAAAATCTCATGGATAGTGAAGGCATAGGTTCTCAATCTTAGAGATGGATGAGTCTTGCCAGAGAACACCAAAGAAAAGTAATCAGGACTAGTACTACATAGGCTGAGAAATGCAAAAAAGATTTGGTTAAGGGGTCACAGTTTCTTGTAACGCAGATGCATTTATATGAACAGGGCACTGGGAGCTCTACATATATAAAAACCTGCTCGGCATCCCCATACAGATGTCCGCGGTCAGACAACTGCCTGACATGACATCTCCCTCCCCAGCAAACATTACCTTGAAAAGCAAAACTCTGAGGACTCTGGGAGAGTAGTTTTAACTGAAAAATGGTGAGGACAAGCTGTGCCAAACAAAGCTTCCCCTCAGTGTGCGGCCTTTTCTCCAGATTCTGATTCTTACTTTGGATGCTGGGCAATATCCATTGTGGGTACTGTTGTATAGCACCTGTCTTACATGGTTGGACACTATTGGACACCTGGTTTGTTGACCTAGTACTCTATTTCTAATCCTGACTCTCTACCAGTAGCTTGGTTGAGCAGTCAAGACTGACTCCTGAATGGTGGATATGTAGTCAGAGCTTTATCTTTAGGAAATAAAAGGTCTTTATATTCAGCATAAAACATAAGGCAGTCAAAAGAAGACCCTCCAAAGAATTTCTGATTCTCCATTGTCTCCGATGGATTCGAAGAATCCAAACTTTAATACAGTCCTAAAAAAGCGAGACACATAGGGACAGATGTAGACCATTTTGTGGGGTTACAAATGGGAAATCGGCCCATTTACGACCGCGAAATAGGTCTGCCCTATGTGCAAACCCTATTTTGTGAGTCGTAACCTATTACCGATTTGCAAAATAGGGTTTGTGAGTCACTATTAGAAAAGGGTGTGCCAAGGGGGTCCCTTCCTAATAGTGATTCGAACTTCAATGTAAGAATGTTTTTTTCTGGCCGCAAAACACTTGCAGTTTACCACCCATTTCAAAGGAGTGGTAAGCCACTCGCAAACAGGTAGGTGTCTCCAGGGACCCCCTCCCCTTTGTGACTGGCATTGAAAATATTCTTTAAGAGCAGGCAGTGGTCACACGGACCGCCGCCTACTCCTAAAAAATTAACCATAAACATTTTGTTTAAATAAAAAAAAATGGATCCTGTTTTTCTTTAAGGAAAACAGGCTGCATTAAAAAAAACTGCTTTATTTAAAAAGCAGTCACAGACATGGTGGTCTGCTGACCCCAGCAGGCCACCATCCCTGGGAGTTTTAGCGATTCCCAATGGGGTCGTCAATTGCACTTGCCTCATGAATATTAATGAGGTAGGCAATTTGCGACACCATTTGGAATCGCAAACAGTGTCTGAGACACTGTTGTAAATTCCAATTTGCGAGTCGTAAAACGACACACTTTGCAACTCGCAAATTGAACGGGTTGTACATCTGGCCCATTGTGTGTCAGTAGAATGTATTGCCTCTGCCATCCTATGAGGAGGTATTGAGAAGGCTTTAGGAGACTTATCATACCCTCTGGTCTCTAGGTTTCAAAAGTTATTCTCTCGTTATTTAAGTATGAATGTCAGGCATGGAGGATATAATGTTTATACTACTTCCGCACGCTGCCGGTGTGGATACCGAGCTCTATTTTCCAGCAGTTGAGATCAATGGTAGTAGCCTTTCTGTGGGGAACAGGCAGACGCAGAATAGCGCTCGACACGTTGCTTCGACCCAAGGACGAGGGGGGCATGGCAGTGCCAGATTTTGAGTACTACTACCTGGCGGCTAAGTTGCAGGTCTTCACACAAGAGGTAGCGAAGGTGTATCGAGGCACGGAACTAGAAAGAGACGGGGGCACCCCACGGCATGTGCTTGCTTACATCACCCTGCAGCAGAGGCTCCTCGTCAGAGACCTCTCCCTGGAGGAGCAGACCTTCCGGCTATGTTGGAATCGAGTGCGGCGGAGAGCAGGGGTACGTCGAATGTACGCACCGGAGATACCACTGGGCATGGTGACAGCCCTCCCCCACGGCGGCGACTGGTCACGACTGCAGGGGTGCGAGGATGCAGGGCTACAGATGTTAGGTGATCTATATGAGGACGGGGTGTTACTCCCATACCAGACCCTGCAGGAATGCTTCGATCTGCCGAGAGGAGACTATTTGATGCATGCTGCTATGTCTAGAGCCATGCAGGCGCACTGGGGGAGGGGTTGCAGGAACCCGCCACGTCCTTGGCCTGCCAGTACACAATGATGGCAGCTGGCATTTATAAGGCAGTGACCTGCCTTTATTCTCGAATGCTACGAGACACGTTAAAACCACTACTAACACTGAAGGCCAAGTGGGAACTGGATCTCCAGATGGAGATTCCCGACACCACCTGGACGCAACTACTAATGCGAGCGAGGAAAAGCACGAGAAATGCATGATTTCAATTGATACATTTCTATATCCTCCATAGGGCCTACCTCACTCCGGGGAAACTTAGGAAGTACTTTGGGGTGGAAAACGCAGCTTGCCCCAGGTGTAACACAGCAGAGGTGGATTTGGGGCATATGTTATGGGATTGTCCAAAACTACGAGATTACTGGCGAGAGATCGGAGAGGCACTGAATAACGCTACGGACAGGGAGCTACACTACACTAAAGAGGTGGGAGTACTGCATTGGTTTCCGCACACACCCAAGAATAAGATAACCAGTAAGTTCATAGATATGGGACTTATACTAGCCAAACGAGAAATTACTAGAAACTGGAAATCGAGAAAAGGACCCACATACAAGCGGTGGTATAATGAATGTCTTCGATGGGCGGCGAGCGAAAGTACACTGAGGTATCAACTAGCCCGACGCAATGCAGATGAAATGGCGCTCGAAAGGGCGACAGCATGGGAGGCACTAGTACAAGTGCTCCGGGATGGTACAGGGGAGGAAGAAGGGGGGCACACTGACTTGGAAATTGAAGACCCCGCTAGCACACCAGGAACACACTCTTAGCGAATAATACATTCCTCCTAGCAATGACCAACCACCCACACTACTTGAGAATCCAGGCGCAGGCGTAGGCATCGGGGGGAGGGTGGTGGGGGGGGAGTTGGGGTACTGGAGTAGGAGAGAAGTTTGGGGGGGAGGGAGAGTGGTGGAAAGTGTAAAAGCAGACTACTACTATACTGGCACTACGATTAAACAAACTCGGGGGCTACTAGAACGAGTGCATAACGGACTGACGCCGCCCGACCTCCGGGTTGTGGGCTCATTGGCTGTGTAGCCGTATCGCCCAGGTACATGATTAGAACTTTTGCCGACATTGTGAAGTGCTCATAAATGTATGATGTATGTGAGATGTGGCTCTGCAATAAAAACGATTTAAAAAAAAAATGGAGGATATAATGTTTAACACAGGACATTGACCAAAACTGCAGTACCCATGTCAAACGCTAACATACACTAGCTGAAATTGTACTGAACAAGTCATTTCATTTAGAAACAGGATGGTAGACACAAACTGGACAGAGTATCAAAATTAAAATTCAGTCCTCAACACAATCTCGAAATACAAGTTTCTAAATTATACTTTTCCTTCACAAATTATTAAGTCAACTTCAAAGTTTGTCTTAATGTTCCTGTTTTCATAACTGTCTTCCAAACCCCTTCACTTTCTATAGATGAACAGCAGGACGGAAGAGCAGGTCACTTAAGACATGCAGGCTGGCAGGCAGAAGAACTATACCACTCATACCGCTCTCTTAGTGCAGTTTGCAGAAGCCCTTATTTCAATGTCATTACCTTAGATTGACTCACAGTCCTTATATTCTGTCTTTCTCTCTCTTGTTGTCCCTTTGTCAGCTGTCCTTTCTCTCTTTCTGCAACTCCCTGCCCCTATGTTGGTAGTCCGTCTTTCATTTCAATGTTGTACGAGGCACACAGACAGATCAGTCCACATGATCCAATGTGTGCCACAAAAAACATGGCAAGAGGCAGCTGCGGTCGGCAGTAGGAATTCCTGCAGGGCGGTGACGTGGGGAGGGGAGGGGCAGGGTGGGGGGTAGTAATGTATGGATTACGGACCTTAACAGGTAAGTAAACATAAAAATAAATAAAACAAATTTCGTTGCGCGCACTGCATCGCATTTGGTGATGCAGTGCGCGCAACGAAATTAGTTTTATTTATTTTTGTGTTTACTCACATGTTAAGGTCCGTTATCCATACATTACTACCCCCACCCTGCCCCTCCTCCTCCCCAAGTCACAGCCCTGCAGGAACTCCTACTACCGACCGCGGCTGGCAAGAGGCTCTCATAAACTTTAAAATAGTTGAGTACCACCTTCTCATTGTGTCAAACTGATTCCCTTGTGCAATTAGAAGGTGCCTTATGCCTCCAACTCATAAGCAGCACTGTGCTTAATGCAGAATCTATGAGTTGACCTCAGAACGCCTTACATGACTCATGGGCAACTCAAGGCCATCATGCACCACACCTCCCCCCCCCCCAATTTTTAAAGGGCACTTAAATAAATCCAAACAGTAACTTTTCCTCAAACCTGTCAAAAGTAGAAGTGAAGAATAAGCATAACATGCAATGAGATTTTTTGGTTAAGTGCTGCTTCTACCCCAGATCCAAAATTGCATGATAAGTGAGGAGCCAGAAGTTTTTTGATCCATGACAGGCCCTTAGTTACAGTTACAGCTTCTTGTCTTTTCTCTGGGTTCCACTCTCCCTCCAACTGTAAGTAGCTGCCAGGTTTCACACAGCTGACTGACCCTAATATTTGATGCTTCATCACATTCTTACAGCATCCACACTCAGCATTCCCCCTCAGCCCTTGCATACACATAAATATCACTTCACTACAGTTGCATCAATTATGATAGATACGAGAAGTCTGTGACCTGGAGTCTTACTTTACTGTCTCAGCTGACGTCTGAGGCTGTAAAATGAGTCCCTCTAGGGTTATAGGTAATGCGCACAAGTCAACTTCATGAACAAGTGCTCTATCAGATGTGTATATATATAAATATATATATATATATATATATATATATTACCTACTGGCCAAATCCCGGGGGCATGTTAAAAAAAAAGTCTGGGGGGCCCAATCCCCCCCACACTACCCTGGGGACCGCCACCCCCGGGGCAAAGTATGAATAATTGTGGGGGGCACATGGCCCTCACGCAGTCCCGGGGACCGCCACCCCCGGGGCTTAATAGTTTAATGTGGGGGGCCTCTAAGGTCCCCCGAGCCCCGGGGACCGCCACCCCCTGGGCTCAACTTTATTAACATTGTGGGGGGCACACAGCCCCTTCTGCAGCCCCAGGGACCGCCACTCCTGGGGCTTTGTTTTAAGAAGTAAATACCCTGTGTGGGGTGGCTCAAGCCCCCCCTCACAAGCCCAGGGGGCCACCACCTCCCCGGGGCACTAAAGATTGAAATTGGGGGTTCCATGACAAAACCCCCAACCCCAGGGACCACCACCCCGGGGCTTTGTAAAATATGAGAGGGGTGCCGCATGGCCCCCCTCCTGGAGCCTTGTCCTGGCCCTGGGGACCGCCAGCCCCCAGGGCCGGCTCCTGCAGTGTCCGAGGGTACCCACCCCCGAGACACTGCTGTTTCCAATGACAGGGCGGGAGCCTCGCGGCTTCCACCCTGTCATTGCAAACTGCTTTGCTTCATTGAAGCGAGAGCAGGGAAACCTGCTCTGGCTTCAAAGAAGCAAAGCAGACTGCTTTTCCACATGGGGAGCAGCATGTTAGCTGCTCCCCATGTGGAAAAGCAATACCGGCTCCTGCAGGACACAGGGAGCCAGCTGGGACCATGGGGGGATTAGGGACCCCCCCATGGTAACCCAACGAAGAGGACCAGCCCTGAGGAATTGGGTCCCCGGGGCTACAAGTGGCCTGGGAGGGGGGCCACGTGGTCCCCTCCTCAAAACTTTAAAACATAAAAAAATAAAAATAGAAAGCCGTCCCTATGGGATGGGGTCCCCGGGGCAATAAGTGGCTCCGGAGTGGGGCCACGTGGCACCCCTCCCCAACAATTAAAAAAATATTTTAAAAAATGAACAGGCCTTGCCCCGGATGATAGGGTCCCCGGGGCAGATGAAGGCCTCTGGAGGGGGGCCACGCGGCCCCCTTCCACATTTTTTAAATTAAAAAAAATAAATAGGGGGCTACGCAGCCCCTTCCTAAAAAAAAAAAAGACCGGCATCGCGCCATAGGCCACCCCCCTCCTTTCATCACTCTGCAAATGCGCCCCCTGGTGCATTTGCAGAGGGGGAACAAATTCCCCTTGAATACTGGGGGTCCCTGGAGGTCAACTAGCCCACCAGGAACCTCCAGGATGCGCCAGGGGGCTGCATTGCAGAGAGGTGTTCTGAGGCAACATCCCTTTATACACCTCTCTGCAACGCAGCTCTGTGGCGCTCATTGGAGGTAGCTGGTGGGCTAGTTGCACCCCAGGGACCCAAAGGATTCAAGGGGAGGTAATCCCCCAACTTAAAACGTGCCACGGGGCGCGTTTGCACAGTGGTGAAGGGAGGGGGTGGGACCTAAGGTGATATGTGTGCAAACACGCCCTGTGGCGCATTTTAAGTTCAGAAATTAATTCCTCTTCAATCCTGATGGTCCCTGGGGGCCAACTAGCCCACCAGGTACCTCCAGTAAGCGCCAGGGAGCTGCGTTGCAGAGTGTTGTAAAAAGGGGCATGGCCTCTGAACACCTCTCTGCAACGCAGCTCTCTGGCGCATACTGGAGGTACCTGGTGGGCTAGTTGTCTCCTAGGGACCCTCGGGATTGAGGAGAAATTAATTATCCAACTTAAAATGCGCCATAGGGCGTGTTTGCAGACATGTCACCTCAGGCCCCGCCCCCTTCCTTCACCATTGTGCAAATATTCCTCTAAAATCAGCCGAACTACGAATTCCAATTTATTCCCCTGTTATCAGGAGAGACCTCAGTGCTGCATCTTTAAGCCTAGTATTGATCCTGAAAAGTAATTCTAACCGTACTTACCAATAACTTGAATTTCCTTCCATAGGATATCATTGCCTGCTTTTTGCTGAAAAAGTTTCTAAGTTTCAATTTTTGAAACTTACAAATATTCCTCTAAAATCAGCTGAACTACGAAGTCCGATTTACTCACCTGTTATCAAGAGAGACCTCAGTGCTGCATCTTTGAGCCCAGTACTGATCCTGAAAAGTAATTCTAACCGTACTTACCAGTAACTTGAATTTCCTTCCATATGATATCATTGCCTGCTTTTTGCTGAAAAAGTTTCTAAGTGTTTATTTTTTGAAACTTACAAATATTCTCTAAAAAATCGTGCCAACGATAAAAACTTAATTACTTGCCTGTTTTAGATAGAGGTCCCAGTGCTGATCCTAGGAGTCCAGCACTGGATTACAAAAGTAATGTGAACATACTTTACCTGTTAATTGAATTTCCTTCCATTGCATATCATTGGTAATTCCAACTGAAATTTTTTTTTAGAAAATAATATAAATATATTAAAATAAAAATATAAAACAAAAAGATATTTCAGTTTCAATATTTTAAAAAACATTTTTTTCCCATTTATAAAATATATAATGTAATTTAAAAAATAAAGTATGTAAAAATAAACAGTTAAGAAACTGTAGAAAATCAGTATAAAAATACATATAACTATTATTACATTTAAAAATTATAATTTAGAAAAACCTTTAAAATTCACTGAAAAACCCATAGGTTTCAGACATGTTATAGTCAGGAATTAGCATTTAGAAAACATTCGAGATACAACCAAAGTCAGAATGATGTAATATGTGACATCATCAGCAGTGGATTACGGGTGCGGGAGTTATAGTTAGCAGAAATAACTATAACGGAGGAATTTCAAGGATTTTGTACGAGTGAAATGTTCAGCTAACTATAACAGCCCTGAAACCTATGATTTTTTCAGTGAAAAAAAGAAAATGAATATATTTATATATATACATATATTCCAAGGCTGTCTTCTTCCGTTAAAGAGACAAGGGGACACAGCGGGGCTCGGAGAAACCATTTATTCAGAGCCTGGCATGACGCGTTTCGGCGGTGCCTTCTTCAGATGCCTCTGGCGCTGTTAGAATCCATTTGAATTTTGTGTTGGCCCATCCCCTAAAGTAGTTTGGGGCACACCTGTACCGCATTCCTCCAGAAGCACTCCAACAGTTCAATGGTGAATGACTGCATATACCAGCATGCAGTTGGTACTCAGCGTTGGTAAGTGGTTTTATCAGCCTAATTTTTTCTCCATATTGAAGGGCTGACATCGGTTGCGGGATCAGTTGGAGACCGGCGCTGTGCTGGACTAAACAGTCTCTTCATGCCCTCTCTTCCTACCTCCCGTGTCCCCGTTAGCAGCATGTCCAGAGGTGCCAGTTAAAGTAATGGCGTCTCTTCCATAAAGTATGGGCTGTCAAGCGACATACATATATATATATATATATATATATATATTACCTACTGGCGGTCGCCAGTAGGTATATATAGTTAGGATTTTTTCTCTATGGGATTTTTGAAAATTCTATGTCTAATAACTTTGGCGTTTGTGGACGGAATTGGCTGAAATTTTCTGGAAAATGGAACATTTTGTTTCTGAGCAGCCCCTGAAAATTTTGGGGGGGTTCGTCAAGGGGGGGCCGAGAAAAAAGGGGGGTCCCAAAACGCGTTTTTCCCATGTTAATTTCCATAGGGCGGTTGGCCTCACTTTTAGCCCGAACGGCTGAATGGATTTGCACGAAACTTGGCAAAATTGTAGGGACTGGTAGCCCGATGTGCCTTTTGTAGGTCTCAATATATGTGCTCCAGTGGATTTTGAGAAATTAACGTTTAAAAAAAGATATATATCTGTAACAGCGGACCGGGCAGCGTTCCAGGACGCGTACTTTTCGCGCAACGGAGCTTTGTGAAGCGAAGCTGATTGGTTCTCCGGCGTCTGTCAACATTCCAAACAGTCCGTAGCGGCCGCCATCTTGTCTCTCAGTAGGATCGAGAGACAAGAGGAGGCCAAAGCGAAGGGGCAAATGACCATAAGGGGGCATAGTACATTGTCGCTGACCCCCTAGGTTTGATGTGGAGGTTTTAAAAGGGCCCCGCGGGGCAAAAAAAAATAAAATAATAATAATCGAACGGCTGAATGGATTTGCACGAAACTTGGCAAAATTGTAGGGACTGGTAGCCCGATGTGCCTTTGCTAGGTCTCAATATATGTGCTCCAGTGGATTTTGAGAAATTAACGTTCAAAAAAAGATATATATCTGTAACAGCGCTCCGCTTCGCGTACTTTTCGCGTTACGGAGGTTTGCGAAGCTGATTGGTTTTTCGGCGTCTGTAAACATTCCAAACAGTCTGTAGCGGCCGCCATCTTGTCTCTCGGTAGGGACAAGAGGAGGCCAAAGCGAAGGGGCAAATGACCATAAGGGGGCATAGTAGATCGTCCCTGACCCCCTAGGTTTGATGTGGAGGCTTTGAAAGGGTCTCGCAGGGCAAAAAAAAAATATACCGTTTTTTTTAGTTTTTTTGCGTGGAGTGCGCCCGGTTCGCGAACCGGGAAGCGTTCTGGGGAGCGTACTTTCTTGAAAATTAGTGAAAAAAGTTAGAGTAAAATAATAATTGTGAGTGATCAGATGTAGGGTAGCTCTGAGAAGAGCTTTTGGGTTTATGGTACATTTAGGTACTTATAAGTAGGTACCAATGCACATTCTTAAATTCAGAGTGAAAACTCTGTTGCCCTCATCTGAGAAGTGAACTCCATCTCCTCTGTAGATATCTTGCATGTAGTAACGCAAGTTATTGTTGTACAGGGAGCCCATTCCATGGTCTCTCATGTAAGCTGAAACAGATTTGTTTACATGCTTCCTCGATTTCTCAATTTGTGGACAAAATTGGTTCGACCACCTCCATTTCTGTCTTTGGCATATATTTGAATATACCAAGGCAGTCTGAGGAAAAAGTGCCATCAATTGCTCAAAGGTGTCCTTTAAAAGCATTTTTTCTCTCACAATGATGAAAGTCAGAGTGAGGAAAGAAGGAGGGATTTTCATCATTTGGGAAAAACAATAGTTCTCAACCAATGAAAAGTGTTCATTTTAGATTATATGACCTAGTCTTACATCATTAGGAAACCAAAAGTGAAATGAACCAATGAAAAGTGTTATTACCAAGTCACATGACCTGCTGTGTTTACGTTACGCGCTTTGCAGGTCCTCCCGGTTTGCTTCCAGAAACTTGCGCTTTGCGCCTCGCTTCGCGTACCAGTTCGCTAACGTAGCACGTCATATGACGTATCACGCGACAACGCGAAACGTCATGTGGACGGGAGGCGTCACGATGTTGTTTTCTAATGCGGCAGTTGCGGTAAAGAAACGTTTACCGGCTCGCGGTCTATTTCGCGGCATCAAGGTCAGCTAACGGGAAGTTTCCCGATTCGCGAAGCGGGAACGAAGAAAAAAAAATATAATTTTTTTTTTATTAATAAACATATAAAATATATTTTGGGATTTAAAGAAGAATACATTTTACAGCTACAGATATTAGCTGTTAAAAAAACAATGAAATTCACTGAAAAAACCATAGGTTATAGACCATATATAGTTAGGAATTAGCATTTAGAAAACCTTATTTTACTCACACAAAACCATTGAAATTCCATATATAGTTAGTTGCACTAACTATATATCGCGCACCCGCAATCCACTGCTGATGATGTCACATATTACATCATTCATGACATGGTCAGTGACATCACTGATGACATCACTGATGACATCTCAAATGACATCACTGATGATATCTCATTTGACATCAATGGTCACATCAATGATGATATCATTAATGTGACAATACAATGCATCTCCTCACACTTTAATATAACCTCTGTTACACCCAGTGTTAAATACAGAGTATAATTTTTGAAACCATTGACACACCAATACTAGTTACTACATACGCACTCACTGATTCCTACGTCTACACACACATTCACTCATTCACCCATACAATCATTCATACATACAATCACTCATCTTTACAACACTATCATATGCACTCATACACCTATACAGACACTCACACTCTGCCACTCATCCATGGAGTTACTCACACACCTAGTCAGTCCTGTAAAGAATCAATCACACTTCCATTTTCTAATCTACACAGTTAAACATAGAGTACCTTACATTTTCAAACATATACTAACACATACTTACTCTCTTATAGAATCACTGATACAAGTACACATTGATCTGCACAGAGTCACACACCTCCCAGCCAGCCATACACACACTCAGTCTCCCATACAAATACTTGTGCAACCAATCAATAACCCATATAGCTACTTATATAGCTACTGATCAACACATGCAGCAGCTTGCACAACAACAGACATACTGATGCACACTTTCAGACAGTTTAGTCACTAACCCGTGCATTTAGTAAGACGCATTTAATCACTCACTCATACAGTCAATCACGCACCTACTAAAACCTTCATTCAGACACTTATACATCCACTCATTCTTCAATATGTAAAACATATTTAAACTTTACAGAAACACATAATCACTGGATGTTGTCATCAGTGATGTCATTTGAGATGTCATCAGTGATGTCATCAGTGATGTCATCAGTGATGTCACTGACCATGTCATGAATGATGTAATATGTGACATCATCAGCAGTGGATTGCGGGTGCGCGATATATAGTTAGTGCAACTAACTATATATGGAATTTCAATGGTTTTGTGTGAGTAAAATAAGGTTTTCTAAATGCTAATTCCTAACTATATATGGTCTATAACCTATGGTTTTTTCAGTGAATATATATATATATTTCTCCAAAAGCCCTTGCGCTTGAGAGTGCACTCGATGCTGCTCCCAATAAAGAATAAAAAGCACAGGTGATGTTCTTCCAAATGCCTCGGTATTGGCTCATGATTAAGAGGCGTTACGCCTCGAAACGCGTCGAGCATGATCAAATTCGGATGACAGGGTGGCGAGCAGCAGCGAGGCTAAACAATCCCTGATGGGCGGAGCAGCATCGAGTGCACTCTCAAGCGCAAGGGTTTTTGGATAAATAAAGATGCGCGGCTGCCCGAGCCGCGCTAATGAGATGGGCACCATTCCTGCCGTGTCAGGAATGCCGTGGAGGACAATGTTCCATTCCAAGAAGCATGCTGCTCCTTTCTGCGAATATGAAGCCCGCCTTCCCTGAGACTCTTCCCTAGTAAAGGATTTTAAATATAAGCATAAATATGGTAGAGGGGCATGGAGTCAACTAAGGAAACACTGTATAATCACCTGTGAGGACTACGAGATCCATCATGCAAATCGACATCAATGGTAGCCACGCCCACTAAAGGCGGTTCAATTCAACCAATAAAGAATAAAAAGCACAGGTGATGTTCTTCCAAATGCCTCTGTATTAGCTCATGATTAAGAGGCGTTGCGCCTCGAAACGCGTCGAGCATGATCAAATTCGGATGACAGGGTGGCAAGCAGCAGCGAGGCTAAACAATCCCTGATGGGCGGAGCAGCATCGAGTGCACTCTCAAGCACAAGGGCTTTTGGAGAAATATATATATATATATATATATATATATATATATATATATATATATATATATGTATGTATATATATATATATATATGTATGTATATATATATATATATATATATATTCAATCCACAAGCCCTGCTGCAGTCCAAACATTTCCAGTGGGTAAAATAGCTACTGTGGGCTCAAAAATGCTGCAAAGCAGTATTTTATTTCAGCAAAAAATATCAGCAACACGACGCATTTCGGAACAGCGTCCCTTGTTCACAAGTGACTGACTGGATTGAATGTTAAGGCTCACCCCCTTTTCTATAGACCGCCGTCGTAAGCGGCGAGGACATGACGTTCTCAGTGAAGAACCGAGTGTGGCAGTTTGGATATATATAAATACACGTAGTTGTCAAGTGAACGCGTGTTTCTTCTATGTCTATACTTTAAGACCCACGAAAATGGGTGGAGCATCACTGGTTAAAAAAATGTATAAATTTGTAGCTGACCTGGTGCGCGGTGTGTGACCAAGGGCACTCGGTGCTCGAAACGCGTAACCAGCGAGGGATTGATTAAAAGATTTCCTTGACTACAGCCATTGGGTCCGTGTCTTCGTTTTTTCCACGACAGGAGTGTGGTTATTTGAAGATCGTTTGGTTCATATATATATATATATATATATATTCACTGAAAAAACCATAGGTTATAGACCATATATAGTTAGGAATTAGCATTTAAAAAACCTTATTTTACTCACACAAAACCATTGAAATTCCATATATAGTTAGTTGCACTAACTATATATCGCGCACCCGCAATCCACTGCTGATCATGTCACATATTACATCATTCATGACATGGTCAGTGACATCACTGATGACATCACTGATGACATCTCAAATGACATCACTGATGACATCACTGATGACAACATCCAGTGACTGTATGTTTCTGTAAAGTTAAAATATGTCTTACATATTGAAGAATGAGTGGATGTATAAGTGTCTGGATGAAGGATTTAGTAGGTGCGTGACTGACTGTATGAGTGAGTGATTGTCTCACTGAATGCATGGGTTAGTGACTAAACTGTCTTAATTTGTGCATCATAATGTCTGTTGTGATGTAAACTGCTGCATGTGTTGATCATTAGCTATACGAGAGGCTATATGTGTTATTGATTGGTTGCCCAAATATTTGTATGGGAGATTGAGTTTGTGTAGGGGTGGCTGGGAGGTGTGTGACTCTGTGCATAGATGTGTGAGCAGTTGATTCACTAGGTGTATGAGTTCAAGAGTGCATGTGGAAACAGCTACATGGGCACTTGACTGTGTGCATGAGTGTATTGATGAGTGAATGGATATCTCAATGCTACATGTCATAGTAAGTACATATGTAAAACACAGTACATGTGAGAGTTGGCATATATAAATAACTGTGCATGAGAGCCACTGAATGTGTGAGTGGTTGTATGGATCATTGTGAACTTGTATCAGGGATTGTATAAGAGAGTAAATATGTGTTAGTATATGTTTGAATAAGTAAGGTGTGTATAACTGTATAGTTGAAGAAATGGAGGTGAGATTGTTTATTTGCATGACTGACTAGGTGTGTGAGTAACTCCATGGATGAGTGACAGTGTGTGAGTGTCTGTATACACTGAGTGTATCTAAGGTTATATTAGAGTCTGAAGAGGTTTATCGTATTAGCACAAGAATGATGTCAAATGAGATGTCATCATTGATGTCATCAGTGATGTCATTTGAGATGTCATCAGTGATGTCATCAGTGATGTCACTGACCATGTCATGAATGATGTAATATGTGACATGATCAGCAGTGGATTGCGGGTGCGCGATATATAGTTAGTGCAACTAACTATATATGGAATTTCAATGGTTTTGTGTGAGTAAAATAAGGTTTTTTAAATGCTAATTCCTAACTATATATGGTCTATAACCTATGGTTTTTTCAGTGAATTTTCAAGGTTTTGTAAATGCTAATTCCTAACTATATATGGTCTATAACCTATGGTTTTTTCAGTGAATTTTCAAGGTTTTGTAAATGCTAATTCCTAACTATATATGGTCTATAACCTATGGTTTTTTCAGTGAATTTTCAAGGTTTTGTAAATGCTAATTCCTAACTATATATGGTCTATAACCTATGGTTTTTTCAGTGAATTTCAATGGTTTTTTAATAGCAAATATCATACACTGTCGAATGTCAAGTACGTGGTAAGTAAAAACATTTTCGTGTTTATGCACACTGATCTGCTTTGAATGCTGCCCCCCACCCCTCATTTCTATTAGGAGTACTCTCTCTTTGCAGATAGTGAAGGGTAGTTAACGCAGGCCTTTGCCCCCGTTGTAATCCGTCGTGCCTGCTTCTCTCTCCATTTGATTGATTGTTCTCTTTGGTTCATTCTCTATTTACAAACAAGCACAGAGTCGCAATACTCTGTTTAGTCTTTGCAGATAGCGAAAAATCGTGTAAAAAAACAAAAGGAATCGAGCAAAATCAGTAGGCCACTAATGGGATCTCTTTTTGACCTCGCTAAAATAGAAACATTAGGAACAACCTGTTGAAAATAGCAATGTGTATGTACATAAGCGGCGTTCATTTCTGTTCACAGTACCCCTTGTTGATTGTTTGAATCGAGCATTGAATTGTTCGAAGTTGGTTCTCTTAAGGATCGTCTCTGCCTGCAAACGAGGAAGAATAGGAATATTCTCTCTCCCTTTGCAGATAGTGAAGGGTAGGTAACGCAAGCCTTTAACACGTCGTACCTATTTCATTCCTCATTGATTGATTGATTGTCCGAACATTGACTGTTTGGGAATTAGTTCTTTTTGGAGGTATTCCCTGTTTGCAAATAAACGTAGGAAAATCTTTGCAAGTATTGAAAGGGTACGTAATGCGGACCTTTCTCCCCCGTTGTAATCTGTCATGCCTATCTACTCCCCACTGATTGATGCACCTGTTTCACCCGGACCATTTACTAGAGATAGGTCATCTGGCCCGACCAGAGAGCACCCCTAGTGAAAAGGACATATGCAATAATAACGAAGTGATCACTGTATCCTGTTAACAGAAACTTTAGCATGAAACAACCTGGAAAGAAAAGAATAGGAAAATGAAAATCAGTAGGCCACTGATGAACTTTTTATTAAATAACAAACAAAGAAACGATAACAATACGTAATGATAAAACCTATTATTGTCCTAGAAACAAGAAACGTTAGAAGTAAGCCCGTAATAAGAAACCTGAAAACATCGCCCCTCACTGCCCCAAAACGTGTCTGTCCCACCGCCTGCCACGGCCAAATAACGGCAAACTGGGAAAGATAGAAGTCAGCAGACATCCGCCCCATTCTAGAAACTTCCAAAGGGCAACAGGTTTTCGGCTACGCCCAGCCGGAAGCAACACATATAAGGCGGGTCCTGCTGCCACGCCTCGGCCAGGAGATCATCACGTAGGGTGTAGCCGGAGGAGAGGCCGAGGCCAACGGGACCCGGCCAGGGGGATTGACAACACTGGAGAGTTTCAGGGGGGGGAATGTCCGTGTCCTCGACCCTCCCCTCTCTCTCCCAATCCGGCCGCGGTGGCCCTTGAGAGTTGCAGGTTGTCCCTCCACACTCTCTCCCGGTCCGGCCACCAACGGCCGGGGGCTGGGGCCGACGGGATCCGGCTGCAGCCGATGAGCCAAGGAACCCGTTCATGGGGCCAGAGCAAAGGGCGTCCGGCCGCCATCCACCGGAGGTGCGGCCCAAAGACGGACGGGACATTTCTTCTTTCTTTTATAATGGCTGCGACAACACTGGGGGGGGGATGTCTTGCACATGCCTCCGACCCCCCCCCCTCATCCTCATCGCCTGGTCCGGCCATAACAAATGTCAAGCGAGACGCCGTGGGGTGCACTGGGAGGGAGAGACGATGCGAACAGGCCTATCCCGCCTCCCCAGGTGAAGGCTTCCCAGCTGCACCCTCAGCGCTCCAGGTGCCCGGAAAAGGGTTCTTCCACTGTGGCGATGCTGCAACGTCTCGCCCGGCAGGGTGGAGCCCGTCCGCTCATTTGACCCCGCGATCGCCAGTAGCTACCGAACTCTCAAAATGGCGGTCGACCTGGCAAGAGCGGGCCCAGCATAAAGAAATGGCCCGGTCACTGGTTGACTCCACCACCATAGTCCTCCACGACCTTGAAGATTCTAGAGGAGCCGCGGGAGTCTCCGACCCCCGCAGACACTCCCGATGGGGAATGACTGCCATGATCGCCCGTGGAGTGACGAAACTGTATCCGCGGGACGTCGGCGCTCCCATGCTGCCACCAGCCTCAGTTTGAATGACTAGAATCCTGCAGACCTCAGTTCCGGTGAAAGCACAGTGTGACCCGGTAGGAAAAATTGTTGCACCCCCTCCCCTTTTTGACTGATAGTTCAAACCACCGATCCTTTCCTTTGCCCTTTTACCGGAACTATGGACTGCCTCCCCCTCTTTTACATTTTCTAGAGAAAACAAAACATTAACCACTACATTAGCATAGCAGTTGACACCAGAACTGTTTTCAAATTGAAAACCAACAACATCTTCAACAGAATCCTTTTTGTTTCTGCTGTGACCCTGCTACAGTACAGGCATTGTCCCCAGCAGTAATTCTGCAATGCCGATAAGTATAGCTGTGGTGCCTACTGGACTCACTCACCCCCGCGGCGCCCCACGCCGTTATTTGCTGGGCGGCAACTTACTAGACATCACCTTCGTGACATCCAGATTTCAGCGCTTTCTGCTGCCTTGGAACTATTCGCACAACAGACCGCTACTGACAATCCACCCCCCGGGACGCCCCACGCCGGATACCCAAATCAGTGCGGCACCCAGGCAACATCTTCTGAATTTTCATAATTTGAAAGAACTAGTAACATGTCCTCATCAGGAATTTCCTCATGAAAAGTCTGCAATGATGATTCTTGTAACTCTATGGTCTCCAAACATTCGATAAATTCGCCATCAAGAGATTGATCAAAAAAATCATTCAAGTCATCTCCTCCTTGTGAGAATATTTCATTATTGGTGCTGTCAATTTCAATAAATGTATTGGATAATTCAAAAGAAATTGCCACGGTCTCTTCGTTGTTTAAATGTTTTTACTGTTTTTGTTTTGTTGTATATATTTATAAGTTATTAAAGTTTTATAATCCTACTACTTTGTTGGAGTGCTATATATTTTTAATATGACACATAATTGTAAAAACTTTGATGTACAAAGAGTCATCCCTGGAATCTTCCGCTTCAGGCTCGGTCCCCTCCCCAATCACAATACAGGATGGTTTTCAGATAGTAGGAACACGTGTGGTGTGACGGATCTCATCGGGTGTGGGCCTTGATCTACTATAACTCCTTTGAAGAGGGGTGATTCTTTACAGCTGGGGCCATAAACTACATCTGCAGGGCTAGCTGATAGCCTGGACAATCGGACACAGAGGAAGAGGAGTGTCAGAGGGTGCGGTAGTGAATAGGGCGAAAGGGAGGTGTCCGGCGGGCACAGAGTGTGATTCTCAAGGAAGAGCAGCGCAGATGGGGGGAGGTTTATTGCCCATGCATAACACAGAGAGCGGGGGTGACCAGTGCCTGGGGAAGATGCTTGCGAAGGTGGGGAGCCATGCTAAGGATCGACAGCGTGCAGAGAGTGGGTCTGGTCAAGGCATCTAAAATGGCTGCCATGCACGACAAAAGTGTGGCATTTCAAAAAAGGCAAGATGGCGCAGACAATGTTTTTCAACACTTCCTCATTTCCTTCGAATAGAACGTTAACAGACGTTGGTGCATATTACCAAAGTTAAGCGATATTTATCGCTAACGATGCTTAGCAACGAATTTTTTACCGCTAAGCATCGTCAGAAATTATCGAAGATAAACCTTGCTATTATCAAGGTTTATCGCAAATGCGATAAAAAACGGCCGCAATGCATGAATATCGCTAAAATGTCAGCGATATTCATGCATTACCGAGCTAATGCTCTTAGCCATGTTATCCACCTCCCATTGGATAACATGGCTAAGAACTGCTCAGGGCAGGTGTTAGTTTTTGGAGATATTCGCGCTTAGCGCGAATATCTCCAAAAGTTGGTAATAGGAGATAGATATCTTGCATGTTGTAATGCAAGTTATTGTGGTATATGGAACTCATACCATAATCTCTCAGGAAAGCAGAAACTGATCCTTTTGGGACCGCCTGAGAAGGCCTAGGAGGTGAGGGGTACTCTACTTTGCCCCCTTTTCACGTTCCGAACTATTTTTTTTTACTCTCTTCTGTAATTACACAAAATGGCAGCGATAAGATGCATCAGAGACAGACAGTGAGAGAAAGGAGGCCGTAGATGAAGAAGAGATGTCAAATACACATTGGAGATAATATAGTGGGAGAAGGAAAGTAAATATGAGTAAACTTACCATGTAACATAAAAATGTTGCACTCTATACTATAAGTCTCATTTTATACTACAATCACTTAGCTACAACCTCATAAATTAAAAATAAAAATGAATAATGTCTCAAACAATTTTTGATTTCTAAATATAAATTTATTCTTCTGAATTTTCAAAATTTGAAAGAACTAGTAACATGTCCTCATCAGGAATTTCCTCTTCAATCATCTCATCTGGAATCTCCTCATGAAAAGTCTGCAATGATGATTCTTCTAACTCTATGGTCTCCAAACATTCGATAAATTCGCCATCAACAGATTGATCCAAAAAATCATTCAAGTCATCTCCTCCTTGTGACAATATTTCATTATTGGTGCTCTCAATTTCAATACATGTAGTGGATAATTCAAAAGAAATTGCCACGGTCTCTTCATTGTGAGCCATTTTATTTTGAAATTGCTTGCTGTAAATTGCAGAAAAAAATAATCACTTTCATTTATCGTTTTTAGTAATACATAATATAAAACTAACTTTATCAAGTATTTAGTATAACAAAAGGACTGTAAATAAATAACAGAAAACATTTTTCAAATTATCTTCAAGTGTACAACATAGTTCCCCTTACAAATTAACAACTCACCTTTTTAAAAGTAGGAGAAGTGTTAGTACTGTGTAAATCAAACACCAGCAATTGACCACCAAAAATTCCTCACAAATGTACCTCAGACAGTAGTATCACAAAATGGCTGTGGTTTCCTCTCATTTTAGATATATACATAACCAATTAACTTTCATCACACACAAATACAAAACCAAAGTAACATTTTAATTGGTTCTAAATTTCAACACTTTCAAATGTGTTTTCCCCATGCAATTTTCCATAGGACATTTAGATACGTCTACAGCCTGAATGGCTGAACGGAATTACACCAAACTTGGCAAAATGGTATATCAAACCTAAGAGGTCAGGGAGGATCTACTATGCCCCCTTATGGTCATTTGCCCCTTCGCTTTGGCCTCCTCTTGTCTCTCGATCCTACCGAGAGACAAGATGGCGGCCGCTACGGACTGTTTGGAATGTTTACAGACGCCGGAGAACCAATCAGCTTCGCAAAGCTCCGTAACGCGAAAAGTATGCGAAGCGGAGCGCTGTTACAGATATATATCTTTTTTTGAACGTTAATTTCTCAAAATCCACTGGAGCACATATATTGAGACCTAGCAAAGGCACATCGGGCTACCAGTCCCTACAATTTTGCCAAGTTTCGTGCAAATCCATTCAGCCGTTCGATTATTATTATTATTTTTTTTTTTGCCCCGCGGGGCCCTTTTAAAACCTCCACATCAAACCTAGAGGGTCAGGGAGGATCTACTATGCCCCCTTATGGTCATTTGCCCCTTCGCTTTGGCCTCCTCTTGTCTCTCGATCCTACCGAGAGACAAGATGGCGGCCGCTACGGACTGTTTGGAATGTTTACAGACGCCGGAGAACCAATCAGCTTCGCTTCACAAAGCTCCATAACGCGTAAAGTCCGCGAACCGGAGCGCTGCCTGGTCCGCTGTTACAGATATATATCTTTTTTTGAACGTTAATTTCTCAAAATCCACTGGAACACATATATTGAGACCTAGCAAAGGCACATCGGGCTACCAGTCCCTACAATTTTGCCAAGTTTTGTGCAAATCCATTCAGCCGTTCGGGCTAAAAGTGAGGCCAACCGCCCTATGGAAAACTCAATGTTAAAAACACGTTTTGGGACCCCCCTTTTTTCTCGGCCCCCCCTTGATGAACCCCCCCCAAATTTTCAGGAGCTGCTCAGAAACAAAATGTTCAATTTTCCTGAAAATTTCAGCCAATTCCGTCCACAAACGCCAAAGTTATTAGACATAGAATTTTCAAAAATCCCATAGAGAAAAAATCCTAACTATATATACCTACTGGCGACCGCCAGTAGGTAATATATATATATATCCAAACACTCCGCGTGAATTAGCTCGTGCTGAAAACACGGACACGGATTCCAATTTTGTTATTTTATTGCTTGTGCCGCCATATATGTATATAATATATATATATTCCACAGGAAACAAGTTACACTTCGTAACTCGAGACAGGCCACTCCAACCGTGCTGTTAACTTTCTTTATTGCAGACAATTCAAGCATGACGCGTTTCACCTCCCTCGAGGCTTAATCATATGCAACAATTTTGTGATGGGTTCGTTAGCATTTTTAGAACGTAGCTCCAGACATTGAAGAAGGACCAATGTCCACCAGTTCGCTTTAAAGTGGCAGTAGGTGTTCAAACATGAATGTAGTTTACTTTTCTTTTACGCAGTGTGGGTAAGTACCCTATGATTTCATCAGGAAAGTTCCTTGAAAATAAAGTATTTTCATCATAACTGTGTCCCATCACTGCGCTATTTTCCAAATGTCTTTAACTGTAGTGCTTGGACCACAGTACCCAGAATACACCATTACTGCCCATCTTTTACCTACTTGGTGCTTCAATGCAGTTCTTGGCAAAATTGAAACCTTGTTTCAGCCGCAAGTCCTGTATATAAAATTGCCTTTACCAGGAACAGTTTCATTTTGTGGCTTTTATTTAACCAGTTGAAGTGTCTTTCAAAATCAATTCTGCTACCACCCAGTTCTTATTTCCTTCTATTTTGTCTTCCAAGAAAGTTTCATCAGCACCAAGTGCACGGGGAATCCCTTACGCAAACCCTGGCTGTATCCACGATTATCTTCCAAGTCGAGGCGGGCCTCTCACCGTGGCCCTTCCATCATTCCTTCATTGACAATCCATTTATTACAGCCGGCGGGCGCTTCTAAGTTGGATGCAATCCACCAACAAAGACCTGACTAACGAAGTGCCTCAGCCAAGCGGGTCAGGCCCATCATGGGTGTGCCAGACACCTTCACAAATTCCACATGACACAAGTTACACTTCGTAACTCGAGACAGGCCACTCCAACCGTGCTGTTAACTTCCTTTATTGCAGACAATTCAAGCATGACGCGTTTCGCCTCCCTCGAGGCTTAATCATATGCAACAATTTTGTGGATGGATTCGTTAGCATTTTAAAAATGTAGCTCCAGACATTGAAGAAGGACCAATGTCCACATGTTCGCTTTAAAGTGGCAGTAGGTGTTCAAACATGAATGTAGTTTACTTTTCTTTTACGCAGTGTGGGTAAGTACCCTATGATTTCATCAAGAAAGTTCCTTGAAAATAAAGTATTTTCATCATAACTGTGTCCCATCACTGCGCTATTTTCCAAATGTCTTTAACTGTAGTGGTCGGACCATGGTACCCATACTACACCATTACTGCCCATCTTTTACCTACTTGGTGCTTCAATGCAGTTCTTGGCAAAATTAAAACCTTGTTTCAACCGCAAGTCCCGTATATAAAATTGCCTTTACCAGGAACAGTTCCATTTTGTGGCTTTATATATATATATATATATATTTGAAGTACCCGAGCATGTATTGATACCCGAGCATATCAAGCACTGACATTGTGGTGGGCAGTTACTTGGCACAGAACCAGTGATGAGCAGATGTCTTTGCACAAGAGGACCAAAAAGGCATTGTTTTCCTGGGGAGCACACTGTTCCAAATTGACTCTATGTCATGTGAGGCACAACAATATTGTCTTGTTGTGCATTTAAGGGGTTCATTACAAGTATGCCTTCCATTACTCGTGGTGGGGGTTCGACCACCGCCACACTGTAAGCCCGCCCACAGTATTAAGAGTGTGGCGGTCACCACAGGACCGCTGTGTCCACCGGGGATCCAGGATCCCACAGCAGTCACACAGTGGTTAGGGAGCTGAAATATGCTGGTGGTGCTGTAGAAGAACTGCTGAGCATACTATGTTACCTGTTCACCGCCTCTGTTATGGCAGTGAGCCCGCCATGAAACGGATGGTGAAGAGGCAACAAAGGGGACCCTTACAAGGCCACCCGTGGCTCCTGGGCCTGGTGGTGCATGCAGGGGGACACATGTTGTGCCCCCTGGATTTGCACCCCCAGTTTCTGCAAGGTGTGGCATGCATGTCACACAGTGCAGGAACGTGCAGTCAGCACTCTCACAGTGGTGGTCTGCATGTTAGGCTGTCCCATGAGCATAACTGACCACCGCCATCAGACCGCTGTTGCAACACCCGCCGAACATGGATCACACTCGTAACCTGGCAGGCGCACAACGGCCTTGGTGGTCCTCCAGCAGATGGTGCGGTGGTGGCACCGCTGGAGTACCATCAAAGTCGGAATAAGGCCCGTGGTGTACTGTATGGGCAACAACATTTTCTTAATGGCTCATATATGATTTGATGCTTTGGCAAATATTACTCGGCATACTGTGGCACTGAAGGATTGGAATACTTCATTAATTCCCCTGCAGAACTGCTTATAAATCCTGAAGTAGTTTAACCAATTTATTTGGAAAATGTGGATAAGAAATGCATACTTTAGCCACATTTTCCCATCCTTTCACCATGTATGTGGGATGGAAAACTCTGCAAGTCTCTCTAAGGAAGACCAGGCTAACATATTATTTTTATGTAAATCCTTTATCAAATTGCTCATTTTTATTTCCCCTTTTAAATAAGGATAGATTTGTCTAGGCACAGATAGTAGAATTGAGCCAGTTTGCATAATGACCAACACCTGCAAATAGTTTCCAATGAGATGTATTGTTTGAAAATTGGCTTACTACCTATTCATTGTGGGTATGCTGAAAACTGAATGTCACAATTCTGTTGCTTAACAAGCGGCCCTTATTTTGTATTATGAAAAATGTGTTGCTTGGCCGACATTTCAGGACCTTGTTTCATTTGTATATTTTCAAGATCCTTTCTGGGTGACCTCAACTGAAAGTTCAGTGAAATATTTTAAGAAACACACACTGAGGAGCAAATTTCCGCGTGGCATCACAAACTACAACTGCAAGACTATATTACACGTGGGCAAAAAAAACAGTCCAGGTTGGGCAAAACAAATAGTCCAGTTTATTTAAACTCTCTCTATTCTGTCGTTATTGCTCATTGTTTCCTTTTTTTAAAAAACCTCTAAGTTTCTCGTGGTGTTGGATAGAAGAAATGCCTCAGCCACTGTCCAGCAGTTTAACCTACATCTTCAACTTGGCCTTGCTCACCCTCACGCCTTTAAAAACTGAAGTGCAAATCTGTGTTCTAACTTGCTCCCATCGCTGTCAGCATGTTTTCCTGTTGTCACCTGCAATTGACTGGTCATCCTCACCCTTGCACACCAATTGTAACAGCTCATTGACAGATCAGTGACCCAGCCGGACCTGATAATGGAATCCTATTGATTTTTGTGAACTCAGCACATACGACTTTGGAGAGCAATAAAAATCATCAATTGTCCGGACATCTAAAGGCCCAGCAGAATAGGTTTCTAATGGATTCTTCAGCCAATTTGGGGAAATTCTTGAAATAACGATAAGCTATTGTTTTCAATCCAAATACTATCAAATATTTGATTGGTGAATCGTATCCATCCGACAATATAACATAGATCTAGCCACTTGTGGCTTCTGAAACACTTTAAAATAATAAATGAAACACAGAAATATTGAACAATGCAATAATCGTGCTAAAAATGTACATAAAATCATTTTACCCTTGTCCCTCAATAGCGACATTTCAATATACAAACTAGCAAAGTATGGCAAATGTAAGTTGATTTGTTACTAAAACAAATGCAATAAAAAAACAGAGATTGCCAGTTTCCCAAGAAAGTGTGACACCAAGCCAATTTTTAATGACTTTCCCAAAGAGCAGCAAAAAAAGCTCAAGTTGAAAGAAAATTCCAGAGTAGTGGGGCAGCGGTTGAGAAAGTCTGATATATAGTCATACTGCTTTTTGCCTCTGGCGATAGTGATCTCAGAGTGCCTTCTGAGACCCCGGCAGTGGTGGTTACCTTTAAAGTCAGAGCATTCCATCTGGGGTTGTAGGACACTCTAGGGGGAATACTACCAAAAAAGGACATGTAATGTTGCAAGTAACCTCAAATTCAATAACATAACATTGCATGATGAGATGTGCTGCTGATAAGACTATCCTGCAATCATAGCTGGTCTATGATGATGTCATAAGAAGTTACATTTGTCATTCAGTAGCTTCTCACTTATGGTCTGACATACTTCATGTAAAATTCTCCTAGTTGTAACTTCCCTTCTTCAGTAGAGGTAGGGCATATTTTTTGTTATGCCAGTGTAATTTGACATAATTACAGGCATTTGGCATAATGAAATTTGCACGTAATGCCTGAGATTAGGCCACGCAACTTAATGAGAAATGTAAAAATCCTACTGTGAGAGCATAGGAACAATGTGATCGGCACAAACACAACCTGCATTTTCCAAATGCCTGCAGCAGTTCTTAAACACAGGCACCTAAAAACAACTCAAAAGTACATTTTCAAGTCAGATTTTTACCCGACCAGATATTTTGAGTAATTTTTTTAGCATGAAACACATTTGTTTTTTCTAACAGAAGTGCCATGGAGATTGGGAGGCCACTGTACATACAGCAGCAACTGCCCCTCTTGAAGGCCCCCCCCTCTGGCTTCGTCAACCCTTAATCATTTTGGATCTGGATTTTGGATGGAAATTGTCGCCCCTTTTTTGTCTGCAATCTCTGCTTCATCCGCATCCTTAAAATCTTTATGCTTTGTGAAAAATCATATCTGTTTAATGAAAATTTTAGCAAAATGTTTGTTGTTTGAGGGAGGTAAGGCACCACTATTTGTGTTCTTTTTTTGGATTTTTTTTATTTTTGTTATTATGTTGCTGAATGGCCAAAAGTTTGGACTAGGGACCCTTGTGAGATTAAACTTTTTGAATGGGAGGGATCAGAGGTTATAAATACCTTTTCCCCATTTCCTTGTACGGTTTGCGAGTTGTGTGCAGATTTCTCATGAAAAATGTAGGTTAATTTTTTGTCTGCATGTGCCTGTTTGTGGGTAGGGTATGGGTGGCTCCTGGAGTACATAGCCAAACATTTTCCATTTGCTTTCAGCTATCTTCTTCCCCATGTACATGAGCACAACCTTTTGTGAGTTTGTCTACAAGTGAGATCAGTGACTACTGTGTTTTTCTGAAACTTTTAAATGTATTTTGGTTAGAAAATTGATGTTGCCCTGGACTGTTTCTGGTTGGGGAATTTGTTGGGGCGCAGGAAAGGGCTCCAGGCAGGATGAAGCAGATGTTTACTTTGTTCTTAATTATCCAAAAATCAGATAATTCACAATCATATTGCTACAGCAGACAAGAGTACAGCAGAGAGATTTGGAGTTTTCTCCGCCTCATGCCCGAGGGTTTTGTGAACTTACTAAAGTGAAATGTTTCTTTAAGCCCTCGGCATATGCCAAGGAAAATGTCTTACTTTTTGTGAATCAGGCCCACCATGCTTTTAATCTTGTAGCCAAATACCATGGGCTCGATTTATCGACAGTAATAAATCTGCACTCTTAGATGTACTTCCGAAAATGGACGTACATTTACTGCTGTATGCAATTCATAAACATTTCCAGTAGCATGGCTGGGACTCTGTGCCAGTTGTAGGTTTCCAGGGTGCTATCAGTATTGTCATGAGACTTTTTTTACACTGTGTATGCTCAAAAGGAGGGCTTGCAAAGCACAGTAAAAACCTGCATCAGGCTAAGTCATCATCGATGTGGGTTTCACATTTCACTTTCTTTTATTTATTTCTCCACTGGGAAAGCATTTTCCCTGAGCAAAAATCCCTTCTCCTGCACCCCCCACAAAGTAGGTGGTATTTAGTTACCCTTCTCTCCCTTAAAAGAGATTTACTCCAGAATTCTGCAAGAAAAAATTTCTGTCAATTCCCTAGTGGAATAGCTTTGAAGACGAATTTGTGAATGCTACTAACTCAGAATGTGTGCATGTTCGTAAACTGACAAAACAAACCCTGTCCTGATCTGCCCACTCCCTATTCCATTGCTTGGAATTTACACTTCTATAATTGTAGTCAAGAAATGCACATCTACCTGTTGGGCATCATTTTGAGGATATGTGTCAGGTGGAAATTTAAAAATAGCTTTGGGAATCAGGGGCTGCATTACAGATAGTGCCCTGGGGTCACAACGGGTATGTGCACCCGCTTTGTGCACCCTCGTGGCATTTTGATATTACAGAAGAGGCCTCAGAAGGTTGTGCGGCTACTTCTGTAGCAAAAGTAGTGCTGGTACACATTTAGTGCTGGCGCTATCTCAAGAGGGTGTTCCCTCACTTGCATGGGGGCATGGTGCCATGCAAATGAGGGAATCGCTTTGCCTCCCCACCTGCGCTAAACAAGCTGTCAGGAGGCACACATAAAGGTGGTGCACTTGCAGGGCACCGTCTGATTGCAGCCCTCTGGAGGGGGAAAAGGGGTGCCAAGGACCACCACCCATCCCCTTGGAAGGTGGGTTCAGTGACTCACTGTACCCACCTGCAAAGGAATCTCTAATCCCTCTTTAAAGTCCAAGTGAGTTGCCATGTATCACGGAATGCATTGAAGCAGCCACTCTGTATGTCACTTAAATGTGCAGCCCCCAGGGAAGCACAAGTTCACAGATGCCCTGTGGGCAGGCCATTCACTGAAATAGGCGCACTTTGCCTTTTTGCACCCGCACACCTATTTAAAGGTGCGCTGTGGCGCAAATAGTGAAAGTGTGTCGTATATGTAATATGGTCCCAGATGACCAATTCGCTGATAAAAAGTATGTTTTTCTTTCAGTGAAAGTAAAGTCCAAAATCGCAGTCAGTTGGTCCAATAAATAAGAAGTCCAATATTTTGAATCCAAGTCTCTTTATTTCGCAAGTCGAAATCCTCAATAATATGTAGTAGGTGACATCATTCCCAACACCTGTTTTGTTGCTCAAGTGACTTCCTCAAGGCTCTTGCTATAGTAAAGATCGCAAGAAAGGTCTATCAGGAACCAGTGAATCAGTCTTGAACTCCCAATAACAATCCAATTAGAGAGTACTAAGTCATCAGCAAGCAACGTCTATATTTGAAAGCTTTCTTGGGGCTATTGAGTACATGATCTTATTTAGCAATTGACAACTTCGGAACATTGGAAATTGGGGAGTCTGTATATGTTGACTCACTCACTGATATCAACTGTTTCACTTCATGACAGAAATTACTCTCCGTTTGGATTCTTATTGTTCACTGGTCCCAGACTGGCCTTTTTTACAAACTTTACTATATAGCAAGAGCCTTGAAGAAGTCACTTGGGTGAAGAAACACATGTTGCCTGTGCTGTATGATGTCACCTACTAATTTTGTCGAAGATTTCGACTTGCGTAATAAAGAGACTTGGATTCAACATATTGGATTTCTTACTTATTGGAACAACTGACTGCGGTTTTGGACTTTTCTTTTCTATGCCGCGAGTTTGATTACATACGAAGTGCTGTGATATCTTTCTGCATTAATTTGTAGCAAAATAGGGTGTTTGAATGTGTTATGTTTGTTGCACAATAATGGACAGAGTTAACAGGAACAGATCTTGGTAGGCAGCATAATTTGCGAAGGCATCTAAATATGAACCATTTTTTGCATTTGTACATTTGAGTGTACTATATTTATACATACCCGGTTGCTATTTGCATGTTCATGCTAAAATAGTTTAATACATGTACAGATGTTATGAAGGAAAGGCTTCCAATCAATGAGCGAACTTTGGCTTCCTCGATCCTGGATTTTGCCAAAACTTCATAAATAAAGTTGTTAAAATAAGAGAGGTTTTCAACTTTAATTTGCGCAAATCCATTCTGAACAAGTGTTTTCCTTTACACGTTTCTCCATCTGCTCTTGTGCAAATTATATTTCTGTAAATCTCGCTCCTATTTTAGAATCAGCTGCTAAAGATGCAAGAAATGTACATGCCCTTGTGCGTATTTCTTTCTCTACATCTAAAATGTATAACTCAAACAATTGTCTTTCCTCCCTTGTTTAGGAAGTTGAAGGAGCGAAGCACAGGCTTCCTCTGTCTTTGCCTGGTGGACATTTTAAATAGAGCACACCCCAGTCCTATTTGGGTTAATCTTGCATTCTGCATTCTACTTAAGTGGATAATGAATATTGTTCTGTGATTAATTAGGAAGTATTCTGAAAACCACCTTCGAATTCCACGTGGTCACACATCATCTACTCAGCTCTGCTGCGGGAGTTGCCAGTAGGTGCCTCATATCTGAAGACCCTCAAAACTGTGCAGATGTCATTATGAACAATTTGCATTTCCTTCTTATTTTATTTATCTCAGAAGGCTGCACAAGTGAACCAAGTATGCTGGGATTTGAACACAGCAGCCTCAGGTGAAGCAGATGTTAGAAGTGGATGCCCTAGACAGCAAAGCTACCCTGCTGGAACTAACACATGCGTAGAAACTAACAAAGAACATTTATTTTTCAAAAATATGTGTAACAAATGTCTGATTTACTTATGCTTATATTTCTCAGTCATGAGCAGAGAATGCAATATTCTGGCTTCTTAAATGCATAAACTTCGTGATTCTGGGAGCATTTTCAGCTTCATTTAAAGTGTTCAGTCATGAGAGCCAGAGACAATCAACTTCAAGTCCTAATGCTGCTTAATATTGGGCCCTCATTAGCAGCAACCCAGTTAAGAGGGATAATTGCTGTTACCACACATATCAGACTGAATAGTTATGGAATAAATATCAGCAGGTCAAACCTGCCAATAAATATTGGAGGGAAATGCCCAGTATTTAACAGAAAATGTTGGAGCAGAACGCATATTTTTTTCATACATTGATGCCACTTTGGAGTGTAGAAGCTTCTTCACACAACATTTTATTTTTCTCACAAAAATACTTAGAATCTATGCATACGCGTTCATTCATAGGGGTTATTTAAGTCTTCATCCATTAGTCTGTTGTAAGGTCATTCAGATTTTGCTTCAGCCCACCTCAGTATGCAATGGGTGAGCCAGCTTCAGATATTGACTACCCAATCTGTGGTGAAGGGCATTTTGCCCGTTCAAAATGAGATAATCCCCACAGTAAGTAGTACATATCTGTGGCAAGGCTTGTTGGACAATTGTTTTTGATCTCATGTTTTTTTACAAGGGCACAGCATCTCTGCACTGGCTGCTACCAGCCACTGGTACATCATAGTGTGCCCCATCCCTCTCATACTTTATTATTATTTTACCATTCCAGCATGGTTATAATTTTTTTACCATTCCAAGATGGCTAAACGTGATAAAAAAAGTATGCCAAAACCATTCCAAGAACTCTGCGTGTCCATGTGCATGCAACTGCATGCATGCACAGGTGACCATCTTGGAATGGTTTAATAAAGTATTAAAAAATTGAAGCGGCTAGCCCTTGCATGCATGTGTGTCCATACATGAGAGTGATCTTATCTAGGTCTGGCTGGAGAACACAGGGGCATATTACCAACCTACAGCGATATTTATCGCTAAGTAGGGTTAGCGGTAATATTTTTATCGCCACCCTTCACCTGTTTTTATCTCTGAGATAACTTGCTATTAGCAAGGTTTATCTCAAAAGCGATAAAAATCAGGCGAAATGCGTGAATATCGCTGTCAATACAGCGATATTCACGCATTAGCGTGACAATGCTCTTAGCAATGTTATCCACCTCCCATTGGATAACATGGCTAAGAACTGGTCAGGGCAGGTGTTAGCTTTTAGAGATATTCGCGCTTAGCGCGAATATTTCCAAAACTACGCCTGTGTTGATCATAGGCGATAGCGATGTTAGCGACTGTTTTCAGTCGCTAACATTTTGACACGCCCACTTTGCATGTCATTAGCGATAAATATCGCAGGCATGCAAAGCGGGCCCCAAAATGCTCGCTATCGCCTACAAGCTGTCGCTAACTGGTGTTAGCAACAGCTTGGTAATTGGGCGAGAAAATTATCGCCGCTTTAGCGGGAAAAAGTCCCGCTAAAGCGGCAATAAGGGCCCTTGGTAATATGCCCCACCATTCATTACAATATGTATAGAGTTGGCTTTGTGTCCACCCAGAAGAGAATTCCTCTATCACCTCATTCTTTTAGCTGCTTGGCGTATCATTCTGCCTCCTATGTAGGGCTTGCATTACATCGCATGAGGGATTATTTTACATGTCAAACCTGCACGGACTCATCACACATTAAACTCTTTATCTCATAGATGCATTCTGTGTAGAAAACAATTTTTCAATGCACCAGGCTTTTAATATTTTACTCTGAACTCAAAATGTAAAGCAAGCTTTTGGCTTTGCTAATGCTGGTTTTAGTTCAATCACCCACTTATACTTCTGTTATAAACGTTTTTCCTCTCTATCTCATTTCTGCCTATGATTTCAGAATGAAAGAACATTTTAGTGGTTCATCCTGCTCATAAAAAAATGTTGTCCATTCATTGGCTCATTTAAGTATTCTTTTGAAATCTCAAATCCGGTGCATATTTCACCTTAGCAAGTTACGTGTTTACACATTGTGTCACAAGGCTTCTTAGTCAAGAGCATGTCTCTGTAACAGACATTTTGTTTTTGGCAATCCCTTTGGCTTGTTCTTGTTTTGTTAATGGCGCAGTAGCTATACATTGAGCACTCTGGTGAGTTTGACTGTAAAAAATATGTGTTTGACCTGTTTTTGTGGAATTAGGATGGCACTACAACTAACTAGGTAATCACCAAATGTCTGGTAAGAGTATACAGAGCTATGAGTGGTAGCAAGAATACAATTGATTCTTAATGCCTTACATTTAATTTATCCATGAAGTGGCCGTACCAGTAGTAGTTATGGCAGTGCAGCCTGGAATACCAGAGTAGGATGGGTATAGATGTTCACCTACAAGAATGAATGCCATACTTGCAATTAAGTCATCAGAATGCTCAAGAGCCCAAAAGACATGAAGCACAGTGTATAGTCATCCAGGCTTTCAATTTCAGCAGCACAATATCCAGTCTGCTTATCTCACTACTTTAGAAAAAAAGGGCTCCAAGTTCACACTTAGGGGCCGATTACGATATCATTGGGAAACCCTTCCGACCGAATCAGTTTCTGAATCATTTCTGAACTAAATGGGTTTTGCAAGTCTGACTGACCGATTGCGATGATTCCCTAAATCGTCCGGTCAGATTCCCATTGACTTCAATGGTAGCCTGTGTTCCGAACGAGAGCACAGGCTCCCATTGACAAAAGAGGTTGTTGGGGAAAACCTTGCACCCTGTGTCGGGCACCACATGGTGCCTGCCACACTGTGCATGCATGGGAAGGGATGACCCATGGGTACCCTCAAGGGCCTGATTCGGAGGTCCCCGGGGGAAGGGGGGGGGGCAGCTATGGGCACCCAAAGTCAGATTCCGACAGCCGATCCATCTTGTAACAACTGATTTGGAAAGGCTGTCCGAATCTGACATCCTAATCACTCAGCTGGACATGCGGTCCGTAAACCGCTACGATTTGGCTCAGACAGTCCGAACGCTCTCCAGCCATCGCAATCGATCGTTGAGAAAAGTGTCTGAGTCGGTCGGAAAGGCGGGTTCCGAATCAGATTTGGACGAATCGAATACCATTCGGAACCTTTCCAGAAGATATTGTAATCGACCCTTCTGATCAATGACACAATATCGTTGACAAAAATATTGTGTCAATAATATAACACCGGTGGTCCTGCATGCATAATCAATCAATCAATCATAGCATTTGTAAAGCGCACTACATACCCATGAGGGTCTCAAGGCGCTAGGGGCGGGATGCTGCTACTGTTCGAAGAGCCAGGTCTTGAGGAGTCTCCTGAAGGTTAGAAGGTCTTCGGTCTGCCATAGGCGGTTGGGGAGGGTGTTTCACGTCTTGGCGGCAAGATGGGAGAATGATCTGCTGCTGGCGGTCACTCTTCGGATGCGGGGGATGGTGGCAACAGCGTGGTCTCTGGAGCGGAGCTGGCGGGCGGGAGTGTAGAGGCTGAGTCGTCTGTTGAGGTACGCTGGTCTGGTGTCATGGAGTGCCTTGTGTGCGTGGATGAGGAGCTTGAAGGTTATCCTCCTGTTGATGGGGAGCCAATGCAGGTCTTTCAGGTGGGGTTTAATGTGGCTGCAGCGGGGGATGTCGAGGATCAGGTGAGCGGTGGCGTTCTGCATGCGTTGGAGTCATTTTAGGAGTTTGGCTTGGGCTCCTGCGTAGAGTGTGTTGCCTTAGTCCAGTCTGCTGCTGACGAGGGCCTGGGTGACCGTACTTCTAGTTTCGGTGGGGATCCACTTGAAGATCCTGCAAAGCATGCGGAGGGTGTTGAAGCAGGATGTAGCGATTTCCTACCCATGTGCCCACATCCTATCCCATCCTTGCACCATTTCTAGAGTAATTCCTCATTTGAGAGCGCATAAATGTGGCTGGGTCTACCACTACCAGCAGGCCATGGGGCGAGCCAGAGTGAGGCACAGGGCGGTCTTAATATAAGCACCTCCTCCACAATGGGAAGGTGCTTGACAATCTACTCTTCGTTTTTGAATGGCGGATGGTGTGTCCTTGCCGGATCCCAGCGTGAAGATTGCAGCCTTGGATATCGTTGAACTTTGTTCCTGCTCGTGTTTCAGCGATTTCAGCCCCTCCGGAGGTTGCTCCTTTGTATTCAGGTATTCACGGAAAGAGCACGGGCTCCCCTCCTACGCATTCAGAAAGTGTTCACTTTGTTAGACGAGCCGCGGTAACTTTAAACGCACTGTGCGCGTTTAATTTGTTGCGCGGGTTCGGAATAGAAATTGCGTCGTGTATGCGTCTGATATTTAAAGATGTATACTCTGCAATTCTCTATTCAGCAGTCTTTTTTGGGTCTCTGACACTGGGTGACGTGCATTATCTGTTTCAGCGCCTCGCAGCAGCAACTGCCTACTTCAGATGAAACGGAAAGCCCAGGCATAGACTGCTCTCCTTTTTACGCTCTGCTCAGTACTTTGCAAGGCCATATTTATTTGACATTATACATTATACCCAGTTTTGTTTTCCACAATATTGAAGCAGTACCTTCAGATAAGACCTGGTGTTGTGAGAATTAACAGCACAAGCCACTGGGGACGTTTATATTCGTATCATATTTGGAAACTTGTTCTAGTACCTTCTCCTTACGATTTTCTCCAGCATTGGATGTACTTTATTACGCTGCTTTATTTCAGATGTCTACTCCTGCAGGGGAAAATGAAATACTCTTTTCTACCCTGAACAGTGTAGGCATAGAAACATTCATTCCAATTCCAAGCTGTATAGATATTATGGTGAGTAGAATAGAGTGACAAGTGTTAGAATTATGTTTTAGTAGGAGAAGAGCATACATCATTCCTGCTGTCTTGTCATCCTGTTCTGCAGTGAGTTTCAGCCTTCCTGGTTGCCGTGCAGTATCTCAGACCAGACCTTGATGGGACCACAGCTATTACAGCTAGTTTATTATTTTATCCACTTCCCTTTTCCCCTGGGCACAATTTCACACAGAAGGATTGCCTTCCTCTGCTGGGGGTTGTGTTAGGGGGAATTTGGGGAATATCTTCTATCCACATCTCTGCTGGTCACAAGTAAAAGGTTAGTGGCATTTCCATTATTCTTGCGCTACTGACGATCCCGACACAGGAGGAGGAGACGGCGTTGACCTGCTTTGTCATGGAGAGTGTGGAGTCAAGGATGACCCCAAGGTGTTGTGCGTGGTTGGTAGGTGTAGGGGGTGCTCCTAGTGCCGTAGGGCACCAGGAGTCGTCCCAGGCAGAGAGGATGGAGCAGAGGATGAGGACCTCCGTCTAGTCCAAGTTCAGCTTCAGTCGGCTGTTCCAGTTGGCGACGGCCTTCATTCCTTCATAGAGGTTGGTTTTTGGGGTGTGGGAGTCCTTGGTGAGCGAGAGGATCAGCTGGGTGTCGTTGGCGTAGGAGATGATGTTTAGGTCGTGCAGTCGGGCGACGTGGGCCATGTAGACATTGAACAACGTTGGGCTGAGAGATGAGCCTTGGGGTACGCCGCAGATGATCTTGGTGGCTTCGGAGCAGAATGGGGGATGCGGATTCTCTGGGTTCTCCCGGAGAGGAAGGAGGTGTTCCAGTCCAGGGCCTTCTCTTGGATTTCGGTGTTGTGGAGGCGTGGTTTTAGTGTGCCGTGGAAGACTGTGTCGAAAGCGGCTGACAGGTCCAGGAGGATGAGGGCCGCGGTTTCTCTGTTGTCGAGCATGACCCTGATGTCATCGGTGGCGGCGATGAGGGCAGTTTTGGTGCTGTTGTTGCTGCGGAACCCTGACTGGGGTGGGTCCAAGATGTTGTTCTCTTCAAGGAAGCTGGTCAGTTGTTTGTTGATGGCCTTTTCAATCACCTTCGCCGGGAACGGGAGCAGGGAGATGGGTCGGAAGTTCTTGAGGTCCTTGGGGTCCGCCTTGGGTTTCTTTAGTAATGCGTTGATCTCTGTGTGCTTGCAGCCCTCCGGAAGGTCGCTGTCTTGAAGGAGATGTTAATGGTTTTCTTGAGGTGGGGTGCAATGGTACTGCTGGCTTTGTTGAAAATGTGGTGTGGGCAGGGGTCTTCCGGGGAACCGGAGTGGACTGTGTTCATGGTGTCATCGTCGTTGATGTTGGTCCAGGCGAGCAGGCGGTTGGTGTGGGTGGTGGTCGTGGGAGCAGGGGTGTTGGCTGTTGCCGGGGTGGTGGCGGTGTCAAAGCTGTCATGGATGGATGTGATCTTGCGATGGAAGATGGTGGCCACCGAGTCGCACAGGTCTTGTGATGGTGGGATGTCATTGGTGTTGGAGCTGGGGTTGGAGAGTTCTTCACGATGCTGAAGAGCTCTTTGCTGTTGTGTGCATTGTTGTCTAGGCGGTCTCTGAAGGTGGTCCTTTTGGCGGATCTGATGAGTTGGTGGTGTCGGCGGGTGGCGTTCCTGTGGGCTGTGTAGCTTTCCGGTGTTCTTTCGCGGGTCCAGTTTTTTTCTAGTTTTCTGCAGGTTCACTTGGAGGACGGGAGGTCTTTGGTGAACCAGCTGGCTCTCTTGCTGGTGTGGGTGTTGTTTTTTTTTTTAGTGCGGCGAGGTTCATTGATCCATTGTTTGAGGTTGCTGGCTGGGGCGTCGGGGGTCGGTTGAGTCTGTGGGTGGGCTCTGGGTGAGGGCGGTGGTTAGCTGCTCCTTGGTGATCTTGCCCCAGCTGCGGCAAGGCATCTGCTGGGTGCGATGGTGTGTGGTGGGTTTCTGGAAGGTGAAGTGGATGCAGCGGTGGTCGGTCCAGTGGAGTTTGGTGGTGCGGTCGAAGAAGACATGGGTGCTCGCTGAGAAGATGGGGTCAAGCGTTTGGCCGAGGGAGTGTGTGGGTGCTGTGACCGAGGTTGCCGATGTAGTCGATCAGGGTGGAGGAGTTGGCGTTGTTGTTGTTCTCGAGGTGGAAGTTCAGGTCCCCGAGGAGGATGTAGTCCATGGCGGGGAGGGCGTATGTGCTGACGAGGTTGGTGATGGAGTCGCTGAACTGCAGTCGGGGTCCAGGGGGTCTGTAGATGAGGGTGCCTCTGAGGGGGTGTTGGGGTCGGTGTGGATCTGGAAGTGCAGGTGTTCGGCGGTGCAGAGGGTGTCATCGGCGTGTGTTGAGATTTTGAGAGTGTTTCTATGGATGATGGCAATTCCTCCCCCTATTCCATTGGTGCGGTCCAACCTGAACTAATCAGTCATCCTGAACGGGGGCAGGGGTAACATAGTATGCATTGTATTGTATATGATTTTTGTAGAGCGCAACTATCACCCAACGGGTATCTTGGCGCTGTAGTACATGAATCCTCAACAGGCAGTGGAGGGAGAAAGCAGGTGTAAACTAACAGGGCAACTCCAAAGCTGTCAGGTTCTATGGAACAGCCATGTTTTGATCTTCTTCCTGAACTATAGAAGATCATGTAGCTCTCTAAATTCCAAAGGGAGGCTGTTCCAGAGCTTGGCAGTGGCCGAGCTGAACGCGCTGCCTCCTGACTTAGCCCATCAAATTTTCAGGACTTTCACCAAACAGGCGGTGGCAGAGCGGAGTCACCTTGTTGGAGTGTACCATGTGAAGGTCTCTTGAAGAGGTATGGGTCCCAGGCCATGAAGAGCCTTAAAGACCAAACACAGAGACTTAAACTGGACCCTTTGCATTATAGGCAACCAATGTAGCTCTGAAAGGGTCAGTGAACCTGACGAGCGTCGTGGTTTCATCAGTGCCAATTTGGCCACCACGGTTTGAACTTTTTGCAGGCGCTCAATCAAGCATTTGGGGGCCACTAACAGTAGAGCATTACAGTAGTCATGTTTACTACTGAGGATGTATAGATGAGGCAAATGTAATGTACAGCATCAGATGTAATGCAGTATGTATAACTGATGCCAATGTACTGTACAACGACTGTATTTCTCTTTTTTCTGTCCTATTCTTCTTCGGTTTCACCACAAATTTGTCTGTCCTTTCCCTCTTACATCTCTTTCGCTCTCAGAAAAACAAACAATAGGGGATAGCTATATATACACCAATGTGTAAACGACTAATACCCACTCTTGGCGAACCCTGCAACAGTGGTTGTGATTGTATTCTTTTTAAAATGAATAAAAAATAAATAATAATTATTTGCCACAATATTGTATTCCTATACCTATAATGCTAATGACAAAAATATTGGAAAAAATATCATGGACAGTAATAGCATCCAAAAACATACAAAGATATATAGTTTTTCAAATATATAAACAGTTTAAAATAGTAAATGTTGAGTATTATAATTAAAAAATGTATATAAAATAAAGCAAATAAATCCACTCATTATTTAATATTATATGTAAATATCGTTGCTCCTTTCCCTTCAAAAGTCCTGCGCACTCGTGGGCGGGTGCTGTCAGCGGCTTGAAGGACGCCGCTAAACACTGCGCTCTTCACAATCCCAGGATCCCAGGAAGGAAATGACAGCACTCGGGGGGTATCTTCCTCACACAGTAGTTTTATTCACACAAGCACGCCACAGACGCGTTTCAGCACTTGGCCTTCGTCAGTGTGTGTGTTTACACATAGAAAAACCGGTTTACTTAATATAGGTCATAAGGTACAAAGGTTACACCTCCTGGTCGATATCGACAGAGGACTACAAATCTCCCAGGACACTCCATCTTGGAATGGTAATTATATACATGTATATACACATCTATAAACACATTATCAACAACATCTGATACATGTTCTTAACGTATTCCTACCTATGGATAGGTAAATGTGCAAGTAAGGGGAGAACGGTTGTGTGTTATTAATAGATTTTAAATACACTGTTTGATATAGCCGTGGATCGGCAATGGTCCTCTTAAACTAATAGGAGGTGACATACTATATACAACCTATGTACACAATATTTACACTATAATTACTAAGGTGTGCCCATGTCAAGACAACTAATGAGAGGCGTGAGGAGCCCGAAACACTGTGAAGATGTGCCAGTACAAACAATCTGGTTAATGTTAATATAATATGTCACCTGAGGATCAAGGAGCCCCCTGATCCGGTGAATCGTCCCTGAGTGACGACAGGAGGGGTGTGTATGTGACACTAATTCCATCCCATAGACTAAGTGAGGTCCATAAGTCTACAAACAGGAGTAACATGTTCTCAATTCATCTCAGTTATCTCCTCTTCTAGCTACATGACCACATACACTATATGTACACACCCATATATCCAAGTGACAATATATACAGTGCTAATTACAATTCATAATATTGTAATCCAATACGGATCCACAAGAACAGAGTACATATAGGCCTGAAAGCAATGAAATTACGGTTTGCCTAGATGAAAGACCATTTCCTCCCCGCTATTCATACCTTTTGGCCACTTCGTGGAGAGGTCTATAATGTAACGTGACTCAAGCCTGCGAAGACGTCGCAGTTGGTCACCCCCTCTAGCATTAGTTTTGATGGTATCTAGCCCAAAATACTGGAGCTGGCTGCGATCCCTATTGTGTTTCTCGGCAAAGTGCCGGGCGACCGGATATGCCTGGTCAGCCTTGTCAATGGCCCTTAGGTGTTCCAAGATTCGCAACTTAAGCATGTTGATGGTGCTCCCTATGTAGCGGAGGCCACAAGGGCAGACCAAACAATACACTGCTAGGGGAGTGCTGCAGGTTATAAACTGTTTGATATGCAGTTTCTTGCCTGTGTCTACGTTCTCCACTGTACGAACTCTCCTGCTTCCAGCGCAAGCTTTACACTTTCCGCAGGGAAAAAATCCACTCATCGATTTAAGAGTATTACTTTTCGGGAGTGGTTTTTCTAGGTGGCTGGTCACCAGATAATCTCTAAGAGATCTTGTTTTGTTGAAGGTTATAAGCGGGTGGATAGGTAGATCATCTTTGATGGTACTGTCAGTAGTGAGAATATGCCAATTTTTGCGCAGCATAGACCTGAGATCTTGTGCTCCAGCCGAAAAGGGAGTTATGAGTCTAAATTTCCCTTTTCCGTCATCACCTTCCTTGATGGCAGGTTTCGGGGTAATTAGGGAGTCTCTAGGGATAGCCCTTACTTTCTTTAAGGTGTTTCTCAGAATGGACTTACCATACCCTCTAGCCTCAAATCTCTTTACACAATCCTGTGCTGCCTTATCAAAGTCCTCTAATCTTGAGCAATTCCTACGGAGCCGGAGAAGCTCGCCGTAGGGAATGCTCTTGATCAGTTGGGGGGGATGGCTACTTCTGGCAAAAAGGGTAGAATTGCCTGCCGTTGACTTTCTGTGTAGAGCCGTATGGATCTGCTGGTCTGCTGTAAACACTTTCAGGTCAAGGTATTCAGCTGATGAATTGCTTACCGTCCCCGAAAAGTGTAGGTTATAGGCGTTCTCATTCAGTTGGTTGATAAAGGCATTTGCTGTTTCAAAGGAGCCCCGCCATACAATAAACAGATCATCAATGTATCTGTACCATCCCTCTGTCCTGCCCTCCACTCCGTCCACCATGCAGCTCCTGGGTACTTGCTCCTCCCACCAGCCCACGAAAAGATTCGCGTAGCTGGGAGCGAAGCAAGTACCCATCGCCGTCCCAGACACCTGTCTAAACAGTTGGTCCTCGAATAAAAATATATTATTGTTCAGACAAAAATCGATGAACTCGAGGATCATATCGTTGTGGATTGTAAACCTCAATTGTCTCAAGTTCAAAAAGTGCTGAACAGCTTCGAGGCCCTGTCGGTGGTCAATGACGGTGTACAGGCTTGTGATGTCAAGTACGATCAGCAGGCAGTCCTTGTCCCAGTTCACATTCCTTATAGAGTTCAGGAAATCCTTGGTGTCACGTACGTATGAAGGCAATGTGAGTACCAAGGGAAATAGAAATGTATCTACGAATCGGGACAAACTTTCAGTGAGGCTGCCAACTGAAGATACGATAGGACGGCCTGGGGGATGCAAGCTGTCCTTATGTAGTTTTGGCAGATGGTAGAAGGTAGGTATGAGGGGTTGAGATGTCCGGAGGTAGAGAAATTCATCTTTACTCAGCATATTTTGATTATGCCATTTCCCTATCAGTTGGTCATAGTTCCGTATACTTTCCAGGTATATCTCGTTAGTACACTTGACATAGAACTTGGTATCAGATAATTGGCGTAATGCTTCCAGTCTATAGTACTCTTTAGTGAGAATTACAACGTTGCCCCCTTTGTCTGAAGGTTTGATGATGATTTTATCATCCTTCATGAGATTTTGTAGGGCCATTTTTTGTTGTTCTGTGATGTTATGCTGTATAGGATGATGTCCTTTCCTATACCGCATCAGGTCTTGTGTCATGGCTTCGGAAAAGGCGTCGATGGCGTCCCAAGGCATCTGTGGAATAAATATCGAATGCGGTTTATAACCACTCTCTTCACGATCTTGTTCAATACCCAATGTGAGGGCTCTCTGTCCTCTATTCGAGATCTCAGATGGATCCTGTATGTTACCCTCTTCGCGTAGATTTTCTAGGGTTTCCAGAGCTTCGATTTCTCTGCCCACAAGGGCATCTGTTGCTGTTATTCTGGTCCCTGTGCCGCTTCTATCTTTCAGATGGGGCCGCAGCTTAAAATATTTGTGCAGCTTCAGCTTACGTGTGAATCTGAAGAGGTCTATCCTCGTTTGGGTATACTCGAGTGGTGTGCTGGGGCAGAAGGTAAGACCGAGGCTCAATAAGTTAGTTTCAGTGTCAGTTAAGATTTTTTCTGTCAGATTAACCACCGTTAGATTTTGACTGGTGGTCTCTGCTATCTGACTTACTTCTTGTTGCCTCGTGTCCGGTTGCTCCAGTTGTTGGACTTGGCTCTGCCCCTCCCTCTTCCCACGCCGTTTGCCGCCACCTCCTCTCCTTGTCCGCCTCTTTTTTTGGTTGTTTTTTGTGATTTCTCCGCCATGTCCGGTGGTTTTGTCTTGCCATCTCTTAGCCAAGTACCCTTGATGACGTCGTATTCTTGGTGAAAAGGAGTCTTCCCGCTTCCACTTGGCTCATTTGTTCGTGATTTCTGTCGCATCGTGAGCGGCAGCCTTGTGGTCTGTTGCTCGTCCCCTGATTCATTCTCCGTTACATCGGATTCGGACGTGACTGTTTCAGGTGTTGGGGTGGTCCTGGATTGCAGTGCTTGACGCGATGCATCGTATTTCCTTGCATACGTGAGAATGCGCCCTTGCTGATAATCATCCTGGTCTCTTTCATATTTTTCTTGTTTCCTCATGCGGATTTTCTGTTCGTATTTCGTGAGGCGTATCTTCATATCAGCCTTAAGTTTTAGCACTAGCTCCTTGTCGGGTTCTTCCTCCAGTTTATCTTCCAGATTCTTTATTTCCTCCAACGCCTTCTCGCGGTCGCTCCACGCATACTTGATAAGTATTTTGAGAGTTCCCTCCGTGTACGTCGCTGTATGTAATTCCCAGTCAGTAAGCAGCTGAGGATCAGGATTCTCATACGATGGCACGGTATGCACCCTTAGCCCCCGCGGTACTCTCTTCTCTTCCACATAGCTAGTGAGACTTGTGGCTTCCCACCATTTGCGGGTCTCGCGTTCGTGTAACCGCTCCAGCTTCACCATCATCTCGTTGATTTTCACTTTATGTGGATCTGTTACTGGCACATCTGTGTGTGCCCTTTCACGCCCTTCACGTTGCTTAAACATGTCCTTGGCCGCGGTGCGGCGTTCTGTTTCTGAAAACATTGTCCCGGTTATGCCACTGCTCTGCTTGTTACACTTGGAGCATGCGCAGTGGGTTGTAGGCTGCGCTTGTGTAACTGTGTGAGAATATCAGCCCCCCTGACGCTCTGCCCAAATGTCCGCTCCCTCATGCGAAATTCACACGTGTAGACAGGAAAGAATAAGTCGTGCGGATATATACACTCATATCTATACACACACACATATATATATGCTGAGGTGTGCCGTCTCCCCGACGAAATAAAATACACTGCTCACCTGCACTTGGGTCTCCTCTCTTCTTCTGCGCTGCGGTATCCAGGATTGGGCTCCAGGCGAGAGTAAGCAGGGACTGTTTCATATATATATATATATATATATATATTTTCAAACAATGTGGTCTGCTCACAGGATCGCTCCACAGCGGGTGCTGGCGTTGGGCCAAACCAATGGCCAAAAAGACAATTTTTTGCACAAAGGACGCCGCACACAGCAACTTCTTTTTATCGGTTTATTTCAGTGCCCAGTCTAACACCAACGCGTTTCAGCATGACGGCCTTGCTCACGGTAAGTGCAATTACTTTCTTGCAACTGTTTATACTTTCTTTGATTTCTACTATTCCCATAGACTTCTGGGATATGTAGTCCATGTTTACATACAAGAATACACTTTCTGTTAGACAGTGTTCTCAAAATTATTTCATGGGATATTTTTTCGCAATGTATTTCAACACAAGTGTGTATTTGATCAGACATGTTGCAAACTTTTCAGAAATTGATATTTTAAATGCTATTAATAACATTTCTCATACATGTAGCAGTGTTGCATTTATACATTTTTCAACTATTTTTGTGTATATGAGACCAGCTCATTGCAACTTGCATCTATGTATATGTCCTGCATTATGGTATAGTACCCATATCAATTTGCTTTCACATGATGGTTCCATGTTTCATGTCTTTATCTCTTGTGAGGGCAGATATTTTTTCAGGGCATTCTGTCTCTGCTTGTTACTCCAAGTGCACGTAAAGCTCCTCGTCGAAGTTCATGCCTCCAGGAATTTTGGTTCTTAATCTTATAATATACTTTGATTCCAGTTGTCGGAGTTTCTTTTTTCGATCTCCCATTCTCTCATGTTCCTCCACAGAGTCAATTGCAAAATAGGACATTTTTCTCCAGTCTCCCCCTTGGCAGATTGAAAGATGTTTCGCTGTGGCGTAAGCCATATCTTTATTTTTGACTGCCCTGATATGCTCCAGGATTCGTTTTTTCAGATTGCAGATTGTACTGCCTATGTAGAGCATTCCGCAGTTACACTGGATGGCATATACCACAAATTGCGTCGAGCATGTGATTTTTTTCTGAATTTCAATTACTCTTCCTTCTGGGTCTCTGATGTTTTTCTTATTAATGCCAATTTTACAGGCTTTGCAGACTTGACATTTGGTAAATCCCTTTTGTTGTTTTTCCAGCCAGTTTGGATTCTTACTCTTTTGTTGTTTGCTTTGGTTGAAGTGGCTCTGAACTATTTTGTCTTTTATAGATGGTACTTTTTTGAACGTGATCAGAGGATTCGGCCCCATTAGCTTAGCCATGTCTGTATCCTGTTTGAGGATGGGCCAGTATTTTTGTACTGCTTGACGTATTTTGTGAGACTCCTTGCTGTATGTTAGTATTAGTCTTGGAATTTGTTGAGTTTTTTTCTCCTCTTTTTGTTTCCTAGTTTTGTTTATTAGGATTTCTGTTCGTGATATTCTCTCAATCTTATTTGTAAATTTTTTTAGAACATGTTCACGGTACCCTCTTCCTCTTAATCTTTTTGTGCTTTCTGCAATTTCTTTTTTCACATTCTTGTCATCTGAACAGTTTCGTTTCATCCTCACGAACTCCCCATATGGAATATTCTGAATTACTGATTGGGGGTGAAAGCTCTTGGCATGTAAAATGCTGTTCGTTGCAGTCTTTTTCCTATACAGGGTTGTTTGTATCTGATCTTGTTCTATGTATACACAGATGTCCAGGAAGTCAATTTTTTGGCGACTCATTTTATAGGTAAAGGACAGCCCAATGTCATTGTTGTTTAGCTGATCAAAATATTTGACAAAGTCTTCCTTGGTTCCATTCCAAATTAGGAACAGATCGTCTATGTATCTGGTCCATAGTACGATTTTTTCTACAGCGTCGCTGTACTCTGTGTTCCAGGCTATCTCCTTCTCCCACCAACCCATAGTTAGATTGGCGTAGTTGGGGGAGAAAGCCATACCCATGGCACATCCGCATATTTGATGATAGATTTCATGGTTGAAGAAAAAGATGTTATTATTTAAGCACATTTTTATCATGGTTAACAACATCGCAGAATGTTCCAATTCAGTAATGCTCCTCTGTTTCAAAAAATACGCACATGCATTTAAGCCAATTGAGTGTTCAATAGACGTATATAGCGAAACAACGTCAATTGTGATCATTAGATACGATGAGTTTCATGATGTGTTTGAAAGAATTCGTAGGAAGTCTCCCGTGTCTTGGATATGTGAGCTAAGTGTAGCTACCATGGGAGCTAGATAGTGATCCACAAAAAATATCTGCCCTCACAAGAGATAAAGACATGAAACATGGAACCATCATGTGAAAGCAAATTGATATGGGTACTATACCATAATGCAGGACATATACAAAGATGCAAGTTGCAATGAGCTGGTCTCATATACACAAAAATAGTTGAAAAATGTATAAATGCAACACTGCTACATGTATGAGAAATGTTATTAATAGCATTTAAAATATCAATTTCTGAAAAGTTTGCAACATGTCTGATCAAATACACACTTGTGTTGAAATACATTGCGAAAAAATATCCCATGAAATAATTTTGAGAACACTGTCTAACAGAAAGTGTATTCTTGTATGTAAACATGGACTACATATCCCAGAAGTCTATGGGAATAGTAGAAATCAAAGAAAGTATAAACAGTTGCAAGAAAGTAATTGCACTTACCGTGAGCAAGGCCGTCAGGCTGAAACGCGTTGGTGTTAGACTGGGCACTGAAATAAACCGATAAAAAGAAGTTGCTGTGTGCGGCGTCCTTTGTGCAAAAAAAAAAATATATATATATATATATATATATTCACTGAAAAAACCATAGGTTTCAGGCACGTTCTAGTTAGAAATTAGCATTTAAAAAAACCTTTGAAATTCACTGAAAAAACCATAGGTTTCAGGGGTGTTATAGTTAGCTGGACATTTCACTCATACAAAATGATAGAAATTCCTCTGTTATAGTTAGTTGTGCTAACTATAACTTGCAACCCTGCAATGCCCTGCTGATGACATCACATATTACATCACTCATGACATGGTCAGTGACATCACTGATGACATCACTGATGACATCTCAAATGACATCACTGATGACATCTCAAATGACATCATTGATGACATCACTGATTGATGACATCATCCCTGTGATAAATTGATGCATCTTCTCACACCCTAATATAACCTTTGATACACCCCTTAAACCTATATTTTTTTCAGTGAATTTCCAAGGTTTTTTTAAATGAGAATTTCTAACTATAACATGCCTGAAACCTATGTTTTTTTCACTAAATTTCAAAGGTTTTTTTAAATGCTAATTTCCAACTATAACGTGCCTGAAACCTATGGTTTTTTCAGTGAATTTCCTAGGTTTTTCAAATGCTAATTCCTAGCGATGCCTACAGAGGTAGGACATGTGAAGAAAGAAGAAAAAACGCACAGCAAGAAGCAAAAGAAACACAGAAAGAAGAAACAGAAGTCCACAAAGACGAAGAAAAGTACAGGAAGAAGCAAGACATGTGCAGAAAGAACCAACAGAGGAGAGAAAGAGGCCTTGTTACAAAATCATCCTGTGCCCACAACTTTTTCAGACGGGCACTGGTGGTAATTAACTCTGACTAACCAGGCCTAGAGCCAGTGGTATGCTAAAATACACTTAGAATACTGTGAAAACACCTACATACACTAGGGAACACTATGCATTGGGGTACCCATGTGATTAGCATGACCTCCTCTGTAAGGCCCTAGTACATATTAGGGCAGGGGGATTAAAACTACCTCTTAAAACGCGCTACGGGTGCATATGCACCATGGTGAAGGGAGGGGGGGCCTGAGGTGACGTGTGCAAACACACCCTGTGGCTGTTTTAAGTTGGGAGATTAAGTCCCCTTGAATCCTGACAGTCCCTGGGGTCCAACTAGCCGACCAGGTACCTCCAGTAAGCGCACAGACCTCCATTGCAGAGATGTAAAAAGGGGCGCGGTCTGGACCACCTCTCTGCAATGCAGGCCTCTGGCACTTACTGGAGGTACCTGGTGGGTTAGTTGGCCTCCAGGGGCCCTCAGGATTGAAGGGAAATTAATTCCCCAACTTAAAAGGCGCCACAGGGCTTGTTTGCACACATCACCTCAGGCGCGCCCCCTCACTTCACCACTGTGGAAACACACCCCGTGGCATGTTTTAAGTTGTGGGATTAAGTCCCTTTGAATCCTGAGGGTCCCTGGGGTCCAACTAGCCCACCAGGTACCTCCAGTAAGTGCCACAGAGCTGCGTTGCAGAGAGGTGTAAAAAGGGGCATGGACTGGACCACCTCTCTGCAACGAAGGCCTCTGGCGCTTACTGGAGGTACCTGGTGGGCTAGTTGGCATCCAGGGGCGCTCAGGATTGAAGGGGAATTAATTCCCCAACTTGAAACGCGCCACAGGGCGTGTTTGCGCACATGTCACTTCAGGCCCAGCCCCCTTCCTGCACAACTGTACAAACGCGCCCGTGGCGCGTTTTAAGTTGGGAGTTTAAGTCCACTTGAATCTTCAGGGTCCCTGGGGTCCAACTAGCCCACTAGGTACCTCCATTAAGTGCCACATAGCTGTGTTGCAGAGAGGTGGTCAGAGGCCACACCCCTTTTTACACCTGCCTTACCATTTAAGTGACAAGCGATCTATCAGAGTTCAACTGTGCTACTGCTTAGCATGTTCTGAATAATTTCTACATTTGCACAAACAGCCTGCAGAAATATGTGTGACAAACCTTTGAAAAAGGACTGAGGCAGTTTCATAGGTCTGAATGGAGGGCTCAATTCTGTGACATCGCACTAGTGAAATATTTGTCCTCAGTCTAGAGGCACCGAAATAAACTATGCTAAAAGCCAAACCGTGAAACTGCAAACAGACATGTTTATAAAGGAGGATACGAAACGAGGCACTGCATAAATTCCTGAACATGTAGGGGGTAGTGTTTTAGGGTTTAGGGTAGTGCAGTGGTTTTTGTGTAGTGTAGAGGGTCGTGCTGGGGTAGTGTTTTAGGCTTTAGGGTAGCGCAGTGGTGTTTGGGTAGTGTAGGGGGTCGTGCTGGGGTAGTGTTTCAGGGTTTAGGGTAGCGCAGTGGTATTTGGGTAGTGTAGAGGGTCGTGCTTGGGTAGTGTTTCAGGGTTTAGGATAGCGCAGTGGTATTTGGGTAGTGTAGGGGGTCATGGTGGGGGTAGTGTTTTAGGGTTTAGGGTAGTGCAGTGGTGTTTGTGTAGTGTAGGGGTAGTGTTTTAGGGTTTAGGGTAGTGCAGTGGTGTTTGGGTAGTGTAGGGGGTCGTGCTGGGGTAGATTTAAGGGTTAGGGCCGTGCAATGGTGTTTGTGTAGTGTGGGGGGTCGTGCTGGGGTAGTGTTTTAGGGTTTAGGGTAGCACAGTGGTATTTGGGTTGTGTAGGGGTTCGTGCTGGGGGTAGTGTTTTAGGGTTAGGGTAGTACAATGGTGTTCATCTAGTGTAGGGGTTAGTGTTTTAGGGTTTAGGGTAGTGCAGTGGTGTTTGGGTAGTGGAGGGGGTCGTGTTGGGTGTAGTTTTAGGGTTTAGGGTAGTGCAGTAGTGTTTGTGTAGTGTATGCGGGTTGGTGCTGGGGGTAGTGTTTTAGGGTTTAGGATACTACAGTAGTGCTTGTGTATTGTAGGGGGTCATGCTGGGGTAGTGTTTTAGGGGTTAGGGTACTGCAGTGGTGTTTGTGTAGTGTAGGGGGTAGTGTTTTAGGGTTTAGGGTAGTATAGTGCTGTTTGTGTAGTGTATGGGGTCGTGCTGGGAGTAGTGTTTTAGGGTTAAGGGTAGTGCAGTGGTGTTTGTGTAGTGTAGGGGGTTGTGTTTTAAGTTTTACGGTAGTGCAGTGGTCTTAGGGTAGTGTAGGGGGGCGTGCTGGGGTAGATTTAGGGTTTAGGGTAGTGCTGTGGTGTTTGGGTACTGTAGGGGGTCATGCTGGGGTAGTGTTTTAGGGTTAAGGGTAGTGCAGAAGTGTTTGGGTAGTGTAGGGGGTTGTGCTGGGTAGTGTTTAGGGTTTAGGGTAGTGCAGAGGTGTTTGGGTAGTGTAGGGGGTCGTCCTGGGGTACTGTTTTAGGGTTTAGGGTAGCGCAGTGGTGTTTGGGTAGTGTAGGGGGTGGTCCCGGGGGGTTTGCTTTAGGGTTTAGGGTAGCGTAGTGGTGTTTGTGTAGTGTAGAGGTCGTGCCGGGGGTAGTGATTTAGGGTTTAGGGTAGTGTAGTGGTGTTTGTGTAGTGTAGGGGGTCATGCTGGGGGTAGTGTTTTAGGGTTTAGGGTAGTGTAGTGCTGTTCGTCTAGTGTAGGGAGTAGTGTTTTATTGTTTAGCGTAGTGCAGTGGTGTTTGGATAGCATAGGGGGTCGTGCCTTGGTAGATTTAGAGTTAGGTTAGTGCAATAGTGTTTGGGTAGTGTAGGGAGTCGTGCATGGGGTAGATTTAGGGTTGAGGGTAATGCATTGGTGTTTGTGTAGTGTGTGCGGGTTCGTGCTGGGGTAATGTTTTAGGGTTTAGGGTACTACAGTGGTGTTTGTATAGTGTAGGGGATCATGCTGGCGTAGTGTTTTAGTATTTAGGGTAGTGCAGTGGTGTTTGAGTAGTGTAGGGGGTCATGCTGGGGATAGTGTTTTAGTGTTCAGGGTAGCGCAGTGGTGTTTGGGGAGTGTAGGGGGTCGTGCTGGGGGTAGTGTTTTAGGGTTTAGTGTAGCGCAGTGGTATTTGGGTAGTGTAGGGGTCGTGTGATGGTAGTGTTTTAGGGTTTAGGGTAGCGCAGTGGTGTTTGGGTAGTGTAGCAGGTTGTGCTGGGGGTAGTGTTTTAGGGTTTAGGGTAGTGCAGTGTTGTTCGTCCAGTGTAGGGAGTAGTGTTTTAGGGTTTAGCATAGTGCAGTGGTGTTTGGGTAGCGTAAGGGGTCGTGCTGGGGGTAGATTTAGGGGTTTTCGAACATGATTCAAGGAAACAGGAAAAATAAAAATGAAAAAAATACTGCAAACACACTGAAGTCAATGAAAAATTTACATAATATACATTTAATGCACTTTAAAAATATATGTGAATTTTCTTCAAAACAAAAAAAAATGAGATTACTGTACACACCAAAAAGAGTTTATGTTCTGTTACATGTTTTATAATACAGAAAAGCGTCCAATCATTTTTCAATATTTTAGTTGGAAATACTGGGTGAAAACAACTTTCATTATTTTAATATATATATATATATATTCACTGAAAAAACCATAGGTTATAGACCATATATAGTTAGGAATTAGCATTTACAAAACCTTATTTTACTCACACAAAACCATTGAAATTCCATATATAGTTAGTTGCACTAACTATATATCGCGCACCCGCAATCCACTGCTGATGATGTCACATATTACATCATTCATGACATGGTCAGTGACATCACTGATGACATCACTGATGACATCTCAAATGACATCACTGATGACATCTCACTTGACATCAATGATCACATCACTGATGATATCATTCATGTGATAATACAATGCATCTCCTCACACTCTAATATAACCTCTATTACACCCAGTGTTAAATAGAGAGTATAATTTTTGAAACCATTGACACACCAATACTAGTTACTACATACGCACTCACTGATTCCTATGTCTACACACACATTCACTCATACAATCATTCATACATACAATCACTCATCTTTACAACACTATCATATGCACTCATACACCTATACAGACACTCACACTCTGCCACTCATCCATGGAGTTACTCACACACCTAGTCAGTCCTGAAAAGAATCAATCACACTTCCATTTTCTCATCTATACAGTTAAACACAGAACACCTTACATTTTTGAAACATATACTAACACATACTTACTCTCTTATAGAATCACTGATACAAGTACACATTGATCTGCACAGAGTCACACACCTCCCAGCCAGCCATACACACACTCAGTCTCCCATACAAATACTTGTGCAACCAATCAATAACCCATATAGCTACTTATATAGCTACTGATCAACACATGCAGCAGCTTGCACAACAACAGACATACTGATGCACACTTTCAGACAGTTTAGTCACTAACCCGTGCATTCAGTAAGACGCATTTAATCACTCACTCATACAGTCAATCACGCACCTACTAAAACCTTCATTCAGACACTTATACATCCACTCATTCTTCAATATGTAAAACATATTTAAACTTTACAGAAACACATAATCACTGGATGTTGTCATCAGTGATGTCATCAGTGATGTCACTGACCATGTCATGAATGATGTAATATGTGACATCATCAGCAGTGGATTGCGGGTGCGCGATATATAGTTAGTGCAACTAACTATATATGGAATTTCAATGGTTTTGTGTGAGTAAAATAAGGTTTTGTAAATGCTAATTCCTAACTATATATGGTCTATAACCTATGGTTTTTTCAGTGAATTTTCAAGGTTTTGTAAATGCTAATTCCTAACTATATATGGTCTATAACCTATGGTTTTTTCAGTGAATTTCAATGGTTTTTTAATAGCAAATATCATAAGCTGTCGAATGTCAAGTACGTGGTAAGTAAAAACATTTTCGTGTTTATGCACACTGATCTGCTTTGAATGCTGCCCCCCACCCCTCATTTCTATTAGGAGTACTCTCTCTTTGCAGATAGTGAAGGGTAGTTAACGCAGCCCTTTGCCCCCTTTGTAATCCGTCGTGCCTGCTTCTCTCTCCATTTGATTGATTGTTCTCTTTGGTTCATTCTCTATTTACAAACAAGCACAGAGTCAAAATACTCTGTTTAGTCTTTGCAGATAGCGAAAAACCGTGTAAAAAAACAAAAGGAATCGAGCAAAATCAGTAGGCCACTAATGGGATCTCTTTTTGACCTCGCTAAAATAGAAACATTAGGAACAACCTGTTGAAAATAGCAATGCGTATGTACATAAGCGGCGTTCATTTGTGTTCACAGTACCCCTTGTTGATTGTTTGAATCGAGCATTGAATTGTTCGAAGTTGGTTCTCTTAAGGATCTTCTCTGCCTGCAAACGAGGAAGAATAGGAATATTCTCTCTCCCTTTGCAGATAGTGAAGGGTAGGTAACGCAAGCCTTTAACACGTCGTACCTATTTCATTCCTCATTGATTGATTGATTGTCCGAACATTGACTGTTTGGGAATTAGTTCTTTTTGGAGGTATTCCCTGTTTGCAAATAAACGTAGGAAAATCTTTGCAAGTAGTGAAAGGGTACGTAATGCGGACCTTTCTCCCCCGTTGTAATCTGTCATGCCTATCTACTCCCCACTGATTGATGCACCTGTTTCACCCGGACCATTTACTAGACATACGTCATCTGGCCCGACCAGAGAGCACCCCTAGTGAAAAGGACATATGCAATAATAACGAAGTGATCACTGTATCCTGTTAACAGAAACTTTAGCATGAAACAACCTGGAAAGAAAAGAATAGGAAAACGAAAATCAGTAGGCCACTGATGAACATGAACTTTTATTAAACAACGAACAAAGAAACGATAACATAACGTAATGATAAAACCTATTAATGTCCTAGAAACAAGAAAACGTTAAAATATGCCAGTGGTGAGAGACCAGAAAAACAGTAAGAGAAACCAAATCACCCCTCGCTGTCCCACCGCCTGCCACGCCAAAAAAATCGATAGACTAGGGAAAATGCAAGTCAGTAGAACATCCGCCCCCACTCTGGAAACTTCCAAGGTGGGGCAGGGTTCCGGCTACGCCCAGCCGGGAGCAGCCCATATAAGGCAGGTCCTGCTGCCACGCCTCGGCCAGGAGATCCTAACGTAGGGTGTAGCCGGAGGAGAGGCCGAGACCAACGGGACCCGGCCAGGGGATTGCCTTTACAACGCTGAACAGTTGCAGGGGGGGGGAATGTCTCCTCGACCCTCCCCTCTCTCTCCCAGTCCGGCCGCGGTGGCCCTTGAGAGTTGCAGGTAGTCCCGCCACATGCTCTTCCGGTCCGGCCACCAACGGTCGGGGGGCCGAGGCCGACGGAATCCGGCTGCAGCCGATAAACCAAGAAACCCGTTCATGGGGCCAGAGCCAGGGGCGTCCGGCCGACATCTACCGGAAGCCCGGCCCGAAGACGGACGGGACACTTCTTCTTTCTTGTATAATTGCTGCAACAACCCTGGGGGGGGATGTCTTGCACATGCCTCCGACCCCCCCCCCTCGTCCTCATCGCCTGGTCCGGCCATAACAAATCTCAAGCGAGACGCCGTGGGGTGCACTGGGAGGGAGAGACGGTGCGAACAGGCCTCTCCCGCCTCCCCAGTGGAGGCTTCCCAGCTGCACCCTCAGCGCTCCAGGCGCCCGGAAAAGAGTTCTTCCACTGTGGCCATGCTGCAACGTCTCGCCCGGCAGGGTGGAGCCCGTCCGCTCATTTGACCCCGCGATCGCCAGTAGCTACCGAACTCTCAAAATGGCGGTCGACCTGGCAAGAGCGGGCCCAGCATAAAGAAATGGCCCGGTCACTGGTTGACTCCACCACCGTAGTCCTCCACGACCTTGAAGATTCTAGAGGAGCCGCGGGAGTCTCCGACCCCCGATGGGGAATGACTGCCATGATCACCCGTGGAGTGACGAAACTGTATCCGTGGGACGTCGGCGCCAGCCTCACTTTGAATTACTAGAATCCTGCAGACCTCACTTCCGGTGAAAGCACAGGGTGACCCGGTAGGAAAAATTGTTGCACCCCCTCCCCTTTTTGACTGATAGTTCAAACCACCGATCCTTTCCTTTGCCCTTTTAACGGAACTTTGGACTGCCTCCCCCTCTTTTACATTTTCTAGAGAAAACAAAACATTAACCACTACATTAGCATAGCAGTTGACACCAGAACTGTTTTCAAATTGAAAACCAACAACATCTTCAACAGAATCCTTTTTGTTTCTGCTGTGACCCTGCTCCAGCACAGGCATTGTCCCCAGCAGTAATTCTGCAATGCCGGTAAGAATAGCTGTGGTGCCTACTGGACTCACTCACCCCCGCGGCGCCCCACGCCGTTATTTGCTGGGCGGCAACTTGCTAGACATCACTTTCGTGCCATCTAGATTTCAGCGCGTTCTGCTGCCTTGGAACTATTCGCACAACAGACCGCTACTGACAAGAATATTTCATTATTGGTGCTGTCAATTTCAATAAATCTATTGGATAATTCAAAAGAAATTGCCACGGTCTCTTCGTTGTTTAAATGTTTTTACTGTTTTTGTTTTGTTGTATATATTTATATGTTATTAAAGTTTTATATTCCTACTACTTTGTTGGAGTGCTATATATTTTTTATGTGACACATAATTGTAAAAACTTTGATGTACAAAGAGTCATTCCTGGAATCTTCCGCTTCAGGCTCGGTCCCCTCCCCAATCACAATACAGGATAGTTTTCAGATAGTAGGAACACGTGTGGTGTGACGGATCTCATCGGGTGTGGGCCTTGATCTACTATAACTCCTTTGAAGAGGGGTGATTCTTTACAGCTGGGGCCATAAACTACATCTGCAGGGCTAGCTGATAGCCTGGACAATCGGACACAGAGGAAGAGGAGTGTCAGAGGGTGCGGTAGTGAATAGGGCGAAAGGGAGGTGTCGGGCGGGCACAGTGTGATTCTCAGGGAAGAGCAGCGCAGATGGGGGGAGGTTTATTGCCCATGCATAAGACAGAGAGCGGGGGTGACCAGTGCCTGGGGAAGATGCTTGCGAGGGTGAGGAGCCATGCTACGAATCGACAGCGTGCAGAGAGTGGGTCTGGTCAAGACATCTAAAATGGCTGCCGTGCACGACAAAAGTGTGGCATTTCAAAAAAGGCAAGATGGCGCAGACAATGTTTTTCAACACTTCCTCATTTCCTTCGAATCGAACGTTAACAGACGTTGGGGCATATTACCAAAGTTAAGCGATATTTATCGCTAACGATGCTTACCAACGAATTTTTTACCGCTAAGCATCGTCAGAAATTATCGAAGATAAACCTTGCTATTATCAAGGTTTATCACAAATGCGATAATAAACGGCCGCAATGCATGAATATCGCTAAAAACTCAGCGATATTCATGCATTACCGAGCTAATGCTCTTAGCCATGTTATCCACCTCGCATTGGATAACATGGCTAAGAACTGCTCAGGGCAGGTGTTACTTTTTGGAGATATTCGCGCTTAGCGCGAATATCTCCAAAAGTTGGTAATAGGAGATAGATATCTTGCATGTTGTAATGCAAGTTATTGTGGTATATGGAACTCATACCATAATCTCTCAGGAAAGCAGAAACTGATCCTTTTGGGACCGCCTAAAAAGGCCTAGGGGGTGAGGAGTACTCTACTTTGCCCCCTTTTCACGTTCCGAACTATTTTATTTTACTCTCTTCTGTAATTACACAAAATACCAGCGATAAGATGCATCGGAGACACACAGTGAGAGAAAGGAGGCCGGAGATGAAGAAGACATGTCAAATACACATTGGAGATAATATAGTGGCAGAAGGGAAGTAAATATGAGTAAACTTACCATGTAACATAAAAATGTTGCACTCTATACTATAAGTCTCATTTTATACTACAATCACTTCGCTACAACCTCATAAATTAAAAATAAAAATGAATAATGTCTCAAACAATTTTTGATTTCTAAATATAAATTTATTCTTCAGAATTTTCTAAATTTGAAAGAACTAGTAACATGTCCTCATCAGCAATGTCCTCATTAAAAGTCTCCAATGATGATTCTTGTAACTCTATGGTCTCCAAACACTCGATAAATTCGCCATCAAGAGATTGATCAAAAAAATCATTCAAGTCATCTCCTCCTTGTGACAATATTTCATTATTGGTGCTGTCAATTTCAATCAATGTAGTGGAATCATTCAAGTCATCTCCTCGTGACAATATTTCATTATTGGTGCTCTCAATTTCAATCAATGTAGTGGAATCATTCAAGTCATCTCCTCCTTGTGACAATATTTCATTATTGGTGCTGTCCATTTCAATCAATCTAATGGAATCATACAAGCCATCTCCTCCTTGTGACAATATTTCATTATTGGTGCTCTCAATTTCAATCAATGTAGTGGAATCATTCAAGTCATCTCCTTGTGACAATATTTCATTCTTGGTGCTGTCCATTTCAATCAATCTAATGGAATCATACAAGTCATGTCCTCCTTGTGACAATATTTCATTATTGGTGCTCTCAATTTCAATCAATGTGTTGGACAATTCAAAAGAAATTGCCACGGTCTCTTCATTGTGAGCCATTTTATTTTGAAATTGCTTGCTGTAAATTGCAGAAAAAAATAATCACTTTCATTTATCGTTTTTAGTAATACATAATATAAAACTAACTTTATCAAGTATTTAATATAACAGAAGGACTGCAAATAAATAACAGAAAACATTTTTCAAATTATCTTCAAGTGTACAACATAGTTCCCCTTACAAATTAACAACTCACCTTTTTAAAAGTAGCAGAAGTGTTAGTACTGTGTAAATCAAACACCAGAAATTCACCACCAAAAATTCCTCACAAATGTACCTCAGACAGTAGTATCACAAAATGGCTGTGGTTTCCTCTCATTTGACATATATACATAACCAATTAACTTTCATCACACACAAATACAAAACCAAAGTAACATTTTAATTGGTTCTAAATGTCAACACTTTCAAATGTGTTTTCCCCATGCAATTTTCCATAGGACATTTACATACGTCTACAGCCTGAATGGCTGAACGGAATTACACCAAACTTGGCAAAATGGTACATCAAACCTAAGAGGTCAGGAAGGATCTACTATGCCCCCTTATGGTCATTTCCCCCTTCGCTTTGGCCTCCTCTTGTCTCTCAATCCTACCGAGAGACAAGATGGCGGCCGCTACGGACTGTTTGGAATGTTGACAGACGCCGGAGAACCAATCAGCTTCGCAAAGCTCCGTAACGCGAAAAGTACGCGAAGCGGAGCGCTGTTACAGATATATATCTTTTTTTGAACGTTAATTTCTCAAAATCCACTGGAGCACATATATTGAGACCTAGCAAAGGCACATCGGGCTACCAGTCCCTAATATTTTACCAAGTTTCGTGCAAATCCATTCAGCCGTTCGATTATTATTATTATTATTTTTTTTTGCCCCGCGGGGCCCTTTTAAAACCTCCACATCAAACCTAGGGGGTCAGCGAGGATCTACTATTCCCCCTTATGGTCATTTGCCCCTTCGCTTTCGCCTCCTCTTGTCTCTCGATCCTACCGAGAGACAAGATGGCGGCCGCTACGGACTGTTTGGAATGTTGACAGACGCCGGAGAACCAATCAGCTTCGCTTCACAAAGCTCCGTTGCGCGAAAAGTACGCGTCCTGGGACGCTGCCCGGTCCGCTGTTACAGATATATATCTTTTTTTAAACGTTAATTTCTCAAAATCCACTGGAGCACATATATTGAGACCTACAAAAGGCACATCGGGCTACCAGTCCCTACAATTTTGCCAAGTTTCGTGCAAATCCATTCAGCCGTTCGGGCTAAAAGTGAGGCCAACCGCCCTATGGAAAACTCAATGTTAAAAACACGTTTTGGGACCCCCCTTTTTTCTCGACCCCCCCTGGACGAAACCCCCCCCAATTTTCAGGGGCTGCTCAGAAACAAAATGTGCCATTTTCCTGAAAATTTCAGCCAATTCCGTCCACAAACGCCAAAGTTATTAGACATAGAATTTTCAAAAATCCCATAGAGAAAAAATCCTAACTATATATACCTACTGGCGACCGCCAGTAGGTAATATATATATATATATATATATATATATATATATATATATATATATATATATATATATATATATATATATATATATATATATATATATATATATATATATATATTACCTACTGGCGGTCGCCAGTAGGTAGTTATAGTTAGGATTGATTTCCATAGGGAAATCGTAACATTCTATTTGGAATAACTTTGGCGCCGGTGGAGGAATCTGCCTGAAATTTTCCTCAACTTTGCCTCGGGGTGCTCCGCTCCTTCCCTGAAAGTTTGGGGGGCATTTGTCAAGCGGGGGCCGAGATAAAAGGGGGGTCCCAAAACGTGTTTTCCCCATGTTAATTTCCATAGGGCGGTCAAACTCACTTTCAGCTCGAATGGCTGAATGGATTTTCACAAAACTTGGCAAAATTGTAGGGACTGGTAGCCCGATGTGCCTTTGCTATGTCTCAAGATATGTGCTCCAGAGGATTTTGAGTAATTTAGGTTCAAAAATTTTTATATATCTATAGCCGCGCCCCGGTAGGCGCACCGGGGAGCGCTCCGGGCGCGCCACGCGACTTGCGCACGGAAAGCTGATTGGCTCTCGGGTGTCTGTAAACATTCGAAACAGTCTGCAGTGGCCGCCATCTTGTGTCTCGGTAGGATCGAGACACAAGAGGTGGCAAAAACAAAGGGGGAAATGACCATAAGGGGGCAGGGTAGACCCCCCCTGACCCCGTAGGTTTGATGTGGGGGCCATAAAAGGGTCCCGCGGGTGAAATTTTCGCGAGGGGAGCGCCCGGTACGCGCACTGGGGAGCGTACCGGGGAGCGTACTTTGGTGAAAAATAGTGAAAATAATAGTGTAAAATAATCATTTTGAGTGATTACAGGTAGGGTAGCTCTGAAAGGAGCTTTTGGGTTTTGTGGCTGTTTTAGGTACCTACAAGTACGTCCCACACACACCCACACACATACAACCCCACACCCCCACACCCACACACTCCCCACACACACCTCACACACGCACACCTCCACCCACACCCAAACACCCCACACCCCCACACCGACACCTTACACATCCACACCCACACCCACATCCCACACACCCACACTCACACACACACCTCACCCCCCCAACACACACACACACACGCACACACAGATACCTCACAGACACACCCCACACATCACACACACATACCTCCCCCCCACACATACACACACACACACACCTCACAGACACATCCACACATCCCACACATACACACACATTCTACACACATACCCCCCACACCCACACACACCCCACACACACCTCACACACCCACACCCCCACCTACACCCAAAAACCCCACCCACCCACACACACACCTTACACACCCACATCCCCACCCACACCCACATACCCCACACACCTACACACACCTATACACCTCATCCCCCCCAGACACACACACACACACCTCACAGACACACTCCACACATCCCCCACACACACGTCCCCCCCACAGATGGGGAAAACTCAGTGAAACACTAAAATAATAATTTAAAGTTCCTAGAGGTAGGGTAGCTCTGCATAGAGTTGTTGTGTTGTGTGGGTGATATAAGTACCAACATGTAGGTACCAATGCAGAGTCTTAAATTCAATGTAGACTGTCTCATCTGTAGATAATTTGCATGTTGTTACAGAAGTTATTGTGGTATATGGAATCTATACTATAGTCTGTCAGGAAAGCAGAAACAACATGGAGGCAGGAGATGAAAAAGCGATGTCAAATACACATTGGAGATAATAAAGTGGGAGAAAGGAAGTAACTATGAGCAAAATTACTACGTAACACAAAAAAATTGCACAGTATACTATAAGTCTCACATTATATTATATTCATTTTGGTACTATTTCATGAATTACATATAAAAAAGAATAATGTCTGGAACAATTTTTAATTATTAAATATAATTTTATTGCTCTGATTTTTCAAAATTTAATAAGACTTCCAACATTATGTCGTCAGGAATGTCCTCATTTGGATTACATGATTCCATTTCTTCCACATATTTCAGAAACTCTTCATCAAGAGACTGATCCAAAAAATCTGAATCGTTATTCTCTTCCTCTGGGTTGTCCTGAAGATCAAGTTCGAATTAAATATTACATTTATTTTGATCTCCTTCCATTATGTTGCTGTAAATTGCATTAAAAAAAAATATATCAGTAGAGATAGGGCACTGTTGGGTTTAAGTTCAGACAGGTAGTTTTGATTTTTTAACAGTGAAGTTATCTTTGGGCAGTGTATGGTATCAGGCTGGAAGTAGAAATATAAAAAAGTGTATATCATAAAGACTAAGTAAATTGATAATTATACAAGACAAGCCTAACTCCATCCATATCTATAACATAGAAGCCTATCTCAATCTATAACTATTACAGAGGGATAGTATATAACTATCAGAAAATGTTTTTCAAATTAACTTAAAGTGCACAACATACTTCAGTTTTCAAAATAACATCTTACCTTTGAAAAAGAAGTTTAAGTTCTCAGTGAAAATCCTTTTGAAATGTACTTCAGGAAGTAGTAGTCAAAATGGCTGTTTCCCTCTCTTTCTTTATATATATTCATGTACATAACCAATCAAATGTCATGAAATAATAGTAGAAAATGAAAGTAACATTTTAATTGGTTGTAAATTCTAACACTTCAGATGTGTTTTTGTCAAGTAATTCACCTCAGGATATTTAGAGAGGGCTACAGGCCAAATGGCTCAATGGAATTCCACCAAATTTGGAAAACGTAAATGTAAATGTAAATGTAAATGTAAATGTATTTCGATATATATAGCGCACAAATCACCCAGGGGTCTCAAGGCGCTTGCTTAGGGAACCCGTCCTGGTATTCCCCTGTGAGATACCCCGGCAGGGTATTCACAAGGTGAAAGCCAGGCATCCCGCCGCGAGGGGCCGTAGTGGAGATTAAGCAAGCTATTGCCCAGAGTCGCAGAGTATGACCCCGTGAGTCGAGTAGGCACCGGAGCGAGAATTGTCGAGTCCGTGGAATTTTTGAGCCCGAGACCCGCCGAGGCGGGGAATCGAACCCTGGTCCACGGCTGATCTCAGCTTCCGGGTCTGCCGCCTCTAACCACTGAGCCACGCTTCTCCACTAAATGGTAGGGACTGGTATGTAGTATGGCCTATTCTATATTTGGTGAAAGTGTCTCCGGTGGTTTTTATGTAAATTAACTTTAAAAAAAATTTGGGATCACTTCCCGGTGCGCGCCCCGGTACGCGTACCGGCAGCGCAACGGGAGTCCTCCATTTTGTGTTTCGGTAGATTTGAGACAGAAAATGGAGGACAAACAACGTTGGGAATAGGTATAAGGGGCGTCGTAGGCACTCCCTGACCCTCTAGGTTTTCTGAGGGGGTCTTAGGAGGCCCATATAGGGGAAATTTTTTTTTTTTTTTTCGCGGGTGGAGTGCCCGGTACGCGCACCGGAGAGCGTACCGGGGAGTGTACTTTGGTGAAAAATAGTGAAAAAAGTTAGAAAAAGATAATCTTTTGGAGTGATTAGAGATAGGGTAGCCCTGAAAAGGGCTTTTGGGTTCTGTGGCTGATTTAGGTACCTACAAGTAGGTACCAATGCACAGTCTTAAATACAGGAGGAATATTCTATTCCCCTCATCTGAAAAGTGCACACCATCTCCTCTGTAGATATCTTGCATGTTGTAACGCAAGTTGTTGTTGTATATTGAACCCATTCCATAGTCTCTCATGTAAGCAGAAACATATTTATTCACATGTTTCCGTGCTTTCTCAAATTGTGGACAAAATTGGTTGGACCAGTTCCATTTCTGTCTCTGGCATATATTGGAATATACCATGGCAGTTTGTGGAAAAAGTGTCATCAATTGCCCAAAGGTGTCCTTTAAAACCATCTCCAGACCTACCCCAGTCAAAGTGCCTAGGTCATTTCCACCACAGTGCAAAATTATGAGGTCAGGGTGCGGCAGATGGTAAAAGGTTTTCACCAATGGTATCAATTGATGACATCTCAATCCTCTTTGGCCAATCCATTTTATGTGCACATTTGGTAAATCAAGGTTGTGAAAATGTCTGGTAGCTGCATACCTTTGAGCCCAGTGAATGTAGCTATGTCCAATAATCCAGACAGAGTACATGGTGAGAGGAGGTTCTGGTGCAGTCAGATGAAGTGTAGGAATGAAATGGCAGTTGGAACAGTAGGAGTTTGCAAAAAATAAACTGTGGAGTTTCAGTGCTCTTGAATCACAAGCAATGATTGGTGGATTCAGATAGTTGAAAACTGAAAGTTAGGGTGCATGGTTCTGTTGTGTGTAAGAAGTAATTTGAATGGTTAAAAAAAAGTCATTTAAAGAAAGATTGCAGTGGATAAGCTGGTGTATTGAGAGGTCAAACATCCTTGCTCATTTGATTTGCAACATTGTAGAATAAACTTTTAACCCTGGGAGCTCAGTGAGGAGGGAGTTGCTATGGTAACAGGTAGAAAGGGCTGAGGGGGGAAGGGTGTTGATTTGAAAATAGAGAGGGAAGAGTTTTGATTGGTTACCATGAGGAATATGTGTGTACAATTAGAGGTTTTCTGTGCCATTAATGGTTACAGTGCCTGGATACCATACCTTTTGCTCTGCTAAAGAAATATTGGTGTGTGTATCTGACACTGTTCTGAATCTCCCAAAGCATTTGTAAAGGTGAGTTATGGTTCATTTAGATAGAGAGTTCAGATTAAGAAGCACATTGATTTTCTTTGCTGTTGGTTTGTGTGATGCTTTTTGAAAATGCATGGTTTCTATATTTGTAAAATAGAGGATTTGTATTTTGTGAAATAGTGATGTTTCAGTAGTGAAGTTGAATGGTTGTACATAGGACTTGCACTCTGTATCTAAAATTTTATTTTAAAAATCAATTTTAGGGTAAATGAGTGGGTTTCAGTAGTGAAAATGAATGCTTGTACATAGGACCTGTGTTGTGTTCCTAAAATGGTAATTGAAAAACGATTTTAGTGCAAATCGATGGATTTGAGTAGTGAAAATGAATGCTTGTATATAGGATCTGTGCAGTGTTTCTAAAATGTTAATTTAAAAGCGATTTTAGTGCAAAATAATGGGTTTTAGTAGTGAAAATGAATGCTTATAAATAGAATCTGTCATCTGTTCATAAAATATTAAATAAAAAACGATTTTAGGGCAACTTAATGTCTTTCAGTAGTGAAAATGAATGCTTGTACATAGGACCTGTGTTCTGTTCCTAAAATGGTAATTGAAAAACGATTTTAGTGCAAATCAATGGGTTTGAGTAGTGAAAATGAATGCTTGTATATAGGATCTGTGCAGTGTTTCTAAAATGTTAATTGAAAAACGATTTTAGTGCAAAATAATGGGTTTTAGTAGTGAAAATGAATGCTTATAAATAGTATCTGTCCTCTGTTCATAAAATATTAAATAAAAAACGATTTTAGGGCAAATTAATGGCTTTCAGTAGTGAAAATGAATGCTTGTACATAGGATCTGTGTTCTGTTCCTAAAATGGTAACTGAAAAACGATTTTAGTGCAAATCAATGGGTTTGTGCATAATTATATAAAAATATTTGAATCTTTTACAAACATGTTACCTGTTTTACATCAGATTGGGAAGCAGACTGAGTTTCTTTGCTGTTGGTTTGTTTCATTTTTTGGGTAATGCTTGGTAGGAATGTTTGCAAGAGATAGGAAATGTATTTTGTAAAATAGTGAGTTTTCAGTACTGAAATGGAATGCTTGTACTCCAGCAATGCATCCTATCCCATGGGGAAAGCTCCATGTGAAAGCGTTTGCCTCAGTCTTATGTCTGCTGTGAGGCAGGCGCAAGATTTTGACGTAGCAGTGTCTTATAAAGTGACGCAGTGAAATCTCATAGATTTCACTGCGTCACTGTTACGAGGTTTTCTGCGGAGAAATGACCCCTCTGTGTACATTACACCTGACAGAGGTATAATGTGGCGCAGAGGTTTAAAAAGTGATGCATATACCTACATGCGTCACTTATTAAATATGGCGCAACAAGGCACATGTTTTATGCCGCCGATACGTCACAAAAAGTGACGCATCAGCAGTGCAAAAAACCGACGCAGGGCCTCATAAATGAGGTTAATCTTTTTTTGCACACTACTCCAGTTTAGTCTTGTCCACTGCACTCTTGGACACAAGCCTCACCTTTTGTGCTCCCCTGGACAGGCTTCATCTCATCTGCACTCCTGCTTAGGTGTCAGAATCCTTTGCCTCACTCTTATGCCTGCTGTGAGGCAGGTGCAAGATTTTGACGTAACAGCGTCCTAAAAGTGATGCAGTGAAATCTCATAGATTTCACTGCGTCAGTATTACGAGGCTTTTTGCGGAGAAATGACCCCTCTGTGTACATTACACCTGACAGAGGTATAATGTGGCGCAGAGGTTTAAAAAATGACGCATCTACCTACATGCGTCACTTTTTAAATATGGCGCAACAAGGCACATGTTTTATGCGCCAATGCGTCACAAAAACTGACGCAACAGTAGCGCAAAACTGACGCAGGGCTTTATAAATGAGGCTCATTTTTTTTTTGCACACTACTCCAGTTTAGTCCTGTCCACTGCACTCTTGGACACGAGCCTCACCTTTTGTGCTCCCCTGGACAGGCTTCATCTCATCTGCACTCCTGCTTAGGTGTCAGAATCCTTTCACATGGGGAAAGCCCCATGTGAATTTGTTTGCCTCAGTCTTATGCCTGCTGTGAGGCAGGTGCAAGATTTTGATGTAACAGTGTCCTAAAAGTGACACAGTGAAATCTCATAGATTTCACTGTGTCACTATTACGAGGCTTTTTGCGGAGAAATGACCCCTCTGTGTACATTACACCTGACAGAGGTATAATGTGGCGCAGAGGTTTAAAAAATGACGCATCTACCTACATGCGTCACTTTTTAAATATGGCGCAACAAGGCACATGTTTTATGCGCCAATGCGTCACAAAAAGTGACGAATCAGTAGCGCAAAACTGACGCAGGGCTTTATAAACGAGGCTCATCTTTTTTTTGCACACTACTCCAGTTTAGTCCTGTCCACTGCACTCTTGGACACAAGCCTCACGTTTTGTGCTCCCCTGGACAGGCTTCATCACATGAGCACTCCTGCTTAGGCCTTATAATCTTTTTTTAGAATAACATTTGAAAAACAGAGAAAAGGTCATATGTATAAGCTTTTCATTACACTACTAAAATATTTTTGATGCAAATTAATGAGTTTTACATTTTTGAGAAAGAATAAATAGTAGGACCTGCACTGTGTTTCTAAAATGTTATTGAAAAATCGATTTTGGGACAAATCAATGAATTCTACATTTTTGAGAAAGAATAAATAGTGTGTGCATGATTACATAAAAAAATTTGAACTTTTCACAACCATGTCACCTGTGTTACCTCAGATTAGGAATCACACTGAGCTTCTTTGCTGTTGGTTTGTGTTATTTTTTTGGTAATGCTTGGTAGGATTGTTTGCAAGAGAGAGGAAATTTATTTTGTAAAATAGTGAGTTTTCAGTACTGAAATGCAATGCTTGTACTTCAGCAATGCATCCTTTCACATGGGGAAAGCTGCATGTGAAAGGGTTTGCCTCAGTCTTATATCTGCTGTAAGGCAGGTGCAACATTTTGACGTAAAAGTGTCCTAAAAGTGACGCAGTGAAATCTCATACATTTCACTGTGTCACTATTACAAGGCTTTTTGCGGAGAAATGACCCTTCTGTGTACATTACACCTGAAAGAGGTATAATGTGGCGCAGAGGTTTAAAAAGTGACGCATCTACCTACATGCGTCACTTTTTAAATATGGCGCAACAAGGCACATGTTTTATGCCGCCGTTGCATCACAAAAAGTGACGCATCAGTAGCGCAAAACTGACGCAGGGCTTTATAAATGAGGCTCATCTTTTTTTTTGCACACTACTCCAGTTTAGTCCTGTCCACTGCACTCTTGGACACAAGCCTCACCTTTTGTGCTCCCTGGACAGGTTTCATCACATCTGCACTCCTGCTTAGGCCTCATAATCTTTTTTTTAGAATAACATTTGAAAAACAGAGAAAAGGTCATATGTATAAGCTTTTCATTGCACTACTGAAACATTATTGGGGCTAAATAATGTGTTTTACATTTTTGAGAAAGAATAAATAGTGTGTGCATGATTACATAATTTTTTTTTACCTTTTCACAATCATGTCACCTGTGTTACCTCAGATTAGGAAGTAGATTGTACAGATGAGGTGAGGCATGTCCAGAGGGACAGAAGAGGTGAGGCCTGTGTTCAAGACTGTAGTGGGAGAGAGGCTTTTCTTGGAGAGCATAAGTGGTGAGACCTGTGTCTAAGAGTGCAGTGGACTAGACTTCATGAAGCCTATCCCCCACTGCAGTCTTACACACAGGCCTCACCTTCTTTGTACCCCTGGACAGATCTCTCTTCCACTACACTCTTCAATACAGGTCTCACCTCTTCTGCACCCTTGGAGAATCCTCACTTGATCTGTAACCCTTGAGGAAAATGAAATTTTGCCTGACCAAGATGCCCCCTACGTGTATCCTATGTTACATGTGTGTTACATATATGTGCATGTCACCCATGCATATTTTCCCTTAAGTGGCCTGAACAAAGAGGCCTCTGCATTTACGTCCTGCTTTAGGATGCCAGTAATTAAGTCTCTCATGCAAGAAACGTTAAGCTAACATGAAGGCCCATGTATTTACATTGTGCACTTTTAAATAAATCACGATGAAACCTTTTTTGTGGTTCAGCTGAGCCACTTTCTGAAATAAGGGTTTTTCATGACTCCTGACACACTGAAGGCTGCAATTACGTATCTCTGACCTCGCATACTTCTAGCTCAGCCGAAAGAAACCCAGCAAGGGTTGCCAAGATAGTATTATGAATAACAGTTATCTGCTTGTTGTACAGAGTCACATTCCTGCCCAGTGAAAAAGGTAAACAGAACCCGTCTGTTAAGATAGGGCCTAGCTTTCCTGTCTCCGTTTAAATGAAATCACAGTGCTTGCATCCATAAAAAGCTCACATCCCCATGCAATGAACGAAGATATATATGCTTTTTCTGATTCCTAGTGACGAGCAACCTTTGCTTCAGATAATACATCCCCGACTCTAGATATCTCTAAGATATCAGATAGTACAAGACGTGCTGGTCGCCCTGACACTGAAGGTCTCTCTACTAGACTGAAAGTCAGCTCTCCTCCCAGTTACACGTCAATTGCACGTCATGACCAAGTTGCACACAAGTAGGGCAAAGTTCCAGCTGGTCATGCAAACTCCTCCTCTGTGTACCACCCACCTATGACACCTTCCTATCACCTACCTATGACTCATAAAGTGTACACCCACATGTACGCCCACATGCTCTTATCTGTTTCTTTCTCTGCTCTGCGTTCCTTCCTACGCCCTATGTACATGACAAAATGTATATATGTTGTTCATTGTTATTAAATGTTAGAAGACCCTTCCTGAACCTCAGTGGTGATGGAACAGATTCTCCCTTAACTCGAGTTATTGGAATAAAGCCCTTTTAACTTGGACACCACGGACTCTCTGCCTCTCATTTGATACATGCTAATTGTTAATGCCTAGAAATTATACCAGGGTAATTATTTTATTTACCACATTAATTTGGCGCCCGAATAGGACTATCCCTTTCCCCACGCGCCGGCGACGTAGGTCCAGCTTTTGCCCCCTTCTACAGCCGTGACGGACTCCGAAGTGCACGCAGCGGGATTTCCTGCTTACTCCCTCAGGCCCACGGAGGAGACGGACTGCGACCAGGCGTCCACACGAGGCGGTGAGGGTCGCAGATCATCCCAACCAGAGCCCAACCTGTGAGAGAGCAAGGTCCGAGGTTTCCAGAGGTCCACCTGGTCCAAGGCGCATGCGTAGAAGTAGAAGTATCCAGTATCAAGTTTCCGAGGCCTTCAAGTTCTGCTTCCCGGTGAGTACCACTATGGGGAATGCATAAAGTTTCAAGACGGGTTCATTTTATATGAACACGGTCAAGACGGGTCTACGTTATTCGTGGAAACGGTCAAGACGGGTCCACGTTATTCGTGGAAATGGTAAAGACGGGTTCACGTTATTCGTGAAAACGGTAAAGACGGGTTCGTTCACACGAGCACGGTAAAGACGTGTCTCATTTTTGAGACTGGTATGGTTGTACTGTATTCCAGTGCATAAAGTTTTTCAAGTACATGTTTAGCTCTCTGTATCAGTTTAGGTTGTAACTGTTTTAGTGTTTAATATTTGTTTGTGTGTGAATGATTGTTGATTGTTTCAGTCTATTTTGTGAATATTGGTTTCAACATGCCACTGTTTTCGAAATTACGTCAGATAGGGACCAGGAAAGGTATACTAGAAGAGTCAGTTAACATCCCGCCTAGAGACACACCTGGTCATTTTAGGTATAATAAGCACGGGCTAGACGCCATTTTGTTTTTAGACTTATGGGTAGACTATACAAAGGACCTGGAGGAAAAGTATAGATGGCCTATCTCGAGAACATGGGATCCTGAATGCATTATGAGAGTAAAGGAATCGCTATGGAAAAAGAAGTCAAGACCCTCTCAGAAAGATGCCATCGAATTGTGGCACAAAGAGTCACATAGGAGAACAGAAAAAGAATTGAATAAAGTAGAGAGAACTAAACAAGCAACGGAAAAAGAAAAAGAAAAAGAACTAGCTAGAGTGACCTCCTCAGAAACACCCAGTAGGTCACGAACGCCACCACCTGTACCCTTTAGAGTATGTAGAAAGAAGCTGACAGCATCAGAGTTCCTTGTAAATAGCTCCTTGTAAATATGGTTTATGAAGAGCATGTCATTATTATAACTTGTTGAGTTTCTTGTGAATATGGCTTGTGAATAGCGCCATGTGGTTATGGTTTGTGCAGAGCTTGTTATCATTACGTTGGGCAGGAGAGAGCTGGATCTCTTTCAAGTGCTTGGAGAAAACGTTTTGAAGATGTGCGTACGTGTTATGTGATAACGTGGAGAGATGAGTTCATGACTGTCCCATGTACTGCAGTGGTTGGGGAATGATTGTGCTTCAGCTGCCAAAGAGTTGGTGTCTTGTATTGAGAGGGCAGTATTTGTTTTAACATGCTGTTTAACAAGGTGTTGAGGGATTTTGGCGTTTTTTGGTGTTTGCGGGGGGTGTGTTTTTGAGCGGAAATTCGTACCCGTTCCAGTAGAGGGATTTGGTTGCTTTTTGGTGAGGATTTAGGGAATCGCTTGGACTACTGTGATGCCAAATTTGAAAAGGATTTGAGCTGTGGAAGTGGTGAAAAAAGCATGTTTTGTGCAGAGGTGCGATTTGCCATGTTATCCAATGGGCGTTTTTCTGAAAATTGAGAAATTATTTTGGGGGTGTTCCAGGTGCGCTAGGGGCCCGGGGGTTGGATCAGCGGTAGAGGAGGTGGATGGCCAGGTGTGCTGAATTTAGGTGTCTTTTTGGCGTAGTTTGGAAGTGCGTTTTGGCACGATTTCATGGCTGTGTAGCTCACATGCATGGTTATGTGAGCTGACACTAAAAGTCAGTGAGTATTTAGTTGATTGATGGTTTGATTTAACTTTTTCAGTGGTTGCTGGGTCTGCCTATGTGCTTTGTCAGTTTGCTGACTGAAATGGTAACATCTTGCATGGAGAGTAAAGAAGTGTTCATTTAACATTCTATTTCAAATGCGTCCGTGTATGTGTGTAGGTTTGCCTTGGAACACTTGATTTAATGTGTTTGACTCAGAGGTCGGTAAGTTGTAAATAAACCAGTCGGATTAAGATAAGGGTTTGCACAGGGTGCTTTAATGTTTTCACGGTTGAGAAGAAAATATAAAACAGACCCATCATAGAATGTGCTTTTAATTAGTGTAATGCAACCGTGTGTTTTTTTTAAATTAAAATTTGTTCTACAAAATACACATTATTATTATTTCCCAATGCAAGCTGCCCTTTAGTATAGCGTGTGACAGTTAATCCACTCAATTAGACAACATGGTTCTTTTAACCTCAATTAGAAAACATGGTTCTTTGAAAAATAATGAATCTGGCCCTTTTAATAGGTAGTATAGAAGAGCTTGCACACTTAATTATGAAAATCTTGGTTCTGCAATGCAAAATTATGGAGTTTTCGCATGTTATTTTCAAAAAGTAAAATGTGATGTGTTTCCATGTCATGTTCTGTTTCTTTTTTTTCCTTTGCAGCTAGGAACAATATTTTATGATATAATTATTTTAAAATGCTAGCATGTGTCTAGGTTACAAAAATAAAATATGTCCTTATTAATTACTGATTTTAGGATGCTTTTTATCACGTTTTAAAATTGCTTCAGTTAAGTTAGAGAATGTTGATTAGCTCCCTAGCCGAGGGTACAGATATGTTTTGAATTACAGAGAATGTGTTTTTCGGCCTTGAAGTGGCTCAGACTGGTTCAGTGGCCTGACTCGCAGGGAAAGATATTTTGTAAAGGGAGGGCTTTTCCCTCTTGGAGCTCCGAGCAGTGCCTGTCTTGTTTTCATTGGCCATATTCCAATTCTTTTTCGCGGACACTTGGCAGCTGTTCTTAGCTCTCAGAGTTTTGAAAGGGTGGAGGAACCGCCCTGTGGGTGACATCATGGTGAAGGGGAAGGCAGTGTAGAGAAAAAACTTGATGAGCCGCGGAGAAAATGTTTATAAAAGGTGGGGGTCAAGTTGCTCTTTCTTACAGCCAGCACTGAAAGCTTCATTGGCTTCAGATAAGGCATGCTTGCAATGAATAGTTTTTCCCTCGTAGTGTAAACAGAATAATTGGCAGGGGTTTCGCTCTTGCAATGAGTCCTAGCATTTACAGTCAGGCATTAAAAAGACAGCCAGGGCCCTGCAGCCCAGTCTCACACACCCTTCAGCCCTGGAGCTCAGTCTCAGGTGGAGCCCTGTGTGAGGTGCATCAGTCTCGCCCCCCCCCCGCTCTGCAGCTCACTCAGTTAGAGCTGTGCGTCCTATGGTGCGGTCTCACACACGCTCAGTCTCATTACACAGACAGTATTTATATGCCTCCCAACACTGCCCTACTACAGTACGTAGATGACATCCTAATTACAGCACGTTCAGAACCAGAATGCGCAATTGCATCACTGACAGTTTTACATGTCCCCTTCACAGTTGCAATTCTGTGAAAAGCAAGTGGTGTACCTTGGACACTTACTTTCCAAGGAGGGTAGACAGCTAACACAAGCCTTTCATTCAGTTAATTTCTAGCCTTTCACAGCCCAAGACACAGAAAGAAGTACGTGCCTTCATTGGCCTCACTTCATACTATAGGCAATGGATTCCCCAGTATGCCTATCTAGCCAAACCACTCATACAATTGACAACACAGGAGGCAGCCACTTCGACTGTCCTCCCTTGGACACAAGAACATACCTTGGCATTTGAGGAATTAATAAGAGCATTATGTCAAGCGCCAGTTTTAGCGACCACATGTTTTAGTGTGCCACATGCAGTGGAAGTTCTCTTAAACAGAACACAGACACAACATTTGACTGTAGCAAGACTGACAGGATATGAACTGACATTATTTCAACCACACATAGAGATCAGACGTTGTAATATTCTAAATCCTGCAACACTTTTGCCTTCAAGTACAGTAAATGCACCATCACATGACTGTGTGGAAGTAATGAATATAGTGACGAAACCAAGACAAGACCTGACAGATATTGCACTTCCAGACCCAGACTTAACGCTCTATGTAGATGGATCATGCATGAGAACAAGTGCAGGAGAATTAGTAGCAGCTTATGCTGTGACCACTGCTACTAAAGTCATAGAGACACAGAAAATAGACACACTATCAGCACAAGCAGCAGAGCTCATCGCTCTGACACAAGCCTGCATAAGAGCTAAGCACTTGAAAGTAAACATTTATACCGATTCACAATATGCCTTTGGCGTAGTTCATGATTTCGGGGTACTTTGGAGGGAAAGAGGTTTCTTGACCTCCCATGGGACCAAGATCCAGCACGGCCAGCTCATTCAAGCCCTGTTAGAAGCAATACATTTACCTACAGCCATTTCTATCCTGAAGTGCAAAGCTCACACCAAAGTTACAGACACCATTTCCCAGGGTAATGACCTGGCAGACCGAACAGCTAAACTTACAGCCCAGACAGCCCAGACACCAACAGACACGACAAGGACAGAGGTACCATTACTGACAACATGTATGACAGTCAGGGATCCCACTCAAGATGTACTCGACATACAGTCACATGCCACTGCAGATGAGATAAAGAAATGGACTGAACAAGGAGGGGTCCAGACTGAACAAGGTTGGATGACTAAGGGAAAAGGTACATGGTTTCTTCCAGATTCCATGGTACAAGTAATCATAAACACAGCACATAGTCCAGCACACTTGGGAGAAAAGGCAATGATAGACAGCTTACAGAATATCTGGTTTAACAAGCACATGCGTACAGCAGCGAAGCAGAAAGTACGAACATGTATGATCTGTTGCCAGTTCAATCCAGGTAAAGGCATTCCGGTGGAACAAGGCGGATTTCATCCTCCTGACCACCCTTTTGAGGTCCTCCAGATGGATTATATCCAAATGAACAGATGTAGAGGTTACAAGTATGTCTTGGTAGTTGTGTGTGCACTATCTAGATGGACAGAAGCATATCCAGTTCCAGATTATACTGCTGTGACAACTGCCAGGCAATTGGTGCGCGAATTCTTTCATCTACTCAGACAATGGTCAGCCATTTTTCTCTGAATTAATGAAACAAGTGTCTCTTCTGTTAGGATATACTTGGAAATTCCATTGTGTAAGACACCCTGAAGCAGCAGGCCTTGTAGAAAGACATAATCAGACAATCAAAACAAAACTTGCTAAGATATGTGCAGAAAAAGGCGTGGATTGGATGGTAGCTTTACCGGTTGCCCTCTTTTACATGCGTATGGTAGCTCATTCCAGAACAGGCCTATCTCCGTATGAAGTAGTCTTCGGTAGACCGCCAAATATGTGGGGTACGCCTATGCCAAAAAATATAACTGATGTTGACAGTAACATGCTGACAGATTACCTGGCTTTCTTGATGTCTGCACTACTCTCTTGTCGTTCACAGGTTGCTGCCGCCTTCCCTGACAACACCCAGGTCAAGGAACACCCCATAGTCCCTGGGGACTTCGTTTGTGTCCGGAACTTTGATCGATCAAGGCCCCTTGAGCCACGTTGGAAGACGCCAAAGTTGGTGCTACTGACCACGAGGACCGCAATAAAAGTCGAAGGACGCAAGGGAAACTTCACGCTCAACACTGTAAAAGACACTTTGGACAATCTGGAACTTTGGAAAATACAGACTTTGCGCCGCCTGCGCCGCCTTTGCTAGAAAAGACTCCACAGCAGGAGTATAAATCTAAGTTAAGATCTAGTAAGTCAGACGTAGTTTAATTGTCTAAGTCCACTCGGTGGTGAATCGGTTAGACTAGATTTCTGACATGTATAAGATCACATACGAGAATAGTAAGAAGAGCAAAATGAGAGAAAAGTACTGCAAGTTATTACGCAGTAGATGTATAGTTACTTTGATCATTCTTTTTATTCTGTGCATTGTTATGATCTGTGTTAGTTTAACACTACATGTTTTCTTTCCTATTTCCTCACATATACACTCTTCCAGTAACAGCACCATAGAGCATACATTCAGTGACCTGCCACCTCATGAATTGTCATATCGACTTGCATTGCGTAACAATACTTTTATTCAAATGTTACACCATTCTCATCAGACCAGCAATGCGACTAATTGCTGGGTATGTGGCCAACTGCCACCTTATCAAAAGGCGAAGGGAGTTCTGCCCTTCTATCCTCTACCGTTCTCACACAATGGTTCATGTGGAGCATGGTTTGCCTTAATGACCTCAATAGATAGAAAGTACATAGCTTATCCAGGTGGCTGGATATATGGAAACCTGAATAAAGTAATGAATGAAGCATGTTTTCCAGACAAAGACGGATTCCCCCAAAGGAAGGGAACCGATCTAGAGAATGAAGAGTACGAGCAGGGAAATGCATCCGTTAATTTTATAATGTTAAATGTTCAGCCCAAGCAAAATACAGGTCCACCATTTATTTCAGTTCTACCAGCAAAAGGTGATTTATGTGTTAGAAAGAAAGGTTCAGTACATATGGGACACAGCGAGTGTAAAGTTGTAGTAGAGTTTAATGATGAAGGACTTTCTTCTTTCAAAACATCACGCCATACCTATTTCATTTGCGGTCAGACAGCCTATGTACATCTGCCCTTAGACTGGGGTGGGACTTGTTATATAGCATTCTTATTACCACCTGTATTCTTGGCCCCATCCCATTATCATAGAGATTCACGACTAGAACATGTTAGAGTAAGGAGAGAGACAGATGCCTCAGGGATTGATCAGACTGAAACAGCTTGGGAGCAATATATAGATTTCAACAAAGGATTCTTCTTCTTCATAGGTCCCGTCCAAAACAGTAAACTGATACGCAAGTTAACAAGGACTCTTGAAGCAGTAGTGAATGTGACTGCATCTGCCCTGGCGAACTTGACCCAGGAACAGTCTGCTATGAGACTTGTTGTTCTTCAAAATTGCCTCGTTCTAGACGTCATCTTGGCGGATAGGGGCGGAGCTTGTAGCATGATCCGATCTAGTTGTTGCGTTTTCATCCCAAATAACGCGCCATCTGTGTATGCAGCGATAACAAGGCTCCACAAGATTGCTCATGACATACATCAAGACCCAGGCACTTGGACTTGGTCCAGTTGGCTCTGGGGTGTGATATCTGCTTGGGGATGGAAAGTGTTGTCCTTCCTAGGAATGATCCTACTCATGATATTTGGTTGCTGTCTCTGTCTGCAGTGTGGCCCGGCCATTTGCGGCCTGTGTGCTACTGCATGTGTTCCACATCCAAGTATACAAAGGGTTAAGGACGAACAAATGATGCTGTATGATCAACTATACGGTCTCATGAATATAGATGTATCCTAAAGGGTTACGTAGGGGACAAGGAGGGAATGAGGAAAATGAAATTTTGCCTGACCAAGATGCCCCCTACGTGTACCCTATGTTACATGTGTGTTACATATATGTGCATGTCACACATGCATATTTTCCCTTAAGTGGCCTGAACAAAGAGGCCTCTGCATTTAAGTCCTGCTTTAGGATGCCAGTAATTAAGTCTCCCATGCAAGAAACGTTAAGCTAACATGAAGGCCCATGTATTTACATTGTGCACTTTTAAATAATAATAAATCACGATGAAACCTTTTTGTGGTTCAGCTGAGCCACTTTCTGAAATAAGGGTTTTTCATGACTCCTGACACACTGAAGGCTGCAATTACGTATCTCTGACCTCGCATACTTCTAGCTCAGCCGAAAGAAACCCAGCAAGGGTTGCCAAGATAGTATTATGAATAACAGTTATCTGCTTGTTGTACAGAGTCACATTCCTGCCCAGTGAAAAAGGTAAACAGAACCCGTCTGTTAAGATAGGGCCTAGCTTTCCTGTCTCCGTTTAAATGAAATCACAGTGCTTGCATCCATAAAAAGCTCACAGCCCCATGCAATGAACGCAGAAATATATGCTTTTTCTGATTCCTAGTGACGAGCAACCTTTGCTTCAGATAATACATCCCCGACTCTAGATATCTCTAAGATATCAGATAGTACAAGATGTGCTGGTCGCCCTGACACTGAAGGTCTCTCTACTAGACTGAAAGTCAGCTCTCCTCCCAGTTACACGTCAATTGCACGCCATGACCAAGTTGCACACAAGTAGGGCAAAGTTCCAGCTGGTCATGCAAACTCCTCCTCCCACCTATGACACCTTCCTATCACCTACCTATGACTCATAAAGTGTACACCCACATGTACGCCCACATGCTCTTATCTGTTTCTTTCTCTGCTCTGCGTTCCTTCCTACGCCCTATGTACAAGACAAAATGTATATATGTTGTTCATTGTTATTAAATGTTAGAAGACCCTTCCTGAACCTCAGTGGTGATGGAACAGATTCTCCCTTAACTCGAGTTATTGGAATAAAGCCCTTTTAACTTGGACACCACGGACTCTCTGCCTCTCATTTGATACATGCTAATTGTTAATGCCTAGAAATTATGCCAGGGTAATTATTTTATTTACCACACCCTGAATAGACCGTTTGCTTTTTGTCATTGCTTTGTTGTTTGATAATAGTGGTCTATAATGTGCTATTTTTTTAACACAGATTGAAATCAAGATTTCAAGAGTAAGGAAAGATGCCCTCAAGGCAAAGAAGAAGGAAGAATGAAATACGGTTCCAAACAAAAACAGCAACGGAATTACAGCACTCTTCAACAACAAATACTTAAAAAAACAGGAACAAAGCTCCTGGTAAGACCACTAAGTCTTTCTTTCATATGTAGATCAAATAAAAATGTTGGACAGCATGTAGAAAAAGAGAATGAGAGAGTAAATTTGAAAAGGAAGGAGAGAACCTCAAAGAATCCTACAACTGGAGCCGGAGAGAATAATATGTATAGGAATAGAAGGCAGAATCAGTTTAGAGACATTCGTAAACTAATGTTTCGCAATAGGGTGGTTTTAAATTTGTTAAAAAACATTAGGAAAGGTAAACAGAGAGCTGATTTTTATAAGAAAAAGAAAAGTGTAGAGAAGATTGTTGATCAGGCTTTTGAAGTTAAGAAAAAATTATTTATTTTAATAATCAATAGAATTAGGACACTTAACAAGACAATTGATGTTTTCAAATCAAACAGTAGATGGAAAAGAGTAATTAATCTGACTAAATTTTGTAAAGTTTATTCAGGAGAATGGATGCACAGTTCAAGTTGTGAGCCATTTTTTAATGAGGAGCGTTACTTCCAGGAGAATGATTTAGTGCATGCAGTTGACACCAGTGGTCAAGCGTATGAAGTGAAAGACGGTTGTCCGATTGAAAAAGAGAAACTTGTGCCTAGAGAACCAGAAGAGGTGTTAACTGATGAAGTTTTAGGGAGACGTACTAAGGGTCCAGTGTACACTTGGAAGTGTAGTCGTATTTGTAGTGTGCGACAGGAATCAATTGATTTGTTTTGTAATTTCTTACGTACATATAGTAAGAAAAGTCTAAAGCAGAAAGTGAAGTTGTTGCAAGACTTAGATCCTTGCAGAGTGAGAGAAAACACAGGTTTGCAAGGGCATTCACTGGCTTGTCTTTCTAGAAAAGTTTGTCAGAGTGTTTTTCATCATTTTAGGATGTTAGCAGTGCATCATACCCAAATGAGGAAATTAGTGGGAATGTTGTATTATGCAAAAAGTCCAGCACTTAAGCTGAAACAATTAAACAGTGCTCTTTTGCATGGAACTGAATTAGATGTGAAGAAGATTTGTGAAGAAATTGAGATTTGTTATTTTGGTGAAAAAGAGGACAGTGTAGAAATTGACACAGCAATTCAAGGTAATGTGGAAGAGAATGTACAGATTTCAAGTACAGAAAAGTTTGAGCAGGAAATTACCAGATTTAAGGTGAAATCAAGTGAAAGGCCGAATTTTAGTTGTGTGTGTTGTTGACGAAGTCATTATAAACATCAAACTAGATTAGTTGATTTATACGTAAAAAGTGAAAAGATGAATAATTATGAGTGGAAGGATTTTGCAACTTATTTGTGGGTGGAGAATTGTTTTGATTTGAGTTGTGATCAGCGTATTTGTAAATATTGTTATGATAAATTAAATCAAAACAGAATGCCTGCCAGAGCTGTTCATAATAATCTGGAGTTGGTAGACATTCCCCGTGAATTGATGGATTTAAATACATATGAGTCTATTTTGATTCAATGTGTCCATCCTTTTCAGGCAATTGTTCGCATGGAGCCTAAGATAGGGAAATTGCCTCCTACAGATTTGCAGAGAGGATTAAAGGGAAGAGTTGTTTATTTGCCTCTAGATTTCAAAAAAAATATTGATACAATTGGTATAGAAAAAGTAGAAGAGGAACCTTTAGTTATTCTAGTTAATGGGGTTCCGACAAAGAGTAAGAAAATCTGGCAAGATTTAGTGGATGTTAGGAAAGTCAAAAAGGCAACGTTGTATTTAGTAAAAAACAATGAGTATTACAAAGATGTATGTGTTGCAGCAGAGGAAACAGCTGCAGATGAAGACAGTGATTGTTCAGGCGGCCAAATTGAAAAAGTTGATGTGTCTAGAAGTGAAGAAATATATGAACATTATACTGTTCATCCTTTGCATTCCAAAGAAGTAATGGGGAATGCAATTGAATTGTTTCAAATGAAAGCAGCAAAAGGAAGTCCCATTAGTGTATGGGAAGAAAGTTTGGAAGCTCGTTGTTTTCCACAGCTATTTCCAACAGGTCGAGGTGGACGATATGACGATCGACCACTTCAAATTCCTGCATCTGAATATCGAACTGTAAGATTATATGCTGAAGATCCAAGGTTTCGTCAATGCATTCCCTATTTGTTTCATTTACTGTATGAAAGTGACTTGTCTGGGCTTTCTTATGCAGTAAACCATATACTGAAAAGTGGAGCACATCTGCAAAATGTTTCGGCGAGGGACTTTATGGAGAAAGTGAATCTGCAAGATAATATTTTGGAATCTCATTTAATCAATCTCATGGCATGTCAGCGTGGTACAAACGAGTATTGGTACCGTCGTCATGGGGAATTGAAATGTATGCTAAGAAACTTAGGAACTCCTACATGGTTCCTCACTCTTAGCTGTGCCTTGTATGCATGGGACGACTTACTTGAATTTCTACGCGAGGCAAATGCAAATATACAAAATATAGAATTCAAAACACCTGGAGAACTGTGTTCTTTGGATCCAGTGAATGTATGCAGATATTTCAATCATAGATTTGAAGCTATGATGTCTTTTATTAACAACAAAAAAAATCCTCCCCTTGGAGAGGTTTTGGATTTCTTTTGGAGAAAGGAGTATCAAGCAAGAGGTGCTCCTCACATACATATGTTGTTGTGGATTAAAGATGCACCCAAATTTGGAACAGATTCGGATGAGACAGTGATGAGCTTCATTGAAGAGTATTCAACATGTGCTGTTCCGAAAACTACCGAAGAAAACAGTTTAAGGCAACAAGTTTTACGCTTTCAATCCCATCGTTGTGGAAAGTACTGTCGTCGAAAATTCAGAAACAAGGACAAGTTCTACACAAAATGTCGTTTCAGCTTTCCACGACCAGTGATTTCTAAAGGAAGAGTCAATAATTTGTTGTCTTCTCTACGACATACTGTGATGAGGAAGTCACCAAAAAGTACATACAATTTAAAAAGAAACGAAGAGTCCAAGTACATCAACGACTACAACCCAGTGATTTTGTCCATGTGAAATGCTAACATGGATATTCAATTCGTTGCTGACAACTCTATTGCTGTGGCTCGATATGTGACGTCTTACGTCACAAAAAAAGAAAAGACAGAACTGAAGGAAATGTGGGAGGACATTTCACATGAAAAGAGTCTAAGCAAGAAATTATACAGTTACAGTCTGAAGATGTTGTCGCATTGAGAAATTGGAGCATATGAATGTTCTGATCGATTGTCGTCAGCAAGTCTCTATGCCAAATCTAGAACAATCATTTGGGTGAGTCTAGGTCTTGCTGCAACACGAAATCGAGTTTTGAAATCTGTACAAGAGATAGAGTATTTGGCGGAGAAAAAACCAGAAAGTACAGATATTTTGAAGACAAACATGTTGGATACATACTATCCAAATAGAAGTCCTCACCTTGAGAACGCTTGTCTCTATGAAGTTCTTCAAAGCTATATTTATAAGAGGAACATCAGAGAAGATATCAATAATGGAATATATGCTGTCATTGGATGTGAAGGATGTCTAGTGAAACAGAAAAAAGGCCATTTGATTAATCATCGAAAATTGAGTTGTGAAAATCCAGACAAAAGGGAATTTTACTATTTAGCTCTTTTGCAACTCTTTAAGCCATGGCGTACAGAAGAGGAACTACTTGGAGATTTTCTCTGTTACGAAGATTCTTTTAATGCAACCAAGGATACCATAGAATGTCCTGTTTTTCCAAATTATCTGCAAATGTTGAACGAAGAAATAGAGCAAGAAGCCACAATTGCTGCAGAGATTGCTAGAGACAGTTCTCAAGACAGTCAGAGTTCTGCTTCATTGAGTCAGGATCCACTTGGAGGACCAATTATTCAAAATGAAGCTGCCACTGCCATGGATGAAGTGGAAAGAGCCATGGAACAAGCTCATGAGGATGTAGTTAACTTAGAAGATTTGGTGAAACAACTAAACCGTGAGCAGAAACAGATATATGACGAAGTCACAGATCAGATTGAACATGGATTCACTCATGAGAAAAAAGAGTGCTCATGTACATCATTTAAACCAGTCCAACTGTACGTAAGTGGAAAAGCGGGAACTGGAAAAAGTTTTCTGATTAAAGCAATTGCAACTTATCTGCAGAAAAGGACTGAATCACCGCTATCTTGTGTTGTTACTGCTCCAACTGGGCTGGCAGCACATACCATTAAAGGGATTACTTTACATCGTTTACTGATGCTGCCAGTGGAGCATGATAACAAATTGCAATATCACAAGCTATCTGGAGATGCGTGTTCCGAAGTTTCGAGAGTCCTGAAGAAAATGAAACTTCTTATCATTGATGAAGTAAGCATGGTGTCAAATATAATGCTTGCTTTTGTGCATTTGAGAATGCAAGAAATTCTTAGAACAGACTATGATGTCTTATTTGGAGGAAAACATATTATTGTTTTTGGAGATCTACTGCAGTTGACTCCAGTGAAAGGACAACCTGTGTTCAAAATGCTCACGCATGAAGATACCAGGAAGTGCCTAGGAAGCATTGGAAACGTTAATATATGGTTAAACTTCAAATATGCAGAACTGCTTCAAAATATGCGGCAGGCAAAGGATGAAGATTATAAAAATATTTTACAAGATGTAAGAGTAGGAAACATAAGTCAGCAAGGGAAAGAAGCTTTACATGGACGGTTAATTCAAAATTGGATTCATTAGAGAAGACTATATCTAAAACTGCTGGTTTTAAAAAGACTCTGAATGTGTGTTTAAATTGTCGTATCATTTTGAGAAGGAATTTAAATGTTGAAAGAGGTCTGGTAAATGGAGCAATGGGTCATGTTGTTGGTTTTGTGAATTACAAAAATAGAGATGGAATTGAAATTTTAAAAATTAAGTTTGATGGCATTGAGGAAATAGAACAAATTTGTCGTTGTTCAGCTAGATTTTTGCTTGTGAAAGACTTATATGTTCGCCGAAAACAGTTTCCTATTTGTTTGGCATATGCGGTGACAATTCATAAATCTCAAGGTTTAAGTGTAGATAGCGCTTTGGTGAACATTGGAAGTTCTGTGTTCAAGGAGGGTATGGCATATGTGGCATTATCTCGAGTCAGAACTGTATCAGGATTGTACTTGATTGAGTGTGATGAAACAAAGATTTGTGCTGATCTAGATTGTGTTAAAGAATACAATAGGTTAAGAAGAGAGTATGCTCCACATTTGCCTCAATATCCTCTGTTTGAAAAACGTGTGGTAGGCCGAAAAAGAAGAAATGAGAATAATTGCAGTGAGGTAGTAGCAAAAAGACAAAAAGTAGATGAAACTGTAATTGTAAGGAGAAAGAAAAAAGATTCTGTTGAAGATGTTGTTGGATTTCAGTTTGAAAACAGTTCTGGTGTCAACTGCTATGCTAATGTAGTGGTTAATGTTGTTTTTTTTCTTCAAAATATACAAGAACAGATTGTTGAAAATCGGGATCAAAGATTCTGTTGTTTGTTGAATTCCGTGTTTGAGAAATGTAGCAGTAATAGAGCAAAAATAGAAAGTGTTTCAGAAATTCAAAATCTTCTAGACAGATGTTCTGGTCAAAATCAATTTTCACAGAATATTCAGCAGGATTGTCAGGATTTTTTAATGTATATGTTTGCTGTATTGGAAGATGAAGGTGTAGATATAAAAAATCTTTTTAGCCTTTCCTATCAATGGCAGCATGACTGCGACAACTGTACTTTATCAAGTACTACTAGAATAGACACTGAAAGATTTATATATTTGACTTTACCAGACTGCAAATCAGTGCCTTTTAATAATCTACTTAAAGCAGCGGATCACAATATGGTGTGTACCCAATGTAAGTCTACAATGCTGTCCACATTATTTCTACAAAATTATGGTCAGTATGTCATTTTAATGTTCCAACGATGTAGACCTGATGGAACTAAATTGACAACTTCTATTAAAAAGTTTGTTGGTTCTCAGTTATCAATATCAGGAAGAACCTTTGCAACTGTAGCTATTATTTTTCATGACGGTCCTTCTACAACATCAGGGCATTACACATGCTATTTAAAAAGTTGTAAAGGTTGGACCCACTGTAATGACATTCATTTGACTTTCAAACAACGTTTGCCTTTTGGCTTAAAAAATTCATACCTAGTGTTTTTACACCAAAATTTAAGTAAAGGTAATTGGCCTTTGAAGACGGGAGCAGTTAATAAAGGTTATATTGCTGTTTAAAAATATATTCTGAGTAAAAGTGATCCAGGTAATATAAAAAATTGACTTGTCATATAGGTACTGTAAGTGGATCTCATAGTAAGTGATATTAGTATTATAGAAAATGATGAACATGAGTGAGTCAGAGATGGTTTTACAAATACTTAAATATTGTGAAAATGTTGTATGAGCCTTTCTTTCAGAACGTCGGAAAAAAGGTAATTTCAGAGTTTCTTAGAGTTAATTTGAAAATATACTCATACATCTGACACTATTTGGCCAAAAGGAAAGGTACAGGAATGAGTAAAGAGTCATGACTGAAAAAAAGGAGTATATGAAAATAATGAAAATAATTCAGATGTTCTTGGAGCTTTTCTTCTAGAAAGTTGATGAAATGGATTTTTTAGTGAACAGCAGAGTACTTTGCAACGAGAAAAGGACCTCTATGATATACTATTTGGCCTCAAGGAAAAGTAGGTCAATCAAAGATTAGTGTACATTTGTCATTTGTCAGTATCTAAGTTTTTTTTTAAAACACAATCTTTTAGATTGTGTTTTTTTTCCCGCTGTCATATGATGAGTAATTTGAACTCACTGTTTTAAGTGAAATTCAATATATTCTGAGAACAGCAAAAATAAACTATGTAACATGTTGTACAAGTTATTCTATACTTTGGATTGTGTAAATTAAATTGTATTCCCATTCTCTGACACTCACTTTCCTTTTTCCTCTCTCTTTCAGCTCTCTATACTCACTCACACTGCCTTTCTCTCACTCTGTTTCACACCCATTCGTTTACTGCACTTCTTTCACAACCCCTCATTCTCATTTCAACTGTCTGCATCCCCTCTCTCCCTTGTACCACTTTTCAGCTTTCAGTCTCTCTGCTTTACTTCCCTTTTCCGTCTTTTCCTCCTTTGCTCTTTTACTAATTCCTCTTTACTCACTGAGCAGTATTGTCGCACTCTATCACTATAACTCACCCACTCTCCCTCGCTTATCTTTGTTTGCTCCTTTCTTTTGACCTCTTTTCTCTATTTCTCGTTCACTACCTCTATCTCCTCAGTGCCTCACTCTCCTTGTGTTATGTTCACTTGTGTTTATCTACCTTCTATCATTTCTTTTACAACAACTTCACTGCTCCTCTCTCATCGTTCTTCATCCCATTTCTTTTACTCTGGTTCCATTACTATCCCTCATTTCCTTTCTTTCAATGTCCTTCTCTTTACTTTCATCACCAAATTATTTTCTCTCAGTACCACTCTTTTAGTCGTCTTCTCCTCTCTTTCCTTTTTTTGCTCCTTACTCATTTCCTTTTGTCACTCATTGTACTCCACCTCACTCAGTTTTTCTCTTAGTGTGTCTGTCTACTAACTTCCTGACTCCATTTCCCTCAATCGTTGTATATTATCCTCTCTCCCTTCATCCCTTCACTTTGACTGTTCTTCACTTACTCTCAGTTATCTTCTATTTCTCAATCTTCTAAATGCATCCTTAATTAGACTCTTTTCCGTCTCTGTTATTATCTTTTTACATACTACTGTTTCCTGACTTAGTTTTGCTAACTCACATTGTTTTAGTATCTTTCTTACCTTCAGTTCATTTCTCTGTTCTTCTCTTCCTCTGTGTCAGTGAATCTATATGCCTTACTCTTAGTAATTTGCTCTCCTTCTATTTCTTTTTTCTCTTTTTATCCTTCTACCTTACTTTATTTCCCTTTCTGTGTCCTTCACTCTTACTTTATTTCTAAATACACTGTTATGATTTTTAACCTCTTCATTTGTATATTTTAATTTAAAATACACATTTTACTAATTATAACTTATTTTTTCTTCTCTCTTTCACAGATACAAAGTGTAGTAAAATTGTTTAATTAAAGTTACATTTATTATATGGTAAGTATGACTATAAAAATGTATTTTGTCATCACCCTTTGCTTTAAGCTCACTAATATTTTCTCAAACAACCTCACTCCTGTGTCTTTTTTCTGCTTCCCTCACTTATTCTTATTCTCCATGTTTACTCTAATTTCCCAATTTCCCCTCTCATATTCAACTTCTTTCAATCCCTATTCTTTACTTCACTTACCCTCTGTTCCATTCCTTTGCTTCTTCACTCATTCTGTTTTTCTTAATTATTTACTTTACTCCTACACACACACCTCATCCCCTTCTCAATACATACACACACCTCTAACATACACCCCACACACACACCACACACACCTCATACACACAAAAAAATCCCCCCACACACACTCGTCACATACACACACACATTCCATACACACACATACATCGCACACATATACACCCCACACCCATACACTCCTCACACGTACTTCACACACCCTCACCTCCACCCACACCAAAACACCCCACACAGCCACACCCAATCAATCAATCAATCAAAGACATTTATATAGCGCACTACTTACCCGGAGGGTCTCAAGGCGCTAGGGGGGGGAGTGCTGCTACTGCTCGAACAGCCAGGTCTTGAGCTTCTTCCTGAAGGAGAGGTGGTCTTGGGTCAGGCGCAGGTCGGTCGGAAGGGAGTTCCAGGTCTTGGCGGCCAGGTAGGAGAAGGACCTTCCTCCTGCTGTCGTTCTACGGATGCGGGGGACGGCGGCGAGGGCGTGGCTGGCTGAACGGAGCTGTCGTTTGGGAACGTGGAAGTTGATGCGGTTGTTGAGGTAGCTGGGGCCTTGGTCGTGTAGGGCTTTGTATGCGTGGGTGAGGAGGCGGAAGGTGATTCTTTTGTTGACGGGGAGCCAATGCAGGTCTCTCAGATGTCCGGAGATGTGGCTGTGTCGTGGGATGTCGAGGATGAGTCTGGCTGAGGCGTTCTGGATCCGCTGGAGTCTCTTCTGGAGCTTGGCGGTGGTTCCGGCGTAGAGTGCGTTGCCGTAGTCCAGTCGGCTGGTGACGAGGGCCTGGGTGACCGTCTTCCTTGTCTCGGTGGGGATCCACGGAAGATCTTCCGTAGCATGCGCAGGATGTTGAAACATGACGAGGAGACGGCGTTTACTTGTCTGGTCATGGTGAGGGAGGAGTCCAAGATGAAGCCCAGGTTGCGTGCGTGGTCTGTCGGTTTGGGTGCGCTGCCCAGGGCGGGGGGCCACCAGGAGTCGTCCCAGGCGGAGGGCGAGGAGCCCAGGATGAGGACTTCCGTCTTGTCTGAGTTCAGTTTCAGGCGGCTGGTCGTCATCCACTCGGCTACGTCTTTCATCCCTTCGTGAAGGCTGGCTCTGGCGGCGGCGGGGTCGCTGGTCAGGGAGAGGATCAGTTGGGTGTCGTCGGCGTAGGAGATGATGTTGAGGTTGTGTTGGCGTGCGATGGCTGCGAGGGGGCTCATGTAGACATTGAAGAGGGTGGGGCTCAGCGAGGATCCTTGAGGGACGCCGCAGATGACTCCGGTGGCCTCTGACTTGTAAGGTGGTAGGCGGACTCTCTGTGTTCTTCCGTCGCGGAAGGAGATGATCCATTCCAGTGCTTTCTCCTGGATTCCGACGTTGCTGAGGCGCTGCACTAGGGTGCGGTGGCAGACAGTGTCGAAAGCCGCGGAGAGGTCTAGGAGGATGAGGGCCGCTGTTTCCCCGTTGTCCATCAGGGCTCGGATGTCATCGGTGGCAGCGATGAGGGCGGTCTTGGTGCTGTGGTTGGCTCGGAAGCCAGACTGTGAGGGGTCGAGGGATCCATTCGTCTCGAGGAAGGCGGCCAGCTGCTTGTTGACGGTCTTCTCGATGACTTTGGCTGGGAACGGGAGGAGCGAGATGGGGCGGTAATTCTTGAGTTCGGTGGGGTCCGCTGTAGGTTTCTTTAGTAGGGCGCTGAGTTCGGCGTGCTTCCAGCTCTCCGGGAAGGTGGCGGTGTCGAAGGAGGTGTTGATGATGTCCCGCAGGTGGGGTGCGATGACTGCGTCGGCCTTGTTGAAGACGTGGTGAGGGCAGGGGTCGGTCGGAGATCCGGAGTGGATGGAGTTCATCATGTGGATGGTGTCTTCGGTGCTGATCGGAGTCCAGGTGCGGAGGGTGGTGGTGGGGGGCGGTGGTCCGGTTGTGGCGTGCGTCGGGTGAGTGCTGAAGCTGTTGTGTATGTCCGCGATCTTGTTGTGGAAGTAGGCGGCGAGGGAGTTGCAGAGGTCTTGCGATGGGGTGATGTCGTTGTTTCCGGCGTTGGGGTTGGAGAGCTCTTTCACGATGTTGAAGAGTTCCTTGCTGTTGTGTGCGTTGTTGTCCAGCCGGTCCTTGAATGCATTTTTCTTAGTAGCGCGGATGAGTTGATGGTGTTTCCGGGTGGCAAGCTTGAGGGCGGTCATGTTGTCCGGTGTTGGTTCCCTTCTCCAGGCTTTCTCGTGGGTTCAGTAGTTCTTCTTGGAGCTCTGGAGTTCGTCGGTGAACCAAGGGGCCTTCTTGCTGCCGGGTCTGCTGGTCGGGGTCCTCAGTGGGGCGAGTTCGTCCGCGCAGTTGATGATCCACTTCGTGAGGTTGTCGGCGGCCTGGCTGGGGTTCGCTGAGCTGGCGGGGGGGTGCTGGCTCAGGGAAGCGGCGAGCTGGGCGGCTGTGATCTTGTTCCAGCTTCTTTGAGCAACCGGTTGCTGGTGGTGGTGGATCATCGTTCTTCTGAAGGTGAAGTGGACGCAGCTGTGGTCCATCCAGTTGACTCCAGTGGCTTGGCTGAAGGCGATGTGTTTGCTGGATGAGAAGATGGCTTCGAGTGTGTGTCCGGCGAGGTGGGTGGGGGTGGATACCAGTTGCTTGAGTCCGAGGTTGGCGAGGTTGTCGAGCAGGGTGATGGTGTTGCGGTCGTTGTTGTTCTCCAGGTGGAAGTTGAGGTCCCCCAGGAGGATGTAGTCGGCGGAGGGGAGGGCATGCGGGCTGACGAAGTCGGCGATGTCCTCGCTAAATTGTGTGCGTGGTCCCGGGGGTCGGTAGATCAGGGTGCCTCTGAGGGTGGTTCTCGGGTCGGTGCGGATCTGGAAGTGTAGGTGTTCGGCGGTTTTCCGGGTGTCGTCGGTGTTAGTTGTGATGTGGATGGTGTCCCTGTGGATGATGGCGATGCCTCCTCCTGTCTGGTTGACGCGGTCCCTCCGAATAATCTTGTAGCCGTCCGGGATGGCGATGGCGATGTCGGGTGCTGAGGAGTCGTTCATCCAGGTTTCCGTGAGGAAGGCGACGTCTGGAGCTGTGGTGTCGAGGAGGTTCCAAAGTTCGATGGCGTGCCTGTGGACGGAGCGGGTGTTGATCAGGATGCACTTGAGGTGGTTGCTGCTGGTGATCGGCTTGGCGGCTGCTGGTGTGGGGCAGGTCCGGATGCATGTGAACTTGCAGGCGTTACAGCTGAAGGGTCCGTGGGTGTGCTTCGGGGTAGCTCTGTAGCATCCAGGGATTCCGCCGGTGTTGAGTGCGATGAGTTCGGTGGCGTTGTAGGACAGTCGGGTCGTCTTCCGTCGGTGGGGGCCAGGGGTCCTGGCACTGGGAGCGGTCCAGGCGTGGACGGGCGCAGACGGGCTTACCTTTGGCGCGCCTTCGGCGCACAATCGGCGCGCCCGCTGCGCGTGACCGCTGCGCGTGACCGCTGCGCGTGACCGCTGCGCGTTCGCACGGTCGCCATATATGGCGAAGTGCGAGGGAGGGCGGGGCAGCTGGGAGGCGGGAGCGGGGAGGGTACAGAAGAGAAAGGGGGCGTGGTCAGCGGCGGTGGCGGGAAGCGGTAGGCGGGTAGGGAGGAGACGGGGGCAACAGGCGAGAATTACAACAAAGAGCAGGAAATACAAGAAAAACAAACAGTGCAAGGGGCTACGCGCTACGGGGGCAGAACAGGCATACAGGCAGGATTTACAACAAAAAACAGTAAAAATAAAAGAAGAAGCTACAGTGTCGAGGGGCAGCGCCGTGGGAGACCACGCCGCTCGGTGGCAGGGGGCGTGGTCACACAGCGGCGGCCGGGGCAGCAAGGCAGGCGGCGGGAGGCACACGCAGCAGCTGGTGGCCGTGCGGCGCGGGGGGTGTCCTAACTAGGTCACAGACACCCACAGACACACCTTACACACCCCACACCCCGACCTGCACCCACTGACTCCCTATAAGTCACACACACTGCATTACTTATCTTTCTTTGCTGTTTCACTCAAACCCATTCAGGTACTGTTTTCTTTACTCTCTTTGTCCTTTCTCTTTGTCACTCCCCATGTCTTATCCTAATTAAATTTTTCACCCTCTTTCACTCCTCTTTACTTACACTAACTGGTCTTTTCTTACCCTCACTCACCGTTCTTCATTTATCCCGGTTACGCCACTACCCTTCATTCTCAATTATTTACTGTCCTTTCTTTTTCTTTCAACACACACTCACATTCTCCCACTATCTCTACTTTAGTCTTCTTCCTCCCTCTTCCCTTCTTTCGCTCCTTTAGTCATTACTTTTCTCAATTTCACCCTATTACACCTTCTCTGTTTTTTTACTATGTAATAAACAATCCCTCTGTGTTCATCCTGTAGCTCTCTTTCTCTTAACATTACTCTCTTTGTGTTCTTCCCTCATGCTAACTCCTTTATTAAATTTTTTTTTCTATTTTTTGGGGGGGCGCGCCCCGGCACGCGTACCCTAAGAAAAAAAAATTGACAGAGATTCATTAAAAATATAGGTTTATTTTTATGAATGAAAGGTAGTTCTAAAAAGAACTCTTTTTTTTCTTCTTTTTGTTGTTTTAAATTTTTTTAATGTTTTTTTGAACATTTTGTACTTTTTTGGGCTTTTCAAACAGTTTTATATTTTTTTTGTATTTTTTATGGGGAGAAACAAAAAACAGGGAATTGTAAATGGCTCAACAGGAGCAAAAAACAAAAAACTGAAAAAATTACTGTTCTTTGGGGCATTTGTGATTGTCACCAGCAAGGACGACAAGCTTCATGCTCTTTTCACCATAGGCGATGAGCTTGCCACATGCAATACATGTAATTCTAAAATTTGCAAATCGTGGTTGTATACAAGGCATCATCTCCGTTGTTTCTGGTCCCGATGGAGTGGGTTGTGTTCTTTTGGAGGTGGTCCTTGAAGACTGGGGGAGGTTACTGGCCAGTTACCTGAGCTCTGCACGAGAATAGTTGTTAGGATGCTTTCAGATCATATGTCGAATCATGGTATTATTACCAAAGGAATATTTTTTGTTTGGGTTGCCCCTTGAGAGTTGTTCGCCACAGATTAGGCAAGTTACCTTGGCCGCATTCACTTTTTTCTTGCCCTCTGGGATTGAAAAAAACTCCCATACAATGTGTGACTTGGGCTTGTATGGGATATTTTGTTCAGGCAGCCATGTTCTCCCCTCCTCCTCTTCCTCTTCCTCCTCCTCCTCTTCTTGACCACCAATGTACTGTTGTGGTGGTCCTCTTGGTGGTGGTGGTAGTGGTGGTGGTGCAGATGCTCCAGCTGTTGCAGCTACAGTAGCCATTTGAAAGTACAAAATAGTTCTCTCTCTATTGCTGAAACAGGTCTTCCTTAGTCAAAGGACAAAGTCAGAATAAGGAAAAAAGGTGGGGTCTTTCATCATTTGCAAAAAACAAAGTGTCCTGAACCAATGAGAAGTGTTATTTTCAGGTCATATGACCCGGGCTTTACTCATTTGGAAACCAAAACTGTTCTGCACCAATAGAAAGTGTTATTTTCAGGTCACATGACCCGACGCGCTTACGCTACGTGCCCCGGGGCGCGCCCGTAGTCGCGCTCCGGGGCGCGCCCGCGGGCGCGTAGTGTAAGCGCGTCAAGACGTTGCGCGATCGTATGCGCTCGCGTGCTTCCGGGTGCGCTTACGCTGTGCGTCGTATGACGCATCACGCATCTACACCAAACGTCACGATGTTGTTTTCGTTCGCGAAAATAGCACTAACGGGACGCTCCCCGGTACGCGCCCCGGGGCCCGCCGCAACATTGCGCTGACCGGGGCGCTCCCCGGTACGTGCCCCGGGAGCGCCCCAAGCAAAAAAAAAATTAAAAAATTACATAAATATACAATATAAAATTCGTTATAACATTTTTTACTTTTTATACCTATAGAGATTTGCTATTAAAAACCTATGAAATTCACTGAAAAAACCATAGGTTTCACACCAGTTATAGTTAGGAATTAGCATTTAAAAAACCTATTAAATTCACTGAAAAAACCATAGGTTTCACACCAGTTATAGTTAGCTTGAAATTTTACTCGCATAAAACCAATGAAATTCCCACGTTAAAGTTAGTTGGACTCACTATAACTTGCGCTTGCAATGCACTGCTGATGACGTCACATATGAAATAAACCGATAAAAAGAAGTTGCTGTGTGCGGCGTCCTTTGTGCAAAAAAAAATATATATATATATATATATATATATTCACTGAAAAAACCATAGGTTTCAGGCACGTTCTAGTTAGAAATTAGCATTTAAAAAAACCTTTGAAATTCACTGAAAAAACCATAGGTTTCAGGGGTGTTATAGTTAGCTGGACATTTCACTCATACAAAATGATAGAAATTCCTCTGTTATAGTTAGTTGTGCTAACTATAACTTGCAACCCTGCAATGCCCTGCTGATGACATCACATATTACATCACTCATGACATGGTCAGTGACATCACTCATGACATCACTGATGACACCATCCTTGTGACAGAGTGACAGACCTCCTTTCACTGTAATGTAACCCTTGAAACACATATTCAAAAATAGAAACTAAAATTTTCAAAAAAATGGAGATACCCATACCAGTTACAACAACCAATTCAGTAATTCCACCATCTATATACACATCCACTCATTCACCAACAGTTCTATGTAGTCACTCATACATATACTCACTCATCATATGTAGTGATACACCTATACATCCTGTTACACACCGACAGTCATCCAAAAGATACTCTCACACATACTCACACATGCAAAAAAACTATTGAACATCCATTTATTTGCATATACAGCTATACACACACTACCACCTAACTTCTAAGGAACCTTACACATACTTACTCTCTTAAACAATCACTTATAGAAACACATACGTATTTAAACAGGAACTCTTACAATCCCTTACTCTCACATATAGTCACTTATATACATCAAAATTCACATATACTACATTAAAACATATGTAGTTACTGATAAAGACACTAGTGAGACAGTCATTCACTCACTAACATACACATATACACACTCATCCACCCATACAGTCCAGCACATGTGCTGTATTCAAAACACATACAAACAGAGAGTCAGTCATTCATGCATCTGTGTGCTAAGTAATACCCCCACCAAACCATACAAACACTTATACTGATACTAAGAAACATTAATACATATATTTAAATATTTAAACATTATTCACTAATATTTATTTTTCAGAAAGACACACATTCACTGGATGGTGTCATCAGTGATGTCATGAGTGATGTCACTGACCATGTCATGCGTGATGTAATATGTGACGTCATCAGCAGTGCATTGCACGCGCAAGTTATAGTGAGTCCAACTAACTATAACGTGGGAATTTCATTGGTTTTATGCGAGTAAAATTTCCAGCTAACTATAACTGGTGTGAAACCTATGTTTTTTTCAGTGAATATATATATATATATATATATATATACATATATATATATATATATATTTATATTTATATTCACGCTCCAAGTTGCCCACAAGTGAACAGCACTCGAACATGGTTCAAAGGTGGCAAACCTTTATTCACAGGGTACGGGCAGGCTCTGGTGGCAGTTTCAATCCGACAGTCACTGGTGCGAGAGCCTGACGCATTTCAAAAAATTTCTTCCTCAGAGGCAGTCACTGAGTGAATGCGTGCACCTGGTCTCTTTCCATAGTGCTGTAATCCCGCCCCCTGATGGGCCTGTCAAATGACAGCACTGCACTATGGGAAACGTAGTCCAGGTAATGTTTACCTAAAATGGTGGCACTAATTTCTGTCCCAAATTAAAAGCTCTGGATGGGCCACAGCCAGCAGTGTCTGCTTTCCATCCCACAGCTGTGTTCCACATGCCGGCTCAGCATAATCCAAGCCGTGTGTCCCCATTGTTCCGGGGTGGTGCCCATTCGGTGGCTGGGCAGCCTTATATCCACGCTTCAAGTTGCCCACAAGTGAACAGCACTCGAACACGATTCAAAGGTGGCAAACCTTTATTCACAGGCTACAGGAAGGCTCTGGTGGCAGTTTCAGTCAGATAGTCATATAGGTTTCAGGGACGTTATAGTTAGCTGGACATTTCACTCGTACAAAACCATAGAAATTCCACCATTATAGTTAGTTCAGCTAACTATAACTCGCGCCCCTGCAATGCACTGCTAATGAGGTCACATATTACATCATTCATGGCACGGTCAGTGACATCACTGATGACATCATTGATGACATCTCAAATGAAATAAACCACACCTGTTGTTCGATTAGTTTCGTTTTTGCGAGTTATTTACCTGTGTCCATTCTGTGATGCAGGTTCCCGTTTCTAGCATTGGATTCTTGTTTTGCAGCAACAAAACATATTCCAGAGTTGTAAGTTGTTTGATTATGGCATAGTAGATATTTATAATACGTAGCTATTTGTCAATATTTAAACATTTGTATTTAGAAAAAAGTGTTATTACTTATGCTTGCCTTTTTTCTGTAACATCAGCAGCTTGTTTTCAGAAACAGACAGAATTCAAGAAACATTGCTCCTTTTATGGCTTCTTTGAACTCATAAACTGAGACTTTGTATATTATAATATTGACACTGTACTTGACCTCAGAGGTGTTGGTGATCCATTGGCGCAAAGACTAAACATTTATACGTAACATCACCAGCTCTGGGTGTTAGTCTGTTTCCCCCCTTGGGATACTATACTGTGAATATGTATATTATAATATTCACAGTCATTATGATCTCAGAGGAGTTTATGACCCGTCGCCGCGAGATGAAAGATTTCGAAGTCCCGTAGAAGAGAAGCTCTGAACATATTCACTGTTGGAAAGTATTTCGTTATTGATCTTGTTTTGTATTCATAACTTTATTTTCCTTTTTGTGTGGCAACAGTGTCAATCTTTATATTGTAATAGAGTGTCATATTGCCACAGAACAAGAATTGGAGATTTGTCGGCGCCAGGAGTAAACCATCTTAAATACAGCTTACTGACCTTTATAACTTACTTGATCAGATATGTTTGCAGTGAGAATATTTTTCGGAATTGCACGCTAAAAAAAGATAGTTAGTCTAGATACTTTCCTAGTGAATACCTTTGATAAATCCTACATTTCTGAATGATATTTTGTAATTTCTATTTTTCTCAGTTGCGGTTCCTATTCACCTTCTCCCTATAGGATATATAGGACCAGTAGTGTATATTATTATAGTACTATCCAATATATTCTTAAAAGAATACGTGATTTGTTAGCGGAGCAGTGAGTGACCTCTAAGTACTACGACAGAACGTTCCCAAATTCTACAGAATAGAAATTGTAAAAAATTACAAAACCTACATTTCTATGTAATATGAAGTAATTTGTGTTTAACCGTTTTTTGCTTGTTATTGTTCCTCTGACCTGAGATGATGTTGTGCGTCAGTGTTTCTTGTAGCACTTCTTTTCTACTTCATCTAAAAGTAACTCATGCCCTCCTATATTATCAAGAATATGGGGCAACACTTGTACACACTATAGCAGAAAAAAAGTGACGGTGTGCCCACGCTTAAGTGATATTTTATGAATTGCTTTTCATTTGTCACCCCTTTGATACATACAGGGTCAGTTTCCAAAGAAAGTTTATTTGTAATAGCTTAATAAAAACTGCTTGAAACCAATACTAAACTTTTTGCTGTGCAACCACACCTCCCTGTCAGAAAAGTAAACACCACATTATAAGTAAATAGTGCTCCTGGGAAGTATCCCACCCGCAAATTTGATAAAAAGAAGACAGCCGTGATTTGTACACCCCAGGCCAATTATATATATGGCGCTTAAAATATATAAAAAACTATTTTTACCTTCACAATCCCTGTCCACCACCTTGTGACCACTATATAGAGTTAATAGTGTTCCTACCCTCCCCTCTATTACTTTGTTTTCCTTAGATGTGCGTCACAAAATGGCTGACAACAGTGAACCATTACCACCCAGTAAGGAGCAAACTTGTACTTGGAACACTTTAGTCAATAAAATGTCCATGGTGTTCCGCAGAAGGGGAGGAAATGGCTGCCATCACTTCTACTTTTAATGCTTCACAGTTATTAAACATTAAGCTTAGGAAGGTCCTGCTTAGAACCCGTTACTCAATGAGATGTCCCTCCTACTTCGTGGGGGGGAAAGGGAATGGCTGGCAAAACTTCTACTTTCAATGGTTCGCAGCCAATGAACATTAAGCTCTGGAAGGTCCTCTTTGGAACATGTGAGTCAATCAGATGTCCTTGCTACTCCGCGGAGGGGAAGGGAATGGCTGGCAACACTCCTACTTTCAATGGGTCGCAGCCAATGAAAATTAAGCTCGTTGTTGGAACACGTCAGCCAATTAAACGTTAATTTTGTTCCACGCACAGGGACAGAACACGCCCTCCCACATAATATTAAATTTCCTGTAACAAAGTGACACTATCTGTGATAAAAGTAAACACTGCATTATAAGTAAACATTACTCCGCATTATATTAAAGGAAGGCCGCAATAAGGTGCATTGTTGTTTTCCCGATATGATTTCCACAGCCTACTGAACATTGCCGCAATACCACGCATTGTTGCTTTTCGGAAGTGGTTTCCACGGCCTACGCAACATTCACACTACCTTTGTGTGCAGCCTACTCACTGCTTGTCGCAATACGGCCCATTGTTTTCCCAACAGGCTTTTTAGAGCCTACGCAACCTTGCCGCAACACCGTGCACCGTTGTTCTGCAGACGTGATTTCCACGGCCAACGCAACATTCAATCTCCTTGCCTCTGCACCGTACAGACTGCTTAAAGTAACTCCACAGTGTTCCTACTATACCCTCTTATTCAATTTTTCTCTTTTTTTCCCCTACTCCTTTCAACTGAGTCACAAAATGGCTGCCAACACTTCCTAGTTTCAACCGGTCACAGCCAATCAGCCGCAAGCTCAAGCTCGTAACCCCTCAGCCAATCAGAAAGCAGAATTCTCAAATATGGATATCTGTCAAATTTGATATTTCTCCAAAACTACTGAACAAATTTACACCATTTAAACAAAAGCGTGCTTTCTGGACCAAGACTTTTCTACCTGCCAAATGTTGCGTAATTCCGTTCAGCAGTTTGACCAGTAGCATTGTCTAACGTTTCCTATGGAAATTGCATTGAGAAAACACATTTTGGGACCCCCCTTTTTTCTCAGCCCCACTTGACCAATCACCCCTAACTTTCAAGATAGCAGCTGATCAAAAAAGAGAAACTTTTTGGAAAATTTCATAAAGATTGGTCGAACGATGCCAAAGTTATAGGCACATGAAAAAATGCTTTTTCTATGGAAATGTGGTCCTAACTATAACTATCTACTGGTGACCGCCAGTAGGTAACATATATATATATAAATATATATATATATATATATATATATATAAACAAACTCCCTCGAGTAAATAAAGAAATGCATTCTCTGGAGTTAGATTAGAAGTGTAATCAATTTATTGTATTATGGTGTGCAAACAACCTTGCTCATGGGTACCAGTTTAGAAACGGATTCACACTGAGTAGACAAAGGAAAGCAGGATAGAAGACGGTTAACAGGACCATCCCTTCCTTATTGCCACACTAGTGCCATATTGGGTTAAGTCGTGAACACAATTATACATTTTCGTTTGCGATGAATAAGCAATAATCACAAATGATTACTTGATGATCCCATTCCTCCATAATCGATGTTTCTCTTATAGCAGACCAAATAAGACAGACAATAATACTATATACAGTTTCAATTATCCATTAATGTACGTTACCACTCTGCACTGAGTCCATAGTTACATGCTCCCAGGGGCACCATATTCAGAGTTTTCATAACATGACATACAAGATTAAAGGGTGGAAGGGTGGTGTAGTGTCGTACTCAATATAATCAACATAAGGGGTCTATCAGGATGGTGGTCGGAAGATCAGCCCGACCACCATGGTAGCGGGAACAGACCACCCGCAAGGACTGCGGCATAACCGCCGGTCTGATTAGCATGCTCCGCAGTCTAAATCCGACCACGGCGGGCCCAGGATACTTGTTTCCGGTCCAGGGAGGACCTGGCTTGGCAGTTCGGTCTGGACTGTTCCCATGAGGCACAGGTTCAAGACTGATTTGCATATGGCTGGGTCTAAACTGGGGTGGCATGGTGAGCAAAAGAACAATGGATTTAACCCACATCTCTTGTCTGGGGGTGAATGTATGATTCATTCAGCATTCCATCCATCATTTATTTGCGTATATACTACTACAGGGCACCTCACACACTGCAACATACACCGACCATAATGGCCGATGCAGAAGCACAGTGCAATTTTACTTTGAATATATATATATATATATAAATATATATATATATATATATATTACCTACTGGCGGTCGCCAGTAGGTATATATAGTTAGGATTTTTTCCCTATGGGTTTTTTGAAAATTCTATGTCTAATAACTTTGGCGTTTGTGGACGGAATTGGCTGAAATTTTCTGGAAAATGGAACATTTTGTTTCTGAGCAGCCCCTGGAAATTTGGGGGGGGTTCGTCCAGGGGGGGCCGAGAAAAAAGGGGGGTCCCAAAACGTGTTTTTAACATTGAGTTTTCCATAGGGCGGTCTGTCGCACTTTTAGCCCGAACGGCTGAATGGATTTGCACGAAACTTGGCAAAATTGTAGAGACTGGTAGCCCGATGTGCCTTTTGTAGGTCTCAATATATGTGCTCCAGTGGATTTTGAGAAATTAACATTTAAAAAAAGATATATATCTGTAACAGCGGACTGGGCAGCTCCCGGTTCGCGGACCGGGGAGCGTACCAAAACTTCGCGTAGCGAAGCTGATTGGCTCTCCGGCGTCTGTAAACATTCCAAACAGTCCGGAGCGGCCACCATCTTGTCTCTCGGTAGGATTGAGAGACAAGAGGAGGCCAAAACAAAAGGGGAAATAACCATAAGGGGGCATAGTAGATCCTCCCTGACCCCTTAGGTTTAATGTGGAGTCTTTAAAAGGGCCCCGCGTGGGTAGCGCCCGGTACGCGAACCGGGAAGCGTTCTGGGCAGCGTACTGCAATGAAAAATGAATGATAGACTTTTCAAATGCTGTATGTTAATTGATTGTTGTTTTTGTTGATTATTTTTTTTTTTTTTTTAAGCATTTTTTATTGTGTTTCATAATTTATTAAACTTTCTAACATTTCATTGTCAGAAATTTCAAAATTATCATGGAATATACTTTGTAGTCTCTGAGGTTGTAAAATGTCCTCATTTGCAAGGAGGTTATCTACTGTTTGTACACATTGCAGTAGTTCTTGGTCCCAAGTTTCATCCATAAATTCAATCTCATTTGGATCAATGATTTCTGTGTTGGACTCTGGAAGGACAATTTCAAATGAAATTTTTTGTTCGCTTTCCATTTTCCCTGAAATTTGCATAAAAAAAATATATATTAGTAGAGGTAGGGCAATGTTGGGATTAATTTTAGATAGGCAGTTTTTAACAGTGAATTTATCTTTGGGCAGTGTATAGTATCAGAGTGATTGTATCTAAATTTATAAGTACTACAGAGGGATAGTATATAACTAACAGAAAAAGTTTGCCATATTAAAATAAAAAGTGAGGAATTTAACGACAATTATAAGGTAAGTATTTTGTACTCTTTTCGTTACATTTCTATCACATTGAACTACTATTAGTTCCACTGCTTCATTTCTTTAATCCTCAGTTTCCTGCCTTTGCTACTTCCCTCATTCCTTTCTCTATTAACTACTTACTCAACTCCTTCCACTCTTTTTCTCAGTCCCTCTCTTCTCATAGTTCCTCACTCTTGTTCACTCACTCCGTCTCTATTACTCTTAGTGTCTTTGACTGATCACTGTATCACTATTTGTTCATAATGCTTTCTCTGTGTAGTTGAAGCACACTAAGGGGATATTATGAATGCAGCCAATAAAATTATTGCTCTTTTTATTGGCAGAAAACTGGTGCAAAAGCGGCTTTAGCGGCAGTTTTCTGCCGCAAAAGCAGCTTTAGCGACACATTTCTGCCGATAAAAGCTGCAAAACTTTTATTGCCTATGTTGATAATATGCCCCTATGTTATTTACATTAGGGCTATATTGTCCAGTATAACAATCAAAATTGCTCTCCAAAGACACCAGGCAAAGCAGACGCTCCCTCAAACAGATCACCAAGTGCAATTTACCCTACTTACAATCTAGCCTGTTCTCTGTCGAGACTTTAGCAATCTTTAGACCACAAGATAAGATTTTTTTACATGGAAGAGCCATACGTATTGCAATTCTACTTAAGAAACAAGCATTGGCATAGACAATAGGTCTCGCCTTTGGGACTTTATACGTGTTTAGCCATGCAACAGTTGATGTTGCTGCACCAAGGATATTATGCTGCATAACTAAAGACTTAGAAGGTCCCAAAGTCGATACCTATTGGCTATGCCAATGCTTGTTTTTCTTTCACTTCGTTATCTATTTTGTTTTTCACAATTATATCCTCTTCTGTCTGTTCTTTGGTAAATAGATCTATTAAATAGTATCTCTTCTTTACTCCCTATAGCTGTCTTTCTTGAAACATCACTCTCTGTTTACTTTCCTTATACTTACTCTTTTTTTAAAAAAAACATTTTTTTTGGGTTAGCTCCCGGTACGCGTACCGGGAAGCTAAACCGGAAGCGAACCAAAAGAAATAGAGCTTGCCAGAGTGCTAAACATTCTAGCAATTTTTTTGGAAAGGGAAGGTAGTTCTGAAAAGAACTTTTTTTTTTATATTTTTGTTGTTTTATATTTTTTTTGTATTTTTTGAACATTTTTTGTTTTTTTTGTATTTTTTGAACGATTTTATATTTTTTTTGGTTTTTTTGGGGGGGGGGGAAACAACAAAAAACAGGCGTTGAAAAGGGCTCAACAGGAGCAAAAAAAAATTACTGGGGGCGGTTAGGGCAATCATGGTGTTCATACGCCAGGTTCAGTGCATTGATGCTCATGTTGCCACAAGCTAATAATCCACGACAGCGCATACATAAGTGTATCATGTTCCCAAAATTGGGCTGGATATTTGGCACAGTTTCCCGTGCCTCCTCTGGTGATAAAGAAACCGATGTTGCTGGTCTCGTCACAGGAGTTGGTCGAGGATTGTCCATCATATCCCTTAATTCCGCCCGGCTGTAATTTAAGGGATGTTTCCTCGTCATATGCCTATGCATGGTATGATTACCGTAGCTGTATTTTTTGTCCGTCCCTCTGGACAATTGTTCCTTGCATATGAGGCATGTTGCATACCTGGCATTGACCTTTTTTTGGCCACGAGGGATGGAAAAAAACTGCCAGATGAAACTGGGTTTCTTTCTTGAAACCCGGGGCAACTCTTCAAGAAATTGTGGTTGTTCTCCCTCCTCATCCATCTCTTCATCTTCCTCCTCAGTGTTGATAACCACCTGGGGAGGTGGTCCTCTCTTCCCATGAGGAGGTGGAGGTGGTGGTGGGGGTGCACCAGCTGAAGCAATCAGTGAAGCCATTTTCATACAATCAAAATAGGTCTTCCAAGAAGCAAAATAGGTCTTCCTCTCACAATAATGAAAGTCAGAGTGAGGAAAGAAGGAGTGGTTTTCATCATTTGGAAAAAACAATACTTCTCAACCAATGAAAAGTGTTATTTTTAGGTCACCTGACCTAGCCTTCCATAATTATGAAACTAAAAGTGAAATGAACCAATGAAAAGCTTTATTAACAAGTCACATGACCTCTAACTTTCATGTTACGCGCTGCGGAACGCTCCCCGGTTAGCTTCCGGTTCGCTGCGCTTCGCGCCTCGGTCCGCGCCCCGGGACACTTCCGGGTGCGCTAACGCAGTACGTCACAAGACGCATTTCGCGGCAACGCGATACGTCGCGCTTTCGCGCCGCGGATCGCTTCGGGGGAGTTGCGTTTCGCACCTCGGTCCGCGCCCCGGGGCACTTCCGGGTGCGCTAACGCAGTACGTCATAAGACGCATTACGCGGCAACGCAATACCGTCACTATGTTGATTTGTTACCGGTTCGCGGACGGGATCGCGGAATCGAATTGAGCTAACTGGAAGCTTCCCGGTTAGCGGACCGGGAGCGAAACAAAAAAAATATTTTAAAAAAAATTATTAATAAACATATAAAATATATTTTTGGATTTAAAGAATAATACATTTTACTTCTGTAGATATTAGCTTTTAAAAAAACCAATGAAATTCACTGAAAATACCATAGGTTATAGACCATATATAGTTAGGAATTAGCATTTACAAAACCTTGAAAATTCACTGAAAAAACCATAGGTTATAGACCATATATAGTTAGGAATTAGCATTTAAAAAACCTTATTTTACTCACACAAAACCATTGAAATTCCATATATAGTTAGTTGTACTAACTATATATCGCGCACCCGCAATCCACTGCTGATGATGTCACATAATACATCATTCATGACATGGTCAGTGACATCACTGATGACATCACTGATGACATCTCAAATGACATCACTGATGACATCACTGATGACATCTCAAATGACATCACTGATGACATCACTGATGACATCTCAAATGACATCACTGATGACATCACTGATGACATCTCAAATGACATCGCTGATGACATCACTGATGACATCTCATTTGACATTACTGATGACATCACTGATGACATCATTCATGTGATTATACGATGAAGCTCTTCAGACTCTAATATAACCTTAGATACAGTAAGTGTAAACAGACACTCACAGACTGTCACTCATCCATAGAGTTACACACACACCTAGTCAGTCATGGAAAGAATCAATCACACATCCATTTTCTCAACTATACAGTTATACACACCTTACTTATTCAAAGATATACTAACACATATTTACTCTCTTATGCAATCCCTGATACAAGTTCACAATGATCCATACAGCCACTCACACATTCACTGGCTCTTATGCACAGTTATTTATATATGTCAACTCTCACATGTACTGTGTTTTACATATGTACTTACTTTTACATGCAGCACTGAGATATCCATTCACTCACCCATACACTCATGCACACAGTCAACCGCCCATACAGCTGTTTCCACATGCACTTTTGAACCCATACATCTAGTGAATCAACTGCTCACACATCTATGCACAGAGTCATACACCTCCCAGCCATCCATACACACTCTCAGTCTCCCATACAAATACGTAGGCAACCAATCAATAACGCATATAGTTAATCATATAGCTAATGATCAACACATGCAGCAGTTTATAGAACAACAAAGATAATGATGCACAAATTGAGACAGTTTAGTCACTAACCCATGCACTCAGTGAGACACATTTAACCACTCACTCATACAGTCAGTCATGCACCTAATAAATCCTTCATCCAGACATTTATACATCCACTAATTCTTAAATATGTAAGACATATTTTAACTTTACAGAATTATACAGTCACTGGATGACGTCATCAGTGATGTCATCAGTGATGTCATTTGAGATGTCATCAGTGATGTCATCAGTGATGTCACTGACCATGTCATGAATGATGTAATATGTGACATCATCAGCAGTGGATTGCGGGTGCGCGATATATAGTTAGTACAACTAACTATATATGGAATTTCAATGGTTTTGTGTGAGTAAAATAAGGTTTTTTAAATGCTAATTCCTAACTATATATGGTCTATAACCTATGGTTTTTTCAGTGAATATATATATATATACATATTTATATATGTGTGTGTGTATATATATATATATATATATACAGATGAAGACCTGTTTGGGTTGAAACGCTTAGCCATTAAATTATTTCTTTTGCCAATTTCTTTGGTGTTGATAGATGAATCTTTGTGAAATTTTCAAAACTAACATGGCGTTCAGGTCAGCTGCTGTCTTGAAAGTTTCGGGGTGATTTGTCAAGCGGGTGCCAAGAAAAAAGGGGGTCCCAAAACATGTTTTCTCCATGTTTATTTCCATAGGCTACTGTTGACACAGCTACAGCCCGAACAGCTGAACGGAATTGCACCACATTTGGCAGAACTGCAGCTCTTGATCCAGAGTGCACTCTTTTTGTTAAATGGTATAAATCCGTTCAGTAGTTTTTGAGAAAATTAAATATTTACAGATATACAACTGGGGGCGCAGAGGCTCCGCGAAACCTCCCGATCTTGTGCCTGCAATCTGATTGGCTGCCAACACTTCAAACCAGGAAGTGTTGGCAGCGAAGAAAAAACTGTAAAAAAAAATAAAAAACAAGAAAAGGGGGCAGAGTAGAAACACCATGACCTCCTAGACCTGCTCAGGGGGTCCCCAGGGCCAATAAACAGCTAATATTTTATTAATTTAGGTGGGATTGTGGTAATTATATTTTAAAAATGAAGAGCGATCTCCCGTGCTTCGTTTCTTTAAGCCCCTGGGTGGGCCAAGTTCCGGGGGATATGATGTAGATAGATGTGGGGACCCAAGCGGGCCCCACAGCACCATAGATGCAGGGGGCCATGCTCCAGCCCCCCACACTGCCCCAAGGACCACCACCTCCCCGGGGTATAAATTAACTAAAATGCAGGGTCCATTGTGGAACCCCAGCCCGACGGTTCACCACCAACTCATAGTTTTAAATGTGTTGGAGGGGGCAGTGCGGCCCAATTCCAGAAGCCCTCCATGGCCCTGGGGACCACCACCCCCAGGGCCAGCTTCAGCAAAGTCCAGTGGTGCCCACTTGGGACATAGCAGTTTGCTATGGCGGGATGACTGCTCCAGCCATGCCATAGCAAACGTCTGCTTCTCTTCATGGAAGCGAGAGCAGGAAAACTGCTCTTGCTTCCATGAAACAAAGCAGAATTGCTTTTGGGCAAAGGGAGCTGCATGTCAACTATACCACCTGTTACCTCCAGTAAGCCCCACACAGTGACTTTAGGACTAAAGTGGACATCATCCCACAAGCAGCAGTGTACCAGGAGGTGCGTTTGCACAGTGGTGTATAAAGGGGGCGTGGCCACGGACCACCTCACAGCAATCCAGCTATGTGGGGCTTACTGTCGGTTACAGGAGGGCTAGTTGGCCCCAGGGACCCTCAAGAGGCAAGAGGACTTCATCCCCCAACCAAGAGCACACCAGAAGGCGCATCTGCAGAGTGATGGAGAAAGGGGGTGCTGCCAGTGACCACCTCTCAGCAATCCCACTGTTTGGGGCTTACTAGAGGTAATAGGTTGGCTAGTTGGCTCCTATGGTCCCCCAGCAGCAAAGGGGACTTCAATCCTCATCTAATAGCATGCCAGGGAGTGTGTTTGCAGAGCAGTGGGCAAAGGGGGCATGGCCTGCTCTCAGCACTTGGCCATCCTGCTGTGGAACCTATTGGAGGTAATAAGAGGGGTAGTTGGCCCCATCCTTGGGGGCCAACAATCCCTCCTGTTACCTCCAGTAGGTCCCACACAGTGGGATTACTAAGAGGTCTTCTGAGGCCTCTGCCCCCTTTCTTCACCAATCTGCAAATGCACCTCCTGACACACTACTGGTTCGGGGATGAAGTCCACTTTACTCCTAAGGGACTTTGGTGGCCAAAAAGCCTTCCTGGTACTTCCTGTAAGTCCTATGCAGTGTAATTCCTGAGCACTGGTTGGAGGCCCAGCCCCCTTTCTCCACCACTCTGCAAACGTGACTGGTAGTCAAACAGGAATTTGCAATGCAATAGGTCTCGCATTTGCAAGAGTTAGAGCTATTGGCATTAATGTAAAAGTTTTTTACTAATGTTTTTGGGAGTGGAGTAGATGTACGTTGTGTGTAGTGGAACTATGTGGTATGTTGTGCTGTGAAATTATGTGGATAGAAAGTAAGTGGTATTAATGTATAGGAATTATGTGGAATGGGATTATGTGTAATGGAGAATAATTATGTGGCATGGTAGTCTGTGTTGGGGAGTGGTAACCTCACATTTAGTCTTCTTCGTTTCCATAGAAGCTAACTAATATGCCACAAAAAAAGCAACCACAGAGGTGCACTTCTGGACCTAGTTAGAGGTATGACGAGGGCCACTGGAATAATGCAACTGTTCGGCCACACGGATTTTTGCATAATTATCCATTTTCTGCATTTGCCACATAATCTATCATCTGTCGCATAATCTGCAGATTTGAACCCAAAAAAAACCTTGGTTCTAGTTCATACGGCTAAATCTTACCAATATTGCAGCAACACATGTTACGGCATGGTGGAAGGCCCTTTGCAAAGCTGGAATGGTCACAAGTTACTTATTGCTAAATGTGGGTGTTACATTTTTACTAATGGTGTGCAAACCTCTCTTGCTTTCTGTGTCTCACATGCTTCTTTCTGCATCTGAATTGCCTCTTTCTGCACCTTTCTTCCTCTTTCTGCACCTCTCTTGCCTCTTTCCGTATCTCACTCTCTTCTTTCTGCACCCCTTGCCTCTTTCTGTACCTCTCTTGCCTGTTATCGCAACTCATTTGCCTCTTTCTATACCTTTCTTCCTTTTTCTGTACCTCCCATGCCTCTTTCTGTACTTCTCCTATCTCTTTCTGCACTCCTCTTGCTTATTTCTGCACTTCTCTTGCTTCTTTCTGTACTTCTCTTGCGTCTTCCTGCGCCTTTCTTCCTCTTTCTATACCTTTCTTCTTTCTGCACCTCTCTTGCCTCTATATGCACCACTCTTGCCTCTTTCTGTACCTCTCTTGCCTCTTTTTGTGCCTTTCTTCCTCTTTCTGTCCCTTTCTTGCCTCTTTCTGTGCCTTTCTTCCTCCTTCTGTACCTCTCTTGCCTTTCTGTGCATTTCTTCCTCTTTCTGTACCTCTTTTGCCACTTCCTGTACCTTCCTTCCTCCTTCTGTACCTCTCTTGCCGCTGTCTTTACCTTTTACCTTACTTGCCTCTTTCTATGCCATTCTTCCTCTTTCTGCACTTCTCTTGCCTCTTTCTGCACATCTCTTGCCTCTTTCTGCATATCTCTTGCCTCTTTCTGCACCTCACTCTCTTCTTCCTGTACCCCTCTTGCTGCTTTCTGTACTTCTCTCGCTTCTCTCTGCACCTTTCTTCCTCTTTCTGCACCTTTTTCTGCTTTCTTCAATTCTCTTGCCTCTTTCTGTACCTCTCTTGCTTCTTTCTGTAAGTCACTTAGTTCTTTCTGCACCTCTCCTGCCTCTCTCTGCACCTCCCTTGCCTCTTTCTGTGCCTTTCTTCCTCTTTCTGTACCTCTCTTGCCTCTTTCTGTACATTTCCTCTTCCTTCTGCAACTCTCTTGCCTCTTTCTGCACTTCTCAGGCCTCTTTCTGTACTTCTCTTGCCTCTTTCTGTACCTCTCTTGCCTCTTTCTACACCGTTCCTCCTCTTTCTGTACCTCTCTTGACTCTTTCTGCACCTCTCTTGCCTCTTTCTGTGCCTTTTGCCTCTTTTTGTACCTCTCTTGCCTCTTTTTGTACCTCACTCTCTTCTTTCTGCACCTATCTTGCTCTTTCTGCACCTCTTGTTTCTTTTTTGTACTTCTCTTGCTTCTTTTTGCACCTTTCTTTCTCTTTCTGCACCTTTCTTTCTCTTTCTACAGTTCTCTTGCTTCTTTCTGCACATCTCTTGCCCTTTTATGAACCTCTGTGTCTTCTTTCGGCAGTCCTCTTGACTCTTTGTGTACTTCTCTTGCTTCTTTCTGTCTTATCGTGCCTCTTTCTGTACCTTTCCTGCATCTTTCTGCACCTCTCTTACCTTTTACTGTACTTCTCTTGCTTCTTTATGCACTTCTCTTGCCTCTTTCTGCATTTCTCTTGCTTCTTTCTGGACTTCTCTTGCCCTTTTCTTCACCTATGTTGCTTCTTTCTACTCTTCTCTTTTTGTACCTCTCTTGCCTCTTTCTTTACCTGTCTTGCCTCTATGTGCACCTCTCTTGCCTCTTTCTGTACCTCACTTGCCTCTTTCTACACCGTTCCTCCTCTTTCTGTACCTCTCTTGACTCTTTCTGCACCTCTCTTGCCTCTTTCTGTGCCTTTTGCCTCTTTTTGTACCTCTCTTGCCTCTTTTTGTACCTCACTCTCTTCTTTCTGCACCTATCTTGCTCTTTCTGCACCTCTTGTTTCTTTTTTGTACTTCTCTTGCTTCTTTTTGCACCTTTCTTTCTCTTTCTGTACCTTTCTTTCTCTTTCTACAGTTCTCTTGCTTCTTTCTGCACATCTCTTGCCCTTTTATGAACCTCTGTGTCTTCTTTCGGCAGTCCTCTTGACTCTTTGTGTACTTCTCTTGCTTCTTTCTGTCTTATCGTGCCTCTTTCTGTACCTTTCCTGCATCTTTCTGCACCTCTCTTACCTTTTACTGTACTTCTCTTGCTTCTTTATGCACTTCTCTTGCCTCTTTCTGCATTTCTCTTGCTTCTTTCTGGACTTCTCTTGCCCTTTTCTTCACCTATGTTGCTTCTTTCTACTCTTCTCTTTTTGTACCTCTCTTGCCTCTTTCTTTACCTGTCTTGCCTCTATGTGCACCTCTCTTGCCTCTTTCTGTACCTCACTTGCCTCTTTCTTCATCTCACTCTCTTCTTTCTGTACCTCTCTTGTTTCTTTCTACACTTCTTGTTCTTCTTTGTGTGCCTTTCTTCCTCTTTCTGAAGCTCTTTTACCTCTTTTTGCACTTCTGTTGCTACTTTCTGTACTTTCTGCACCTCTCTTGCCTCTTTCTGTTCCTCACTTGCCTCTTTCTACATCTCACTCTCTTCTTCCTGTACCTTTCTTGCTTTTTTCTGCACCCCTCTTGCCTCTTTCTGCACTTCTCTTGCCTCTTTCTGGATCTCTCTTGCTTCTTTCTGCACTTTTCTTGCCTCTTTGAGATGTCTTCAGTGACGTCACTGACCATGTCATGAATGATGTAATATGGGAAGTCATCAGCAGTGCATTGCCGGGGAGTGAGTTATAGGTAGCTGAACTAACCATAACAGCCACATTTCTCTGGTTTTTTACGAGTGAAATGTCCAACTAACTATAAAGTCCCTGAAACCTATGTTTTTTTGAGTGAATCTCTATGGTTTTTTAAATGCTAATTTCAAACCATAAGGTCCCTGAAACCTATGGTTTTTTCAGTGAATTTTAAAGGTTTTTTAAATGCTATTTTCTAACTATAACATAGCAGTCATGTTTACAGAGTGGTGGAGAAAGGTGAGCATTGCCTCCAAACACCTTTTAGCAATCCCACTGTGAGGGATTTACTTGAGGTAACAGGAGGGGTAGTTAGCCCCCAACGTCAAACTTGGGAGCCAATTACCCCTTTTATTACCTCCAATAAGTCCCACACAGCAGGATTGCTAACTTGTTATATTAGGCCTGCCCCCTCCCTGCACCACTGTGCAAACGCGCCCCCTGGTGCACTGTAAGTTGGGGAATTAAGTTCCCTTGAATCCTGAGGGTCCCTGGGGGCCAAAAAACCCACCAGGTACCTCCAGTAACCACCACAGAGCTGTGTTGCAGAGAGGTGTTCTGAGGCCATGCCCCTTTTTACACCACACTGCAAATACAGCTTCTGGCACACTGCTGCTCAGAGTATTCAGCCCACTTGTGTCCTGAGGTCCACTAACAGTGCACCAGAAGCCGCATTTGAAGAGTGGTGTAAAAAGGGGTGGGGCTAAGAACCACCTCTCTGCAATGCAGCTCTGTGGCATTACTGGAGGTACCTAGTGGTTAGTTGGCCCCCAGGGACCCTAAGGATTGAAGGGGACTTAATCTCTCAATTTACAATGCGCCAGGGGATGCATTTGCACACTTGTTATATCAGGCTCCTCCCCCTCCCTGCACCACTGTGCAAACACACCCCCTGGCGCGTTATAAGTTGGAGGAGTAAGTCGCCTTGAATCATTGAATATATATATTACAAGTCCAAGTCCGGTCGCCAGTAGGTAGTTATAGCTAGGACCAACTTTCCATAGGAAGACATTTTTTTGTTTTGCTTATAACTTTGGCGTTGTTTGACGGATCTTCATGAAATTTCCCAAACTAATTGTTTGTTCATATCAGCTCCTATGTTGAAAGTCTGGGGGTGAATCATCAAGGGGGGCCGAGAAAAAAGGGGGTCCCAAAATGTGTTTTCTTTTTTTTTCACAACAGATTTTATTGAATAGTCAAGCAAGGCAATCAATGTGGTACCCCACAGTCAGGAGAAACCACTAAGCATTTCAAGACATTACATATGGCAGGATCAGAATTCGAATTAGAATCATTTCAAATCATATTTATTAGGAACTACCCCCCACCCCGTCCCTGCCCCAACTCCCACCACCCTCAACAATCCCACCCCGTATTCCCTCCCTAACCCCATGCATGTGTGAGGAAAAAAAACAGCGTTAAGTGAGTATAGAGTAGCCAGCATGGCGCAAGACACAGGCCCAAGCAATGGGGGAGGCCTAGGGCTCCTCTTCGGGTTCAACTGGAGGGTCTAATGGCAGGTCCCTATAATCGGCCCATCGTTTCCATATCCTAAAGTGTTTGCGGGGGCATCCCCGCGCTTCAAAGATCGGGCGCTCCAAACCCATACAAAAATCCAATCCTGCTTTCCACACACACAAAGGAGGGGCCCGTTCGTCCTTCCAAGCCCGTGCCAGGTCTCTCTTGGCTAGTACCAGCCCCAACAGCAGCAAATGGTGCTTGTAACTATTCCCCCCCACTCCCTCAAGAATATGAAGCAAACCTAACCGATGGGTGCGAGGCAGGTCCCAGTGCAGCACTTCAGATAGGCAACTCCACACACCCCTCCAAAAGCCAGCAATTCTCGGACACAGCCACACCGTATGAAGCAGCGAGCCCACCTCCATCCCACAACGCAGGCATTCCGGTGATTCAATCAGTCCAGCCTTCCAGAGGCGCTCACGGGTAAAATAAGCCCTGTGGAGAATTTTAAATTGAATAAACCTGAGCCTCACTGCGATGGCTGTCCCTCATGGGGATTCCAGGGCCTCTCACCAATCGTCCTCGTCCATGGGACCAACATCCGCCTCCCAGGCCGTCTGCAGGGGAAGAAGGTCGGAGGCGCAGTGAGTGACCATCGTTTGGTATATTCGGGATACTTTTTTGTCCCCGAGATCACCCATGAACAACTTCGCCTCAATAGGGCTGAATTCAGGGAGCGAGTCTAAGTCGGCAATGTATGGTGCTAGCGCATGCCGAAGCTGCAGATAACGGAAAAATTGGGTCCGCGGCATGTGGAACTCCGCACGAAGTTCCTGGAACGACTTAAGGGCAGTCCCAGACATTACATCGCCCAGCGACGAGATCCCGATCGCGTCCCAGCCACCGAAACCCGACAAAGAGGCTATCGCAGGCAGTCTACCGTTACGCCACAGCGGTGTTTCCGCAGTCAGCTTACCCCACCAGCCCATGCGGCGCAACGCCTGACGCCAAGCAAGGAAGACAGTTTTCGTAACACTGGGCAACTCCCGCCGCAGCCGGGCAGAATAGAGGAGCATGTGGAGAGTGTTGTCGCCCATCAGAGCACGCTCTAATGCATACGCCGCCAAAATGTGTTTTCTGAATACAATTTCCATAGGAAATTTTAGACAAGGCTACAGGTCGAACGGGTGAATGGAATTACCCCAAATTTGGCAGGGAGAAGGGTCTTGGCCTAGAAAGTACGCTTTTGTTTATTTGGTATAAATCCGTTCCGTAGTTTTGGAGAAATATAAAAATTTACAGATATCGACATTTGGGAATTCTGCTATCTGATTGGCTGAGGCGTTACTAGCACGAGCTTGCTGGTTATTGACTGTAAACGGTTGCAACTAGGAAGTGTTGGCAGCCATTTTGTGATTTTGTTGAAACAAGTAAGGGGAAAAAAGGGGGGAAAGTAGGAAAGAGGAGAGTAGAGCGCTGTAAGCTCTGTGGGCTGGTTATGGTGTGCTATAAAGAGAATGTGAAGCAAAGTATTCACCCCTACCAGTGTGAAAGTGCTGTTTTGCCCAGAGTGAGATGGTGCTGAGGTGAGGTGCCGGTACACTCGGGATGAAACCGTGCACCTAAACTGTGAGCTCCAAACTGATGTGCTCTGGGCGCTGTAGCATTCTGGCCTCTGTAGCATAGCTGTACAGGTGGTGTTAGTATGCGTTTAGACTATAGCGGGAATGGGAAGCAAACCACTCACTCCTGCCTGTCTGAAGACTCGGGATGAAACTGTGAGCCTAAGCCGTGAGTTGGTTGCTGTAAAGTGATGTGCTGTGGGCACTGTAGGATACTGGCTGCTGTAGCATACCTGTGTAAGTAGTGATATTATGCCTTTATTCTATACAGGGAGTAGGAAGCAAACTACTCACCCCTACCGGTCTGAAGACTCAAATGCAGTATTTTAGCAAGCAAGAATAAAGAAATAATTGTGAAGAATATAATGCGGAATGTTGCAATGCCACAGAAGACAAATGGTGAAATCAGGTGTGTCTAAGAAAGTGGCTGTGTGTAATAGAGTGATGGAGTCTGCAAGTTATATAAAAAGTGTCTTTATTTAAGTGCCATAAGCGGACCCACTGGTGTAAGAGCTAAGGCACCCAGCTGAGGCAAACTCCAACTGCTTCTGCTGTATTCAAACGTAAGCTCCAGGCATCAGTGAATTCCACATTACATGTGACAGTTCCATGTGACATAAAAATACCTATTAGACATGAATGACTCTAAATTCTATAATGAAAATAAAGTTTGGATACAATTACCACATGTATCCTTTAAGAAAACAAACACAAAAAATATAAATATTGCAAAATGCAATCATCAAACTTCTTAAGTACCCTGGTACTCCTTTTTTGTAACACAAACTTATCAACAGCAGAACAGTCAGCAATCTCTTCTACAGTAGATTCAATCTGGTGCGTGTCAGAATTGGTAATAGTTCTACCTACATCGGAACTTTGAGGAGGAACACAAACATTGCACTTCTCACAAGCACATTCGGTACCCTTCTTGTCAAACCATACATTATTGTCTTCAGCCCTTTCAAAAAAACATTCTTGTGCAAGAGCTAAGGCATCGAGCTGAGGCAAACTCCAACCGCTTCTGCTGTATTCAAACCTAAGCTCCTGCATCAGTGAATTCCACATTACATGTTACAGTTCCATGTGACATAAACAATAGCTATTAAACATGAATGACTACATTTTATAATGAAAATAAAGGTAGGATACAATTACCACACTGTGCCAACCAGTTCCTAAACAATGTCGTGTTTTTTGATCTTGATCACCAGCTCATGAGCAGAGGCTGAGGATGAGCTAATTTGTGTGAAAGGGCTTTGTGGATAACAGGCAGGCAGAGGGATGTGTGCACAAAGAATAAACATGGTTTCAACATGGATGTCGGGTTTAGGCTAATTTAGCAAGTAAGTAGCGTATTTGCATAGGCCATACATCACCTATCCCTGGTTAGGCTGGAGACGTGAGGGGCAATAATGAAAACAGAGTTCAAATGCCTGAGCATACTTAGAAAGTTATTATATAAAAATAGTTCATTTGAAGTGTATTAAAAAGTTTTATAAAAAAAGTTGGAAAAAATCAATCCAAAAATAACGTGGATTTCTTACAAGTCTTGGAGATTGCAGTCCGGAAATTCTTCAGAGGCTTGAGATGCATAATGTTCCAAGATGCGATAGTTGCCATCGTGTGAGAAAAGCAAAACGATCCAATTCATATCCTCGAAGGGACAGTAATGTTCCTTGAATGTTGGAGCGGCAATTTGAATTGGCAGGCAATCTGCAATGTTGTCCAAGGACGCATGTTGCAGGAGATCTTTCGTGGCTGCGCAGAAATCCCATTCTGCCAGGATACCTTTTTGCGTTGCATCCGCCATTGCTCCACTGCCCGAACAATCAGGTTCATGGTTTTCAAGATACTCTATTACCTGCTGGATATCGGAAGCGATTATTGGGATGTTGGCAAGGAAATAGATCCATTAGCCAGTCGAATGGGCAAGTTTTACAATAAAAAGATGGTTGCACGCAGATTGCATATGTGTAAATAAATGTCATGTTGTAGCTGGCTCCGATAATAGATAGAGGCAGGCAGCTGAAAAGTTGTTCCATCTTTTCACGGTATTGATGTAGCTTCGCGTAGGGACGTATTCTGTCGGACATGCTTGTTACAACAGGGAGCGTAGTCATTTTTTACAAGCAAAAATAGTAATATGATGGCCGCAAAGAGAGTGAGAATTATGGGCACTGTTACTGTTATTCCAGAGATGATCGAATGATGAAGTCTGGTATTATACCAAAAACAGTTAGAAAGCCTGTGACAAGGCCGAAGGAGACAGTGTTAAAAAAGTGTGCCAGAGCTTGAGTGTCAGATGTGTTGAAAATTGTGTAACAAATTACAATTCACAAAGTGTCATAGGAGGTTTGTATTTAAAAGGGACTGTATTGTACTTGAAGATCGTGCTATCTGCAGCCGATAAATTTCTTTTGCAGAAATGAGGGACACTTCTGTTTGAAACAAAAGCACTTGTAGTTTGCTCAGTTTAATGAAATCTGTTTTCAAAGTAGGTGTTGAAGGTCAAGTTGAACTTTGGGAGTTACTTTGTGTGCGTGGGAATAGACATTGCCACAGGAAGTTACTCGGTTTGAAACAGTAAGGACATACGGTATGCCAGCTCACATTCCGTAGCAGCCCAATGTATTAAGAAACAGATAACTGCCGTTAGAAAGCTGTGTGAATGTTGGTCTGATTGTGGGAGTTGGGGTGCTTTTAAGAAAGCATGCAAGATTGGGGGCTGTAAGCTTAGAAGCGTTGTGCAGTTGGACATTCTTGCATAGTAATGAATGACTGTCATTGTGGTCGCACTTTTCACCTGTGAGAAAAACTTCTGTATCTTCTTTAGGACAGCAATATGTAAATGGGAGAAACCACTGCTCGTGAATAAATGCGCTACCTTATATAATCACATACAACATGATGAACAACATGTACACCTAGCAGACACAACGACACTACGTAGTGTGGGAACCGTGGCTAGCCATGTACACAAACCAGACATGGCATGGCACCTCTGCCACACAATGCAGAATGCGGGGAGAGATGGGAGCAAAGTATGTGCGAAGGTGGCAACTGATTCTCGATTACAAAAGCATATAATACAAGGTGTTGAGGGGATGTGCCGGATAGACTTGAGTATGCAGAGCACAGACATGTACATGTCAGCATACACTGATGGTCCATTGAGTGAAGTGGACAGTGGACGCAACCATGATAGTACAGTCAGTAAGGAAGATTTCGGAAACTTAACGCGTACGTGCCACCCAAATCTTTAGCGTAGTGGGCTGGCTCGGCATACGCAAGACTAGCGTAGGGGTATGAGTAAAAGGCATGTTTATCTGGGTGTGGTTCTCTTCCGGAATGGTGAACGTGCCTGTCAGGTCTGTGCAGCTTACACCGCCATGAGGCTGATGCCGTGAGCGAAGGTGGCTGCATGAATGATGCTCTCAGCCTGCTGGTACTCAGAAACCGTCATGGCTGCTGCAACGCACATATGCCCCACAGTTCACCTTTCGACACCGCCATATGTGAAAGAGGGTCCACCACGTGCCAGCGGAAGCTCCTGGGCTGAGATCTGCGAGCTTGAAAGGCTCCAAAGATCAACGCTGGCTACCGCAACACATGCACACAGCGCCCAGCCTGAGGCCCAGCACCGTGGAGTGCTCTGTATACTACTAATACAGTAGTCCAACAGGTACCAACAATGAAACGGTGTCTTGATCCCACAATGGACGATGTTAGAACTGCATCTGAGAGTGGAGATGAAGGTACTCCCGTCGACCAGGTGCAACCAACTCTAGGTCCCAATAGTGGAACGGTGTCTTGATCCCACAATGGATGATGTTAGAACTGTATCTGAGAGTGGAGATGAAGGTACTCTCTTCCACCAGATGCAACCAACCCTAGGTTCCAACAGTGGAAGGGTGTCTTGATCCCACAATGGACGATGCCGATATTGGTAAACAAGTAAAACAAGAAGATTCCCTTGGTGATACCTAAATGCAGTTTTATCTGCAGGATCATCAATTACTGTTATCCTGCTTGGTTCAGTTTACTCACACCATGAACTCACATCCATCATTCATCATATTTTTTTCTAAACCCCACATTTAAGTAGAACCACAAAAGCACTTACAATCTAATGATTAATCAAAACATAACATTGCCAAGACTTGTATCTCATTCAGTATTATATTTTATAAAAAGTTTTTATATATTGTTTAAAAAAAGGAGAAAACATCTGATGATTCTAATCAGTGATTACAATGATTTTTCTTTGTAATATAAACCACTGTTGATAGTACTTCCACCAAATGATTTCATACAGTATCATACATCAAATTACACAAAAGTATTAAAAAATATATTTTTTAAAACACATTGGTTAATACATGTCGACGCGTTTCGGTGGATCTTGCAAATTCGCACCACCTTCTTCAGGACAATTAAAACACAATTATCTGTGAAAACAATTTAAAAAAAAGAGAGATAACATAGTCACTAATTTTGTCTTGGCAATCGATATACATGTTTCATAAACATTCAGGCATATTGACCACATAAATCTCCAATATAATGCTTATATTTACACTAAACTCATTTAATACCAAAACTCATATTCACATTTTATCCTGTGCTATTTGTAGGTCCTACTTATAATTATAGGTGGAACAATACTGACAGACCCATTATTAAATGGATAAGAGTCACTTTTATTATCACACACCAGAACTCACTCCACATCCTTTCATTCCCCTCATGATGAAGTAATCTAGTGGGCGTACCTTTCTCCGCTCCACGTGTGACCCAGATTCAATTTCAGGTCCTTTGTATTCAATATAGCTGGTATTCTATACTAAAACCGACAAAAACATGTATTAATTTCTACACTTCTAGCGGTCTTAGACCTTTATTGTTGGTCGTTTTTTCACTTACTCAAAGATAGGCTTTCCTACGGGGTATATTTTATTCACCCTCTCGGTTTTATGGCCTTGCAGATTAATCATGCGTTGGTACAATATTTTTGATGTAGTGTTCCCCTTGGCTGGATTAAAGACATATAATTCCCTATTAGATCAGCAGTATCAATTCATGCCTATTCCAGATTCTCTAAACGAGTACTTTTGCTATAACTCAAGAGTCTTTTATCTTGTCGATCTTAATTCAATACAGGAGACCCAAGGCGGAGCTGCTCACTTCGCCACTATTTATAGGATGTCATCAATTGCCTTATAATCAGACTTCACTACATTAAAATACAAAAGAGCTATTTTTAGCACCATTCATACTCGCTAGATGTCTTATACATTTCTACTAGCTTTCATTCAGGTTATTGGATGCATTTTATTTTTCAAAATTACTGCTCCTAATTCGGGCTATGAGGTGTTCACATTTAGTGTATACTGTATCTGTATTTTAAAATCACCCTCCATTAGCTATTAATATTAGTTGGTGTCTCGTTTGTGGCTAACATGTTATGCTAATCGATTCCTATTGAGACCACAGTTTATAAAATGGACCATCTTTCTATTTTTAATCCTCCCATCCTCGTGTGATTATAACATACTCTCATATTTCTCAGCGCACATTAACCGTTTTTACGGTTTAATTATTATTAAAACCGGCTGCATATTTATCCCACAACTCTGGTTTATTTATAAAACATAAAAGTACGTCTTAGCTTTGCTCGCATTTTTATGTCAAGATCGTGGCCGTGCCTCAGCACAACTGGGCGTCATTTTGTTTTCTTCTTATTTCGCCCCTTGTTTTTCTTGTAAGCCCAATGTTATTCTTATCTTTTGTCCCTTCCGGCTACTGTTATTAAACCCATCTTTACAGAAATCAAATATCTAATCCTCCTCTTTCATGAAGCTCAATTCTTTAGTAGTAAGTCCCCATCTTGGTTCCCGTGGATGCGAGCTGCTTAATCATGTGGCATTCGTCTACATTCAATCCTCCCTTTTGCCGCCTAGAAGTGCATGGCCTCCTATAAGCCTGCGCTAATGTTTCATTGCTAGAAACATGCCCGAACAGCCGCCCTTTTAGATCTTACCATGCGTGGCTGTCTTTCATTCTCCTACTGCCGGTACAAACAGAGGGCTCATTCCCTTGCCGTTTTTTATTGGCCTACACTCATCACATGATGTAACATTTCCGGGTCAAATGTAATCAGGTTTTGACGCCTTCTTAGAGTGGTTTCATATATCATTTAGCCTATCAGTGTTGGAAAATATAAAAATACTCATTCTTATTGCTCGACATTTCTTGATCCCATTCGTCCCTTTAATTTATTTGTCGTTTATGTAGCAAAGATTTTAATTTCCATTACTACCTTAATGGTGAGAGTTTATGGTATGTATTGTGATACAATTACATTTAGTTGAATATCACTCTGTTGGCCTTACCTCTCGTATGTTAATTCAGTATCACTTTCATAGATTGTGGTTATTGCTAATTATAAATTTATAATTATAATTCTCTATCTATATCCATTTCCTGTCAACTTTCTACCTGCATGGGATTCGATGTTATAAACAGTCAAAAGCAGTATATGATGAATGCTTTCTTAGTTCATTAGGTCGTGTGAGATTATACAAGGGTATATTAATCTAGGAGAGAGATAATGTTTAGAAAATGTGCATTTAATGTTGTAACTCTTCTATTTGTTACAAATTGCTGACAGTACTTATTCTTCTATATATACCAAGAAGATTTATCAGCATTCATTATCTATACATTCTTTCCCGTTCCTCACGACTATTCAATCCATTTATGAAGGTTTTAAGCTTACACATAAAAAACTGTTCTCTCATTTTTCGTTTTTTATCAATGTTGCCTCCTCTTTTAGACATTTCTATTCTCTCTAATATGCACCATCGCAGTTCTTCAATTTTGTGATTATTCTGGTTCCAATGGACAGTCAAGGGGGCATTACACTTTTTATTTCTAATTGCTGATCTGTGTTCATTTAGACATACGCAGATTTCCCTACTCGTTTCTCCAACGTATCCTAATCCGCAAGGACACCTGATGAGATAGATTACATTCTTTGTTCTACAGTTGTACATTTCTCTGAACTTATGGTCTATATTGTTCATAGTCACTCGCTGTCCTTCTATTATGGATTTGCAGTTTGAGCAGGAGCCACATTGATAAGTACCAATGATCTTACTATTAGTGTCGATACTTATCTGTTTACAACCTCCTTTCTCTCTGTAGGTTTTAACCAGCATATTTCTAATGCTTCCATTTCTCCGATAGGAGAACCAAAGTTTTTCTATTTTAGCTAAGTTCCTATCCTGTAGCAGACTCCAATTCCTATTTATGATGTGTTTAATTTTATTACTCACACTAGAGAAATTGGTCACAAAGGTTATTTTATTCATCTCTGGTCTTTTATTTCTATCATTGTCAAATAAAGAGTCACGGTTATAATATTTTGCTCTTTTAAAAGCCTGCTTGATGATTCTATTGGGATAACCTCTGCTGGATAGTTTATTCCTCAAGTTATCAGCATGCTTCTCAAAATCCTTTCTATCTGAGCAGTTTCTGCGCAACCGCAGAAACTGCCCAATTGGGATATTGTCTTTTTGGCATTTAGGGTGATCACTTGTATAGTGTAGCATGGTATTTCTATCCGTTGGTTTAACGAAAAGATTTACAGTTAATTTATTCTCCTTATTTTGAATAGTGATGTCCAGAAAATCACAATATTGTTGGCTCATGGTGGAAGTAAATTTAAAATTCTGGTTGCCACAATTGAGCCACTCAATAAAATCAGAGAGTTCTTCCCTCTCGCCCTTCCATATAAAAAATATATCATCTATAAATCGTGACCAGTGGGTCACGTTTTCATAGAAAGGGGATTGTATGATTGAGGATGTCAGAAGTTAAAGACTGTGATGATTTCTGTGTACCCCCTCCGATCAGGTGCAACCAACTCCGTGCTTCCGAATCCAATGGCACGTGGCTGTGAGGCGTTAATGACCACTGCCTCTGGTCTACACTGTGGTCATCAGGGCTCACAATTCAGATCGAGTGGTGAATATTTAATTATAGAATCCGATAGGCAACAAACTACAACATCTATTGATATATACACAATATCCTTTTAGTATACTTGCTTAAAGAACTTTTTAGATGATTTGTAGGTTTACTACAATGACCAAATTCTTCTTGGTAGTGGAAAAGAACACTGAATACCAGTCTACACTGTGGACAGCAGAGATCGCAATTCGAATTGTTTTGATTTATTTCTTTATTGCAGATTTGTTTGTAATTTATGTTGTTGTATTTTGTGCAGAGGAAGTGAGAAAAAGTATGCATGGATGTCTGTGCTGACTACTGCCTTCAATTTACACTGCAGATAGCAGTGTTCACAATTCAGATTGAGTAGCTATTGTAGATGACGCAGTCCTGTAGGCAAAAGACATTGCTCCAGTGCACTCTGTCCGCACCACGCATAACGCATCATCGCAGGCTCCGCACACACTTTTTGTTGCTTCGTGTATTACAAACTGGGCAGCTCAAGTCAACGCCACGTGGCTGTGGGCCCCTGCTGACCACATTCTCTGGCCTACACTGCAGACAGCAGTGTTCACAATTCAGATCGAGTCGCTTTTGCAGATGATGCAGTCCTGTAGGCAACAGACATTGCTCCTAATACGGCCCACCAGCAGCACGCATCATCGCTGGCTGTGCACATGCTGAATGCTTTTGATATGGCTATCTGAGTGTTCTAGAACTGATGGACCCTTTATGATACAATCTTTTTGTGTATTATTTCAGATCTACTGCCTGGGTCTCAGTATACCACAAGTTATGGTTCTTTTACGATAGAATCTTTTGTGTGTGTTGTTTCACATCTACTGTCCCTACCTTAATGCAGCACAAATTATTGACCCTTTTATTATTGAATCTCTGTGTGTGATCCAATGATTACTATTGTAGTTGATGCTAGCAGCAACCATTCCCTGAGGGCTGGTTTACACTCACCCCACAGGCATCCAGCACAGATGTCACTGGATATGTGACACTGGTACTAAAAAGGAGTTGAGCGCACGTGCCCCTACCCACTTCCACTATCTATCTGTGTCTGTGTGTTCATTATCTATACGTGATACTGCCCCTGGGCCGTACCACATTACATTGTGCTGTGGACGGCGTATGCAACCATGTTACCTCTGGCAGTGGGGAAACCTTTGGTTATGTAGCTTTCTAGGTGCATGGCTATCACAGGTGGAAGGCTACTTTACATGAATATTGATGAAAATGATGGATGCATGTTGTGTGTAGTGTAAGATATGTGTGCATAGCAAAAAGTTTTCAAAAAAGCACTCTAAGCAGAAGAGGTGTGTCTCATCAAATGCTGTAGAGAGAATGACTAAAATGGACTAAAACTGCTACAACGGGGAAATGTTATGAACTAATCAAATGCTTACTTTTAAGGTCAAATGGCAATCGCGCTTCCAGCATGCAAGGAGACCGCACCCAATGCAATTTTGAGAAAATATATTTACCATATTAGAAGTTTATTACTGTTAGAAATATATAAATGTATACACTTTAAAGTTATTTAGATATAGTTTTGAGACATAAAAAAAAATGAGGGAATGGCGTACCCGGCGCGACACCATACATCTATGACGTAACACAGGCCCTGGCAGCATGCACTAGTCGCATAGGCAACGTGCAGCAGGCGCGACTCCATACGCACATGACATAATGCATGGCTTGGTACTGCGTACCCGTCGCATACCAAAGTAGCAGCAGGCACGACCTCATACGTATATGATGTTACACGGGACGTGGTGCCACGAACCTGTCGGATACAAAATGCGCATCATTTATGAGTTTAGCAATATGGCGGATAGGATTTGTGTGCTGATGGAACTTGGTACACTACCAGTACGGGACTCCAGTTTTCTCAACAAAAAAAAGATCTACATATTTTTGGGAAGATATAAAACATTACATAATTTTTAAAGTTAAAAAAAGGATAATTGCGTTCCAACATATTAAAAAAAGAATAGAAAAAATATAGATTTTATAAATATTAAAATATGAAATTAACATTTAAAAAACTTTCAAAATTCACTGAAAAAACCATAGGTTTTACAGAGGTTATAGTTAGGAATTGGCATTTAAAAAACCTTTGAAATGCACTAAAAAAACATAGGATTCAGGGACGTTATAGTTAGTTGGACATTTGACTCATATAAAACCAGAGAAATTTGCCCGTTATAGTTAGTTGAGCTAACTATAATTTGTGCGCCCTAAATGCACTGCTAATGACATCACATATTACATCACTCATGACATGGTCAGTGACATCATTGATGACATCACTTATGCTGTCAAGCTACGCATATTGGAGCACCAAAGGGCAATTTGCAATAGAGATGAAAACTATCCAGTAGCGAGGCACTTCGCCACCCACCATAATAGCAACAGAAACCTCTTAACCTTCTTCTGCCTTGACTGTATCCCATTGGATATTAGGGGGGGAGACTACAAGAAAAGACTAAGTCGCTTGGAGTCCAGGTATATCATCGAACTCCAAACGAAAATGCCAAAGGGGCTAAATGCGGGCGAGGAACTCATAACTCACCTGTAGCCCCAGTATGTAGGAATGAGCAGCACTAGTGTTAGGGAAGGGACCACCGGTTGCTACCAGTAACCACAGGGCCATCATTGAATATTAAATACTTGATCCTAGATTTACAGACAGTATCATTTTAATTGATCAGAGATAGAGCAGGAAACAATATATGTGGGAAATTGTCACTATCAGCCCATCCAGGGCTCAATCAATTATAAGTGTAATCATTGTATATAGTGGATCTTGTGATATTCATTCGAATAATTTTGATTTATGTGGCTATTTATTTTAATTCAACCAAAACACACAAGAGAACATGATGGCGGAATAGTAATTTAGACCTAAAACATAGTTGTGTAAAACTGTTTATCAACTATACCATACAGGGTCCAATTATGAAACAGTAGAACGTCTTTTTCCATTGCTTCCGCCTAGTACAAGTGTGCGGAAATTGAATTCTGATAGCAGTTCTCTGCGAATAAGAAACAAATGTCTATACTTTCTTTCTGTTTTTCTAATGTAGCCACTCTAAGATGGCGACTATTGTGGAATGATAAGTCGTTTGTAATGTTTATTTTATTTTGCCAATATTAACTTCCGCCTTACCGACGTCAGCTGACACTGACGAAGGCTAAGGCTGAAATGCGTCTTGTTTGTATATTTTTGCGCAATAAACCTAACTGAGGTTTAATCCAAGGAGAGTGCTGGTCCGGTCATTTGTTTCACAGTGGAGCGGAATATATATATATATATATATATATATATATATATATATATATATATATATATATATATATATATATATATATATATATATATATATATATATATATATATATATATATATATATATTCACTGAAAGTACCAATGGTTAAAGTAACGTTATTGTTAGGTGTGATAAAAAGATCGGTTTTTAAAAAAACTTAGATATTCACTGAAAAAATAAAGGTTAAAGTAGCGTTATAGTTAGGTGGGTTTGTCAGTAACAACATTGACGCTTTGAACTAAAGAAATCACAGAAATTTACCAGTTATAGTTATCAGCACCTACTCCATGCACTGCTTATGACCTCACACATGATATCACTCATGACATGTTCTATGACATCACTGATGGCATCTCAGATTACATCATTGATTATATCACTGGTTACATCCCCGGGACCACTTATGGCCCCCCTCCCCAAGCTTTATGAAGCCCTGGAAACTCCATCTCCTGGGTCTGGCATGATTATTACATGGAGGGGAACACAGCACCGGGAACCCTATCCCCCTGGGTCTGATGTTAAGTTTAGGGGTGGGGAACATGTGACCCCCCTTCCAGGGCTGTTCTTGGCCCTGAGAATCCCATCCATCCTACCTGCTGATAAGGTTTCTACTTCCTTTATAACTGAATATTCTGATTACACTCTTGTGCACATTTATCAACTACAGGAATAGAGACTAGGGGCCTTATTTATATATTGGTGGAGAAGGTACTCCCCACCAATATAGTGGTCCCCCTGCCAAATTTAATTGGAGGTGGACCTTAAGTTTGTCCAGGGCAGATACTACGATGTCTGCCATTCCCAAACACTTCAACAGCCCTGGGGAGTAGGGGCCATCAGAGAAAGGGCTACATCTCCACGTGCCCAATTTAGATGGGCAGACAAGTAGTCATTTTTTACTGTTCCTTAATGCCAGGTAAACCCTTATATTGAGGAACAGTAAAATCTTTATAATGCCCCCCCACCACCACCAGTGGAGAAGACTCCCATGGTGACAGATGGGGACAGAAGCATTATATATATTTTTTTCAAAAAGAAAATTCCATTTTGGGATTTTTTTTTTAAAAGAAAAACAAATACTGTTTGCTACATTGCTGCATCCTTCCAACCCTGAATTTAAGTACACGTTGCCATTTCCAGCCAAATTAAAAGTTCTCCAAAAAGGTAGGACTCACTCCTTCGAGCTACCAGGCCAGGCATAGGCCAGAATAGAGGAGCATGCTGTGGTGGCTGAAAAGCAGGGACAACGGGACCAGAAATGATAAATAGTAACATTAAAAAAACAGCAGCAGCGCACACGTAGATGAAGATCCAGGCGCTGTCCTACTGGGGAGGTGGCAATTCAGATAGCATAAGAAAACAAGGAAGAATCCATGACAGGGGATAACACACAAGAGCAATGCCATATTATAACTTGGAAAGTAAACAAAGGGTGCATCACGTCAACTCCTGGTTACACAGCATGGCTTTCTGACTTGGAATGGATACATCAAGGTGTACAATGTTGGGTTTATCAGGGTCTCCAGAGGTGTGGACATCCTCCTATATAAAACCTTCTTGTTGGTGGTGACTTCGCTCCAAGCAGATGACTTTGGCACATATGTGATTATATCATTATAACAGGGACATTGATGGTGTTGACCTAGTCTATCTGCAGTCCATTTGTTCCTGCAAATGTTCCCAATAGTATGCTTGAAGCTGTCTTAGACCTACTGCTGGATGATCCCCTGGGCATTTTAATGCTGCCATGTGTCCATCACTTTATGAGAGCAGACCCACCTCCATCGTTCCAGCAGCAACCCTTCCCAAATAGGTGTCCTCACTGGGAATGGGGGACATCTGGCAAAAGTGAGACCCAGGCAAAAGGCAATTTACTCATTATTTGGCACCCCATTATTGCTTTTTCACAATAGGACTATTTATTAATTCCAGCTATAGAACTCAATGGTACCGCGGGAACAAGGATATAGCAGAAAGGGGATTTCTTACTATTCTCCTTTAAAACTGTCAATTAACCCTGGGTGCATGGAGCTTCAACGCTTGGTGGCTGAGGGACTAAAGTCTAATTGAGCTTTTTTATGAGGTATATCAGAACATTTCAAATTCAATGTAACTTCGGTTTCATCTCCATCCAACATGTAGGAAGCACTTAAGGAAGTGATTAGGGGCAGGGCTTTCTCTTACATTTGAGGGAAGAAGAAGGACAGAGAGCGGGATAGTCAAGCACTTGAAAAGCATATTACTGAACTGGAGCATTAGTAGACAAGTAATTATATGGATATCAGTCTCAGGAAGCCTGAACAGACTTTAGAGCCACAATGGTGTAAACTGATACTGAATGCTGAATGGAGGCTAGTCACTGTGTCCTTGAGCATTTCAAGGTTAATTTGCGGAATACTACAGAACACTCTCTAGGAAACAGAACTCTCTCTCACTGGAAACTCAGAATCTTTTTTCAGATGACCTTTTTTATAAGGGCCATAGCGCCTGCAGAGCTAGAATAACAAGAATTCCAATTACGTTACATGAAACTCAGCAGTCTATAGTGGAAATGCCCTCGGGAAGAACTCCTGCCCCTAAAAGCTTTTTTGAAGAAATAATACTCTCTTCTGCCACAGCACTTGCTGTCTCTGTTCAAGGAGGCTAAGCCTAGAATTCCCTTCCACATTACCTCTATTGAGCAATTTCAAATACTAATAAACCTGCAAACAAGTGTCCCCTATCTCTTTATTCAACATGGAATCCCAACAATGTTGTAACAATTCTTGCCAGTAACCTTTTCTGGGTGACGTGCTCACTGGTGCACGGTGATGAAAATGGTTTCATGCCTGGTAGGAGAACAAGGTATTTCTTGAGACACTTGCAGATGGCCCTTGCAAGGGCAGCAGAGGTCCAGGTTTTCACCTCATTGGTCCCAATGGACTTTGAAAAGCATTTGATACTGTCCCTTTATATACTAAATGATTGTGGGAATACATTTTGGCTCTCACTGTCTCAGATTTATTACTGACCAGTACAGAGCACCATGGGCACAGGTAAGGTCTCTCCCCTCTTCTCTTCACTTTAATTATGGAGCCCTTGGAGGAGTGGATAAGTAGGGATGCCCACATTGCAGCCTTCCAGTGTCTGGACAGGAGAGGGTGGAGGAGGGCAGTATCTTTTTAAACTTTACAAATAACATATATAACTATATATTAAGAAAAACTGATCTCATGAACCGCAAAGATAAATAGTTACTAAAATATACAATGAACATCCCCCAATAAAATACGCAAAAACAATGTTCTAATTTAACCTACAACCATATTTTCTACGTGTGAAACACATTACTGTATTAATACAAACCGTATTACACACCACAATACTTCTGTATACCATATTGTAAGCCACAATATTATTGACAAACAGCCCAAAAAATTAAAATTGCCTATTTTGACTCACAATATTTTTGCTGTCACATTATTTTGATCACAATATTCTTGTACAACTATATTTAGAAGTTGGTATTCAGGTAACATACCACCTAGGTATCTGCACAGGCACACACTGTATCAATATCTGCCTGAATAGCTCAGCACCCAGTTGACCACTAAAGATTTGTAGTATAAGTATGTTTTAGAAAGATGTGCTGATCATTCCTAGCTATTTGATGGGACTGATGTTAGTCATGGTGTAGGTTTATTCGCTCCCTATATGTACCTTTATTTGCGACTTCAACAAATCCTCATTTAGTAGTTGCTGAGTTCCCTAGATTTAGCTCTATGAGGGGGAAGTGAACAACCTTAGGCTTAGCAGCTGTAGAAAAAGCATGGTTTCACAGTGGAAGTGACAAAAGGTTAGCCTGTATTAAAGAAGAGGTGGATTCCTTTATTCCGTCAGTTATTGGTCAATAACTTCCTGAAGCATAACAATGATCATAACAAAACTATGACGACAAAGCTTTTGTTTGAGTATGCCAATTGACATAAGAATTATACCTCTTTAGCCAAGGAATTCCAAAAATTACAGGGTAAATGGTAGAGGCAATAAAGTCAAATTATACCACTTTGTGTGAACCCCAAATGAGACTTGAAATGGAGAAGAGGCCTTTTGTATAAGACCTGAAATTAATGATGATCCATTAACAGTTTGAATGATTTCAGAAGTCGTCCTATTTTGTTAGGTATATTATTTTTAGTGACTGAGTCCTAATCAGTAAACATTCCGTAGGTGCCAATATCCAACAATACAAAGTTGATAGCAATGTTGTCATCTTCTGTTCTCATTGACATCAGTAGAAGGAACAAATGATTATCTGTATTATTCATGGAAGATACAATGTAAAGAAACAATGAACTCCTGTTTTTATATATTTCTCAGTGTTGTGAACCATTTTAGGACACTATTGTAATTTTCCTGATTCATGCCCTTATATAGGTATCAGTCACTATGTCCTTATATAGGCATAAGAATCATAACCATATTTAGTCATAGCTCATGCAGTCCAAGTATGCCAGGGCTACTTCCACTAGTTCCGAAAATCTACAACGATTTCTTGGAAAACCCGGCTTCAGCAGCTAGGGACTTTCCCTTGCTCGAGAACGGACTTGTCCAAGAACTCATGGAGTTTTCAAAGAACTGAGAGTCTTTAATGACATTATTATGTCCACCTTTACGTCAAACTCGGCAACTTCAAGGTATAAATATGCCCACACTTGCCTTAGCAAGCACACGGTGGTTTGGAGCAGTTCGACTATCTACTTGCCCGACGCATCCTGCTACAGCAAGTGCCGAAGGAAGCCAACCCTCCAACAGACGCACTGAGAGAGACGCTGTCTTTTATCCTGCCAAGAAATCCAGCTCCAGTGTTTCCAAGCTACCTTTGTGGGTTGCTGGGAAATCGATTCCTGAGCCTGACCTTCATCATTCCAAACTAAGGTATGGAGCTTATTGGACCCTAAGAGAAATCTTGGACAGATTCTTGGCAAAAGAATACTACATTTATGCTACACCTCACTTACTTCTTCCTAAGCTTAGGTTAGGTACATTGGGTAGGCGTATTTTAGAAGCACCAGTTGAGTACTTTTAGCTAAGCATGGGCGTAAAATCCGTTACGCTCGCGGATTTTTTGTATTTTCGGAGAATCCGCAATCCGCGAACTCTCGCGGATGTGGCGAGAATACGCAAATCCGCGCGAAGCGGATTTTTTGCTTGTGTTCGCACTGCTCGCGGTCCGCGGCGCGGGCAGCAACAATCTCGCACTCGCGAAAGTACAAAAATTACAAGGGGAGGGGTAAAGGAAGTGGCCCAGTCTCCAACTTCCTGTTCCTGTCCAGCAAGCTCCTCCCATAGGGGTGGGTGAAGGAAGTGCCCCAGTCTCCAACTTCCTGTTCCTGTCTAGCAAGCTCCTCCCATTGCTTATTCCATTTCCTGGCCACTTTGATTTCGATCTTGACTGGGAAGCATTGCTTTTTGTGGTTGCTGCTGGATATTTGGATTTGAGGCCTTTTGGATTACTTTTGGATTCGAAATTTGATTTGACAAAGAAGTAAGTTGATGTTGTTTGTTTGTGGTGATTTTTGTGTGTGTTGCTTTTTTTTCGACTTTTTTGGGGGGGAAATCTGCAAGTTCGCGAGCTGAGGATGTTTTTGCTTGTGTTCGCACTGCTCGTGTCCCGCGCAGCAACAATCTCGCACTCGCGAAATTGTAAAAATTACAATTCTGCACATGAATTGAAAACCACCAGGCTTAGTTATGGGTGCATGCATGATACAACTGTTTTGTTGAATTTTTTTTTTAACATGATTCTGGCCAGGGCATGGATGGCATTGGATTGTGGTGATTTTTGTGTGTTTTACGACTTTTTGAGGTGGTGTTGGGGGCTTGCTATGTGGGTGGGGGCCATTTTATTGCCTGGTCCCGTGTGGGTGGGGGTCTAGGGGCCATTTTTAAGCCAGTTTGTGTGCTTTGTGCCATAGGCCTGCACCCAGTGTGCTCTGATGTCATCCATTATGCCCAGGGGGCCCAGAATCTGTCTGTTCGCGGATTTTGCTGGTTTTTCGCCACGTTCGCGCCGTGAAACAACAATCTCGCACTCGCGAAATTGTAAAAATTGCAATTTTGCACCGGAAAACCACCAGCAGGCAGCATAAGCCTTCTGAAACTTGATGGATGGCATTGGATTGTGGTGATTTGATTTGTGTTGTGTTTTTTTGACTTTTTGGAGTAGGGGTTGGGGGCTGGCTATGTTGGTGGTGGCCATTTTGAGGCATGGTCCTGGCCATGTGTATGGGGGTCAAGCGGCCATTTTGAAGGCAGGCAGTGAGCTTTGAGACATAGGCCTGCACCCATTGTGCCTTGCTTTCACCCATTGTGCCCAGGCGGAGTCAGGGGTACATGAAAGTACAACCCTCTCTGTGTGTGCTCTCTTGGATCAATGTTAAATTCCTGTTTCCCAAAAATTTAGCAAATCCTAATTTTGAAATTTCCATATTGTGTGGTGTGCACTGTGCACGTGTGTATTCATAAATGCCTACTTGCAAACTGTTTATTGAAGCGCTACATAAGCAACATATATTTACTGATGTTCCTCTGTCTTCGTTTGCTTTTAGGTGCACAAAACTCTGCATCATCGTTGAGCATCAGTGCCAGGAAGAAGTCCTGCTGCGGCCTGTTGTTCCGACATCTGAAGAAGATGGCTCCAAAAAGAGGTGCCCGTAGGTCCTCTTGCAAGAAAGATGTCTCTACTAAGGAGAAGAAGAAGCAAGTGGCACCACTTACCAAGGAGACTGGTGGCTCAACCAATACATTTTTGGGGGAAAAACAACAAAAAAAACAAAGGCCCACCATGAGTGCTGCACAGGTAGCCTGTTTAGTTGTTGAATCACCAACGACCAGTGATGTTGGTTCATCGCAAGAAAGTAGCAGCACACCATCAACACAGGTTGTAACTCATCTCACAAGTACTATTCAACAACCAAAGCCGCAACAACAACTGCATGGGCTACTAGTACAAGCAGAAGTACATGCGCAAGGAGCTGTCCGAGAAGGAGCTGTCCGAGAAGGAGCTGTCCGAGAAGGAGCTGGCTGTGAAGGAGCTGGCTGTGAAGGAGCTGGCTGTGAAGGAGCTGGCCAAGAAGGAGCTGGCCGAGAAGGAGCTGGCAGAGAAGGAGAAGGCCGAGAAGGAGAAGGCCGAGAAGGAGAAGGAGAAGGCCGAGAAGGAGAAGGAAAAGGCCGAGAAGGAGAAGGCCGAGAAGGAGAAGGCCGAGAAGGAGAAGGCCGAGAAGGAGAAGACCGAGAAGGAGAGGTCCATGGAGACTTGCAAGTAGAGGTCAGTGAAGATGCCCATGTAGCGGCGCATGGAGCGGTGCAAGTGCCCACAATGGTTGTTCTTCCAGAAGTAGGGGCACAGGAGGAAATTGACTTTGGAGCCGGGGTATCATGTCAGGAAGACGAAGCCACTCCTCCTGATGATTCATTTTCTCCCAGCTCCCCAGCAAGGAAAAGATCAAGGAGGGTGTGTAGAAGTTCCTCTTCAAGCCCCGCTCCATCAGATGATGATCTGGATCTAGATTGGCAACCATCTCCGACGTCTGAGAGGGAGGCACACCATGAGCTGCGAAAGGTATCAAATGTTAAAAGGAAGGGCCCCGGAAAGCTCATACTTATGGATCCGAACGTCGGACTTGATGAAGTGGTTCATTCTGATGTTGATGAACAGGATGACAGCAATGACCTAGTCATCACACACGTCATTCCAGCCACACCGGCCATGCAGCAGACAGACATTTATACCCTATCCCGACGTCATGCTGAGCGTGACCCTGGCGACGTGGCACTGGTAGCACCACCAACGCAGTCAAGTAGTACAACAAGTTCAACACAACCTACAGCTCCCATATTTTCTCCCCAGAGGGGGACTCCATCCAGCTCGACTCCCTCAAGTAAGGTTGCTGCAATAATTGCACAACCCAGTAGATGTCTGCAAGGCTCATCCACCACTGCTTCATCTGGCATTGGCAGCAGTATCACCTCGTGCGGCAAAACCAGAAGTTTCCAGTCCCCAGTTTGGAACTTTTTTAGTGTCCATGAAAAGTATGATAACATAGCCGTTTGTTGCATTTGTAAGACTAGCGTTAGCCGTGGTAAGACTGGTACCAACTATGGAACCGGAGGCCAGATAGGTCATCTTGAAAGAAAGCACGCTGTTGAATGGTTTCCGCACCTAGCAAACGTCAAGGGAAAGCGATCCCAAAGGGCAAGTGGCCAAAATATACCCATACTAGGTGTTTCATCTGAAGATGACGGGGAGGTAGAAGAAGCGTCAGACATGTGTCCGGTTGCACCCAGTACCCCTGGCAGCACCACACCCTCCGGAACACATAGGAGGCACACTGAGAGTCTGGGAGACACACCAATGCGGAAAATGTCAACACTGATCAGAAGTGGGTCGAAGAAGGCATCAGCATCATCCCGTAAATTTGTCCAGCGCACCATTTCAGGCATGTTCTCCTCAGATGTGCAATTTCAACGCAACCACCCAACTGTACGCCTGTATAACACTAAGCTGGCTAAAATGCTAGCGGTGGACCTTCTCCCTTTTTCGTTTGTCGAAGGTGTGGGTTTCCTTGAACTCGTGGCAACACTGGCCCCTAAATGGAAGGTTCCTAGCCGGTTCTATTTTGCCAGGGTTGCTGTTCCAGCACTACATAAAGAGGTGCTTGAGTTGGTGGGGGCAGCTTTGCAGAAGAGTGCTGTTCACACTATACACCTGACAACAGACATGTGGACCAGTTGCCAAGCCCTTGATTACATGTGCATCACTGCACACTGGGTATCTTTTTCAGGAGTCATAAAACAGATAAATGCAGGTGGTGACTTGGTCGAGATTTTTAAGGGTGCTCGTAAACATGCAACATTAGCCATGTTTGGCATGGAGAAAAGTCATACTGCAGTCAACATTTTGGCTGACTTTAACAAAAAGGTCTCGCAATGGCTGCCCCCAAGACATTGCAAGGTTGGTTATGTTTCTACAGATAATGGCAGCAATGTAGTTAGGGCCATGGAGGACGGTTTCTATTTCAGAGTGCCGTGTTTGGCGCACTGTATCAACCTTGTTGTGCAAAATTTTTTGAAAAAAGAACGTGCAGTCGACAAAACACTGACCATCTGCAGAAAAATATGCACACATTTCAACCATTCTTTTAAGGCCCGGAAGGAGCTGAGGCGCAAGCAAAATGAACGTAGAATGCCAGTGAAAGCACTTATCCAGGAGGTGGCAACACGTTGGAACTCAACCTTCTACATGCTTGAGCGTCTGCATGAGCTGTTTCCAGTAGTCAATGAGTATTTCTACAACCTGGGTGGTGATACCACAGAAATGATGCTAGCGGTGGAGCAATGGCAGCTAGTTAAAAGCCTGACAGACATGCTTTGTCCTTTTGAGGTCTTCACGCGTGACGTCAGCAGGGAGGACTGTTCTTTGAGCAAAGCTATCCCATTGTTGCTGAACCTCGAGCACCAAGTCACGGTGGTGTCTTCACAATTAAAGGACGTTGGAAAGAACGAAGCACATGAGTTGGCGCAGAGATTATTACAACGCCTAGTTAGCAATGAACGGCTTGTAAAAATCAAGAAACAACAGCACTACATTTGTGCTACTATTCTGGATCCACGTTACAAAAAGCCATTGTTTGGCAAAGTAATAATTCCTTTTGAAACATCGGATGTTACAGAGTACAAAGGTTGGCTAGCTCAGTCAGCCATTCGTTTTGAAAGAGAGCGGAAGGAAACTGTAGGAGAAGACAGTACTACTAGTGAATCAGCAGGCCATCAGGCGTCCCAAAAAAGCACTTCTGCATCTGTGCCTGTGGCAGAAGTGAGTGTCTTTTCCTCTGAGCCGTTAACCACACCAGCAACCGTATCATCTGCACCAGGCCCAGGCGATATGTCTGAAGCGGGTTGGCTAACTCAGCTAGGGTTTCCTTGTCCTAGAAAGGACACAGAAGTGCAAAGTACAGGAATCCGGGAGGACATTCTTTCAATGGTGCAGGCCTATCTGGATGACTCAACAGAGGTCAATATTACTGAGGATCCATTGGCATATTGGCATGGGAAAAGAAAAATATGGCGAGAGCTCACCAACCTGGCTATCAATTACTTGTCTTGCCCCCTCGCAAGCGTGTCCTCAGAACGTGTTTTTAGTTCTGCTGGTGGCATTGTGACTTCCAAAAGGTCCCGCCTCTTGCCCGCAAATGTGGAGCGGCTCACCTTGATAAAGATGAACCAGCACTTCATACCACCAGATTACAGAGTACGAGAATCCACGCAGGAAGAAGAGGACACCGACCTACCTGAGGAAAGTTCTCCTCAGTTACTAGAAGTAACCCCGACTGATGATTTAGCAGAGTATGAGGACGAGTTCTGCTTCCTTGACAGCGAGTTCTGAAAATGAGTCAATCATTCATTAATTTTAAATTTAGTCCTCCTTATTCACTTTTATTCCTGTGTGTCTGTCTTTCTTTAGCAAGCGCTTCATCACATTCCCAACAAAACTGTAATCAACCAATAAAACAACAAGCCCATCAACAGAACTGTCTTGATTTTGATGCCGCAGCATTCCTCAGGTTAACAACAGTTAGTTGACAAGAACTCAGTCCTGGTCGTCTATCCTGAGTCCTCCTCCTCCAGACTCACCCTATCCATTACCCATAATGCTGATGCCTGGATTCTGCACAATGAAGAAACTTACGTTGACGAGTCCCCTAACGCCTTAGGACACTGTGAATTCCAGGTGGAGCCAGCCCTCAAACACAAATTACAGGTAAGATAAGCGTTTGGATGGGAGGTAGTATAATGGAGTGTTCGGAGAGGCGAGAGAGTGACAGTGGTACTAGCAGTAAAGTCCTAGGGCTCTTGAATTAACAAACTCTGTGACAGGCATTTACTTTGGAAAACATTTGGCCTGTTACACATGAACGTTTAGGCGTTATTATTGCTCGCTTGCCTGTCTCAGGGGTGCTGTCTGTGGGGCTTCTAGGTTTTTGGGTTGTGTGAGCACCGCTGCCACATTTCTAATGTTGATTGCTTTTGTTTTGCAGAAAATCCACGCCGGGAAACTCCAGTTGGGGCCCTGCTGCAGAACGCCTTAGGACACTGTGAATTCCAGGTGGAGCCAGCCCTCAAACACAAAGTACAGGTAAGATAAGCGTTTGGATGGGAGGTAGTATAATGGAGTGTTCGGAGAGGCGAGAGAGTGACAGTGGTACTCGCAGTAAAGTCCTAGGGCTCTTGAATTAACAAACTCTGTGACAGGCATTTACTTTGGAAAACATTTGGCCTATTACACGTGAACGTTTAGGCGTTATTATTGCTCGCTTGCCTGTCTCAGGGGTGCTGTCTGTGGGGCTTCTAGGTTTTTGGGTTGTGTGAGCACCACTGCCACATTTCTAATGTTGATTGCTTTTGTTTTGCAGAAAATCCACGCCGGGAAACTCCAGTTGGGGCCCTGCTGCAGAACGCCTTAGGACACTGTGAATTCCAGGTGGAGCCAGCCCTCAAACACAAAGTACAGGTAAGATAAGCGTTTGGATGGGAGGTAGTATAATGGAGTGTTCGGAGAGGCGAGAGAGTGACAGTGGTACTCGCAGTAAAGTCCTAGGGCTCTTGAATTAACAAACTCTGTGACAGGCATTTACTTTGGAAAACATTTGGCCTATTACACGTGAACGTTTAGGCGTTATTATTGCTCGCTTGCCTGTCTCAGGGGGGCTGTCTGTGGGGCTTCTAGGTTTTTGGGTTGTGTGAGCACCGCTGCCACATTTCTAATGTTGATTGCTTTTGTTTTGCAGAAAATCCACGCCGGGAAACTCCAGTTGGGGCCCTGCTGCAGAACGCCTTAGGACACTGTGAATTCCAGGTGGAGCCAGCCCTCAAACACAAAGTACAGGTAAGATAAGCGTTTGGATGGGAGGTAGTATAATGGAGTGTTCGGAGAGGCGAGAGAGTGACAGTGGTACTAGCAGTAAAGTCCTAGGGCTCTTGAATTAACAAACTCTGTGACAGGCATTTACTTTGTAAAACATTTGGCCTATTACACGTGAACCAACACGATGACAGTGTTCAGTAAAACGAACTTACTGCAAAACCACCACCCACCAGGCTCAAAAGTGGTAAAAAACAGGTATGCTCAGATAAAGTTTGAAAAAGTATATTTATATCCCTAACAAAATAATCTCCCGCAAGACCCTCCCTAACCCCAACAAATAAATAGTCCATCAAAAGTCCCCAAAAAACCCAACTCCCAATTCCCACCCCCCAAAAGTCTCTAAAAAAGGGGCAAGGGACACTCTACGGATGCAGGTTGTTCACTTTGGCCTCCAGGGCATCATGCCTTAGGGCCAGGGCATCGTACTCCTCCCGGAGCATGGTGTGATCTAAGCGGAGGCCCTCCATCACCTTTTTGTACTCCTCCCATTTCTTGACCTCCGCCTCCAGGTTGGACACTCTGCGGAGTGCACGGCGCAAGCGTGCCTTTACAGTACTGTGAGGAGGTGCAGCCTTTGCTGCTCGGCGGTGGCGTCTTCAGCACGGCTCTGGTTGGCTGGAGCACTGCGCTTACCGGCAGAACGTGGGGTCACGGAGGAGGATGCAGTAGATGTAACATTTGATGCACTTGAGTGCGTGTCGTCCCCCTCCATTTCCACCAGCCGGCGATATTGCGCAACAGTGGCATCCAGCCTCCATTGCCGGGCCAGTACAGCCAGCATACTCCTGCTCGGTTTTGCAGTTTTAGTATTACCAACTATAGAAGAAAGAAAGACATAATCTGTAACGAATGCTCTTTAAAAATATGATTAACACAAAATGATTCAGCAGGAAGTTGTGTCACAGTACAACTAGCAACTAGCCAGCGCAGTACAAATCTATTCAGGCCAGTATCATGGGCGTCTGCATGGAGGGGCAAGGTGGGGCGCTTATGGTTTGGTGCTCTTTCATATGAAAGAGATCTGGCAGAAGTGAGTGACTTTTCCTCTGAGCTGTTAACCACACCAGCAACCGTATCATCTGCACCAGGCCCAGGCGATATGTCTGTTTCCCTCCCTCTCTCTCTCTCTCTCTGTCTCCCTCTTTCTGTCTCCCTGTGTCTCCCTCTACCTCGCTGTCTCTCTCTCTCTGTCTCCCTCCCTCACCCTCCCTCTGGCTCCCTCCCTCTCTCTCTCTCTCCTTCGGTCTTCTTCTCTCTCTGCCTCTATCTGTCTGTCGGTCCCAGCCTGCTGTAATTACCATATTGTAATTTGTCACTGGGCCAGCACTGGATACACATCATATGCTATCTAAGAGTCAGATAGTACCATGATCCAGCTTACCTGTACTCGCCACCACCACTGCCTGCTTCCTCACAGTCTGATTGTCCTCTGGCGCCGCATCCTCCACAGAGTAGTCCTCAGACTCGGAGTCGATCACGATCACGTCCGAGCTGGCCCCGCCACCAGATGTTCCACCTAAAAAATATATTTAAGACTGTTAGATTACACCACTCACTAGTATTTGGTTTAGGAAGGAAGAAATTTGAAAACAACAGAAAAATTAATTGACTGTCTACTCTAGTCTAAAGTAAAAATGTCCCTCCTTCCAGGGAAGGCTGTTGTCTTGCTGCTTTTCTTTGTCACAATTAATGAATGCTTGCTTAATTTTAACACACACAATTTTTCTCTGAACAGGCAGACGCTGGACTTCTACGGACAAGAGCAACATCAACTAAACCAGGTGAAAGCTCGGCTCGACCACAAGAAATGTGTTCCAACTTCCATTACTCATCAACTCAGCAGCAAGCACTTTTCCTTTTCCAGCTAACTTTATTTTAATATATGTGTTTACTTTTACTTTTAATGAAGCTTTTAAACTTGAATAGACTCTGTGGTTTTTTGGTCCTCCAGACTAGAGTGACTGAGCGAAAGGTTTTGTAATTTTTGCAAGGAGGAGTCCGTGCCGCTGACACTACCAGGTTTATACAGTGTGCCAAACACACCACTCTGAAATATTATGACTCTGGTCTTTCGTGTCCATAGTTTGGTTTGTGGAGATTTGTCCCTGCAACAGTAGTATTATTGATTTTGCTCCTATCTAAACACTGTTTCGAAAAAATTAAATTAGGAACGCTTGGACAACAATAGGTCCTCTATATTTAAATGAAAACTTACTGGGGCCAGCAAAGGAGCACTCGCCGCCCTGGCCTGCATCCTCCTCCTTTGGAACCACTGAATCCACTGTTTCTGTCCGCTTGCCCCTGGGCGGACCTGACGTACAACATGAAAGAAAGAACAGAAAAAATTGATGATTGCTGCGTGTCGATGTCCTTGTCAACCAAATCAAACATTTAGAAAGAACAAGAACCAACTATTTCAGCCAAAAAGAGGGCTACAAAGGAAGGACTGCACCTGAGCATCTACTCTAGGGGCAGATTTACAAGCCCCTTGCAGCTCTTTTGCTCCGTTCTTGCGTCACTTTTGTGACGCAGCGCCACAACAAGAGAGGCGCCATGGTGTGGCGTATATTAACAACGTGACGCATATGGGAGATGCATCCCATTCTAAAGCCCTGCGCCATAAGGGAGCGTTCCAGCGCAAGGGAGGGCGTTCCTGCGCAGGAACGCATGCTAAAAGTGGCTATGGGGAATAGATAAAATTTCAATCAGTCATTTAGGACAATGATCCGTCACTGAAACCCTGCGCCTGCATGAAGCAGACTTACGGCTTGACGCAGCATTGCTGGAGCTGCGCCATCGTTGCAACGCAACTCCATCAATGAGCCGCCTTTACGGCACCGATGCGTAACGCTTCGGTGACGTTTTGGCACCATGGCGTGCCGCATTGAAAATACGGCGCACCATGGGTGGTGCTGGCGTGCCTCACACTTTGCAGGGATGCGCAGGTAATTGCTAATCTGACACTTAGGGGCATACTTACGAGTTCTGAGCTGGACACCTCCAGATGTGCACCAGAACAAATGCGTAACGCAAAACTAACCTTGCGTCACGGCAGATGCGCCGCAATTACAATGCGGCAAACCCTGGCGCAAGGGTAGGCAGATGCGTGACGCATCTCGTGATGAAAGAGGGGTGCATCTCTACAGTCGCATCGCAGGCGCGATGCAACTCTAGCAATGCTCAGGGCTGCCCAATACTCAACATACCGCATCAGTCCTTACGCCTGCTTCAAGCAAGCAGGCATAAAGAATTGACGTAGCAGCGTCGCGGAAGTGCCTGCGTTAAATCTTGTAGATTTCACGCAGGCACTTTTGCGAGGCACACATCTGCCTGACCGCCACCCGCCCCCCTCCCCCTGCGTGGGAACGCTCCCATTGTGGCGCAGGCCCAGGTCTTAACGTGGCGCATCTCCCTAGATGCATCACGTCGTACATGACTCGCAGGGATGCACCACGTTTACGTCGCTGTGCGTCAGGTAAGGCAGCGTAAACGTGGCGCAAGGGGCTTGTAAATCTGCCCCTTTGTGTCTAGCATTACGCAGTTCTGTAAAGTACACTCATACATTACTCAGCCCAAATAAATGAACACATAATAGAAAACAAATAAGCAGTGGCACCGCCACAGAGAAGGAGAGCAGTGCACCTGAAATGCACAGAAGATTTTGAAATATTAATTTACCTCTCCTATCAATGTAATCAGCAGCATTATTGCTCTTTGTAAAAAAGTTAAAGCAAACATTTGCAATATTATATAACACACAGAGCAGGAGAAAAAACAGAGTAGTGACGAGTGATGAAAAAATTGCTACTACTACTCACCAAGCCCGGGGACCTCCACTCCCAGCAGGTCGAGCAGGTCGTGCTCCCGGTCCAGGATGTCGGTCCAGCGGTGGGTCACCTGATTATAGGTGCGCTGGACCCCCGTGATGTTAAAAAGGGCCCGGCACACCTGCCCCCACCGCTTCCGTCGCTCCTGGCTGTTGGTGTAACCGGCAGCGATCCTGCCGCCTGCCGCGATGGTCCTGGGGAGACGGCGCTGCACATAATAAACAAGTGAGCCCACCTCCTCAGGACTGAAGATCTCCCGGGGCACCACCATTTCCGCCCTCAAGCGGCCACACGGGAGCCGGGCACGGGCTGCGGCGGCCGTCTTGGGCAGCTTGACTGCTGTCTTCACCATGTTCTGGGCAGGTAAGGAGATAAAATGAAAAAGAATAAGAGTAGAAAAGAAGGAAATAAAAGTTTAAAAAAGTAGTTGAAAAGTAAACAAAAGTAGACTAAAACACAAAAATATAGACCTAGAAAACAAGAGGGATAGAAAAAAAGTTTAATAGATAAAAAAAAAAAATAAAACAAGCAAAGGATGGCAGAGATATACAGAGGATAGAAACACCATGCCCAGACACATAGGAATGAATGAAAAACAAGATGGCCGCCCGAACACGTGCGTGTAAGTAAGTCCGCACGCGATTTCTCTCGCGAACTCGTGCGAACTTGTATTCGCAAGGCGTTCATCGCGCGAGATTACACATAGCGGGCGGAAACGGAAATACGTCACGCAAACAAAATGGCGGCACCCATAGTCAACCTTGTGGTAACTCGCACGAGTTCGCGGCTTCCACGGTCAATTTCGCACGACGCCGCGCCTCGCGAATAGGGCGAAATTACCGAAAAACGAGTTTTGCACAAGCAAAACCAACAACCAGGTGCAAAAGTTCGAGCTCATCATTTGTAACCATTTCCCTGTAGTGCTTCCTGAAGGGGCCCTCCAGAATCCGGTTGCCTACTTGCAACTATTGTGTGACCCTGCTCTGACAGTCACAGAATAGTTACAAGTATGCCATTGCATCCTGTTAAAAAAAAATTACATTGCAACAAAAAGGAAAGGGAGCAGACAAGCAGGTGCCAGCCTTCATTAATGTCAGTTGGGGCAGGGCAGGTGTTGTTGTTTGCAAAACTTAAAGCACTTAGCAGGTGTGCTTTGCTTTGCCTCAATAATGTACACTCACTGGTCAATCAGAGGGTGCTGTGATGACACCGAGGGTGGCATGGGTGTGCCAGCCAGAGGGTGGCATGGGTGAACCAGAGTGCCAGTGTTGACAGGATGGCAGTGCTTTGCTTTGCCTCAATAATGTACACTGGTGAACCAGAGGGTGCTGTGATGACACAGAGGGTAACATGGGTGAGCCAGAGGGTGGCATGGGTGACCAAAGAGAGTGCCAGTGGTAACAGAGGGTGGCAGTGATGAAGAAAGCCTTGCAAACAGGCTGGGCACGTAGAAACAACAAGTTCGCAAAACTGGCGACCCGACAAGTAAGTTCGCAATTTGCGAAATTGTACAAAACCCTCGCGAACTTGCAGAAACCCGTGCGAACACACCCCCTCCACAAAAATACGCAAATCCGCAAGAATTCGCGGATTTTGCGGATTTTTGCAATCCGCAAATACGCAAATCCGCAAATTCGCGGATTGCGAATCCGCAAAATACGCCCATGCTTACTTTTAGCCCATGTTATTTATGTATGTATTTATCTATGGTTTAGGAACCATACAATGCTCTTACAGTATTATTTTATTCAACTCTTTATACTGTATGCATTATATTTTACAACCAGTTTTACAATTGTAGCAGTTCATTTCTTATGCTTGAGAAAGAAGACTGTTCAATAAAACCTTTTTATTGAAAACGCCAGTCTATCTATTTCTCTGCACCTCTGGTGAAACAAAGCATGCACGATTGACTGAGTGAAATATCTATTTATTGTTTCCACGACTCTGATGATCAGTTTTATCTTGGGGAAACAAAGTTGTCATATTTATGCGGTTGTCAGAAACTAATCCCTTCTTGTGAATTTGAGAAAGTTTCTAGTGACCTCTGAGCTAGCTGGCACTCACAATTAAGTCTAGTATATTCGATAGGGACCTAGTAGACCTAAGTCCTACGTCAAATCTATAGGATATATTATTCCAATGCGCAGAGCCTAATGGGAATATCGGAACTACACTACATCAGGAGATGATTGTGTTGTTTCAGCACTCCTCTGAGTTTATTTATCTCAAGTTTGAATCACATATCCAGCATCAACACAATATAGGCACAGTCCAACCTTTCTCCCACACTCCTTTTTATTTTCAGCTAAAAGACCCCTTACTGATTCTACTCACATTGGTTCTTCTTGTAACATCAGGTTCACTGAAACCTCTGATCAACAAAATGAAAAAACTATTCCTTATTTTCTTTCATCTCTCTTGTACTCTCTACTCAGTCAACAACATTCAATTAAAATGCTAATAAAATAAAGGGGGACATTGAGAACAGACCAATTTGTCTGCAATCTTTTCATTCAAACCACTCAAAGAAGCCATCTGAGCTCATTCAAACCAGATAGCTTCAACTACCACATGACAAAAATGAGTCACATGAAGCAATACATTTATTCCACCTTAGTGAATTTTACACAATGCTACTTCAGAACAATACTCCAATACAGGAAATTCAAAAGTCTTCTTAAATGCTAGTAAGGAAGTGTCATATGTCTGCAAACAAACATCTGAATTTGTTACTAGAGGGGTTACTCAGGCCAATGCAGATCCAGTAAGGCAACAAATTGGGTAACCCCATTTTACTCAATCTTGAACAAACGGTGCAGGGCAAAATGTAAAAAGTACAGTTCAAAAGTTCTCTTAACTTCATTGGATTCCTTGAAAGATAAGGGTAACATTAAAGGACAATTAAAATATCTGTAGAACATGATGCAAAGATCTGCTTTAATGTCAAATTATTAAGGCATATTTGTTGTTACTATTGTGCTAGTTCCTGTGAAAGATCCACAGCATAATCAAATCTAAGGAATCACAATCTGTCTTGGACTGGACAGTTAGAAGGTCTGTTGAGGCCCCTTCTTCGGTGGTGGAGGTAAAGATAGTGCTTCACAACAACCACCCTGCACAGAATAGTATATGTGAAAAGGGTCTCCTTGAGAGTGTCCCAGATTTGAGGGAAAACACAGAGTGAAAAGCTTACTTTGCAGTATTTTAGCTCCTGGTTTAAAATGAAGATTAATAGTGAAGTTATTTAAAGTTACCTAACTTCCACTGACATCAGGAAAGAGGATACAGCCAGACAAGACCACCCAGATGTAGATGCAATAGAGGTTCCAACTGAGAAAGCCAAACCATTGACAAGGGGTGAAGAATGTAACAAAAAAACAAGGGAACAAATGTGCTGCAGCACATTCATCACTTGGAAAGACCTCCTTATGTGGGGTTCAAACAGGAACTGGCATCACATGGAACGGCACTTCTTTATCTTGGATTAGCAATCTTGGACAGATTTCTATGGATAAATCACCATTTTGGAAAGGCTGGTTCATAAGGTTTGTCCATGCCTTTTTCATGAAACTCCCGACCTCTGTTTGGCACGTGAAAAAACCTAAGTGTGGCATTCTTTGCCCAGCACAGAATTCTGCCATCCTGCCACTGCCCTTCGTGCCTGATAATTCACAAGGCTTGTGAAGTACCCCTATGGGTGACTGCAAGTGCAGAAACAATATTGCTGACCAGGTAGTGAAGGACCTTAACCACCTGCTGAGAAGTGCTTATGGCAACATGTTACCTTGACAGCAAGAGGAGCACTCCATCTTCTCCTGAATACTTGTAATATCTGGTAAGCTCTCAGAGCGGATGTAACAGATTCTCTTTCTTCCCCCTTCCAGCTTCTAGTACAGTGTTTCTTCATGTTCTGTACTAGGTACCGTCCTCTTCTCTATTTATACGTCATTCCATTGTTTTCTATTCATTCCATATACTGCCTCAATTATCATTGCTGTGTTGATAATTCTCAGATATGTTTCTCTTTTAGCTCTTTTGCTACTTCTTTACAACAGCATGTATCTTCTTACCATCTCCAAGTGGAATCCTGGATGATCTCTAAGGGGCATATTCTCAATGACTTATTGCCTAGTTAACAGCTAAAGTGGCAATAAATGTATCGCCCCATTCACAAGCTGGTACTAACAGCTGATATCACCAGTTTACCTGCGATAGCAACCACAAAATACATCGTCACAGATAACCCCCGCAACTATCGCTAAAGAGATGCAGAGTAGGCGTTCCGGTGCAAAAAGCCGTGACATCACCACTCCGCAACATTCTCAACGACCAGCCATATCACCGATAAGATCACAAAATACACAATTAGGCGCATCAGCAGCAGGAAATCAACACCAGCTCTGACCTGGTGTAAAGCCGGATGACAGCCTGCACCACAAAAGGGAGCCCAGCCCAGAGCAACACCTGAAGGGCAACAGATGCCATGGAGCCAACGATCATGCAGCTGAGAGCCCCAACAGGTCCACGACACCCACCGCCACCACCCCCAGGACTCCCTCCGGGCACCCCCTCTCCGAACAAAGTCATGTCACATCCACTCCACGAAATCATGTACAAAAAGAATCCGAATGAGTCTCACAATCACATGTAACATGCATGTGTCGTCACAAAAAGGAGCATCACACATTCACCTTCGAAGTACCAGAAAAAATGTATTCAAAATAACTCAAAAGAACATCAATGATGACTCATGGCGGCTCTCCTCGGGATAATCTGTAGGACACAGGCTGCACGACAAAAATCCGGGTGAGAAGGTGTGTCATGAGGCCATCAAAGGACAGAGAGAGAGTGAGGGAGAGAGAGATATACAGAGAGAAAGAGAGGAAGAGAGAGAGGAAGACGGAAAGAGAGGGAGAGAGAGAGGGAGACAGAAAGAGAGGGAGAGAGAGAGTAAGACAGAAAGAGAGTGAGAGAGTGTAAGACGGAAAGAGAGGGAGCGAGAGAGGAAGGTGGAAAGAGAGGGAGAGAGAGAGGAAGACAGAAAGAGAGGGAGAGAGAGAGTAAGACAGAAAGAGAGTGAGAGAGTGTAAGACGGAAAGAGAGGGAGCGAGAGAGGAAGACGGAAAGAGAGGGAGAGAGAGAGAGACACAGAGAAAAGAAGAGAGGGAGAGAGAGTGCCAACACTGGCAACCCAGGCCTCACTGCTCACCTGCTGTGACCGGTGTGTCTCCAGCCACGTACCGGTATGTAGTGCAGTTTACCAGGTCCCTCATCTGAAACAGATCCCTCATTTAAAACAGAGTCCAGATACAAGTATTGCAACATCACCTGTCCACCCCTGCGTACCCAGCCAGCTGCACCCCAGCAACTCTCGCCACCCAGCGGTGCATGCCCGCCCCTGCACACCCAGCCAGCTGAACCCCAGCCCCTCCTGCTGCACAGTGGTGCTTGCCCGCCCCTGCGCACCCAGGCCTCACTGATCACCTGCAGCCACCTGCGTGTCGCAATGAAGGCCCACCGCGTGTCAGTGGAGGTCCCAAGCTCGGGGCCCGCGGACATGGCACCCTCCTCATCATGCAGCCCCCCTCTGCGTGCCACCAGGTCTCACATTTGATTCTGGGTCTTGATATCGCAATGGCTAAGAACATATCAGTGCACAGTGCATCATCACAGGCTGCACACCCGCTCAGCCCCATAGGTGCCACTAACTCTGTGATCCGGGAGGCTACGCCACATGGAGGTAGGCCCACGCTGCGCGCTGGCTGTGGCCTACACTGTGGTCCAGCACACACACAAATCTTTTGCAGTACAGACCACCAGGACGGGGCATTATCGCAGGCTGCACACCTGCTCAGCACTTAAGGTGACCGAAAGTCACCATCCCATGGCGGTGTGCCTGTGCAGGCGGCAGTGTATTCGGTGCCACCAAGTCTGTGCCCGGCAAATCATGGACCCTGCATATCATGGTGCAGATGACAGCATGTCACCTCCGGGCCAGGGGAATGTTAAGTTGCAGGGCCCTAGGCCCTTATGCATAAATAATAAGCACACAAATACACCCAGATAGAGAGTGTAAATGGCGTCAAGCACGTGTGCACGGCCCTTTTTATTGGCAGGGTCACATGTCCTGGGATGTCTATGCTGGATGGTTGTGGTGTGGGTGTACACCAGCCGTGAGGGAGTGGCTGTGGCATGCTGACGGCTAGAACTGTGACCAGCAGATCACTAGAGGAAAGACCTGGGTAATGTAGCATTGTCCCCCCCCTGTGAGTGTAAGCAGAGTGGGCTGGCCAGGTGTATGCCAGTCCAGCGTAGGGGAGTGAACAATGACCCTGGGGCTCTGGGCGTGGTTCGGTACAGGGCTGGACAAGGAAGTAGCGAATGCATGTGTCTCTGTTGTGGTGTCGGCACCACCCAGACCGCATTCAGCAATGTGTCACCCTGTGACCCAAGTCCAACGACATGAGCCACATGATTTTACTGCACCTTCTCTATTTCATGCGATGTGCCTTTGAGTTCTGTGCTTATGCAGTGCTGAGATGTTGCATACTTGGGTACATAGGTTTCTTGGTGGGAGTTGGGGGCTGGGCATGGTTTGTCTCCAGGGGTGCTCAGCTCAATTTTGCATGTGTGCCATTGTGCCCATCTCCCCCGTCCCCCAGTCCCTGTCGTTGCTCACCCCGGTGCTGTTGTGTTCATTCAGGTTGAGCAGTGTCCAGTCCCCAAACTCCTGCCACTGTCTCCCCACTGATGACTGTGGACACCATTTCCACCATCTCACCCAGCTCCTCCTATGGCGCAGGACTGCCACCTTCAGTCTGCATTGCTGCCTTCCGGCAGTTGGCGAGTTTCAGCTTGTACATCTTTGTAGCACCTCTTGACCTCCTTCATTGTCCTCTTCAGCACTCCGACTGCATTCACCTTGTCCAAGAAGGACTGCCATAGTCCATTTTTTGGTTGCCAATGACACAGTGGAGGTGACGAACAGTTGTTGATGGTGTTCTACCACCTCCGTTATCAGGATCCTGTTTTCCTGCGGACTGAACCGCTTCTTCCTACTCTTCCTCTCTTTGGCCTTCCCTGACCCGGAGGTCCCTGACTGGTCCTCCCGGGGACTTGTGGGGCTCTGGTTGTCCTCCGTACTTGCTCCAGCAACATCCTTTGTGCTTCACTGTTGTTTGGTATTTGTCTGATTTTTTTCTACTTTTATGGTGATTTTTCCCTCCTGACGTGTGTGACTTGTAGGCCTGTTGCTGGTTTTCACTGATTTTTGTATTGCGATTGGCCTCATTGCAGCTTTTTTGCGTTCGTGTTTTGAATTTTTGCGGCGTTGCTTTGGTTTTAGCGTGGTCATTTGATGCGTTATCGTGAGACTATCGCATGGCATCGCCGTGTTGTGAATACTTAGTGAACATGGCGTCATTTTTCCGCGATAGACTGTGATGTTGAGAGTTGCATTAAGTACATTTTCCAATAATTATCACACATTCTTGAGAATATCCCCCTAGGTTTCTTAAAACAGATTTTGCTGAATTTTTTCAACCAAAGAATGCCCATCACATTTTCCTTTATCTATTCTCTTCCATCCATTTCAGCACTTGGGTATTCTATTTGACTACTTTATTGACTTTCGCCTTCAGATTTCCTCTGAAGCAAAGTCCTATAATTTTAATTTAAGATAAATTCTCAAAATCAAACCATTTCTCTCTTTCTGCACTAAAACTCCTTTTGCAATCAGTAATTATCTCACAACTCAATTATTGCTCTTATTTATGCGTTGGCCTACCCAAAAGCGTAACTGCCTTCATTTGAGCAATTGTTTCAAAATGCTTGTATTTGTTTGTCTTCTTTATCTTCTCACTCTCATATTATCCTCTTTCAACATTGCGTTATGTGTTCACTGTTTATAATGATTTTTTAGCAAATAGTAAATGAACATTTCTTATCACTCTTTAATTAAGACCAAGCCTGATCTGTTGCTCAAGATGAAAGTACTATAATAAATGAAGCTTTTAATGACAGGGGGAGAGCCAGCAGTAAAAAAAGAGGCTGAGCAGTGCCTGGCTGTTCCTAATAAACTAAGAAAGATGGTGAATCTAAATCAGAACAGGATCAGAAGGAATAATGACACAGGATAAATTACATATTTGGATGATAAAGGCATGTGGTCTGAATGACAGATGCAAAAAACAGAGGCACTTGGCCTTAGGGCAATGCAGCCCAATATTGTTTGCATCCAGGAGGCCCATGTCCCATGGGGGAAAAGGAAAATACTTGAAGACATGGGGTATTCAGTGTTAAGCTGCTCAATGCCGGGAAGTATGGCTAGGGTTTTAGTTATTGTAGCAAGAAAGTATGCTGTGACAGTAATCAGGACTCTGGTTGATACGACAGGGAGATGGGCCTCTGCCGACCTTTATATTAGCACAGTCTACTGACCTAATTTAGAGGATCCAGCTGTGTTTAGCAAACCTAATCTGCAACTGTTAACTAGGACAGTGGCACTTGTCCTCTGTGGGGATCTCAATTTCCTTATCGCTGTGTGGGGGGGATTGGGGAGTGTTCCTTATACATGGGCAGGAAACCATTGGTCTTCAAGGTAACCGTGGGCAATAAACTCCGCTCCGCTAGCGGAGGTTACGGAGATTTGATAACTACACATTTCATTAAAAACACAGAATTCATGCAATAATTCTGACTCCGCTACGTAGTGGAGTTAGCTACTGCACCCACAACCCTTTGATAAAACAACTTTATCTTTAAATGCTAAAAAAGCATATAACCAATTCACAAAAGTGAATTAAAAAAATATCAGGCAATGAGAAAGGTGATAATTTTGGGCTCACCCCTAACCTAGGGAGAGGGCAAACAGATGCCTTGAACACAAATAGCATATCATGCTGCGCATGACATGAGAGGTTAATTACGTATATATTCTGGGGGACCAATGAAATCAAGGCAAACTTTCTCCCAGGGTAGACCAGAGCTACTAGTAATAGACCACGTGCACTTGGAATTCGTTTTTAATAGTTTCTCACTTTCCCTAGATAGAGAACATTTTTCAACCCAAATTTTAACATCATAATCAAGGCTGGCCACCAAAACTGACTTTTTAATCGTTTGGAAGTATTGGTCTGCCAAAGATGTCCTTCATGAGCTAACAAGAATAATTTCCTCCTGAGGGTACTAGGAGGAATACATTTCTCACCCCTCAATATCTGATCATCGGAAACACCAATACTGAGTTCTACTTGTAATTTAACATAAGCACGTAAGGAGGGTTCCACTGAGCCTTCACGTTTCCATCCCACTCGAATAGAATTGACCAATCACAATGATCAGAGTCATTGATGGCAGCTTCATGCCACTCTTCTTTAGAAATGGCTTTGAAAACCTCCACACCTTTGTCATCAATACTAGCCACACAGCAAATTACCTCATCCTCAAAATTAAAAACTTCTTTCTCAGGTAATGGAAGTCTTGATAAACAGTCTGCCTGGAAATTTTTCCAACCAGTAATGTACTCTATTGTATAAGAAAATTCTTGTAATTTCGATGTAAACCTTATCAAACGAGGTGAACCTTTGTTGGCACTTCCCGGGCTGAGAATTCTAATCAACGGCTTATGATCAGTTCTGAGGGTGAAATGATTGCCCCAAATGTATCTTCAAAAGTAATGCATGCCCCAGGCTGCAGCCAGAGCTTTGCGCTCAATAACCGCATAGTTCCGTTCAGAACTGGTGAGTGTACGTGAAGCAATTGCAACAGGTTTCTCAACACCCATCTTGATTTGAGACAGAACAGCCCCAATCCCGTGTGCACTGGCATCAACCGTGATAAATGTATCTTTGCAAGATTCGAAAGGTGTGAGAATACCAACATTGATAATTTCACTTTTGATGTTCTGAAAAGCATATTCTTGCGGAGTATCCCAAGAAAAGGATGCTCCTTTCCTTAACAATTGCCTTAGTGCCTCAGTTTTGTGTGCAAAATTGTCAACAAACTTCAAATAGTACTCTATTAGTCCCATGAAGGACTTTAACTGTTCTTTGGTAGTGGGTGTGGCTACATCTCTGATGGCATGTAATAAATCCTCTTTAGGGTGTACCCCTGCTTCGGAAATGGTGTACCCTAATTAATCTTCTTGTTTGGCTGAGAATAAACATTTATCCTTCCTCAATGTAAGACCTACATTTTGTAAAGAATTCAACACATTATCCAAGGTTACATTGTGTTCAGCAAGATTTGTACCAGTAATGAGAATATCGTCTTGAAAATAGTGAGCATTAGTGAAATCCTTAAGGATGTGATGCATCATATGTTGGAAAATGCTAGCGGCTGAGGCTAGGCCGAAAGGTAGCCTCTTGAATTGAAAAATCCCTTGCAATGTAAGAAATGCTGTTAGTTTTCTAGAATTGGGATGCAAAACAACCTGATGGTAAGCTGATCTTAGATTGAGTTTTGAGAAGAATCTTGCTTTATCCATTAATAATACCATTTCAGAGATGTTATGGAGGGGAAAACTGTCAACAACGATGTTTTGTTTTAGGGATCTAAGGTCCACACCAAAACGAAGTTTGCCATCCTTATTTTTAGTTACGACAATCGGAGAAAGCCAATCTGAGACTTCTATTTGTTCAATGATATCTTGTTTTTGAATATCAAGTAACATTTCTTTGACCTCCTCAGGGACTGCAAAAGGAATTCTCCTAAGAGGATGTCTGACAGATATGGCATCCTTCTTGAGTTTTATTTGATGTGTGTACCCTGACAATTTTCATAATTCAGATCGAAAAATATTTTGGAATTTAGACAAAATTGACTCAAGACTAGGATAATCTTCTATGAACAAAACATGTTCAGGAGATCTAGAATCAATAATAATGTGTAAGTCATGTTGTTGTGTCCAACCTAAAATTGCCGGCCCATCTTCTGAATATAAACTTTGCCACTGGCCTTTCGTCCGTTGAATTCGAATTTGGTCGCCATAACACCTTTAATATCAATGGTTTCACCCCCATAACCTTTGGGAGAAACATCAGTAGGCAAAAGAATATAATCAGGCCAACATTCTTTAAAAATGCAAAAGGGAATGATGGTGAACATTGAGCCTGGGTCTACCAAAAGTGATAAGGAAAAATCATTCAACATAAACATTGCTTTTGGTCTTTGCAAGGTACTAGTGACATTATCTTCAATACATAAGGACATTTCAGGAGAAATAGATTCATAATCAACAAAAGCAACTCTATTTTTCCTAGAATTATTACACACGGCACTTAGATGACCTTTTTTCCCACAACTTTTACAAGTTTTATCCCTTTCAAAACATCTTGCAAAGTCCGCAGCATGATTTACACTTCCACGTCTAAAACAACCTTTGAATTTGCTTGTGTAGTCACCAGAAACTCTTATTTTTGGTTTTACAGGTTGTTTAGGTTTCACATCAGAATTAGTAGATAAGTCTTTTTTTGAAACAACATTTACAGATTAAGCTTTTTAAGTTCGAAAGAACACATTTCTTGCATGCACTTGTCAGATTCTTCTACCACTTTAGCAATGGCAATAGCTTCAAGTATAGACGGGTTTTTGGCAGCCCAAAGTTTCTCTTGCATTCTCTTATTTATACACTGTACGATGAGTTGATCTCAAATTAGTTGGTCACACATATTGCCAAAATCAAATTTTAGAGCAAGTTCTCTTAAACTGGTAACCATTTGATCCACGGTTTCATTTCCTTTTTGGGGAATAGTGTAAAATTTATGACGTTGCATGACAATATTAACCTGTTTTCCAAAATACTTTCCCAGCCTTTGCTTGGCTTCAATATACGAAATATATAAAAATTGAAAGCGTGTTGACCAGCTTTGCCTAATGAATTTAGTAAAATTGCTTTTTTTCTAGAGTTTTGAAATCTAAGACCATCTATAGCTTCCAAATAATTTTCAAAAATTCCTATCCACTCTTCCCATGCATTATCAGGTGTATCTCCCTCTGCTAAAAAATGAGGGGGGAGGAGTAATATTATTTTTGGAAGCTGCCATATTGGTGAAAAAGAGTATAAGTTAGAAATAAGCAAAAGAATAAGACAACAAGTTGCTTGTAATTCGCTGCAAACCACTGGGTTGTGCAGGTGACTCAGAATACTGTGGCAAAAGGTATTTTGTAATAAAGGTGTGCAAATCACCGTGAAAGTTGAGGTGACGGATGATTTGCAATGAAGGTGTGCAAATCACCGTAGATAGAAAATTTGTTGGTAATAAAAAAAAAATTAAAAAGGTGTGCAAGTCACTGTAAGAAATATGATTGTAGATCATTTGCTGTGAAGGTGTGCAAATCACCGTGAAGAATAAATTAATGAATGGAAGACCAATGCAAAATAATTGTAGAAAGGATCTGCTCATATAGTGTGCAGATCACCAGTTGAAGCATTGAAAATAATTGCGTGGACAGTAAGTAAAAAGTTTTAAAATTTGAAAGAAGAATATCAGATGCGACAGAAAGAAACCACGTTGAGGTGCTGACTGATGCAGAATTAACGAGGAATATCCAATGCGGCAAGATGACAACACGTTGACGTGCTGACTGGTGCAGTCAGGTCTAGTGTCTAACATAACCATGGAAACGGGAGCGTGAACGCAGCTCAAGCGTCTCTAAGGTGACATAAGAGTCACGAGAACGCGAGCGTGAGCGTAGCTCGAGCGCATATCCGGGATTCTTATCCACGAGTGTCCACCACACAAAGTCCTCAAAAGAAATTCCAGGAGAAGTTGGGAATAGAAGAAAAACAGTACCTTAAGGAGGATTTACCCTCGAAGAAAGTCGAAGTCAGGATAACGTTGAGAAGTCGAAGTCGAATGCACATACAGAGCGTGTTGCGTGTGTGAGTCCAAATCGCCGCTGGAGAGCCAGGAAAGATGAAGAAGTAGGCCAGCGTCGTCAAAATGTGGTAAATACGAACAGGAGACTCGAAGGTAAGTTCAAGAAGGATTTATTTCTGGCTCTCCAAACAGACAGTAATCCCTGCCTGCTAGCGTCTCAACCGTCTCCCTGGAATGGTCTGTCACCGCAGAATCAACATAGGATTCTAACAATCGACATTCCACTCCTTGATACACGTAAGACAGCAGTAGTTAAGTACAACAGATACTGTAATATTCACTGCACTCTAGAATCTCATCCCATAATGTTTTGCAAGGCCTTTGGTTGGGATTGTATTTTTGCCCATAACTGTACTTGGGATAGTCCTTAATTGGGGTGAGGCGGAACGGTGTTGCAGAGTGGAGTTCCAGAGTTTTTGATCAATTCCGCAGGGTTCCGCGTAGTTGTACTACGCCCAACAGCTAACCAAAGATCTCGGCTTGATTGATATGTGGTATACTCTTAAAAACCCTGATTCAGGACATACATTATTTTCCTTCCCTCACAACAAAGTGGTTCGCCTGGATCATTTTTTTGTATCTGTGTCCCTTGTACGACAGGTTAGAATAAAATATTTCCCCATGGTATTATCGGACCTTTATCCACTAGTACTAGAATATATGATGGCTGGTTTTACAAGGCCATTTGGGGCCTTGATGTTCGATAGGAACTCCTGACTGAAACAGAATATCAGGATCACATGCGAAGATGGCTGAAAGATTTTTTGCTAGTTAATTAGGGCACAGATTCCCCTAAAATGGTGTGGAATTCCCTTAAGGCAGGGATAAGGGGGGAAACACTTAGGGGCAGATTTACAAGCCCTTTGTGCCACTTTTGCGTCACTTTTCCCATGTTAAAAGTGACGCACAAGTGGCGCGAGGGGCTTGTAAATCTGCCCCTTAGTTTTAACCTCTTTAAGCAGCGATGTAAGCATAGACTAATACTGGAACTATATGACGACCTTTCTAAACAAGAGGCAGATCTGCTCAAATCAATAAAGGAAGAGCAGGACTGTGGCAGAATCACATAGAACATCTCCGTATCTAAGGCAAGAATTAATGAGCAATGCAGCAAGGAAGGGGCCATGAAATACCAACTTTAAGATGGGCTGTTATGAATACGAGGAGAACACTGACAGGTTGCTAGCACATTGTTTCAGGCAAAGGGAGGCAGAAAGAGGGGTTGAGGCTATCTGTGATAAACATGGGCAAAAGATAAAAACCCCCACAAAGATTGGTAGGGTATGTAAAGACTACTACTCATAGCTCTATTCTGAGGATATCTTCCCATTACCAGATAGCTATGCAAAGCACCTCAGTACACTGACTATGATGGCATCAAATAATGACAAAGGTATCTTCCTTGAGCAGGCAATCTCTACTGCAGAGGTGGAAGCTGCAGTTGGCTCTCTGGCTTTGGGTAAGGCTGCGGGACTGATAAAATTGACTTTTCTACCTGAGTTAATGAAAGCTATGTCCACTACATTTCTCTGTGCACAGATGGAGGATGCAATCCCACCATCATAGGAGGATACTAACATTGTTATATTTAAGAAAAAAGGTAAACCACCCTTTAAATCCCAGGTCATACAAATGCATATCTCTGATTAAGGCAGACACAAAAGTCTATGCAAAGATTCTGGCAACCAGGCTTGGGAAGGTAGTTGCTAATTTGGTTTCCCCACGCCTGCATTGATTTATCCCATGACATGGATTAGTTTACCATGTGCGGAGGATAATTACCCTTTAAGATATTGCTGAAATAACCAAATCACCTATGGGCTTGTCATGCTAGATGCTGAGAAAGCGTTTGATCAGGTTAATTGGTGATATCTGTGGAAGGTGTTAAAGTGGAAGGAACTCGGTCAGGGTTTTGTTAAAGCCATTAGGCTTTGTATCAAGCTCATAAGGCCAGACTGCAAATTATAGGTAAGGGATTAGATCCAATCTCTATCACAAGAGGAACAAGTTAGGGGTGTCTGTGTTCGCTCCTGCTATTTACTCTATATATCGACCCCCTCATCACTCGATTAGATAATAATTGTGGGATTCAGGTATTCTCAACATTACAAGTGGAGTATAAGGTGTTGGCTTATGCCGACAATATAACAGTCATACCATCTGACCCTTGGCTATCAAAAATGAGGCAGGCCTGCTTGGTGCTGTCGCAGGGTACCACTTGTACAAGGGTAAGTCCCAGGTGATTTGTACTGAGGGCACTAATCCTGTGGATCAATGTTGTGTAGAGAATGTAACTTACCTTGGAGTAAAACTAACACCAACTCTCTCTCTCTCTCGAGAGAGAGAGAGAGAGTGGGAGAACAGAACTTAGCTCCACTTATTATAAAAATCAGACAGGACCTGTCCAGGATAAATAATCTGCATCTAATGCTGGTGTGGAAATGTAACCTACTAAATATGCTTGTTCTTCTGAAAGTTTCATAGTTGTTCAGAGCCATCCCACTGGAGATTAGCAAAAGTTGGCTAACTAAGCTAGAAAGTAAGTGTTTTAGCTTTATGTGTGCTGTGTGTTTGGTCTTGTATGTTACAGCATTTTGAGGTTTTGATAACGGACAATGCATCTGACATTAATCCTGCTGAAACGCCATCCATATACCAATTTACATCAGGGTTTGATGCCAAGAGTTGCTTCTTGAGGAATCTGGAAAGAAGCTATTATATAAAAAGGGCAAGATTTAAAACAGTGTATGGGGCATTTCAGATCTGGTGATAGATCGAAAGAAAGGCCAATATCACTTGAATAAATCACTGTACCCCTATGTGGGACTCTCCTGCCTTGCGGGGTATCTTTCGAGATGTTATGTATAAGCAGTTTGAGACCTGTGGCATCTCAAAGACAGGGGATTTATATAATGATGACCAAATATGTTCCTTTATGGAGCTGCAGGATGAAATTGGTCTAACTAAGGAAAAGGTCAAGATACAGGATAATATTGGTAAACTAGACAAGAAACCAATTTCAGTTGCTAAATGTCCTGACATAGAGGTGGTGGACCGAATAAGCAGAATCAGGCAGATCTATGATTGATGATTATACGGCCTCTCAGGAGACCTCGAATCTTAGACTACAAAGTGGGAATCAAGAGTGGGGGTAGAAGGGCCAGTACTCAAATATTCCCTTGAGATCTTTTAAGAGACTCTCCTGACTGCTGGATTAAAAAGTCAACATTTTAGAACATCTTTTGATTTGTATTACACGCCCAATAAGTTGTTCAATTGGGGCAAGAGAACGGACTCCAAGTGCCATAGATGTGGGGCCGAACAAGCTGAAATTGTCCATTTGTTTAGCTCTTGTCCCCTGTCTTTCAATTATCATCAGTTGATTGGTGCATTTATTGGGATGATTCTCAGAAAGCAAGTTAAGGTCATGTACCAAGCAATACCAGGGCTTAGTGAGGATCATAGGCGCTCTAAGGGAGACATGCAATTGACTTTTATTGGAATGGCGGTGGCCCTTATGTGTATTGCCTCAGGGTGGATTAGCTCAGATCCTCCCACATTAACAAAGTGGAGATGACACTTCCTGGCTACGTATAATATGGAAAAAGGGCTACATGAACATAAGGGACGAAGAGCACAGAGACGGGGTGAGCTACTTTGGTCCCCTGTATCCGAGTGGATGGAGAGCTTTTATTAGGGGTTATGCAATCTATCTTAGTAACCAAGGACTTTGGATGGGTGGAGAAACGATTTCTTCAGGTTGTTGGTGGGTTTGACCTAGTATGTATGTGTGCAATTTAATTTCATGGTTGGTTTTCATCTGGCTTTGTATAACACAAGCACCGTTGCTGTAAGCAAGGAGACTTTGGTTTTAGTGCTCATACCAGGTGGAAAGTATAATATGCTGTCTGATGTATTGTTCTCTATCTTCTCTATGCAAAAAGAACAATTGATGAACAGAATGCAGAACAATGTCATACATTCACCCCAGTACAGAGATCTGGGCCTATATCCATTGTTTTTTTGCTCACCATGCCATTCCAGTTTGGACCCAGTCATATGCAAATTAGTATTGACCCTGCACCCAATGGGAACAGTCCATCCTGAACTGCTAGGTCAGGTCCTCCTCGGACTGGAAACAAGCATCCTCGGATCGGTTTGTTTTCTATCTTCTCTATCCATGTGCTGGGATGGTCGTATGACTTCTTGATGGCGGAGATGGTGGAGAAGTGTGGCTCAATGGTTAGAGTGGCAGACCCTGATGCAGAGGTCTAGCCCGGGACCAGGGTTCAATTCCCCAACTTGGCGGGTCTTGGGCTCAAAAATTCCACGGACCTGATAATTCTCGCCTCGGTGCCTATTCCAATCATGGAGTCCCACTCTGCATCTCTGGGCAATAGCTTGCTTAATCTCCACAACGGCCCCCACAACGCTAAGGATGCCTGGCCTCCACCTTGGGGGTGCCTAGGAGTGGACACCTCACAGGGAAAGCCAGGATGGGTTCCACAGCGGTATTCGTACAAGCGCCTTAAGACCCTAGCGGGTGAGTAGTGCGCTATACAAGTATCAACTTACATTTTACATTTACATGGCTATATTGCTGCACTGTATTAATCCAGGGCATTTTAAGTGATGACAGTTTAAGTCTGTATCTCTGGGATAATAATATATAAGTGCTTTGACTAATCTCTATTACCCTGCTGTTATGGTCATTCTATGGTTGGCTTCATATAGGGATTGGCACTGGCACACTGCTGGATCTACATTATGCTGCTATATTATCATGCACTGTATTTCTATATTGCACTTTAAGGGAGGATAACCCAAGCTTACTACTTTGGGGTATTGTATCTGTGATAGCTCTGCGAATTTTCGCTGTTATAATATAATGTTTTTCCCCTCAATTGCACTTTAAGCGAGGATATCCCCAGCTTGCCGCTTTTAGTTATTGCACTAGTAATGGCTCTGACCATTTACGATTATATGTCAGCTAAGGTTTTTATGCCATTCTAATTAAATGGATCACCTTTTTCTCCCTCCTCGTTATTTGTTCTTTGTCTTATGCTCTGTACTGTTTATTTTGTTGCTGCGCTCACTGGCTTGCTTTGTTCATGTAAAGTTTCCCATACCATAAGAAAACTCAATAAATATAAAAAAATAAAATAATATTAAATCAAACAAAAAATAATATTAAAATAAAGGGACCTCATTACCCTTTTGTAATGATAAAGTGCAAGGCCTGCACAGCAAATTGCACTTTGAGTAAGTTGTTCATTCATTCACCTTGGTATAACAGTGTTAACAATTTGTGCCATTTATAACTACTTAATATAAAAGGCTGCCACACTGATTCTTGATGTACGGACCAACAAACAATAGCTGATGCTGACATATGCATCTCTTCACCTAAACTGACCTATGAAAGCACGATGGTAGCAGGGAGATTGGTCTGTAGCTTGCAAGCGTTGTAGAGGTCATCAAGGGTTTCTTCTGCAATAGAAGGACTGTTGTGTGCTTATAAGCATCTGGAAGGGTTTTGGTAGAGATGAAGGTGTTCAGAATGGGCATGATCATGGTACTGATTGCTGCAGTCCTCTAGAACAGGTGTGGTCGTGGCAGGGGTATGATGGGGCCCTTGAGTGGCTGGACTTTATGTTGGTGGCAGTTTCGTCTGAGTCATATGATTGGTCATGAGTTTAGCATTGGTTCTTTGGATAAGATCAATGCCACCTGCAACATGGAACTGGTTTAAACATTTTTGTCTGGGTGGGTTTTGTCTAAAATGGAATGTTTGTTCAGCAAATTCTGCATTTCTTAAAACAAAGCAACAACATCATATTGGCTCTCTGCAATGTCCCTGAATGGATCCACTGTATGACACAATGATGAATCATGGTGGCTTCAACATTGACACAAACTCAGCTTCAGGACTCAAATCGCACACAGGAAGAACGATGTCACCTGTTTCTGGCCCAAAAATAAAAGTTGATTCTTTCAGACTTCAAAATAGCCTTCCCTAAGTTGACCTCACCATCCAAAATGTGCTGCATTGCCTATATTGCCTAGAAAGCAACCAAGCAAAGCTCTTGCAACCCCCGTGCAGCAGCAGCATGGCATTCCTGAGAGAAGAAAGTGGTGGAATAAAATAAGCCTTCTTCAGCTCTGCATCCAGGGTATAGAATTCCACCTTGGTGCGGGTCTGACAGGTTACATCCCATCTCCGCTTATGAAAGGATCTTAAGGCCCATCTCTCAAACATCACATAGCATTTTCACCAACTGGTGACTGAACTTCCACTGAAGAGGATCTATACATTCACCTTTCACCAGCCTATGTAGCCATGCCTCTTCCCTTGTAGCCCATGTCGCTACTATACCCTTGTAATAGTTTACTAAAAGGGATGTCTATCAATGAAAAACAGCTAGGCAAGCAGTGTCAGCCATCTCCTAACAAGAGACCAAATGACTTGTTCCACCAGGGCTTAAACTAAGAGTACACATATGCCTGAATCATTGGAAATCCACACTGTTGCTCAGATGGGAGACCCTAGCACAATGGGAGATGCCCCAAAAAATTATGTTAAAGCATAAGTAGTACACACTACACACACCAAATTTAATTTAATACCTTTCTCTCTGTCATCAGATAAATTAGTGTTTGGGAAAGGTTGAAAAGCCCAACCATCCCCAGAGTTTCCAACTTTGGGTAACCAAACCACATCACATACGACCTGCTCTGGCTAAGCCCCAGGAAAACTAACAGTTACTTAGCACACAACCCACCATCTAAAAATGTATGGGCCTTTAAATATAGAAAGGGCCACGGTACATAGCTGCGAATGGCAGGAGGTTCCCACCATAGAGAATCATCAAATAGTGTTTATGGGCCCTGACTGGAGACAACTCTGATAGAAGGCCATAAATCCAAACCCTGATGGGTCCCAAAAGAGGAAAACCTAGACTTTGTTCAAACCATTTGGCCCACTATGTGCACACATACACACAGACACACACGTGCAGCTCAGGTATGGTCACAAGACCAAACACTTTCCAACACTACCTCATTGTTTCCAGGGACAGAAGAGCTCATTAAGGCTTGACAATCATTGTTCAAATATACAATATTGGTTATACAGAAATACCCTGTCATAAGCTCTACGGACACTTCATATAAACAACTACTATGGCTACTCACACAGCCCATAGTCTAAATACACAAGGGTTCTGGAGAGAGCAGTCTTTAGAGCTGTGAGACTGGTGCCGTCGAATCTGGCCCTGAGCTCTGAGACAATCTTTTTAAAAATTAACTTCTGTGTTTATAAGCACGTTCTTCAAATTTCATTGTCCATCCAGCAGTTTCCAAGCAACAAAAAATGTTGCAATAAAACAAGTGTCAAGATGGCCCTGGTGATTAATGTTCCTTTTGGAGAGAGATAGTAGTTTTTTCTATTGACATTTTTGACTCATCATAAAGTGGCATAGGAGGTTAATATACTTGCTGAAAAGAACGGGTACCATGCAAATCACAGAAACTTATTTTAACTGGATAGCTCAGTTGATTACTGCTTTTGTCACAAAGATCCTTTTGTTACTTGCAGTTCATAAGTTAGAATACTAGTATAGCATAGTGACCTATGAACACTCATTACAGAGCTACATGCATAATGCATGGTATAGGTTAAAACGTTTGTATACTCACTAAAAGTACGTTCTCAAGCAAAACATAGACGCAAAAAGAAAAAGGATGTTCACTTGTGAAGTGTTATCCACGTTGGAGCCAGGAAGGGTATGTGCATCTAGAGAATAGGGAAGGTGGGGTGAGGTGGGAAAGAACTTTTCTTAGGACGAGAACAGTCACTCACCAAAGGGCGAAATGCTGCATCACAGGGTTCCCTCGTCACACTAGGGATGCAAGGTCCCTGGTGTGGGTTACAACTCTTTTGTGATCATAAGAGGGAAGAGGAATTTTGCGTCCATTCAGTTCCCCTGAATAGGTACCTCAATCATCATGCAAAGGAATGGACACTTGTATCTACAATAACCATTGGTTATTATTTGAAAACCCTCATAGACATTGAGATGTTATAAGTGCGGTGTATCTTTTATCCGCCCCTTCTCTAGCGTCATGGCATATTCATCGGGTTAACAAATGACGTGCTATATGCCTGCCTCACCCGAGGCAACCTCTGGAAAGAGTAGAAGTGTCCAGGAATGAAAAAAAGCACTTGTCCAGAGGGTTTGTAGTGTAGTGCTAGTGAGCCAAAAAATTCTAAAAACAGGTTTGCACCCAAACGAACAATTTATTATAAAAAGGGTGTAAACTGTAGTTAAAAAATTAGTGGTATATGAGGTAATCGAGTTACAGGACTACCATATAGTTACAACTCTTCTGGTCTTGAAGAGAAGCTGAGGTGTTTTCTATGGAGAAGGAACTGGAGATGGGGAGAGTGAGGGGCAGATTGCACAAACAAATCTTTTTAGAATAAAACTGGCTCTGGGAGACCAATGTCTTTAATATGCAGGCTCACAGGACAGGGTTAAAAGAATATAGGACTAGAGGTTATCAACAAATACATCCCTAAATCAGATCAACATGTTTCTGCCTACAGGTGACCCCAATTGGGGTTCGGAGGCATTCTTCAGGACCAAAAGGGTTAGTCACTCTATAATCAAATCATTACAGACCAGAAGAGTTGTAGACTACACCAGAGACCTGGCGGCCCTGGTATGAGGAGGGAAACCTATGATGAAGCATGTCGCCCTTGGGTGAGTTGAGGGTTCTCGTCCTAAGAAAAGGTCTTTCCCACCTCAACCCACCTTCCCTATGCTCTAGACACACATACCCTTTCTGGCTCCAACGTTGATAACACCTCACGATTGGAGTGGGGATCCTTTTTGTTTTTGCTCCTGTGTTTTTCTTGAGAACGTACTTTTAGTGAGTATACATTCGATAGGGAGCAGTATGGTCTCTCCTTCCTTTTGAGCCTCTCCCTTTGATTCTCTGTGTGTCTTATGATAGGTTAAAATGTTACTCCCCCGCCCAGTCTGTCATTATTCTAATGTTACTAAAAAAGGGTTGTTTGGTAGAAATTAATCCTTGGTAGTAAAGCCAACTACAACCCCTGTGGTACTTTTTAAATACTGAGTTTGTGCTTCTTCAGACCAAGCATGGATGACATGTGATTCCTACACTTTGCAATTCTCATTGTCTTATGTAGCATTTCCTATATACTGATTTACACACATATGATTTATTGTGTCTCTGTAATGTGTGGGTGTGATGTAAAGTGCTCTGATGCTCTACATTGGTATGATTAGTGCTAAGAAAGAAAAGAAATACAAGTGTGAGAGGGACAATGGATAGATGAGGGCCACCACTGGAGGGTCGAAGTAAGGGTACCCATGGAAAAAGAGGTTTCTCGGAAGCACTAACAAAGATTGTCTCACTAGGCACCACCAGTGCTAATACTGGCCCTGGTTCTGGGCAACGTTGCAACACTTTCCCTCCCTCAAATAAGTACTGAGCACAGAGCCAATCTGCGCACACACAGTGGTTGATGATGGTTGCATGAACCAACATTGCCTGACCAATCTAACTGTAGGGAAACACACAGCAAGCAAAAAAACCCTGCTAACCAAGACAACCATCAGCATCTAGAGGCAATGTTAAACCGAGATACGCTTAATACATGCTTTGTAATATAGCAACCCTTGGCTGTCTCTCCCTGCATCTCTTCAGTAATTCATCAGTGCCGTCATAAGGACCGTCTCTACTACTACAGTCACGTGGCAGAACTTTATACAGAAAGTCTAACTTTGGAAAAGATAATGATCTAACATGATTTTAAAAAAAATCATAATACATGACACATTTGTACACTGAAGACACGAAATGCTGAAAGTACACGTTGCACACAATAGACACAGTGACCCACGAGACAGAGACAAGTGTAGTAGGAGGCACTATAAAAGCGTGCTGTAAGACGTGAGATGAAGAAACCACATTCATAAGATAACATAAATACATATAAACAAATTGAGATAATGAACTTCTAATACATATGTTGCTTTTAAACGTACATTGATGAGAATGCTATGTGACGTGGCCTGGTGATTTTTATGCTTTTCGCTTCCCATGGACCAGTTACAAAAGCCAGTGCAAGAATGTTTAGCAATGAGGTACAGGCTTGATATTTTACAAATTGTTCTAAAGACTATGTAGTTTATGAAATATGAGAAACAATTTTAGTAGAATAAAAAAATGTAAACATGCATTTTATAGGAATATCGTAAAATTATGGGGCAGTAGGATATTTCTATTGTTAGCCATTTGTAAGTAATAATATTTTGTCAGAGTTCTTTATAAATGCTTCATTTGAATTTATTTATTGTCATCATGTTTGAAATAAAGTCAGAGCTTATTTCATTTCAACGTGCAATGCTAACTTAAAGGCTTTCAGAAAATGTTTTTCTAATGCTGACCTTTCCCCTGATTTAATACAATGGATCGTTCGTTGCAAGTAAAATGTTCCTTTTTTTGTCCTAATGGACTCACCCCTAACGGACTTTGAATCTGTGCCTTTCCCTTTGTATCATAGAACCTGAGCTGTTAGAAATATGGACCATGCTTCTGCCTCAGGGTAGTGGGACTTTGTACTCTGAATTTTATAATTACCCGACTAAAGATTTGCCTAAATGCTTGATGCTTTAATGCAAGCTGTGATATTCTTGACTGAAATTCTTAAGAAACGGCTCATTCAGATGGGTTTTGATTCTTTATTGCAATAACCAAAAATAATCTACATTTGTCTGAGTCTAATATGAAGTCCTGGCGATTCTTCTATTTTGATTGTGACAAATGTTGTAAATGCATTGTGGAGAGAATCATCAAGCTACAAGAACATCAGGTTTTGCTTCTTCTTTGTTGTATAGCAATCACAGAGCTTTTGGTTTGTAAAATTCCCACTCGTCTTAACTTCTTTAGAACGTAGGGACTTCCCGTTGCTATTCTGTATTTCTACAGAATGGTCTTGAGAGTGGTCTAGACTTGGAGAAGGCCTTTGATTCGGTGGAGTGGCCCTATCTTGCAGCGGCGCTGCGTAAATACGAGCTAGGGGATGGGTACTTACAAATGGTGCCGTTATTGTACCAGCACTCCATGGTATGGGCCCGCAGGGGCAAGCAAATGTCTGATACAATCAGGGTCAGACGTGGATCTAGACAAGGATGCCCTTCGTCCCCATTGCTCTTCTCTCTTGTCATTGAACCTCTGGCTGCTCTACTGCGGGAAAGTGGAGTAGACTGGGGTATACCCCTGGAAGATGGTCTCCATACGGTGTCTCTATATGCTGACGACCTGTTGCTGTACATGAGAGACTTACATGATATACCGCGGGCTATATCTAACATATTTCATAGATTTGAGGAAGTCTCAGGCCTTAAAGTAAACTGGGCCACGTCGAGCGCGTATTCTTTTAGCGAGAGTGTGGACGCAACTGATATAACAATTAACGGCTCAACACTTGCCTGGTACCCAACAATGTTTATATATCTGGGCATATACATCTACAGATCCCCTGCGGACATGCTGGAGGGCAATCTGGTGTATGCCGTCTCCTCCATACGAGCGCACATACAATTTTGAAAGACTTTGCCACTTAATGTGATGAGTCGTATCACCATTACTAAGATGATAGTGTTACCTAGGCTATTGTATTATTTTGCAAATCTGCCAGTATATGTCCCGGTGTGGCTGTTTCGGGAGCTGGAGGGGTTATTTAGAGGTCTAATGGTGAATACAGGGCAGCCCAGGATAGCGCTGCAGAAATTATATGGGCAACCGGAATTCGGGGGCTTGACAGTTCCTCATCTAGAAATGTATTACTTAGCTGCGCAATTGCAGTGGGTGGCAAAGTGGCTAAGTGTCAAGAACCTGGCAGATACTGCCACTGAGTCGTGTTCATGGACAAAGACACAAATCTATAGCTTCTTCCACCCACTGGCGAAATCTACCAGCCTGACACAGTTGTATATTGAGTTGGCCCACAGGTGCTACCGAAGGAGTCTACAACTTACAAAAGATACTGTTCCCTATGCCCCAATACTACCACTGGTCGGTACGCCCTGAGGCAGAGACTTTGTAACGGATGTTGCGTTGACGCCCTGGACTGAGGCAGGAGTGGAGATGCTAGGAGATCTATACGCGGACGGTACCTTGTTGCCCTTTGCAACCTTGACAGCGGATACTAGCCTGCCAGTGGGTCAGTTCTTCTTACACGCAGCCATCGTACGGACATTGACACTGACATGGGGAGATTTGACAATTGAGCCACAAACACATCAGTTGCTGCAGTACCTACACGTGATGGGGGAGGGGACGCATGTGATACACTGGCTAGTGCAGGCCCTACTCACACATGTGCTACAGCCACCACTGAGACTCCGGGTATGATGGGCTGAAGACAGAGGTCAGCCCTGGACAGATAATGACTGGGAACGTGTCGTTGCAGGTGCCACACGCATACTGCGTAACTCACGTTTCAAACTCATACAAACGTATATAATACACAGAGCGTATCTCTCGCCAGGCAAGGTTAATACATATTTTAACATCGCCTCCACTGCTTGCCCTAGATGCAAACTATTAGACGCTGACCTACTGCACATGCTGTGGTACTGCCCCCTACTTCACTCCTATTGGCGTGCTATAACGGCAACTCTCATCAGTAGCATTAACACCGAAGTGCCACACACCTGGGAGGTTTGCATTCTGGGGTTTTACAAACGCACGAAAGCCAACAAAGTAAGCTCTAGATTCTGTGATCTAGGTTTCATCACTGCAAAGCGATTGATAACCAAGAGATCGAAACATAAAGACCCTCCGGAGGCACTGCATTGGTTAAAATCTCTAGAAAATTGGGCACAGGCGTAAAGTACCAGTCTTCATAGAGAAGAAACGGCTGGGCTGCGTAAGTTTCCCATTTCACAGGCCTGGGACGAAATCCTAAAAACGTTTAACAAACTAGCACAGCAATGCGGGCTCCCCCCACACAGTGATTGGGAGATGACGCCAGAAGTGAGGCCTAGGTGGAGCGGATGGGCCGTGTACACGGGGAATCCTTGGGCATGGCTGTTAGATTGCGCATTGACCCTACATTCCTTTATGTAGCTATATGTGCAAGGTCCTAGATGCATGATGCCTTGGCACCCGCACAATTATGTACGGACTAGGAACAACGACCCAAATCAGCTACACTACGCGCGACCCTCGACATGACCTCACCCGAAAGGCATATACAGCACTAGATACATGTGTCTTTATGTACCAGATATCTTCTTTCTTTTGTATTTCTTTCAAGTTTTCTAGTTATAGTTTAAGAGTTGAAAAACTGAGATATCTTGCAATCAGTGAAACTGTTCACTTCCTATCACCTGTGCCTTATTGCCTATTGTTATTTAACGATTGTATTGCACACAAGATGTATGAGATTGGGCTGTTAGGTGTGTTTACATCTGACCAATTATGGTAGGAAGAACGCCCACATGATAGACATGTCCTGCCCCTCAATTAGAGGTGACGGTATAAGTAGGTATTGTATACTTATATCAAACTGTCAATGCACGTCATATTTGGCGAGCTAGAGGTAAATTACGCTGTGCTCACCAAGTGATAATAGCTGGAATTACATGTGTCACAGTGATATTGATTTTGTAAATGACTGCAATATATACCTATGCTTGATTTGTTTGTATCGAGGAACTGATAAAAATGTAATAAAGATATATTTTTTTTTAAATGGTCTTGAGAGTGGCCTATCTAAATCTGATTTCAAATCTGTAAGTTGGCTGTCAATTAATGGTCCTCATTGCACAGCTAGCAGGGAGTTTAGTCACCCTAATTTCCACCCCTCCTATCGGTGGCGAAAGATTAATCAGAGACTCATTGTCTCAGTGGTAAATGGAAACACTTTAGACTGCCTAATCATAAATTGCCCAGTACGGTTAGAGACGTAAGGAGAGTAAGCTTACAATTTAATTTTACACACTGCTTAACGCTGCAACACAGTGAAGCCTAGTGAAGTGAGATTTTAGGGTGCTTATAATAGCCCAAGTCCAAAGAGTGCATCATTTTTGGTTCAGCAAAGAGAAGGCTTGTTGGAGCGCTGATGGAGTATCGCTCTGGGTAGAGTCAACATATAGCAGCAGCAAAGGAGTATTATTAGGGATGCACAGTGCTTTGCTTAAGATTGCAGTTTTTGAGATGGTGGTGTGTTGTTAAGCGGAGTGAAATGGTTAAACTTGCATGATTGTGGCACTTCTGTGCAAAGTTGAAGTGATAGATAGTCTCAAGATAGATATATATGGGTTTTCTCAATGCAGAAGCCACTGAGTAAGTTGTCTGCTGGTTTGTGGTGTTGATCGTGAGACATCATCATGACAACACCATGGTAAGGGTTCTCTTGGTTTGTTAGTGGTGGATGATTTGAAAGGATGATATCAAGTGCACAGCGAGTAAATATTTACATTAAGGGTGAAATCACGCTGGTCAAGGTTTCATTGCGATGAATGAGTGTAGAAAGTTTAGTTACCTTGTGAGTATGGATATCCTTGAGTGGAGCAGACAGTTTATTTGTTGCTTGCATTGTATTGTTATATTTTGCTTTCAGAAAACATGCAAAAGATAAATGTGAAGTAGGGTGAGCTGCTGCGAGGAGCAGGTTTGACGTCACGGGGTCCTGAGCTGCGATAGGTCATTGTGATAGGTTGACTATATCATAAGAGTCGCGCTGTTATTGGTTGAGATTGCGGAGCAGGTGTATTGTGGGAGAATTACATTTCTTGATTTTATAGAAGTCATTTGTGAATATAGAATAGAAAAATAAAAGATTTCCAGGCAATGTGAAAACTAGTAAAGAAAGATGAGACTGCATTTGCCAAGATGAAGGTAGAGGTACAACCCGAGAGTACACCAGGAAACATTGTTATGACAGAAAAAGAATAACATCCACTGTCTATAGCTTGTGCTTTGGCATACACTTACTGAAAAGGACAAGGAATTACAGTTCCCTAGTTCTGGGACATTTGATATGAGAATTTTAGGAAATGTAAGAAAAAGAATATACGAGAAGAAAGCGCCTGTTAGACTAACTGTTCTTGAGGCTTTGGATACCTGGGAACATATTGCTTAACAGAAAGATGGAGAGAAAATCCATTGGGCTTATAAAGGAACAATGGATCACTACGCAGAAGCAAGATGGGATGCTCAACAGACAATATGGAGAGCAGATATAATACACATAACACAAATGTATCTGTGTTAGAGGTTAAGGAAAGAGTTGGGAGCAAGAGTAAAGAGAAAAAGAAACATTTAGAGACGGACAAGACTGAAACATTGAAAGAGAGAAAAGAGAGTGACATAGATGATGAACTTTTGAATGAGTTATTACTAAATTGCCCACCGCCTTATAATGAGTCACTGAATCGGGACCTGATGCAAATGAGTAAGCCAGAGAGACCTAAAGCTCTCTTAATGCCTGAAATATCAAAGGAACCAATGCTTGTTTCTCCTGTAAGTGGGAGGACAGAAATGTCAGCTCCTATAAAAGTGATTATTTACATGCACCATATGCTTTAACTGTTCCTGTTACTATTGGACCAGTTGTGCTACTTTACAAGTCAGGGCCACAGGTAAGTACAATTCATAATTTGGCTGTACCTACTGGAATAAATACAGTACATGGGAATTCTTCAGATTTGATAGTGAAATCACTGATTCACCAGCCCATTGTCCCGATGGGGGCTAATAATCCTGCTGTGAACATAATCCCTAATCAGTCACAAGCTGACATGATGCAAAGAATGATGCAGAGGCTTCAACCTCTTTACTGTCCCAGACTGAGTGAACCTCCTGAAATGAATTATCATGCTTCTGATATGACTGTGCCGATGGGTGTTTCAGTTCCAGATTCATCTGTACTAAATGTGCAACCTGCAACGAGTAAAAGGTTTACTAGTGGAAGCTGTAATTTGGATTGTACAGGAGAGCAATTGAGGTTTACTCCCCAAGAACTTGATGATTGGCTTTTCCAAAGGATCAGAGTTCTGCAATGATTTCAGTTTCAGCTCCAACTATAAATGTAGCCTTGTCTCAACCTTGAGTTTCGAGTTCAGCCCACTTTTCAGATGTGCTTGCAGGTCCAATTTCAGCTCAAAATTCAGTCTAGACAATTAATCCGCTCCTGGATGTGAGCCAATTAAAAGTTGAATTAGAAGAAATGTTTAGCCCTTAGCCCTGTGAGATTAGAGGCTTATGAAGAGGAGGAACTATTTTTTCTCTGTAAAAATGCTACAAGATGAGCAAATGGGACAGATGAGAGATTTTTCGAATTGCCTTGGACATATGGTGTAGATATTCATAATTCAAAAGGTTTGCAGAGATATTACAGGGTGGGTTTTACCAGCAAAGACATTGAGAACATGGGAGCATTAATCAAAAATGGAAATACAGTGAAAAGTGGGAAGGCAGATGGTCAAAATGAGTACAAGTGTTTTATTTATTTATTTTGAGTTTTATATAGCACTGGCTATACCCGTACGTTTCAGAGTGCTTTACATAAGGAACAGCGAGTTGCAAGTTACACATTTCACATAGGTTACGCAATGAGGATCAGCGTTACAGGCTAACATGTTACATTTGTTGAAAGCAATCAAAACTTAGTAACCAAAGAAAAAGGGCAGAGTTACAGAAAATTTGTGATGGGAAGGGGAGGGGAAGGGAGAAACAGGGAGAGGGGGGGAAACTGTGCCCAATGTCTGGCTGGGTAGATGGCAGCCGAGGTGATGAACCAGGGCCGATCTTCTCAATAGCTGAACCAAGCAGCTCCACCGGGCGTCAGACATATTGCTCGGACTCCGCTGTCAGGGTAGTGAACTGGTGTACTCAAAGAGTGTCAAAGTAGTGCGAGGGGTGGTAAACCATGGAACAGGAACACAAGTAATGAGGCGGAAAGGTGGGGCAGGACAGATTCCAAGGCCGGAGCCCCTTGTGGTGAAAGTCTCCCCTTGCGGCCATCTTAAGGTCAGGCAAGGAGGTAAAACCCCTGTAGGTACCCATATCCGCGTCCTTTTCACGGATTGCTGAGACTGTTCTTGGGGCCCTGCTATTACTGCTTTCCCCCTTCAGGGTGCCTCTGGGGTGCCCACGCACCATACCTGAAAGAGGGAGGGAAGGCCGCCATTTTAGAGTCAGGCGGGGCGCTACATGTGCAGTCATTTTTAACGTTTTTGGTCGCAGTGAAGAGGGATGTGCAAATGCTTCCTAAGAGGGAAGTACCTGGAGGAGGGTATGTCCATGTACCATTGAAAAGACAATATATTTTGTAATTTAGAAATGATATCCCTAGATTGAGAGAAAAGCCAGTGGAATGGTACAAGTAGATTGAACTCTTTGTGAAAATCTCAAACGTTTTGTGGATTGATTTGAATACTTTGTGGGTCATTAGGATGACGGGCAGACTTAGTCCGCCCGCCATCCTATCGGATTATGAGACCGCCCGCCATAAGGGCGGGGGTCCCATGGGGGGTAGTAGGATACACCCGCCACAGTTACGGGCGCATACTGCATTTTTAACATTGTGGCGGGCGGTGCTCTCAGCACCGCCCGCCACAATGTTAAAATATGCATGTGATGCATTTGCATACACAAAGTGGCAGGCACCGCGCGGTGCCTGCCGCATTGTGTATGCAAATGCAGGGGGGTTCCACAGGTACCCCCCATGTGCACTCCCCACCTCACCTTCACCATGGGGGCCCGCAGGGGTCCCCCAAAGTGAAGACCGCCTGTCTTTCTGTGGCGGTATTGCCGCCACGGAAAGGCATTCCCCAAAGCCCATACTAATATGGCTGGCGGTGTCTGATAGACACCGCCACCATATTAAACCTTTTCCGCCCCGGTCGCAAGGCGACCGGGGTGGAAAAGCGGCGGGCGGTCTTTCCATCCGCCGTGGTCCCCCCCGTCATAGTAATATGGCGGGGGGTAATGGGTGGCGGGTGGGTGGTGGGCGGACAAGGATCTCGGGTCAAGCATGGCGGTCGCGATCCGCCCGACATTCTAATGGGCCCCTTGGTTTGAAATTGTGTTTCCAGCCGATTTGTAAGTTGAATGCAAGATTGCTGTGGATTGGCCAGAGGAAGAACCTCCAAGGGATTCTAGAGCAGGCACCATCTTCTGAGGCAATAAGGAAGTATCATCAGGTGATAACTCACCTGATGACTAAGGTTTATTCTAAAGAAATTGACTGGATAGAGATTGACAGGACAAACCAAGAGCAGAAAGAATCAGTTCCTGCTTTTTATAAGGGGTTAATACAGATTTTTAGTACAGTGATTCAGATATCATTGCGGACAGAGATCTGGTACAATTCTTTTATAACTTTGTTGTGTTTGAGACCCATGATATCAGAAAGGATTCGACAGCCGATACTTTGTTGGCAAAGTAAATCTGTGGTGAAAGATTGCATTTTGCTAAATATTTTGCAGATTATATTGACCTGAGGCATAAAACACTCAATGAGAAATTAATGATGACGCAGAAATAAGTGAAGCAGAAAGGACAACATTCGCTGGGTTTTGAGAGCAGTTGGCAGGCACAGAGAACAAATAATCAGGTTCCGATGATGCAGGGTGTTCATGGGTTTCGACAGCAGAATTTCCCATAACAAGGTAGAGGTCATGGCCGTCCTGTGGATCCTAAAACAGGTATTGAGGTGTCGATTTTGAAAAGGACAATTCCATGTTACACTTACAGAAATCTTGGACATTGGAGAAGCAAGTGCAAGTCTGTTTTAAATGACATGGAAAATTAGATGCAGAATGTGGATTACACCCAGTTTCAAGGGAATAATATAGGACTTGTTACTTGTTACTAAACTCCTGAGGCGGAAGCCGGGAGCAACGAATGTCCATTTTTTAAAACTGTTTGTTAATCAGTTCTCTTAACTGCTATTTGCACAGCTGACTCGATTCTTGTGCAGAATATAAGCTGCGCTCTTTGCATCGTGCGCATTTCTGACAGCTTGCCACTCAATCTCCTGAGGCGGTTGCCGGGAGCAATGTATGTTACTTTTTAAAACTGTTTGTGTTTTTTAACAATCGTTACTTGCACTCTGGCATTTGCCTGTTCTTGACCACTGTCAGTGCCTGTCCTTCCCGAGCAGCCGATTAGGTGCTGTCTCTGGACTGACAGGGGGTCCGCCATCTTGGGGCCAGCATAGGATTGGCGGTGCAGCTTTCCTCGTACCCGACCCTCAGCACAACATAAATGTGTATCCCCCCCCGGCCGCGCAGCTAACGCGCGCAGCGGGTGTGCCAAAGGCAAGCCCGTCTGCGCCCATCCGCGACAGGCCGGGGCAAGGGGCCACCTCCCTAACATCTCCTTTGAGTTACCCTTCTGAATACATGTTGAACATCTGTAGTGCCGCCGACACCCCCTGCCCTTCCATCATTAGACATCTTATGCATTTAGGTATTTATCATCCACCGCCTCTTTCGCGTTATGAGCATTTACCGCTTAGCCAGACTACAGCTGAAACTCAAATTCTACACATCCATTACCTCAATACAAGATCTTTAGTGAAACATCACCTGGATATTTTTCTTCTTTTGACTGACCAGAAACCTGACATTCTTTTCCTTACAGAAACGTGGCTTAATATCGATTCTTCACCAGATATTTTAGCAGCGCTACCTGAGAACTATTACATTCTGCAGGTAGATCGCGCCCCAGGCAAAATAGGTGGCGGTGTTTCTGCCATCATCAATAAATGCCTGGTATTTTCTAAATTAACGTCCCTTGACCTCCCGGCTACAGACAATATGGTGATTAGGCTGGACTCTGGGTCATGTCCCCTGATATGTATTCTGATTTACAGACCTCCCCATAGTATGCCCGCATTTCCGTTCTCTCTGTGTGACCAGTTGGCAACATTGGCCACTGATTACACTAGGATACTGTTGATCGGTGATTTTAATTACTGGATGGATAATATGTCTGGAGATCCGGTAGCAAGTGAGCTGGCGGATCTCCTTGCTGGCCTCAATTTTAGTCCCCATATTAAATCCGCTACCCACATCAAAGGGCACACATTGGATCAGATCTGGAGTTCTAACCTTAGTATCGCATCCCCCACCATTTCACCCTGCATATGGACTGACCATTTCTTGATCCAATTCTACATCTCCATCTCTAAGCCACCTATGAGCATAGATACTAGGGAGGGCCTGATCAGGAAATGGGGCTCTCTGGATACCTCTGCCTTTCTCGGTAGCTTGGAGAATTCAGTTCCTGCTATCAACGCTAATCTCAATCAATCTATTGCCGACATTTCCCTCTGGCTTGAAAATGCTAGCAACATACATGCCCTGTTGAAAACGTCAAAAACTCTGCGCCAATCCAAGGCTCATAAATGGTTCTCCTCGAACCTAAGGGCTATGAAACTCAATGTTCGCCAGAGGGAACGCGAATGGAGAAGGAACTATGACCCCCATTGGGAAGACCCAATACTTGGCCGCTCGTTCCATCTATATGAAGGCCATTCTTTCAGCCAAAGGGGAGTATTTCTCCAATCGCATTGAAATGTCCAACAATAAATCGAAGGATATCTTCTCCATCGTTGACAAGCTCACAAATCCCACAAGAACACAGCCCAAAACCAAAGCCACACAAGAATTCTGTAATACTCTCAACAAGTATTTTCAGGAAAGGATTATGCTCATCAAGGCTAGTATCCCAGTCACTGTACCGATCCCCCAGGACACCACTTGCCTTCCTAATAAATCCTTCCTCGATCATTTTCCTCCTTTGGATGTCCCATCTCTGCTCGCCCTGACAGCCAGGGTTAAGTCAGGCTCCTCGTGATTGCTGCCCTCCACCTTCCCTCTGCCTATATTAGGTACCCTCAACATCTCCCTAACCTTTTGTACGGTACCAAACTCATTCAAGGAGTCAGTGGTGGTACCCCTGCAAAAAAAAGCAGGTATGGAGCCCACTATCCTGTCTAATTATAGGGCAATTTCCCTGCTCCCTTACCTGGCCAAAGTTTTGGAAGCTCATGTCACAACCCATCTCTCTAGCTTCATCGAGCAGTCAAATTTTTTGGACCCTGCTCAAGCTCGTTTTCGACCAGCCCATTCCACCGAAGCGGTCATTACCGCAGTTCTGGATTCCCTACGCTTTAACGCCGACCTGGGCATCCCTCAGGCTCTGGTCCTGCTAGATATGTCGGCTGCATTTGACACGGTCGACCATGACATTCTCCATTCTCCTCGACTGTGTCAAATCAGCCGGCATTCGTGGCTCTGCTCCTGATTGGATCAGATCCTTCCTTAGTGACCGCTCACAAGTTGTCGGTCTACCTCCCTTCTCTTCATCGAGACTCCATACTACCTGTGGGGTCCCTCAGGGCTCCTCTTTATCTCCTATTTTGTTTAACATTTATATGCTTCCTCTGTTGCACTTATTAAAACATTTTAAAGTCACTACTTTTAATTATGCAGACGATCTGCAACTGACTTTTACCATTGACGACTCCCCAGAATCTGTGCACCAATTCCAGTCCACTATGCTCTCCATAGGTCATTGGATGGATAGTAACCATCTGAAATTGAATCCTGAGAAGACGGAGCTGGTCCTCTTTGGTAAAAGCAAACTCCTTTGGGGGCCACATTATTGGCGGCTCAATCTTGGTAAGCCACATACTCCGTCTAAAGTGGTTAAAAGCCTAGGGGTACTTATTGATGATGAGCTCTCATTAAATCCTCAGGTCAACGCTGTGGTGTCATCCTGCTTTTTCCAGCTGCGGAAAATAAGAAAGATTAGCTGAATGCTCAGTCAGTCCGCTTTAACCCAGGTTGTGATGGCATTGGTACTTTCTCATTTAGACTATGCCAATGCCATGTGTAAATGTAAATGTAGACGTACTTGTAAAGCGCACTAATACTCCTGAGTGTCCTGGCGCTGTACTCATACCGCTAGGGAACCCTTCCTGGTTTTTCCCCATGAAATGTCCACTCCTGGGCATCCCCAGGGCGCAACCAGGCATCCCTAGCGCTGTAGGGGGCCGTTGTGGAGACTAAGCAAGCTATTGCCCAGAGTTGCAGCGTGAGACCCATGCTTAGAGTAGGCACCGAGGCAAGAAATCAGGTCCGAGGAATTATGAGCCCAAGATCCGCCGAGACCAGCCAAGGCAGGAATTGAACCCTGGTCCCGGGCCAGACCTCTGCATCAGGGTCTGCCGCTCTAACCATTGAGCCACACTTCTCCACATCTATCTGGGCCTTCCGGTGACGATCACTAAACGTCTTCAACTGGCCCAAAATCAAGCTGCCAGACTTATCTATCATCTCTCTCGCTGGCAATCTGCCAGACCGCTGTTGAAGCAACTTCACTGGCTCCCTGTTATACAGCGCACACTCTTTAAAACTGCCTGCATTACATTTAAAGCTCTTCATTCACGCAGTCCCAGGTTCATCCAGGAACTTCTGTCCAAGTATGCTCCTCCTCGCATTCTGCGGTCTGCTTCTCAGATTCTCCTGATTGTCCCCCGTTTTAAATTTCAACGGAAAGGAGGACGCAGGTTTGCCACGCTTGCCACTAAACTGTGGAATTCCCTTACGTTAGAGATCCGCTCTTCCACCACTCTTCTCCAGTTCAGGAGGCAGCTTAAAACGTGGCTGTTTGTTCAGACGCCGGCCTAGTTCTCCATCTCTCCCCTTGGGCTTAGTCTCCAGCCTCATCGGTTAGCGCCAAGAAACCCCTGGGTGAACGTGCGCTGTATACATTTTTGTTAAGATAAGATAAGACAGACTCAGCAGATGCAAGGAGAGAAAATGTAGAATTCTAATGTAACACAGCAAATGCAAATGCCACAAGCCCCTATACCATAACAGAATGTTCAGGTACAAAGGTACAATTTGATTCAAAATGCCAACCAGAATCAGAATGAAGCAGAGCAATATTTGATTGAAAGTGATGACAATGACCAAGAAATGTTAGCATGATGATGCCTGAGGGTGTAGGAGGAATGCATGCTTGGCGCAGCTCTTAAGTTAGACCAGAGTAGTCCCTATGTGGATGAAGAAGTGGATGGGAATCCGATCTCATTCCTTGTTGACACTGGTCCTACCCGCTCTACTGTAAGAACAGCAGATGTCCCAAACCTACCCCTCTTGGGAGAAAGTATCCAAGTTATCGGAGTTACTAACAGAAAGCTGTCTACCCCTATTTGAGAACCAGTGACTGTTAAAACAGATCCCTGGAGGATTTTCACCGGTTTGTGGTGTGCCACACAAGTCCAGTGTATCTGCTTGGACATTATTTACTCTGAAATCTAAACTATTCAATTTATTTTACACCTAGAGGAATTGAATTCCACACAAATGATGAGGATGTCGTTTTTAAACTTGTCTGAGAGAAATCAGATGTCGAGATGTATCCTCACCTGACAGTTGAGGATTTGCCTGAAGAACTAGGAAATACTGTTTTATCTTAACCCCTTCGACGCTGATGATGAGCTGGGCTCGTCATGAGGTAGCCTCCTGCTACGCTGATGACGAGCCCAGCTCGTCACGTAAAGTGCGCTTTGAAAAATCTCAGCGTACGAGCGGAATTCCGCCCGCACGCATGCGGTTAAGTTAGGGCTTCACAGGTAAAGATATGGGACTAATCAAAGGTGTTGGCCCGGTCCAAATTACGATCAACCCGAATGCAGAAATCCCAAGAATCCCACAATACAATTTGTCACCAGAAACCATTGCCAGAATTATCCCCTGTGATTGACTCAATGATTGAGCACGGGATTCTGAAGGACATAATGGGAAGTCTGTGTATTATGGACTGGCAGGTATTGCATTGTCAAGGATTTGCACAAGGTGAATGCCATTGTTGTTCCTTGTTTTCCCATGATACTGAATCCAGCTGTGATGTTATTTCAGATTCCACGCGAGGCCACATGGTTTTCAGTCACTGACCTGTGCCAGGCCTTTTTCTTGATTCCATTTCATGAAGACAGTCAATTTTTATTCGCTTGCCATTTCAACAGTCGTGTCTTTAATCAGAAATTCAAAGAGAATCTTGAATCTTTTAAAATGCTGAATCACTCAGTGTTAGTGCAGTACATTGATGACCCACTGGTGGCGTCAACTATGAGAGAGGATTGATAGACTGATACTATTGCCTTTCTGAATCATTTGGCAGAGAATGGACATTATGATGGTGGGCGGATTGCCACCGCCAGGCCGGCGGTGGCAATCCGCCCCCATTGTAATCTGATTTACCCTCCGCCAGTTTGCAATTGTGGTGGGTAACACGGCGGACGGAAATTCCATCCGCCACTTTTCTGATGGTCAGCAATCATTAAGATTGCCAGCCGGGCGGAGCTGGGCCACATATATGGTGGCGGTGCCTAGCAGGCATTATGATGTATAGCATTTGAAGCCTTTCCATTGCGGCAATACCACCATGGCAAGGCTGGCTGGGATTTGCTTTGGGAGCCTGTTGAGGCCCCCCAGGGAGGTGGGGAATCGCACTTGGGGAGTAACTCTGGTAGCCCTCTGCATTTCCATGCACAAGGTGGCAGGCACCACGTGAAGCCTGCCATGTTGTGCATGGCGATGCACAACATGACATTTTACCATTGCGGCGGGTGCTGCAGCCAGCAGCACCGCCGCAATGTTAAAATGCATGATGCGACCGCCACAGCGGCGGTCGCATCATAATTGGTGTGGTGAGACCGCCACATGGCAGGCAGCCGGTCCCGTTACCGCTAGGGTGGAGGGCAGACTTAAGTCCACCCGCCATCCTAATCACCTCCTAAGATAACATTTTTCAAAAATGAAGTCCTGTACTTAGGGCATCACATTGAAAAAGGAGCGACAAAAGTGTTGTAGGAAAGAACCTCAGCATTTCTCAACATGAATTCTCCCATTACCCAAAAGGAAGTCTGCATGTTCTTTGGAATGGTGGGCTATTACAGACAGTAGATTAAAAATGTCTCTTTGACAGCAAAACCTCTATTGAGGTTGACACACAAAGATCCGGTAGCCTGAGATGACAATTGCATGACTGCCTTCACAGAGCTGTGAGAAAGCCTTTGCATGGCGCTTGCTTTAGGAATGCCTGCCTGATTATATTAAATGTTTTTGTTATTCTGCAGTGAGAGAGAAAGTTGCGCTCTTTCAGTGTTGACACGGTAAACAGTCTAAATATCGATTTTTTTATATCGACAGGCAATAATATCGAGTCCATAATTTCAGTGGGACAGAATAACGAAATCAAGAATATCGACGACCAGAATATCGACCTGAAGGTAAAAAATATTGTTTTTGTTAATATCGAAGTTAGAATATTGATATAAAAAATATTGATGTTACTAATATCGATATTAATATTAGTGTTATGTATTTTATTTTATATGTTTGTTTTTATAATTTTTGCTAATTATTATACTCATTTTAAAATATATGTATTACATTTTTAGAAGTTAGTAATAATTTATTTAAGTAAATTGTGTGTTTTTTAGTACCATAGCGGGTTGTGGGTTTATAGGGGATTAGGGTGGGAAGTAATTTAATTATAGTAAATTAATTAAATATTTTATAGGAATTATTAAATATTTTAAATTAAATTTTGCATTTTAGTTCTGTAGCGGGTTGTGGGTTTATAGGGGAATAGGGTGGGAAGTCATTTAATTGTAATTAAGTAAATATTTAATTTTTATTTATTGGTATAGATAAATATTTTTATGTTAATTAATTATAAATTGGTAATTAAATTTGATTAATTTGTAATTAATTTTTATTAATAGGCAATTATTTGTATTAATTGGTAATTCATTTGTTTTGATTGATTAATTGGTAATTATATTAAGTGTATTAATTTATTGTTGAAGTGTGTTATTAGGTTATAGGGTGGGAAGTAATTTAATTGTAATTAAGTAAATATTTTTTTGTGTTGAGTATTGATAATTAAATTATTGTTAATCAATTATAAATTTGCTAATAAATATTTAATAAGTATTTTATTTTTTTAATGAATTATTTACTAATTACTAATTGGTAATTACATTTTTTTATGTATTTGTGTTAATCAATAAATTATTGTTAATTAAATATTAATTGCTAAATGTTTTTTTATAAATTATTGTTTTTTGGTATTGATTTATTTTACTTTTTAGTTTATTATCATTTGTTCAGAAATTTTGAATAATTATTATTTAATTGTATTTATTTTAATTGTTAATTAGTTATTAATTGGTAATTATAATTTTTTTTAATATTTCTTGACATTGTTAATTAATTTGTTGTAATTTAATAATTACATTTTTATTTTTTACAAAAAAATTATTATTTTAATTATTAGTAAGTTGCTTTGACCCCTATGCTATCCAACACTTTCCCTACTGTTGCACCCTTTGGAGTTGGAATAGTAATTTTAACCCCTACGCTATCCAACACTTTCCCTACTGTTGCACCCTCTGGAGTTGGAATAGTCATTTTAACCCCCACACTATCCAGTACTTTCCCTACTTTTGCACCCTCTGGAGTTGGAATAGTAATTTTAACCCTTAAACTATCCAACACTTTCCCTACTGTTGCACCCTCTGGAGTTGGAATAGTAATTTTAACCCCTACGCTATCCAACACTTTCCCTACTTTTGCACCCTCTGTAGTTGGAATAGTAATTTTAACCCCTATGCTATCCAACACTTTCCCCTCTGTTGCCCTCTGGAGTTGGAATAGTAATTTTAACCCGTACACTATCCAACACTTTCCCTACTGCTTTACCCTCTGGAGTTGGAATAGTAATTTTAACCCCTATGCTATCCAACACTTTCCCTACTGTTGCATCCTCTGGAGTTGGAATAGTAATTTTAACCCCTACACCTTCCAACACTTTCCCTACTGTTGCACCCTCTGTAGTTGGAATAATAATTTTAACCCCTACGCTATCCAACACGTTCCCCTCTGTTGCCCTCTGGAGTTGGAATAGTAAGTTTAACCCCTACACTATCCAACACTTTCCCTATTGTTGCACCCTCTGGAGTTGGAATAGTAATTTTAACCCTTACGCTAACCAACACTTTCCCTACTGTTGCACCCTCTGGAGTTGGAATAGTAATTTTAACTCCTACGCTATCCAACATTTTCCCTACTGTTGTACCCTATGGAGTTGGAATAGTAATTTGTACCCCTACGCTATCCAATATTTATTGTTTTAGTTAATGTAGGGTCCAATTTATTAAAAATTATTTTTTTAACTTTGTAATATATAGTTTTGATATTTGTATTTATATTATTGTTGTATGCGTATGTATGTATTTATAATTTATAAAATGTTTTTAACACGTTATTAGAGTAATTAATTGTAAATATTATTAATTAAGTATATATATTATATTATATGTTTATATATTATATTATATGTTTATTTTTTATATTATATGTTTATTTTTTATATTATATGTATTTCTTATAATTTAAAATATATTTTTAACTATGTTTATTTTAATTATATCTATCATTTATTTAATTTTATATTATTTTTAAACATTAACCCGTTGGCTGCTGCCGTCGGCCATTGGCCGACGGCAGCACTATCTCGCTGGTACTGCCGTCGGCCAATGGCCGACGCGACCGCGCCCGTTTTTTAAAACGGCCGCACTGCCGCAAAAAAGCGGAAGCAGCCAACGGGTTAAAAAATTCAATAATTTTTACAACGATATTTTTTATCCGATATTTTTGCACTTACCTTAATGTAGATAGGACTTCGATATGTTTGACGCCGATATTTCCGACATCGATATTATGTCAGTAATTCTGTTGACACAAATACATGGAAGCAACTGTAGGTCTACTGCCTACTTTTCAGAGACCCTTGATCCTGTTGCGGCTGCATTGTCTGAATGTCTGAAAGCAGATGCTTATACATGTGTGAGTCTTGAGCAGTGTGAAAGTATTGCAATGGGTCATCCACTGACAATATTTGTGCCCTTTTAGTGGAAGATCTGTTGACTCATATGTGAACACATTATCAGACAAATAGTTGCCTGACAAAGTATGAGCAAGTTTTGTTGGGTGCAGAGAATGTGGCACTGAAGAGATGCACTGTGTTGAATCCAGCTACACTGATGCCCTTGAATGGAAATGAGAGTGTAGTGGATGAAGCTGAACATGATTGTTTCGATGTGACAGGATTGTGTACTAAACCCCGTCTGGATATTTCTGATGAGAAAGTGCCTGAATCTGCCCGTTTGTTGTTTGTTGATGGTTCCTGCTTGAGAGACAATAAGGGAAATCTGGAGCTGCATATGCTTTTTGCACTGTTGGAGGTGCAAGGAGTGTTTTCTGTGAAAGTTGCAGAGCTTATAGCGCTGACACAAGCATGTACCATTTCTGAACAGCTGTAAGTTACAATTCACACTGATAGTGTGGCTTTGGAGTCCCACATGACGGGGCAATTGTGGTCACAGTGTGGGTTCATGAAATCCTCTGGTTTGTCGTTTGGGAATGTGTGAGGAACCTTTTGCATTTCCTACAATTGTCTGCCCAATTTGGTGTTGTGAAATGTGTTCCTCACTGACAAGGTACTGATTATGTCACAGTTGGTAACCAGTATGCAGATGAGATGGCGAGATATTGTGCCCTGAATGTGCATACATTTAATGAAGAGATCTTGACAAACACATCCAATATCACAGACTGTACTTTGGTGCTGCCAGCTTTAGTCATGTAGGAGAAGGTTAGAAAGCTACAGGATAAGCTGACAGAAGCAGAACAACAGGGTTGGGTGTGAACAGGCTGCACACAACAGCAGACTGTGTAGGTAAGAGTGGTGGGGCTGGGTTGGGGGAGGAATCGACAGACGGGAAAATTAAATAAATAAATAATTTTCTGTTGTTGTCTGACAAAATCCCCCCACCCGGCCCCACCTCTCTTACCTGCCCCGGCCGCGGCTGGCTGTACATAGAAAGAGGATGATGTTTGGATTTATGTTGATGGCGGACCCCTTTGCCTGATAGCTTATTGTCACCATTGGCAAGGCACTAACATGGTCCTGCACATGTTGGGAGAGATGTAATGATGAGCCTTTTCCAGCAGGTGTGGTTCAATCCCAGTTGCAGAGCAACTGCAGAGATGCCTATCCCATCGCTGCATAATACGTCTACAACAGACCCCAGAAAGAAGAACACAGTTTGTCACGGTTCACATTTGTAAATCTGCAGGTCCTTTCATCTGGATGCAAATGGACTTCATACAAATGCCCCTTTACAGTGGATTGAGAAGTGATTTGGTCATTGTGTGCATTTTCTCAAAATGGGTTTAAACTTATCCTACTCCTGGAAATGATAGTCTAACTGTGGCAACACTGTTGTTAAGGGAGCTTGGATTTCTGGAGTCAGACCTTGGAGCTCATTTTAACAATGAGGTCCTAAAAATGTTGTATGCAGCACTACATGTTGAGCAGAAGCTTCATAGCAGTTAACTCTAGATTGGTGAAAGTGTGGACTACTATGTCTCTGAAATGGCCAGCTGCATTGCCTCTTGTTTTGATGAGTTTGATAAGTATTTCAGAGAGGAGGACGGGATTGTTGCTACACAAGGTGATCATGGGACGTGTGATGAAGCTGCCATCTGCTCTCACTAATGCATTAGCCAATATCACAGATTACCTTATATTGGACTATTGCAAGGGCCTGCTGATGTGGTACGTTCTGTCACTCATCAAGTTAGAGAAGTGCCCCTGCGGTCCAATAGGAACAGTGCCATGACCTCAGTCCAGGGGACTAGGTAATGGTGAAGAAGAATGAGTGAAGAATGTCCTTGGAACTTCTCTGGAAGGGGTCTTTCCAAGTCATCCTGGTCACCAACATTGCTGTTAAGTGTGGGGGTTTTCCAAACTGGGTGAACGCAACGCATACCTGCAGAGTCCCAAGTCCCCTGAACAATACAATAGTGTCTGTTCCTAATGTGCCGGTGGTTTCAGAGAGAAAGAGGCATCAGGTCAGCCAAGCTGTTGGGGACCAGCAAGCTACTGGAGCAGCACTCTTTCAGCCTGAGGCGGTTTGATAGAGTCAAAGTAACACAAGAAGGGGGTGAAGAGGTAATGCTCTAAAGAGCAGAAGAGGTGGATACGTCCTCCTCAAGTTATATTGTCAAAAAACAAAATGATCCATCCTTATGGGAAAGTATAGAAGTGTTCCTCCAGACTATGTGTGTCTCCTACAAATGTGGAAAGCACACAGCTTTGTTTAAATACCCCTCACCCACCAAAAGGACCCTTAGTGGCATGCTTCATCATCGGGGTCTTCCCGCCCGCTGTGGAACGGGCGTGCTGTGACCTAAGACTACATGGGAGCACTGGTTATGAAAATCAATACTATGGGGGTCATTAGGATGGCGGGCAGATCGTGAAATGGGACCGCCCGCCATAAGGGTGGGGGTCTCGTGGGGGCCATTAGGATGCGCCCACCACAGTGATGTGTGCATCCTGCATTCCTGACATTGTGGCAGGCGGTGTACTCAGCACCGCCCGCCACAATGCCAGGAAGGCATGTTGTGCACTTTCATGCACAACATGGCAGGTACCGCGCGGTGCCTGCCATGTTGTGCATGGAACTGCAGGGATACCAAAGGTACCCCCCATGTGCCCCCCACCCCCAAGAGTCCCTGGGGGCCCGCAACAGGCCCCCCAAGCAATTCCCACATGCCTTTCCTTGGCGGCATTGCCGCCACAGACAGGTATGTTTCTGCCCCCATAATAATATGGCTGGCGGTGTCTAACAGACACCGCCACCATATTAAACTCTTTTCCGCCCGGTCGACTTGTTGACCGGGTGGAAAAGCGGCGGACGTTCTTAACGTCTGCTGCGGTCTCCCCTCCATATTAATAAGGGGGGGAATGGGTGGCGGGGGGGGAATGGGTGGCGGGCGGGGACGGATCTCGGGCGGATTGCCACCACCATTCGGATGGTGGCGATCCGCCCAAGATCCTAATGGGCCCCTCCATATGTGTGGTGTAGGAATGTGAGTGGAAGGGTCAGAAGTGAGTGAATGGTGAGTGGTGAAAAAGGCAAAAAATACCTGGCTCAGTAGAAAAAAAGTATTTTAATGTACCTTTGAGCTGGTATCGTTAAAAGTGGGGAATTAGATGGAGATACTGAGCAGTGTCTCCTGTGTCAACATATTTCAAAGCCCTCCCCTGGCTTCTCATCAGGACCTAGAAGAGATCCCTTCTACACTCAAATCAAAACAACTGTTATACTATACCCCAGTAGGTATATTGCCGAATGTGTTTGTTATATTGTCCAGATAATGCCCCATGAGCCTTCAAACCAGAAGGGAAGGGGTACCTATAGTCACACAAATATCAAGGTTACCTCCTCACTAGGATACTGCCTCACCGTGGCTCAGCAATATAACTACTGGTATATAGTATTCTGTGAACGTTTAATGTATGTGCACCACTTAGTTAGGATTACATGTAAATACACAGTTGTTTTGATTTGAGAAAGGTATTTTTTTTTTTTAACCAAAGTCTGGTTTAAGAGAGTTAACCTCAGGTACTGAGGGGTCACAATCAGAAGAGTTGACCACGAGTAGTACAGACCCCAAAGAAAGGCATAGCTTTTCTCAGGTCAAAGTGACACAGATGATGAGGGATCAAAAAGAGCGAATGTACCAAATCAAAGGTAAGCATCTCCTGAACTGACTTATTTGGCTGCTAATGAGTGGGAGCGTGAGGTCTACTTCTTTTGTTTGAACAATACATGTCCACCTGAACGCCCCTAAAGCACAAAATGTTATTAATTTTAATCTGGATGTACAAACAAGTGGACTTACACATTCTTTCTTGAACTTACTCACCAATGAAGCTTATATGAGAGTTTTTCCTTACATGAGAAGATTTCTACCTTTGCCATACGTTTTTTACTGTGCCGAGACTTTGCAAAATTGCTCAAGCCTCTGTTGCTGTTTTTGGATGATCATGCAGTCTGATTCTGGAATCACCCCCAAATACAAATGTTATATACTGCGATTCTTTCTATTATTGTTTTGATACTGATTGCAATGGTTATCGTTTGAAATGTGCCACGTTATGTTTCTCTGAAAGACTCAAAGTTGATTATTTCTTCCGGAGCTACCAAAAGAAATGCCTCTTACTCTGTTGATATGAAAGACAATTCCTTACGCAATGCTACTTTGAAAATAGATTTTAGCTTAAATGTTTATGCTTTTACTCAAAGAGTACATGGATTCTATGGATGATGGTGATTGCTATGTCTGTTTGCAAATATCTTTATCTGTTTGCTGAGGGTGTGACCTACCATAACTTACCACTGACATGGAATTGTGTGCATTGTGCTAACTAGTTTGTTCTACTGTACAGATCAATTGTTTTATTATTACTCAAATCAAGATCAGATTTTTTCTGAAATTTCTGTGCTTAGACATTAAAATCTGCATCCTGAAGTTTAGACAATTAAAACAATGGGGTATATATTCAGACCGACTCAATCTTTGGATATGGTTTATGCACTCAGAAATAACTTGACATGTAAACTAGTGAGAACTAAAAAGAATTGTATAGGTTTAATGGAAAGTAGACGGAATCATGAAATAAATAATATTAGTACATTGCCCAACTTTACTCCATGGAGCTTACCACAAGAAGAAAACAAAGTCTTAGAAAGAATGGTTTCATTAGCTCTGGATAGGCAACACAAAGGCAAACTCTGAATATATTGAAAGAAATCAAATATTAATACTGTTGCTGTAGGGTTTAGTGAATGTGAACATACATTTGAATTGTATGAGAATTGGGGAAGATATTTAGAAGGAGTAGATGCTATCTTCCCTGGGATACATTATATCTGTTGAAAGAGTGCCTACCAAAAGTTGCCGCAAAGGTGGTATGGAAGATGTAAGATGGGAATCTTTTTTCCAAAAATGTATCATATGACAAGGATAAAAGAAGAGTTAATGGAAATAAATGAAAGAACAAAGAGGAGTGCAAGTGCGAGTGATATAGTAGAGAATATATTTGGAGTTCTGATTCCGTCAGCGGGAGTAGCATTACACTCTCCGAAAATCAGAAAGCTGTCCACTATTGTTGATAAACTTGCCATCAGTACAACTGGAGGGTTTTCGGTGGTAAATGAGGAGATGATATCAATAAGATCAATGGTGATTCAAAATTGACTTGCCCTTGATATCCTTCTTGCGAAAGAGGGTGGAGTCTGCTGATTATTGAAAGTCCAACCTTGTTGTGCGTGCATACATACCGAACAGAAGTAAAGACCTCAGGTACTGAGGGGTCACATTTAAAATATTTCTGAGTTGAACAAAGACCTGAAAGATTAAATAGCAGATGATGCCTGGGGAACCATAGGTAATGATTATCAAGTGTTACCAGCTTGTTGGGAAACTTAGGAAATGGATTAGTGATTTCCATTTTGAAACCTGTAGCAGTGATCTCTTTGTGCATAATGCAGCTGATATTGTAAACCAAATGTCGCTGATACCAAAAAAAGAAAAAATTATGGGGTGAATAGAACAGGAGCTCATCTTCAAATGGAATATGCAAAATGCAAATTTTATGATGAGGTGAATATAAAATAAAGATGTTAAAGACAACACACCCATAATCTGTGAAGAGATCTGATGTGGTAGATCAGGTAGCGAATTGATTCGCCATCAGAGGGGTGCGTGACTCAGCAGGATTTTTAAAAATCATAATACACAACAAATCTGTACACTAAAGACATGAAAGACTCACAGTGCATGTTGGGCACGATAGAGACAGTGACATATGAGATAGAGACAAGTTTAGTAGGAGGCACTGTAGGAGCATGCTCTAAAATGTGAGATGAAGAAAACACATCCATAAGTTAACATAGATACATATAAATGAGTTGAGATAATGAAATTCTAATGCATATGTTGTTTATAGGCGTATATTAATGAGAAATGTGATGCTCTGTGAAGTGGCCTAGTGATTTTATGCTTTTTGCAAGGACCCTTAGCCTTGCTAGTAGGTTGCTCCGCCACCACACAGCTCCGCCCTGTGTGCCCTGACGCTGCCGCTGCTGTCGAAGTCGAGGCCCTCCTCCACCCGCAGGCTACCACCTGCGCCTCATCCCTGGTGGCCAGTGGTAGACCTTAGGTTTGTATCTCTGTCACTGTCTGCTCCCTGTATTGCCAGCTTTGTCTGTGCCCGTGTTGCTTGCCTTCTTTTTCCGCCTTGCTGCCCCTGATTTCTGCCTGTTTTTTGCCTTCTGTGTCCTTCTGTTGCCTTCCGTTCCCTGATTTGTGCCTGGTTTTGCCTTCTGTTTCCCCCTCACTGCCCCTGATTACTGCCTGGTTTTTGCCTTCTATGTCCTTCTGTTCCCTGATTTCTGTCTGTTTTTTGCCTTTTATTTCCCCCTTGCTGCCCCTGATTGTGCCCTCACCACTCGCTGTCCCTGCCTCCCACCTTCAAGCTGTTCCTCCCTCCCACATCCCCATATATGGCGGCCTCTGCAAAGGCAAGCCCGTCTGCGCCCGTCCACGCCAGGACCGCGCCCAGCGCCAGAACCCCTGGCCCCCCCTCCCGGTGCCCTGTGGAGTCCCCCAAGGGTCTTCCCTCTCTCCCCTTCTTTTCAATCTCTACATTCACCCTCTTATTTCCTCCCTTCTTGAGCTGGGGGTCTCTGTGTATAACTACGCTGATGACCTCCAGCTCGTTTTTGACCTTTCCTCCTCTTCTCACGCTCTATCCTTTTTTCACTCCACCATGGCTTTTATTTCTGGGTGGATGAGCGCCAACCACCTCAAGCTTAATCCAGATAAGACTGAGCTTGTTCTGATTGGCGGCTCATCCAGCCCCTGGTCCTCTGCTTTCTGGCCTCCCATTCTTGGCCCTCCCCCCACCCCCGTTCCCTCTGTTAAAACTCTGGGCATCAAGGTCAGACAGGACCTGTCCATGCATGGCCAGGTCAGTGCCGTGGTGTCCTCCTGTTTTCTCTCCCTCCGGATGATCCGGAAAATCTCTCGCTTTTTCTCTCTTGACTCCCTTAAGATTATTATTTCTGCCCTCATCACTTCCCGCCTCGATTATGGTAATAGCTTGTTCGCTGGCATTCCTGCCTATGAAACCCGCCGCCTACAAGCTATCCAGAATCAGGCTGCCCGTCTTATTTTTCACTTGCCCAAAACCCATCACATCACCCCCGTCCTTAAATCCCTTCACTGGTTGCCCATCTTGCAGAGATCCCTGTTTAAATTGGGGTGTCTCGTTTACCGGGCCCTTGACCACTCTGGACCGGCTTTCATCAATTCTCTGATCTCCCTTCACACCCCTGCCCGCACTCTTCGTTCATCGTCTTCTGCCCTTCTCACTGTTCCCCGCTTTCGTAAATCTCGCACTGGTGGAACCCGTTTTTCTGTTCTTGCTCCCCGGTTCTGGAACTCCCTCCCTCTCTCTATGCGTTCGATTCCTATTTTTTCTCATTTCCGTAAAGCGCTAAAAACTTTCCTCTTTGCCCTGGCCTACCCCCGCTAACCTCCTGGCCCTGTCTGTCCGGTTCTTTAGAGCTCTCAGCGCCAGGAAGCCGTTTGGCCATCGCGCGCTTTACAAATATTTTCATTCATTCATTCATTCATTCATTCATTCATTCATTCAACTCCGGACGCGAACACACCTGCTACCAGGCAACCCCGAAGCGCACCCAAGGACCCTTCACCTGCCGGAACTGCAGCTTCACCAGCATTCGCCCTGCCAAGCCTCCGCCCACGAAAGAGCCCAACTACCTCAGATGCATCCTCCTCAACACCCACTCCGCCCACAAACACGCCGTTGAACTCTGGGACCTCCTCGACTCAACCTCTCCAGATGTTGCCTTCCTGACGGACACCTGGCTGAACTCCTCCTCAATATCCGACATCGCCATAGCCATCTCGGAAGGCTACAAGATCACCCGCAGGGACCGCACCAACGGAGTAGGAGGAGGAATCGCCATCGTCCACAGGAACACTCTCAGAGTCTCAACCAACACCGACGACACCCTCAGCACCGCCGAACACCTGCACTTCCAAATCCACACTGACCCCAACACCACCCTCAGAGGACCCCTCATCTACAGACCCCCTGCACCCCGTCCACAGTTTAGCTACTCCATCCCCGACTTCATCAGCACACACGCCCTCGCCTCCACGGATTACATCCTCCTCGGGGACCTGAACTTCCACCTCGAGAACAACAACAACACCAACTCCAACTCCACCACCCTGATCGACAACCTTGCCAAACTCAGACTCAGACAGCTCGTGACAACACCCACCCAGGCTGCCAGCCACACGCTTGACCCCATATTCTCCGCAAGCCCTCATGTCTTCTTCAATCACACCACCAAACCCCACTGGACCGACCATCACTGCATCCATTTCACCTTCAGGAAGCCCACCACACACCCAACAGATGCCTCATCACAGCTGGGGCAAAGTAACCGAAGACCAGCTAACCACCACCCTCGCCCAGGGGCCACCCACCGACCCCAACACCGCTGCCCGCAACTTAAGACAGTAGATTGATGACTGTACCAACACCCTCGCCTCGCTCAAGAAGCCCTCCAACAGCCACACCAGCAAGAAAGCTACCTGGCTCACTGAAGACCTCCAGGCCTGAAAACGAACATGCCGAAAACTGGAGTAGAACTGGCTCCACGAGCGAACACCGGACAGCTACGCAGCCCACAAGAATGGCACCCGCAGACGCCATCACGTCATCAGAGCCGCGAAGAGGGCCTCCTTTAAAGACTGCCTGGACAACAATGCACACAACAGCAAAGAGCTCTTCAACATCATGAAGGAACTCTCCAACCCCAGCTCCAACACCAATGTCATCCCACCTTCGCAAGACCTGTGCGACTCGCTGGCCACCTTCTTCCACCGCAAGATCGCCAACATCCACGACAGCTTCAACGTCATGACCGCCCTGACTACCACTGAGACATCCGCCAGAACAACCACCACCCACACCAATCGCTTGCTCTCCTGGACCTGCATCAACGACGAGGACACCAGCAAGATCATGAACACCATCCACTCTGGATCATCGTTAGACCCATGCCCACATTACATCTTCAACAAATCCAGCACAGCCATTGCACCCCTTCTCTGTAAAGTAATCAACATCTCCTTCAAGACAGCAACCTTCCCGGAAAGCTGGAAACATGCCGAGATCAACGCCTTACTCAAGAAGCCCAAGGCGGACCTCAAGGACCTGAAGAACTTCCGGCTCATCTCCCTGCTCCCGTTCCCGGCGAAGGTCATCGATAAAACCGCCAACAAACAACTAACCCGCTACCACGAGGAGAACAGCATCCTGGACCCGTCCCAGTCCGGCTTCCGCAGCAACCATAGCACAGAAACTGCCCTCATCACCGCCACCCACGACATCAGGACCCTGCTAGACAACGGAGAAACAGCGGCCCTCATCCTCCTGGACCTGTCAGCCGCCTTCGACAGGGCCTGCCACCGCAGACTACGAACACACCTACACGACACCGGGATCCAAGAGAAGGCTCTGGACTGGACCACCTCCTTTCTCTCCAGCAGAACATAGAGTGTACGCCTCCTTCCCTTCCGCTCCGATGCCACCGAGATCATCTGCGGCATTCCCCAGGGCTCATCCCTCAGCCCAACGCTGTTCAACATCTACATGGCACCCCTCGCCCACGTTGCCCGACAGCACGACCTCAACATCATCTCCTATGCCGACGACACCCAGCTTATCCTCTCCCTCACCAAAGACCCTCACACCACCAAAACCAGCCTCCACAAAGGAATGAAGGCAGTCGCCGAATGGATGAGGAACAGCCAACTGAAGCTGAACTCAGACAAGACGGAGGTCCTCATCCTAAGCTCTACCCCCGAGGCCTGGGACGACTACTGGTGGCCGACAACAATAAGAACAGCCACGACTCCCATCGACCACGCACGCAACGTAGGGCTCATCCTTGACTCCACCCTCTCCATGACTAAGCAGGTCAACTGCGTCTCCTCATCCTGCTTCAACACCCTCCGAACGCTCCGCAGGATCTTCAAGTGGATCCCCACCGAAACTAGAAGAACAGTCATCCAGCCCCTCGTCAGCAGCAGGCTGGACTACGGCAATGCCCTCTACGCAGGAACATCGGCCAAGCTCCTGAGAAGACTGCAACGCATCCAAAATGCCTCAGCACATCTGATCCTTAACATCCCCCGCCACAGCCACATCACACCCCACCTGAGAGACCTGCACTGGCTCCCCGTCAACAAGAGGATTACCTTCAAGCTCCTCATCCACGGACACAAAGCTCTCCACAACACCGGCTCAGCATACCTCAACAGACGACTCGGCTTCCACACCCCCACCTGCCAGCTCCGCTCCACTGGCCTTGCCCTCGCCACAGTCCCCGGCATCTGAAGAACGACCGCCAGCAGCAGTTCCTTCTCCCGCCTCGCTGCCAAGACCTGGAACACCCTCCCCACCAACCTACAGCAGACCCAAGACCTACTCGCCTTCCAAAGACTCCTCATGACCTGGCTCTTTGATCAGTAGCAGCACCCCCCCAGCACCTTGAGACCGTCACGGGTATGTAGTGCGCTTTACAAGTGTCCTGATTGAATGATTGATTGATTGAATGCACCAGTTAGAAAGTTCAGTGCAAAAACGTGAAGCAATGACGTACAGGCTTGAGATTTAGCATATAGATACCAGAGAGTATTTAGTTTATGAAATATGAGAAACGATTTGAGTAGAATAAAAATTTGAAACGTACATTTATATGAATGTCATAAAATGTTGAGGCAGTAGGGCATTACTGACGTTAGCTATTTATATATAATAATATTTTGTTAGAGTTCTTTCCAAATGTATACATTCTTCATTTGAATTGATTTGATTTCATTATATTTGAAGTCATGTCAGAGCTCATTTCATTTAAAGTGCAATTCTAACTTAAAGGCTTTCACAAACTATTTTTCTAATGCTAACCTTTCCCCTGATTTAACACAATGGATCATTCTTTGCAAGTAAAATGTAGCTTGTTTTGTCCTGTAAACTTCTACACCCAGACATTCTTGCATGCTTTTCCAATGCTCACAGTGAAATATTCCTATGGGAAAAAAATGTAAGCTATGGCTATAAGTCAAAGACTTTGTATTTCTTCTCTACCAATGTTAGACCTGTGAGGACCCCCAAACGTTCGCTTCTCATGACTAGCATGGGAAACCAGCCTGATGTTTCATTCATCCCGGGTGACATGATGAGACATCTCACATGTGAAAGTTTTTCGATGGTGGTGTGATGATACAGCACTAGACTTAACTAAAGAACTTGTAAAAGAAGAAATCCGCCAAAGGAGGGGCAATGACCCCCATTATGATTTTTCCTACATGGGATCCGGATGCTATGCTGATCGATCTTTACTTTTGGACTATTTGTCAATGCTACAATCGGTAGTTGATGGACTGAGACATTCTTTGCGAACCATTTATAATTTTTATAAATTCCTATGTTACTTTGTAGCTAATGGACTCACCCCTAATGGACGTTACATCTGTACTTTTCCCTTTGTCCTGTAAGGACCTGAGCTGTTAGAAATTTGAACCATCCTTCTGCCTCAGGGTAGTGGGAGTTTGTACTCTGAATTTTATAATTAACCCACAAAAGATTTGCCTAAATGCTTGGTGCTTTAATGCAAGCTGGGATGTTTTTGACTGAAATTCTTAAGAAACTGTTCACTCTGATTAAATTTGATTCTTTAATACAATAACCAAAATGATTTTGAATTTGTTTGAGTCTATTATTCAGTCCTGTTGATTCTTCCATTTTGAGTGTGACAAAAGTTTTAAATGCACTGTTAGGATAATCATCAAGTTCTATCAGAACATCAGGTTTTGCTTCTTCTGTTATGTGTAGCAATTGCAGAGCTATTGTTTTGTATAATCCACACACGTCTTAACTTTGTTCGAAGGTTGAAACTTCCTGTTGCTATTCTTTATTTCTACAGCATGGTCTTGAGAGTGGTCTATCTCAATCTGATTTCAAATCTGTAAGTTTGCTGTTAATCAATGGTCCTCATTACACAGCTAACATGGAGTTTAGTCACCCTAATATCCACCCTCCGATTGGTGGTAAAAGATTCATCAGAGGCTCATTGTCTCTGTGGTAAATGGAAACACTTTTGACTGCCTAATCGTAAAGGGCCCAGTATACTTAGAGAATTAAGAAGAGTAAGCTTGCAATTGAATTTTACACACTCCTTCACGCTGCAACAGTAGCAAGGTGCTGTCTCTGAAATCTCTTACATAGAAATAGGTGTTTCCGTTCCTAAACCAGTGTTAATGCTAGGAATAAGCAATGTTTAGCCATTCATGTAGAACTAGAATACTTACTTGCAAAATGTGTGGTGACTAGTCTCACCTTTCTCCTTTAGAGCTTTAAACGAATACTTCAACAATTTTTGGGATAAAGAGAGTGGTAGCTGTATTTAGCAATGCTGAAAAGTTTCTAGTTTCAGAAGCTGTTCTTCTACAGCAGAACAATATAGAGATCTCCTGGAACCGGGATCCAAGGTACTTCTACCTCTGTTCAGTTCCAGGGTACTCAGGTCCCAATAGACTTTGGGGCATACGTAGAAGCCCCTATCGCCACGGGAACGGCACTTTTTGTGATGTTTCCACAGCGATAGGGACTTCGCCTTATTTACAAGGCAGCGATAAGCGTGAAAGGAGCGGCAGTGGGTGTTGCGGTGGGCATTCCACGGCAACACCCATTGATTTTGACACTGGCCCCTATTTACAAGGGCAGTGTAAATAGGAGGCAGTCCCACAATTAATACCAGGGAAAACATGGGGGCATATTACCAAGCAATAGCGATAATTATCGCTATTGCTTGGTTAGAGACAAAAATTTACCGCTGAGCTGCGGCGATTTTTATCGCAAATAAACCTTGGTATTACCAAGGTTTATCGCAAATGCGATAAAAATCGGCCGCAATGCATGAATATCGCTGAAAAGTCAGCGATATTCATGCATTACCGAGCTAATGCTCTTAGCCATGTTATCCACCTCCCATTGGATAACATGGCTAAGAACTGCTCAGGGCAGGTGTTAGCTTAGCGCAAATATCTTCATAAGTTGGTAATAGGAGATAGCGATGTTAGCGACTGTTTCCAGTCGCTAACATCTTGGCACGCCCACTTTGCATGTCATTAGTGATAAATATCACTGACATGTAAAGTGGGGCCCAAGATGGTCGCTATCTCCTACTAGCTGTCGCTAACTGGTGTTAGCGACAGCTAGGTAATAGGGAAATCATTTTATCTCCGCTTTCTTAGCTTTTAAAGCCAAAAAAGCGGAGATAAACCCCCTTGATAATATGCCCCACGGTCTTAAGATGGATAAACGAGGAGAAATGCTATATTTCTCTTCGTTTTATCTTTTTCCATGTGTGCTGCGGCACACATGGAAAAAGCAGAAAGCCTCTTATTGTTTATGCACAGGAAGGTCCCCCTTCCTGACTTAAAAAATCTTTAAAAGAAAAATGACATTTTGTGACTTCCATGTATGCTGCATTAAGCAGCACACCTAGAAGTAACAAAATGGCATTTTAAGATTGTTTATGTACAGGAAGGGCGACTTTTCTGTACATAAATAATCTTTCCACTGCACCCAGACACCCTTGTACTATGGTGCAAGGGTGCTTGTGTTGGCGCTACATTGCTAAGTGTAGCGCCAGGGCAGGGGGAAACGCAAATATGGTGCAGCCTTGCATTTCTGAAGTGGCGGAGAGAGGTGTGAAGTCATGACGGTTAATGCCTCACTCCGCCAATTCTGTTGTACATATCCCCCTCACTGTAGTGCTGGCCAGGGTCGAACTGGCCTATATGGCAATCAAGCAGTGTCCGAAGTACTGAGCTGACCTTTTTCTGGCTGTTCACTTGATAAAACCACAAACTTTCCCTGCAGCAAGCTCAAATCCGTGCAGCCTTCCATACTTGTAAAACTGCCCCAATTTACAAACGTGGGTCACTTTCTTAGCTATCTAACCCACTTATGGGGGCCCCTTTTATTTTGTTGCCCGGGCCTAGCTTCAGTCCCTGTCCAACCCTGTTGCTGGTATCTTGGAGCAGGAATGCAGAACTGTCCAGGGCTGCAGGTCCAGGGACTGATCTCCCGGAGCTCTTGCTGTTAGCAGCATGCACTTGGTCAGTGCATGCATTATTTAGTAACCAAGTTCAAAACGAAGAGCCGAATTCGTAGAGCGTTAATGCTCTCAGTGGCACATGTGAAGTCAAATAAACTACTGAACAAAAGCCCTAAAATGGATTGTGTGCTGAAAATAGTCCTACCCCTCCTGTACAAACTAAAATCACACAAGCAGTAGAAAAACTGTCTAGAAATAAGTGTCGAATAGCTTATGGACTTCCACCAACATTACATATACATTTTTGGGATTCGTCTTTTAGTCTCATACATAGGGGGAAATGCAGTCGGACGTCTATCTATTTCAGCATTGTTTAGGGTACACATTCACTGCAGCTTTTTGGCGCTCTAATGAGCACAACCAGCTGCTCAACAAGCCGCTACCCCATGCTTCACTATACATCTTCTGCCAGGGTCAAAACATCATCAAATCGAAGGTAGTGAATATCCAATGGGAGAGCATCAGGACCAGATGATTTATTAAGTGCCATTTCATTAATAGCATATTTTATCTTGTCTCAAGTAATTCTGTTTCAAGGTTGCTCCTCGTTTCACCAGATATAATTGATGCACTGTCAAGGAAATCACAATGTGTGTTTTTTTACGTAATGTGTTTTGTATTTACACCTATGTTATTACCTATGTTATTTACCAATGTACCAGCCCTTATATGATTGCAGATACATTCCCTGCTATTGTTATTTTATTTCTGGTCATATTCGATTTCATATTTCATTTCACTTGCAGCGACATTACTTCGTCATAATACTCACACAATAAATGAACCTCTATAATGAAGGTTCATGTACTTTTGGTGCTGCATAAATGAATACTTTCTAAATTAATATATAGCTTAAAGTTTATTGTAATGTTAAAAAGCCAACACAAAACCCTGATTATATTCCATAAAATTGTAGTTTCTAATTTAAAAAGACAAAGGTAAAATAAAAGCAAGCCCACAGCTACAATACGTTTTGCAAGTTAAAAGGGTTCTTCTCTGTGCTAGCTTATCCTCTGCATGTTTGTAAAAGGTTTACAGAATCTTAAGGCACACCTAATTGCAGATTATCACCCGCCCCATGTGAGCATTTTCAATTTTGGAGTATGACATCCCAGTGCTAGCTCTAGGGAGTAACAGAGTGCTTTACAGAGAACTCTTTTATAGCCGCACAAACATGTCGACCAGGATTGCTGTATATTGCACATTATGAAATACAGGGTCCAGTTGAAAACAGATTACATTATTATTATTTTTTTATAGTGACAACTGCGTTTTTTTGCAATGGCACAGGAAAATAAAGGGATCTGACCAGCATCAAACGATCTTTGGTGAAGTGCTAAAGCCGGATTTCAAATTGTAGAGCCGGATTCGCAAAGCCATTTTCAACTGTTAACATTTGTTTGCAGAAGAATAAACTGCCAGTTGAGGTCCATCACAAGCAATAAAGCCCCTATACAATTAGGTCCAGTTAAAGGTTTCGGTAATTTAGAGCACAGCTCAAACCCTGGTAACTTTTGCACAGTGCAGCAGACTTAAAATATGTAAAGCATTTAGAAGCACCAAAACAGTATAAAATTAAAACAACAAGAACAATAAAAATCCCACTTCAATTGATAGAAATAGAGTAAAACGTAATAAACGAAATGACATGAAAATGATAAAAATCCAATAAGTGGGCCCAGAGATATGAATTTTATAATTTTTAAGTAAAAAGTAAAGTAAAAGTAACGCCAAAAAGCAATAAGCAACAATGGTAATCAATGGTCATGGTAGACTGGGGCCTAGACGCAGTACGAATCTGACCGTGGTGGAGTCCAGGTCAGATAACCAACCCAGATTGGCCCGGTCGGAGGATTTAACATGGGAGAATTTGGCAGAGAGAGTACTCCATTGCAAATGGAGTACCATCACCACCAAACCGAATGCCCACCCATTTTTTTTTTATAGTCGGGCGAGCCTTCAGTATGTCATCGGCGGAGACTGTTCCGTCACTGACATACCTCTCTGACTGCCCGACAGATTAAAGGCGGTTGGAGGTTTTGTCATCTGTACACCCACCCTATTTAGAGTAGGTGAACAAATGGCAGTTTGTTTCTGTCCATTCCTTAAGGTAAAACCTGGAGGTAATGGGCAGAGAAAAATTAAAATGGACCCCCCATGCCATGGGTAAAACTCCCATTGTGAGGCGGTCATTGCTTTATTATTTTTTTTTAAACAACATCACACTTTGGGATTTTGTTTTTGAAAATTAAAAAAAAAAACATTTAAAGTTTGTCAGACGGCCCGTCTATCAAACTTTCAATATATTGACAGAAAACGTCATGGCCACAGTTCCTGCATTCCAAGAGATGTCCACTGGGTGACTGGTCATCTTTAAATTTGGCAATACACATTTCATGCCTCTGTAAGTCATCTTACCGATTGGACACCTTTGGTGTCTTCGCCCTGTCAAGATTTTAACCTTTAGGGTTAATCTCTTGCTTGGAGCTCAGAAGGGCAAGGCTGCGACTGGATCTGACATCGGGCTTCACATGACCAGTTACCTTCTCACTGAGGGTCTGCTGAATCAGCATCTTGTGACTTTGGACGCCTGTAGCCAGACAGTCCAATTCTTTGTCTTGAGTACGAGGGGGAGGCGGTCCAGTCCTTCAGAGCTCCCCTCAGGTCACAGCCAATGGGTCCAGTCCTCCTCTGTTCTTCCACAAATTGAGAAAGTGTTCAGAAGAGGACACCTGTGGATGGCACATTTATGATTTGCACTAGCTAGTGGATGGGAATGACCTGTGGCCCCTCCCTAACCAATGGGGCAAAAGTTCACAGGCATAAATCTACCCACTTTTGCAGCACTGTCTGTTTTTATTTTTTTTACTACGAACAATCCCACCATACCCCTCACTATTAAGATCCATGATAGGGAAACCCGTATTCCCTTGTGCAGAGCTTGTGTGCCCACCCAAGGGTTTAGCCCAGGTAATGAGCAGTGACATCCTCTTTGGTCATTTCAAACCAGTTCTGGTGGCAGTTGCCACCTACCCCCCCCCCTCAACTGGTTTTGGTGCCTGCCTGACTGGGTGGACAAAAGCTCGGGCCCTCCCAAGTGTTACCCAACATTTGCTTGTGACTGACAAGGCTCTTTTGAAGTAAATTATTTCCTGGGTACACCCCAAATAGCCTTCCTGTCAGGGAAAGAGAAATTGCCTCTCCACATCATAGTCATTGTCTCTGCTCTCTGAGCAGTTTTCGATCCTCAGCATGGCTGAGCACTTACTGGGCCACTGCTAGAGAGCTAATGTATATTAGTCTCCATGAGCTTCAGGTAGGGAAAATATAAAAATATAACTTCTCAAAAGTTACTTTTCCTTACTATTTATTACAAATCCAAATTCATCATTGAGTTAGAATTGTATAAAAATATTTTTAAAAGTGAAGTAGTCATGTTTTAGTTGGTCTTAATCCAGAGCCTGCAGAATTAATATCTAATATCGCTTCTCAGTGTTTGTCTATGGGCGAGCCAGTCATGCTACATTGAAAATAGCTTTTAAAGTCTACTCACTGCATTGGCATGTTAACTTTAAATGTTTGTATGTCCTACTTACGTTTTAATACTATGTACCCTACCTTGTGGGCATTCATGGACATGTTCATAAATGAAAGAAAGGCTTACTCTTGTCAAAAGGATTATTTTGTAGGTCAGCACAAGTTTTAAAATGCAGCTGCCAGGCTAGAGTAGATGGTCGGGAGTCATGTTTGACTGGTTACACTAGTAGATGGGACAGTAGTGTTGAATTTCATAGGTGGTACACATGTATTCCATTGGTGACATTTAACTTTCCATGTCATGCATTTATTTTAGGCACCACATACTATCACTTTATAAAAAGATAAAAATGCCAATTTCGACATGTTTTAAGGGTCAGAAAACATGTACTGGGGGCTCTGAGCAGTTTTCGATCCTCAGCATGGCTGAGCACTTACTGGGCCACTGCTAGAGAGCTAATGTATATTAGTCTCCATGAGCTTCAGGTAGGGAAAATATAAAAATATAACTTCCCAAAAGTTACTTTTCCTTACTATTTATTACAAATCCAAATTCATCATTGAGTTAGAATTGTATAAAAATATTTTTAAAAGTGAAGTAGCCATGTTTTAGTTGTTCTTAATCCAGAGCCTGCAGAATTAATATCTAATATCGCTTCTCAGTGTTTGTCTATGGGCTAGCCAGTCATGCTACATTGAAAATAGCTTTTAAAGTCTACTCACTGCATTGGCATGTTAACTTTAAATGTTTGTATGTCCTACTTACGTTTTAATACTATGTACCCTACCTTGTGGGCATTCATGGACATGTTCATAAATGAAAGAAAGGCTTACTCTTGTCAAAAGGATTATTTTGTAGGTCAGCACAAGTTTTAAAATGCAGCTGACAGGCTAGAGTAGTTGGTCGGGAGTCATGTTTGACTGGTTACACTAGTAGATGGGACAGTAGTGTTGAATTTCATAGGTGGTACACATGTATTCCATTGGTGACATTTAACTTTCCATGTCATGCATTTATTTTAGGCACCACATACTATCACTTTATAAAAAGATAAAAATGCCAATTTCGACATGTTTTAAGGGTCAGAAAACATGTACTGGGGGCTGGTAAGCAATGATCCAGGCACAGAGTAAATAAATACTGCAGCATCATTTTACAAAAAGTCTAAGGGAACATGGAGGTAGATCTGACTATACTGGAATCTCTCACAGTGGTAGATTTCAAAGCCATATGCAGAAACAAACAGTTAGAATTGGGCCTGAATTTCAGAAGAAAGCATAATGCAGAGGCCTTCAAGACCGGGGATGAAGTATAACAGCTACAGGTCACCTCAGAGGAGAATGATGATGAGGTGACAAACCCCCAGAAAGGGTAGAAGCTCAAAGAAGCTTCTTAGGTGCCTTGTTTCAGGACAGGAAGTGAAAACGCCATCAGACTGAGCCCCTCACAGCTGGCAGCCAGCCAGGGGGCGTTTCAGGACAAGTAGTCAGAGAGGGACCTTCAAGCCAAGGTTGCTGCTCCAGCCCTGGAGGAGATGCAGATGTGAAATTTGAAGAAGATTTGGCAAATAGTCATGTGCAAAAGGCTAAAATAGACAATACGGAATATGTAATACCAACAGAAAACCAGCCTCTTTGTATAAAAAGGTAGATTTAGTTAGGTTGTCTTTTCCAACATTTGACTCTGCCCAATAGCCAGCTTGCTCCAAAGTTTTCGAGACCCTTTGTAATCACTAGTTTTGTAGGATCTGCAGCGGTTAAGTTAAACTTCCCTGACTCCTGGCAATTGTAATTGCATTTATATAACGCTTACTACCCTTGATGAGGCGTTGAAGTGCTTTGCAGTGAGTACAATGCTGCTCTGGAACCCAAGGTCAGTGGTAAATCCAGTGGGTAAACGGTGGGTATTGTGATCACATGCTCACAAGAAAAAAACAGTGCATACATTTACTCCAGTCACTTTGCAATAGATCATATTAATACCACTTAGGTGTGATCATTAATGGGGGCTATATGGTTTCAGGTGAATTGTTGGCGAGATAGACTTGGGAGATTAGGTAATTTTAGGTGGCAGGGAAGGGTTTTTAAAGCAGGAGAGTTTGGGATCTATGAAATGAGATGTCAGCTTTTTCTGGAGTTACAAAACAAGAGAATAAGGTAAACAAGCATGAGACTGAGAGGAGGCTATACTCAGAAATAGAAAGCATGCACAGGATGGAAGGTAAGCAGAGAGTCAAGATGAAGAAAGAAATAGAGAATTAAATCCTAAAGGAATCAAGTGGAATTAAGTCAAGTTTTAGGCATATTGTGGAAGGCGGCTTTCTGAGATAGTAGGTAATCTATGTATGGAATCTGTAGAAATCAATCTGAGAATGTAAGCTGTAAGAATAAAGCATTATACATGGTTCTCCATATCTGTTGTAGACAGCTTAAAACTTGAAAGTTCGAGGATACACATCAGTTAAACATAAAGGGGCCCATTAGGATGTCGGGCGGATTGCCCCCACCAGGCTGGCGGTAGCCACCGCCAGCCTGGCGTGGGCAATCTGCCGGACTTCCGCGAGTGAATTCCCCCCGCCCCCGCCATATTAGTATGGCGGGGGTGACCGCAGCGAACTGAAAGACCGTCCGCCGCTTTTCCGCCCCAGTCGCCTTGCGGCTGGGGTGGAACAGGATTAATATGGTGGCGGTGTCTAATAGACACCGCCAGCCATATTAAGATGGGCCAATTCAGATGCCTTTCCGTGGCAGTAATGCCGCCACGGAAAGGCATGCGGTCTTCACTCTGGGGGCCCCCAGAGTGAAGGAGGGGTGGGAGGTGCACACGGGGGGTACCAGTGGTACCCCCCAACATTTGCATACGCGAAGCAGCAGGCACCGCTCGGTGCCTGGCGCTTCGTGTATGCAAATGCATGCATGCATTTCTGACATTGTGGCGGGCGGTGCAGTGAGCACCACCCGCCACAATGTTAGAAATGAGGGATGCGCCCGCCACTGTGACGGGCGCATCCTAATGCTAACCTCGGGACCCCCGCCCTTAAGGCGGGCGGTCCCGTTTTCCGCCAGGGTGGCGGGCGGGCAAAGTCCACCCACCTTCCTAATGGGCGCCTAAGAGTCTAACCTGCTGTGTGCCACTAGGACAGCTCTTTTAAACATAGTGTGGAGTATGCTAACTTTGGTGTAGGATATTTTCGCTGCGCAATGACTAAGTATAGTTTATAAACCTTCAATGAAATGGGGACATATCTTCACAATCATTACTTCCTGGATATAAGGCCCTACTCCGGATATTCAATTCTCAAAGGCACTCCAAGTCACACAGCTTCTGAGCAGCGTCTTCCTTTTTATTATCTTCTTTCTTACATTTCTTGTCTTTCATGAATTGTTCATCCTTATCTTGCTCTTTCTCTCTTCAAGAACATTGAGCTCCCTCCTTTCTTCAGTGGGCTTGGGCTGGCCCATCCCTGGTACAGTGTGACAGCTGATCGATTGATGCAGACCATTCATCCCCATCTCTTTCCTCCTCAGGAACTGAGTGAAGAACTGTTGATTGGTTCCTTTATAAGGGGAGGCCTTTGTTCCTGCTGTAGAAGAGAAATATATTTAACTTGGCAGAGCAGGGTGACAAAAGGCCTGGACTCCGATCCGTAGCAGAGCTAGAGAAATATTACAATCCTGAATGAGCCATAAGTTGTTCAGATATTGTCTTGAAACTCGCATATTTGGGTTTAGTCTATAGGTTTCACCCCATTTTGATAAGTCACTGGACTCTGTAGGCCAAAGGGAAGCAAAACTATGCTCTATGACAGACTTGCCCATCTGTATATATTTGGGAAACTCTGAACTGTTAGAGTTGCTGGGCAGCGAGATCTATGTTTGGACATTTCTTTGGCCTTATTTGACTTACCTGAGCTTCATGACTTCGATGAAGAAAGATCAGCCTCAGGAGTAAGAACACATACGTGCCCTCAAACAGGTCTTGGACTTCCGCAATAGCAAGTTTGGCTTTGAAACAGTGTATGTTTTTTTGGTTCATCTTGCACAGAGCACCATAGTGCAAGGGTGCCTGTGTTGGAGCAAGGCAGTCAGTTGAACGCCACCGCAGGGAAAGAAGACAGGAAAGGGCCATATCTGATTGATAAGGTACATTCCTGCCCTTTTCCTTTGCAGTAGGGCACCGCAGCAGGAAGGCTTGTGGCGCTGCCCTACGGCACAATATTGTAAATGAGGCGCAAAATTATTCCAGGTCTTTACATTGCAGCTTGCAAAATCAGGGTCAAGCAAAGGAGCAAATCATCGGATAGATGCCACAGTGCTGATTCCGTGAAGTCAAGAATTAGGAGGAAAAAAACTCTTATGTTGGCTGGGTGCAAGAACTATCACCCTGACCCTCCTAGCTTAATAATTCGAAAATCGATCTCAAGTAGCCTTTACATTAGCAAACTATTCCACCACATCAGAGCGATCTATCTACACCCTTGCCCTCTTTAATTTATTACCAGATAAGACCAAGGAAATTAATTTAATGAAAGGTAAACAAAATCCCAAAGAAACATTTCTGTGATAATGACTCCACAGACTACACACTCTTCTGTACAAATATATGCATTATAAAATGTTTACCTGACTTGTCAAACACAATCCACTTTGAACCCCACAAATGATTAGACATGACTCAGATGGGATTAAAACCAGTAGCAGGAACCAACACAGCCCTGATCTCAAGACCACTAGCAGCCAGTGGACTTCAAAAAAAGTGAAACTACTCTATCCCTCTTACTAGAGTGACTGACTTTTTTTTATTTTAGATAAAGCAAACTGCATACATCTGCCACACAGAAAGCAGTTCAGTAGTCCTGCGGGCGCCTTGGCACAACCTTGTCTTTCCTTTCCCTATTCAAAGTCTATATTATACACACAACCTTCCCAATACACCTTATCAGCATGATCGGTTTCAATCATACTGCTCATGCTGATCAGAGTAGCCAACCCACCACACTCTGGCAGCTACTTACTACTAAAGTGCCATCATGAAGTCAATATTTAGACAACCTGAAACTGCTTATTTCTCTGTGCATGTGGTAGTGCAGTTCTCATGTTTCAATCTAGCACACTCGGTTGATCCTTGTTCACCTCCTGCAGTGGGTGCACCAGAATATATGATAAAGGCTATATTAGAGTCTCTGGGCTTAAAGAGCTAGTTACAATTTCTCATTACTTGGAAGAGATATTAGGTAATAGAAGGAACATGGGAACCCACTATATTTGTCCATGCTCTCGGATTAGGGTTAGCTTTCCAAAGTAGATTTCCAGACAAGCTTTCACCCATTTCCTTTCCAGCCCGTGTGTCTGTCAAACCTTTGCCCAAAGAAATCTTATTTTCATTTCACTCATCATGTGGGGTGGCTGTAGTATTCAGTCAGATGGTCAGTCGGCTCCAAGGAAATCCAACCAGCTCTGGCCTTTTCCTGAGAACCAGGGAAAACCAGGTCGGTGTGTCTTTCATGGAGCTCAGAATACTTTCTTACCCAGAAAAATTTGCAAATATCAAAACTATGGAAAACAAAAACCCTATTATCACATTTTATCGATGGGGTTGGTGACAATGTTTGAATCCACATGCAGGGAACCATATCAACCCTGGGAATTTCTGAAAACTACATACACACAGAAGAGCAAGGTGATGTGACTTTCTTGGATCCAAGCACATTTTCACAAATGCAAATGCACTACAGATATCAAGCATGGGTCACAAAATAAACATTTCCCCATATTTATTTGACAGAAATCTTGGGCACTTCTAGCCCATGGTGAAAATCTTACCATCGTCCCCACACCTCTTACAACAACAGTAACCCACGTGTGGGTGGGCCTAATGCATATGCTATGGACCACAACTGTAACAATGTTCTGACCACATTCACACAGCATTGACTTCAAATGGTCCACTTGTTAACTGATTCCTGCCCTGTACAATATGCCCACCCACAAAAGTGGGTGTTTGTTGGATAGATGTGGGAATTCTGGATGGTAGAAACTGGTAGATCACTGCAGATTCCAGAACCTTCCATCTCAGTAATGTGAGGAAATGTGTTATTTTAGCAAAGTTTGATGTTTGCAGGGCAATCTGGGTACGAAAAAGTAATGGGGGGTCACATAAGTCACACCACCCTGAAATCCATTGTATGTCTAGTGTCAAGAAATATCTGTGATTGGTAGGGTTTCTGGGGACTGGCAAACCCTGTACCCAAATACTGCATCTTAGCACATGCCCAGAAAGATTGAAATTTCAAAGGGAAATCTTGATGTCTCCATGTTGCTTTGCTTTCACCGGTGACAATCTCAGACACACATGTGAAGTGCTATTTCTATCAGAAGTGTGGGAAGGCAGGGTGCTGGCACTTTGGTCAATCACTGCAGATACTGGAACATTGTCTCTCAGAAATGTGAAGAAATGTTATTATTTTAGCTAAAGTTTGGTGGTTACAGGGTATTTTATGTAAGAAAACTTAGTGGGATCCATGTAAGTCACACCACAATGGGCTCCTACAAGTGTTTAGTTGTAAGAACCCTAGGTGGTTCCACACCTGGAGCCCAAATACCACAACTACCACATCCCCATCCCCAAAAAGAATAAAATAACAAGGAAAAATCTTGATCGCTCCATGTTGCATTTTCCGACCTTTCCTGTCAAGTGTGATAGGCCCACCCACACAATTTGGGTACTGTTTGTATTAGCAGAAGTGTGGAAATACTGTATTGTAGAATTTTTGACAATGCGCTAAGATTCTGGTACTTTGCCTCTAAGGAATGCGAAGGGAGATGTGTTACTTTAGCAAAAGTGTGTTGTTTGCGGGGTATTTGAGCGAGAAAAAGTAGTCTGATCCATGTAAGCCGCACCATCCTGGATTTCCCAGGGTGCCTGGTTTTCAGACAAGTCTGGGGCTGGGAGGTTTCCTGGGTGTTGGTCAAATACCACAGCTTCCCACATCACCATAAAGACTGATATTCCCCCCAAAACCTCGATATCTCCAGATTGCATTTTTAGGGCCACTCATATTGTGGGTGAGAGGCACCGTCACACAATCTGAGTATCATTTTTATCAGGATAAGCATGGGATTATAGAATAGTGGTGCGTTTGTTATTATCTATTGAATTTCTATTGAATTTCTCTCAATTTATTGCTTTCAAATGTAAGGTGATTTGAAAGAAAGAAATCAAATTGCAAATGCTCTACAAATGATATGACAGTTTGAGTAATCTCAAATTCAGAGTCGAATAAATGACCATTTCCTGAAATCATATACTTGGGCACATACAAAAAGCATAGCTTTCATTAACACACGTTTAATTTATTGGATTTTACCTCATGAATTGATGCATTGTACACAATGAAAAATGAATAGAAGATGCAGCTCAGTTGATTGCTTTGTATATAGTGTGTTTATGAACAACCAACAAACACTACATATCCCTGTGACCAGATGAGTCGGAAAGCCATAACAGTATTTTAGTTTTAAAGATCGAGGCAAACAAATTCCAAATAAACCCTTGTCACTCTTGTCTATTTTTCTTATTGACTTTAATCTGAATTTGGTTTCTAAAAGCAGTCTACACAAACTCCTCCTTGTTGAATTCAGAATTTTGACTATTTTTCAGAAAATATAGATTCTTGGATAACCCATCGGTTTCACACCTCTTTCCCCCACAAACTGCAAGTAGGCAGGAAAAGAAAAAATTGGAAATATTAACTCATTGCCAAACCTTTGGTGAAATTGTGTTTTTTACAATTCTGGTTGTTCCCAAAAGTTGGCAACAGAGTGATCTAAACACCACAAAACTTTTGTTGATTCCAGTTTTAGAAACAGAACACGCATTTTGTTTCAGAACACTTTTTCCATTTAAAAAAAAGAATTGCTACATTTAAGGCTATGTTCCTGTTTCCCACAAAGACAAATAAGCAAACCCTAGGTGCCTAAAGAATACCAAACGTGTGGGAAAAAGGCACAAATTTGGCCTGGATATCTTTTGTGGAAAAAAGTTATGAAGGCTTATGGCACGAAACTCCAAATATCACAACGAAGGCTCAGAACGTTGGTGGTGGGGGAACCTCAGGACTTAAGTCGTTAAACTTAGACCGTGAGGCATCCTTTAAAACTACTGCAGGTGATTTATTGTGTATATGTATAATTATGATCTTGGTGTTTCTTCAAAGGCCATTTCATCCAGCATCCTAGGCAATCCTAGCATAAGCAGAATCTTTCAAGTCAGACGGAACATAATCAGACATTTGATATTGATATTGTCTATCAAAAGTGTTAAACCCATCCTGTCCACTAGCATCAAACCTAGCACGATCGTCCATGCTTCCTCTAGGCCCTGAATAGCCTAAGCGATTTCTCATTTGTCCCCGTCCACGTGGATACTGCTGAGCGCGCAATGCTGGACAATCAGAAGCCCAATTCCCAAATTTCCTGCAGTACGCACACTGGTCAACAGAAAAATTGGAATGAGTATAAGAAGGAAACGATGAACCATAAGATCCACGTCCACCTCTATCATTACCTCTAGAAGGCCGACCATAAACCTGAGCCATTATAACCTTCGTTTAAAATCCTTAGTCTTCTTATCCTCATTACCCTTTGCTTCTAACTCCTGCCGTTCATAATCCTGAGCCATAGTTAAAAGAGAAACCGGAGAAGAGGTAGTCCATGAGCTCTCACTGGCCTTTAGGCAACTAGCTATTCCTGGCAACAGGTTTGCGACATATTTATCGACGAAAAGATGCCTGCCTGGGTCATCTGTCACTGACTGGCCACTAAAGTCGTGGAATGCCTCCTCATAACGCGTAAAGAAGTCAGAAACCGATTCATCTGCCTTTTGCTTACAAGACGCTAATACAGTCCAATCTATCTTTTTAGGGGGAATAATCATTTTTAACTTACTAATATGGCTGCAGGAAGATCTAAAATTAACTGACATGGTTTCTGTGCGGGTTCCCTCTCTACATCCAGTCATTCTAAATCTTTCCATAATGCCCCAAAAGTCGCATGATCATCAACCTTACGTACAGTTCTCCACAAATCAGGGGGTAATATCAATCCGAAAAACAGGTGAATATCTGGCAGAGTCATAGTACAAGAACTAATGGCACCCTCAACTTCCTCATAAAAAGCTGCAGCATTTTTCTGTGGATCGGGCAATGCAGTTTTGAGACCCATAACATCCACTCTATTCCAAGGAGTGTAAACCCAATTATAAATAAAATAACACTTTGCATCAGAGGAAGCCTTATCATCACTCTAACCCGCACCTTTAGGAGGAACATACAAAGGTGCGGCTTCTCGCATAGGTTTCGCATGAACTATCATAGTCTTATCTGTTCTGAAGATAGAAGCTTGAAGATAGAGGTGTTTGTGCAGCTGCGTCTGCTGCCTTTTTCTCCCCTCGCAAACGGACTGTCTCAACACGTAATTTAACTAAACGCCTGATTTAGTCAGCCACTTGAGAAAAGACAAAAAGACCATCACGCATTTGCTTACAATCATTTGCTATATCAACAGGCTCCAATTCTTCAAAATATTTCCTAAACCGTTCAACAACTTCCGTTGCAAACACCTCTGTAAAATATATTTGCTCCCTTTCCTGCCAATCCGTTATGCTATCTAAAAGTTCAGAAGCAGAAGCAGTATTACGGGCGGCTTTGCGAGCAGCAGATCTAAGCTTAGACACACGATCAGCGGACAACATAGAACGAGTTTCTCGTGTTTTGTCCTGGTCTGTAGGAGAGTCCTCATCTGAATCATGAGGAGCAGAAGGAAGAGTATACGGAGTTGGAGAATGATCTAATAACAAGAAATCATCTTGAGGTTTATTAAGGATAGGATAGAGTGGTCGCCGAACAGCGTATTGGCCAGTTACCTGTACATGGCGCTCCCTATCTTCCCTCCCTTTTAGTTAGTTTATTTCTTTATTTTTCATTTCTAATGCTTTCGCATAGATGTTCTTTCGCTGTTCTTTTTCAATCAAGGCTTGTTCACGCTTCATTCGTTCACGCACTTCTTTCTCCCACATTCATACACAGTCAAACATGTCTTGCCTAGCCTTTCACTTAAACATTCGTTGCTCCACATATTGAATCTTTTGCAAATCAAATGACCCATGCATATTCCAACGCAACTCAGGATCCTTACGAGTATATTTATTCAGTAATGTGCTGTACATTATAGAAGAAATACCATATTTAATATACATGTCCCTATTAGGCGTCCCCTCCGGTAGGGGGGGCGGTTGTGCTTCATCAAGTCTCAAATTGGTACCAATACAAAAGCAACACATCCTACAAAGTGTGCTAGAAACAGGCATGCCAAAAATTATGCAGAATATGCAGTATTATAATCAAAGTAGCACTTAAGGTACTGTAGTACGTTGTGCAGTTCAAATCAATTCAAAAACAGAGAACATTCTCCTCATTACCTGCCTATATAAATTGCAATTTATATATTAATCCCATACAAATCCAAGTTTGCCAACACAATTCCAAAATTCCAAAGCCACAGTAAGCATTACTAAACTACCTTACCAATCCCAGGCATCAAAACCAACAGCAAGTGTTGCATAACAACTCTTACCAATCACTTGGTGTCCAGGTTCCAACTGCCAAGTTCTCAAAAGCGACCAAATAGTCACTGCACGGCGAATCAACAAAAGAGATCTCGGTCGAGGACCGGCACCACCTGGAGGGTCAGATCAGAAAGAGAGGAAAAACACCATGGTTGCCAAGACGCGGGTCTCCTCGGGCAGTGATCATCCAAAGCGAGATTCTAATCCTCTGTTTCAACCACTCCTTCGGGCATCCGAGTCGCCGATGAGGCCCACGTGTCAGGCGCCAATTTGTGGTGGTGAGCCTCAGCAAGGCCTACCAGTGCAAGGGGTTCGCCCTTCTCTGCACAAGTCCTCAGACCAATAGGAAGAAGTTGGCACAGAAACTGGAATAGAAAATACAAAGTTTATTAAACCTCATGAGGTGGAACTACATTCACACAACACCCTTCGGCAATGTATGAAATAGCACACTGAATGGAAGGAGCTTGGTCCTTTTATACCCACACAGGGGCTCAAAAGAAGGCGGTACAAGTACAAGAGAAGGTTTCAGGTACATATAAGGTCATACAGAAAATGCACAGTCAACAAGTGGGAGGAGTTAACAGTTGCTAATTCTGGTGAACACATCAAGACATTTACAGACTAGGGACAGCTGCAAGGACAGCTGACTGCTCAACTAAACATGTGCGAAGCAGAAGAGGCTAAATATAACCTGTCTCTAGGCAGATTTCAAGAGCAGACAACAGCAAGGTAGGACAGAGTACATGGCACGCACGTGGTAGCACATGGCAAACAAGATGGCTGCCAGAAATACAAAATGGATTCCACAAAACGGACAAGATAACTTCTAAATACAGGATGGCTTCTGCTAATGCTAACCCAATCACTTCAAAATTACAACATGGAGACATAAGTGTGAAGGTGGGGCTGAGGTGCAGATATCTTGGGGAGAAGGCATGAGAAAGGGTGAATTGTTGGTAGGAGTAAAGTCTGTGTTAGGATGGGGAGAGCTCGAAAGATGGGTGCTGGGGCATGCTAACGGAGTGTCATTGGGTGTTACAGGAGGAGCAGCATTCGGGGGAGACTGAGGTTGAAGGGGAGGTAGAGAGGTAGATATGGAGAGGGTTGTTTAATTATGTAAATCTGGAGTGGTTACTCGGTGTGGGAAGAGCCGGTGATCTAGTGTGGTAGGCAGTGGTTACCGAATTCATGGTAGATGAGGTTGAGTTGGAGATCTCTAAGATGGTAGGAAGAAATGGAGCAGCAGAGGAGTCTGAGATCGACACCGATTTCTTAATGAGTGGAAAGAATTCTTCAAATAATTTAAGGTGGCTAACCGATACCTGGATGAGGATGATGCCATTGTTGTAGATGGTGATGATGACTGCTGCTTTGCATGTCGAAGAAGGGGCTACCGATAGGTTGAGACCATGTGGAGTTTTTCTGGTTGTAGAAATCAAGAGCATTTAGTGCAGGGCTTGCCTCCATTTTGCGTGCCTATTTGAATATAAAATTAGGTCACTTTTTCAAGTTCCTTTGTTGGCGCAAAAATGGGGGTCTGAAACACGTGTTTCTGGATGAGATTTGAGAAATCGATGTTTTAGGGTCTTCGAAACATTTTTTTATAGATTCGGGAGGGTAAATGCTTTTATGAGCAAATCAGCCCGATCGATCTAAGGTGATTTTGGTAGCACTTTTTGGATTCAGGTCAGAGAAAAGGAAGTAATTGAAGGGTTCTATGTAGGGGGATGATACAAAATGGTATGGGGTTCGCAGGCTGGGCTTCTTTCTTGGGAGATGGAGCAAATTTATGATCTCTTACTTAACGAGTTGATAGTGAGGAGCGATTCTTCACTCACCATTTATGATCACACTATTCAAATCGTTGTGTCCAGGGTAGTGCTTTGGGCCTCGCAGATGGTAAGAAAGGGCTATGCATATACCAATATAGTACAATATAGCATTTGCTTTGGCGTTGCCTGTGTGCATGTGAAGTGATATGAGGATATATCTGTAGTCAAGTGTGCTGCGGACGAAGCAGTGTTAATTACGTTATTATTTGTGTCAATTTGTGTTATAATTGTATAATTATTTTGGCAGTAGTCTGTTGCTATTAATATTTTTATTATTACTATCATTATTATTAGCAGTAGTAGTAGTAGTCTTACTTCATGATTGATGCAGTTTGTATGAAGAGATGTCTAAGCTGTCATGTTACAGCTTCCATGCTACATGTGCAGCTGGCATTAGCTTCTAAGCACCAGGATTTATTTTTTTTAAAAGTCTTATTTCAATGAAATGACTCTTTGCAAAATTATATGAAGTGCCTATTGGAAATGTTATTGTTTGAAATTGACATTTTCTGTTCAAATATGCTACACAGAACGTAATGACCAAACAAAAATAGCACTTTCACACAAAGTTTTATTTGTGAAGAAAATATAATAACATAAATGTATCGAACCCATCATATTTTTCTGATGGTATAAATTATAAAGCTGTTGGACACATTATTCAAGTTTCAACTAGCTCGTGGCACTAATTTATCATTTGTACTAGCAAGCTTTTTTTTTATTCGTGCCATAGCAATAACGACTTCTAAATGAAATTGAACGATATATTTTTAATTGAGTTCTAACGTCAAGACCATGCCTTGGTGGCACAAATTACCACTCATTTTTCAAAGCTGCAATTCCTCATATACCACGAACCACAACGAAACACAATAAAGCAGGGGCCTGCTTGTCACTGTCTCTGTCCGTCCCTACCTTGTTAAATAGCCTGCTTAGATCACTATAATACATGTAATGCGGCTCATTAAAATTGTAAGTACGCGTTATATCTGTAGAGCAATTACTCCTATGTTTTAAACGGCTCGACGAGAGAGGTGGCTTGGAATTGAGCGATCAGAACGCCTATGTTGCGATGTATTCAAACTTTTTAGACATTACTCGGGCAGCAATTCGTCTACTTAATTTTCAACCGGGACCTTCATTAAACGGAATAAGGGAGCACGCAGACCCGGGAGAAGAAGCATGTGGAAGGCAGCGGTATTCCCATCTGGGTTGCGTGTCACTCACGTGGCCTCTCTCGCGGCGTCTGCGCCAGATGGCGGACGCAGGAGACCTGCGCAGGATTACATCTCTATTGAGGGGGCGCCGCACTGTACTTGCGGGCCAGACTGTCGGTGAATGCAGCTCCGTCACGGTCTTTAAATCACATTAGGCCTTTCTTTTATTCATGTACCCCTTGTGATTTTGTCTGGCGACCTTGCAAGGTTTAACCTCGGTGTCGTGATGTGCCACAACACGAATATCCTATTATTTTAGTAGGCACCTTTCCCTGCTAAATTTCGTACACGTACTATGTGGAATTTTGACGGGAACATGCTACTGAGCTCAATCTGACTTCAGCTTTTTGAAACTGTATTTTTTTAAATTCCTATTTCACTGCAATATATATAGCGTGAGTATGCATATGGTAAACCTGTATTATGGTCAATACTGTTTGAGGGAGTTTCGTGATAAGGGCAAATACCAAATGGTTTGTATGTGTCACTAGAACCTGGAGGTGACAATATAGGACCATATCACACTCTGCCCTCTATGTGGTTTTTATATTACATGTTTAGTTTGCGGTCTTCAACTTGGAAATTCAGTTTTCTTTAATGTACAACTAACAACGGGCAAGAAGTGTAATTAGAATATTTAGGTCTCATGATTACAATGTTGATAACAAATGTACAAGGGTGAGGGCTAGAGTCTGTATGTGATTCTGTGGCTGTAGCATTTACACACAATTATGGAATTACTGTGTTTGCCACATAGTTTGCTACATCATTTGCAACTTTTGCAGATTTCACAGGAATATAGTTTATAGCTAAAATTAATGGAATTTGGACCAGGTGGTGCATCATTTGAATATTTGAGCACATAGTTAAGAAAACCTTGCCTCATGATTCGGTACCTTATTCCCCATAATCCTACTAATCCAGACAATGTTAAAGCACTGCAGAGTCGTTTGGGGGCTGCCATTTCATGATGTAATCTGTATTCCGCTGAGAACGGTGCTCATTGTGAAAGATGGATTTTTATACCACTCCATTTTTACAAGAAAAGCAGCTAAACATATTCAATGCATTTTCTGTACATTTATTTGGTTTAAAAATCTCACTTTAGGTAAAAATGTGTGTTAGACTACAAAGATTGATGGCATGGTGCTGCCAGTGAATAATGGTCTGTCTTTCCCAGCTCCTCCCTGGGCCTCATTTCCACTGTCCTCCGTTTTGCTTGTGTGCCACCAAGAAAAATAAAACACTGGCCATGGCAGAAATTTCACGAGATGTAATGTGCAGCTTTCTCCTGCCCTAAAAATAAAACATCACTTTATAGAATTCATGGAGAATGATAGAGGGCACGCTTCGTTCTGTTGGGAAGAAAAATTGATAAAAGCCATAGGCTATTGATACATTTCATCCCTGATGAACGCTGTTTTTTCTGCCCTCGATCAATCTTTAACCTCACTTTATGTGTACTGTATATTATAGGGGACTTTACACTAAAATATTTCTTCCTACCAAGGGAAAGCCAGGCCGCCGTCAGAATTAGCCTAGGAGATTTTTCTTAATGTAGAGTGTCAGCAGCATGATTCCCAAAATGTTTTCGAAAGGTCTGTGTTTAGACTCCTACAGCAGGCAGTCTAAATGCAGACACCGAACTGTGATGATAGGAAACAAAAAGCCAGTAAGCTGAACCTGGAAGACTGGGGAGATTGCTAAGCACAGAGACAACAGAAAGTTTTCTGGTAGGTACCTGAAGGACAGATATGCGGATCCTTTCTTCAGGTATCTACCCCTATTCATGGATGACTGACCTTGACTGCTGCTGCTAGAGGGCTGGGGAGCTAGACCCCCCAAGAATAGATCAAAGAGGCAGAAGATGATTTCTACTGGCAGTAGGGACTAGGGCTTGCTATGTTATTGGTTGTTGGGAGTAGGGTGGGACTAGGGCTAGGGTTAGACCTTTAATTGGAAGTAATATTAGGGCTTCTGGTGTGATTGGTTGCTGGACTAGGGGTGGGACTTAGAGTAGGGTTAGTCTTTCTATTGGAAGTAGGGACTAGGGCTACCTGTGCCATTGGTTGCATGGACTTGTTTTGGGAATACTGGTAGGGCTACAGGCTTTATTGGATGTAGAGATGAGGGTTTTTTAACTGATTGGGTGTGTGGACTAGGGCTAAGATTGGCTGTAAGGTCCTGGTCTCCTATGGTTCCTAGATTTTAGGGCTAGTATTGGGATTGGATAGTGTTAGGGCTAGGGTTCCCATTGGCTGAAGGGGTCACCTGATTGCTAGGGCTATAAAAAAGGCCAGGCTTAGGGCATCTCAGCCCAGTCGCGAGGCTAAGGGCAGAGAGGACAAGGGCAGTTACCTGTTTGAGCCTGTTAAGGGCAGAGAGGACAAGGGCAGTTTCCTGTTTGAGCCTGTTTGAGACTGGTTGGGACTAGGACCAGAAATGCTGCCCTTTTTCTCATTTAGCAATGCCCAGCCCACACCATCCACATCCACAAACAGAGCAACACACTCACACCAAATGTACACCACGCACAACACTATGCACAGATTAATATACCAGCCTGCACTACAAACCCAACCAAACCCCATCTACACACCCTACTATCCCAACTACCACACATATCCACCATCACCTACAAACAGTACGCAACTCTATCCTATACCACTAACCAATACACTCATCACTAACACAACACCAATCAACACCATACATAACTACATCCCATTCAGACACACTCTCCCTGCTGTAATTACACCTAACAGACCTTCCATCAGTTGTCCAACAAACACTCTCCTCTCCCTTCTACCATAATACCACTAACGCACAACGCACACACTGCACACCACCACACTTTGTTACCCTTGCAAAACATATACTTACAATGTAATTATGGATCTACATATTTATCACTTACGTCCAATTTAGCATTTCCAATGCACTACCCTATTTCTCAGCCTATACTTTGCTCAATATATCTTCTAGCCCAACCTTCTGACTCATCTCAAACTTCTTCTACTACTCCTTCCAATGCACTACCCTATCTCTCATCCTATACATCTATCAATAAATCCTCTACATCCACTCTCTCATTTATCCCAAACCCCATACCACTGCTATGACTGCCAAAATAACCCTTTCTAGACTCTCTCCTACTCTACCCCTCCTTGTATCATCTGACACCTCTTTTACTATACCGATTCCCTAAAACAAACCTTTCTAAACTCTTTCCTCTGAGTTCTCCCCTCCAAAACTCCTTTTTACTCATCCAAAAGCCGCCTTCTATTGCTAGGAGATAAAAAAAATATTTCACTCTTTTATCCCTCCACTATCCTTTTCAATCGAAATTAACAGATTAACATGTTCGCTTCTCAAAATCCATATTAAACTATACTAATAAACTAACCAAATAACTAAATATCATATTCACTACTCAAATTACTTCATATTTTTTTACTATACTAATTTTCAACAGTAATCCTTTATGGGTTCCGGAGTGGCGTGCTACTGACCAGAAAAGCGATTCAACACCCATCAGGGGTAACAAGTGCAATATGAATGCAAATCTTTCTTCCCCTTTTATCCCTCCGCTATCCTTCTCACTCCAAGTAACTGACTAATACCCACCACTGAAATTACTTCATATTTCACCATATTAATTCACCACTAATCCTTTGTAGGCTTCCTGAATAGCGTGCGTCAACAAGCGCTATATAAATACAATATAAATACAAACCTTTGTCCTCCTCTATCCTTCTACTATCATTCCAAATCCAAATAACTGACTAACCTATCCACCACTTAAAATGTACTTTCATGTTTCACTATACTAATTCCACACTAATCCTCTATGGGTCCCGGAGTAGCATGTTACTCGCCAAAAAAAGCGCTTCGACGCCTCGCCTGGGGTTTTAAGCGCTATATAAAAGCAATTACAATACAATACAATACAGGTATTCTCTTTCACTGCGGGACATACTGTGTTTTTTAAAACTTTGATACAGGTTCTCGTCCGAGGGCAACCTACTTGAGTTTGTTGATCAGGGCCCAGCAAAAACATCTGACATGTTTGACTGCTGGACAGGATCTGGACTAGCCAGGCAAATACCTAGCCAAGACAGTGGTCGCGACTTTCTTCAATAAAGATTCATTTGCCCCTCAAAATAATGGGGTTCCTCGAGGAAATGTAAGGCAATGAAGCCCATACTCCATCAAATTATTCAAGGGCATACAATGAATATAGCCAATAGAACTCTGATCTTTTCTTTATTGCCATGTTCAAGAATATAAAAGCTGTTCTACACATTACATTTGTGTTTCTGCATGGGCAGCTTTCAGAGCAAAAACAAATTAATGTCAGAATATGCGAGACATCTCAGTAGAGCTGGAAATTCACAAAGAAACTTATTGGTTAGAGGACCAATGTCATGAAGCAATAAAGGTAGTTTACAGGTATTTAAATTATGTAATGAAAATCCAGTGCCTTATGGAGCTTTCTAGACAATCTGACTTCTACATCTTATGTTATACTATCAGTGTATGTATAGTGAATATCTCTCTGCAGTATGGAGGGACATTTTGCATGGCTCTAGGGTTTCTGATTGACCTCAGTCACAATGGCAAGGTATTATCATGCCTGGTCTTTCTGATGATGGATTTGTTAAGTGCAATCTTTATCTATGGTACCGATTGGAATAATTTGAAAAACAATATGTGTCCCTAGCTGTTTTTCGTTGGATGTTTAGGGGTTGTGTTTGTTTCGGGAAGAGTAAGATTTATGACTTTGTTGTTGACCTTGTTCACTGAGACTTAATAGTTGAGTTAGTATAGTAGGATTGTGTTGTTAGGCAGTATCCCATTGCCTGCTGTAGAACTATAGTGCCATGTTGAGAAAAAGGCGCAAAGTGGTCAACATGTTATGTTAGCTCTGTGAGGAATAATTATAAAAGAAGTGATAAATGCTGTTGAGGCATCACTTTTCTAAATGTTTGGTTTTGATGTCTTGTTGGGAACGTGCGAGGGTGCTTGTATAATGTGTGCTGATGGCATTGCATTATGGGTGTTTGCATGTGCTTGGGGTGTGTTGTATTATTGGTGAGCACTGCTTTGTTAGTAGTATGGTTTTTCTGCAGTCTTGTGTTTGTTAGGGTGTGGGATGGTCCGACAAATATGTTTTTGGCTTTTTAAGATGTTATGTAAATCCTGGGATGTGCGGTTAGGAGGCACTACTCAGCTACATATACAGCTTGGTGCAATGATGTGTGCACAGGGGAGCTGATTGGTTTTCTAGAGAGCTCTTTTGTTGTGCGTATAGGTATGTGCAAACAGTGTGTTGAGCTGTTGGGGAGAATCATGTTGTGCAGTAATTTGTGTCGCCTATATCACTTTGTTTTGTGTCCAAGAGTGTGTGGGAACTTCTGTCTCAAATATTACGTTTAGGTACGCCAATGCCAGGACACTGCAATCTTGCCATTCAACGTTCTTGGGAGACCGCAACGTTTACCTCTGCCTTCCTGTTGTTCCCGCTGCTTGCCAACCTCCAGGCAGGGCTGAGGGACTACAAGTCCCGGCATTCCCCTTGTGGCGCCGGTCATTGACGCCATCAGCAAGCACCAGGAGGCGTTTTGATAAGCAAAGCGGGGGTTCTGCTTTGCGGGCTCCGCCAACGCTAATGCCAGGACACTGCAATCTTGCCATTCAACTGTCTTGGGAGACTGCAACATTTACCTCTGCCTTCTTGTTGTTCCCGCTGCTTGCCAACCTCCAGCGCGGGCCGAGGGACTGCAAGTCCCGGCATCCCCCTTGTGGTGCCGGTCATTGACGCCATCAGCAAGTGCCAGGGGGCACTTGATAAGCGGAGTGGGGGTTCTGCTTTGCGGGTTCAGCCAAGGCTAATGCCAGGGCACTGCAATCTTGCCATTCAGCGGTCTTGGGAGACCGCAACGTTTACCTCTGCCTTCCTGCTGTTCCCGCTGCTTGCCAACCTCCAGCGTGGGCCGAGGGACTACAAGTCCTGGCATCCCCCTTGTGGCGCCGGTCATTGACGCCATCAGCAAGCGCCAGGGGGGCACTTGATAAGCGGAGTGGGGGTTCTGCTTTGTGGGTTCCTCCAACGCTAATGCCAGGACACTGCAATCTTGCCATTCAACGGTAATGGGAGACCGCAACTTTTACCTCTGCCTTCCTGTTGTTCCCGCTGCTCCCCAACCTCCAGCGCGGGCCGAGGGACTACAAGTCCCGGCATCCCCCTTGTGGTGCCCGTCATTGACGCCATCAGCAAGCGCCAGTAGGCGCTTGATAAGCGGAGTGAGGGTTCTGCTTTGTGGGCTCCGCCAACGCTAATGCCAGGACACTGCAATCTTGCCATTCAACGGTCTTGGGAGACCGCAACATTTACCTCTGCCTTCCTGTTGTTCCCGCTGCTTGCCAACCTCCAGCGCGGGCCGAGGGACTACAAGTCCCAGCATCCCCCTTGTAGCGCCGGTCATTGACGCCATCAGCAAGCGCCAGGAGGCGCTTGATAAGCAGAGTAGGGTTCCCGCTCTGCGGGACGCACGCGCAGCGCGCCGGGCAAAGCCCGGGCCAAGGGCGGGCCTGTCTGAGAACGTCAGGGGCCGGAAGAGGCAGGGCAGGGGCACCCCCCTTGGCAGCTGGCAACTAAGTTGTTGAAGTGCAAGTGGGTAAGACTCTTTTGATACACCTTTAACGACTAGTTGATCCGCACCACGATGTTGAATCTATGTTGATATTCGTTATGTTATTAAACAGGGACCTACGAGACCTAAGGATTTAAGGATCACCGGCCTGTGGATTGTATTGAATAGTCACTTGCTATTTGTACAAACAGATATTGGGGGTATATATTAAGGTGGGAGACACTGCAGGCTTGCGATAATCAGGCCCTAGTTTAAGTATTACTGGATCTCTTAGTAGCAGGCACCAACAGGTAATAGCTTATTGATAAGAAAATAAGTGCAGCTAGGGTCGACGATACTACATTACGTGGCAGTTCAGCTAGGTTCTTTATCTTTGAGTGGCGCTGCCCACGTTAATTTTTCAAGTTCTTTGGAACTATAGATAGTTAATAGATTGGGAGAATGGACAAATGCAAAGGCACAGCAGGCACCTTAGATGCCTTTCTAATCAGAGCAGAGTCACTGCTGACTCATGAGATTCAACTGACAGAAAGGTGATTATCACTTGATCCCACACTGTTTCCATTGCATAGAGACGTAAATACACCATTAACACCGATAATAATAATCCAAAGCGGACCTGAACGTCTGCCCCGTCAAATCTAATTTTGATATCCCTAAACCAAGAAACAGACAATGACACTAGTCTAAACACAGGAATTAGATCCAGAGCCCTAAAACAAACAGACAAGGCTCCTGGAACGAGGCAGAAGCACGCTTTGGGGGTCCAGAATTTAAGAAGAAAAGCGGTTTAAGGTCCAATTTGCATTAAAACCAACAAATAGAGGAACATCCAGGGGAATGACAAAAACATGTAGCACACAGTCAGAAACGGATTTTACCCCGACCATTGAAGTAGAAAACAAAAAGCCTGAGGGTCGCAACTGAGTAATTAGCGGGATATTAGAAACAGCATTACGAACTATGCTAACCCAGATAAGTGGCTTAATAGACAAAAGATTTGACTGTATGGAGCAAAATATTGATAAGTTAACCACATTTGTAGGTGATATGAGAGATAAAATAGAAAGAACCAATCCTTGTATTGTGGAAAGGGGTACTCAGCCCCGCTCCCTGAGTTTTATTGGATTGAGCAGTAGGCCAATGGAATTATCTGCACCTAAATTGATAACTGAAAGAGACAGCAGGGAAAGGGGCTCACGGGAACAAGCTCGAAACAGGAAGGTCACTATAAGGGGAACAGATATCTTGAATGGAAAGAATGAAACCTTAAACCAATCCACAAAAAGTGTAGGGCTAGGATAGAAAACTAAAAACCTACTAGTTATGTTCTCTGACTCCAAGCTCTGATATCATAGGCCTACGACCTGGCGTTTGCCCATATGTTCTAATTCTAGCAGGGGTCCCGGAGTTAAAAATAGAGCAAAACGAATCATGGGCGACTCTACGAAATAAAACAGCAGATTGGCTGACAAAACATTAAAAACTTACAGCCTGATTCATGAAACGAAAATCGGCTCGCAAAGGGCCAGATTCTGAGAATCTGGCCCTTAGCGAGCGCAATTATTGCATTTGGGATTCATCATACCAAATGCAATATTCGCTATTACAGAATTCGCTATTGTGCGAAGAATTGCATTTAAGGAATCTCTATTAGAGATTCCTTAAATGCAATTCATCAACCAATTTTAAATTGCAAATTCGCAATTTCGGGCCGCTATTTACCGAGAGGTCAGACCTCTCGGTAAATAGCAAAAACGTATAAAAATGCTTTTAAAAGCATTTTTCTAAGTTGCATGTTGCACACACACATGTCCTTTGGACATGTGTGTGCGCAACACCTGTTCCAATTTGCATTTAAGGGGTGCTACAGGGTGTCCTTTGGACACCCCTGGCACCCTTTAAATCGCTATCTTATTTGCGAGTAGCAAATTGCTACTCGCAAATAAGGAATACTCCCCATTCATTCCTATGGGCCTTTTGGCCCATAGGAATGAAAGGGGAGTTATTCCTTATTTGCGAGTAGCAATTTGCTACTCGCAAATAAGGAATGTGTAGGAATCGCTATTAATTTAGCAATTTCTACATGAATACCGTTTTGCGAGTCTCTAATAGCGATTCCTTATGAATCTCTATTAGAGACTCGCAAAACGGTACCTTGATGAATCAGGCTGTTAGTCCACGAAACATCAATGAAATCCTGATGGTTCGTAGAGTAGGGTGAGTTGGTGATTCCCCTAAAAATATAGACGGTGACTGTACAATAGTAAATTTCCATTGCCCGCAGCTGGTTCGATCTTTCCTGAATACCAGAGAGGAAACATTTATACAAACCACCATTATTAGTGCTCTCCTATTGGGGTATTTTTATAAACCTAATCCCAGGCTATTCATTTCTGATGACGCCCCAATACTATCCTTGAATAGGTTCCAAGCATTATCTACACTGGATGCAGTGGAATGACAACCAACCGTGGTGGTCTGTGAAAATCTCCATCTAGCAAAAAATGCAACTAATAGAAGTAGGAGAGAAATACCCACCATTATTATACAGCATCAAGAGGAGGGGCAGGGGTGTAGTGTAGTTCCTATATTCCCAATAGGCTCTGCGCATTGGAATAACATAAACGATAGTTTAGACATAGGACTGAGGTCGACTAGGTCTCTATTGAATATGTTAGACTTAATTATGAATGCCAGCTAGCTCAGAGGTCGCTAGAAACTTTCTCGAGTATACAAGGAGGTGTTAACTTCCCTGAATATACAAGAAGGGATAAGCTTCTGACAACCGCATTAACATGACGCCTTTGCTCCCTCGAGAATAAGGAGTATATCTCCAGAGTCGCGGAAACAATAGATAACTATTTCACTCAGTCAATCGTGCATGCTTAGTTTCACCAGAAGCGCCGAGAAATAGAGAGACGGGCATTTTCAATAAAAGTGGTTATTTATTGAACAGTCTTCTTTCTAATGCAAGAGAAGTGAGTTCCCACAATTGCAATACTTATCATAAAGTAAAGTGCGTACAGTAAAAGGAGTATTATGAAATAAAACTGTAAAAGCATGGTACAGTTTCTAAGCCATACCGTGTTAAAAATAGATAAAATATATACATACATAAAATCATTGACTAAACGTACTCAACTGGTGCTTCTAAGATACGCCTACCTCGGTGTACCTAACCTAAGCCTAGTACGTGGGTAGGAGTAAGAGAGCTGCAGTTTTAGTTAAGTTAGTTTTTGCCAAGAATCTCATTCAAGAATTCTCTTAGGATCTAATCAGCTTCGTACCTTGGTTATAGAATGAAGGAGGTCTTGTATCTCGTTCTCAGGACTTGATCTCCCAGAAACCCGCAAGTTTGACTGGAAACACTGGAGCTGGATTTCTCGGCAGGAGAAAAGACAGCATCTCTCTCAGTGCGTCAATGGGAGGGTCGGCTTCCTTCGGCTCTCGTTACAGCTGGGCTTCGGGTAAGTAGATAGCCGATCTGCTCCAACCCCCCGTGTGTTTGTTAGAGCAGCTGTTGGTATATTTATACCTGGAAGGTGCCGGGTTTGACGTAAGGTTGGACATAAGACGTCACTAAGAACTTACAGTTCTTTCAGGACTCCAGGAGTTCTTGGACAAATCAAAACAAAAGCAGGGGGAATTCCCGGGCTGCTGGAGGCTTGGTTTGTTTAAAGAACGCGTTGTACTTTCTAGGAGTCTATGGGAGTAGCCTTGCCGTATTTGGACTGCATTGGCTATGAATAAATATGGATATGATTCTTATGCCTTTATAAGGATATGATTTGTTATAACCACATAAGGGCATAAATCGGGAATATTTAAATAGGGTCCTAGATACGTTCACAACACCCACTCCATGTATAATGTCCATCATTACTAAATACTAAGCAATATTAAACATATACCTATGCATGTGTTTTCAAGCCCACCCCAAAATACATAAAATGCATTTGAAATGGTATGTACACGACAAATGAGTAGTATACTGTACGCTTTTCAAGCAATGATATCATTCAGACTATGCATATATGTACATTGGATGATGACTGAATGAATCACGAAAATTACATTTATGAAATGGCTCTTAATACAGAAGAGAAGGTCGAGACCATTTCCTCACATATTTATACAAGACTGTACATGTGCTAGAGGCTGAATCAAAATATTGTCTCTAGAGTTTAAAAATAGAAATCTTGTTCTCTAAGAATAGTTCTACTTTAAGCAGAGTACCATGTGCCAAAAAAAGTAAATATTTTGGAAACGGGGAAATAATTTCGCTTTCAGGGCAAAAAATAATTCCAATAGTTTTTTAGGAGTTCTGTTTATCAAAACTGAAGGCCGAATTCAGAGTTCAGGGAACGCTGTGTGCTCATGTTTTCAAAAGTTATTCAAAAATTATTCTCGTTGAGAGAACATTAACTCAGATAGGCTGGCAAAGAATTTGTCTACAACAGTAGGTGAAAATTGGACCAAATCTAAAAAAGTAGTACTAGTGCATATGTGAGACTCATTGCCATCATCGATGCCTGGATCAGCAATGCTCACTGAAGGTTGTACCTGTGTGCCGCTTTCATCTCTTACCTCACCGCCACCTAATCGTAATGGTGAGGTCTCAACGAATGCCGTCATCAGAATTGGTAGCCGCTGGGGACAACACGTTGCATGAGCCGTTACCAAACCAAGCAAAGTATCGACATCCTTGGATACTGTTAAAGGTAGTGTAAGACAGACGTCCAACATGCATTCTTCTCCGCATAGCAGGCATCGTAGAACAGGTAAGATGCAATCTTACCAGATTGGTCTGAATGAAAGAAACCATGTGGTATTCAGATCTCTTAGCTACGCTAAGCCGAGGACCTTAGTAATCCTTTCTCGGTATCTCATCGCTAGGATCGTTTCTTCCATTGTAGCCTGAGTATTATCTGTGACTGGACTTGCCATATCGAAGCAGAAGGAACAAAAATAAAATTCCTGCTACGAGTCCCAAAAGAAGAGGCAGGCCGCCGAACACAGCGTGCACGAAATTCGGGAAGATGTTCAGGACTGCTTCAAAGGGTGCTAATAGTCCCGAAAAAATTGTCTTAAATACATGTGCGATGCCACTGATATCTGACATGTTTAAAATTTGACCTAACATTTCTACGAAATGCATGGGGCAATTTGTTGATAATAATGTATGTATCTCTGCTGCTGTCCTTGCAACTTGCAGATCATATGTCTCTTTGGATGAGGTTAAAGGCACAGTTGTCTGTAAAAGAATAGACTTCATTCTGCTTAAAGTTTCAATTCGAATAGAAGAGATATTCAGAGAAGGCCATATTGCTGCCTCCTTGTCTGGTTTGCTGTTTGGATACAATACTTGCATACAGCAAATGACCCTGGAAGTAACGCTCACGAGATAGGCTATTCCTGACACCATGCCACAACAGCTGTGGTCACTTATTAGAACGTAGCTGCCGTTGGAAAGCTGTCTGAAAAAAGGCTCTATCTGTGTTGCAGGAGTGCCGTGCTGGTGACATGAAAGGTTATTTGATGAACCTTCGCAGGCTACATGCAAGTTAATACCTTGACACAGAAGTGTACCGCTTAGTGAATTTTTACAGTTGTTACCACTAAGAAATACCTCTTTTTTCCCTTCACTATAACATCTATGCGTGTAAGGTAAATTCCAGGTTGACCTGATGTAACCTTTACCCAACCTTTCATACAGGCCTGCTGGTATATACTTTTAGCAATATTGAAACTGAAAAGTTGTTATCGGAATTGTAATTGTACCATGTATGATCCATTCAAAGACAGGTCGACATTGTCAAGGGTAACTTTTCGAGTTTTTTTTATGCTCAGTATCGTATAGTCTGCTCCTTTTTGTGCCAAAGAGATTTGTTTATCAGTAAGGTTAAAGATAGAAAATAATGATGGCACGTAGCCTGAACGGAGGTTTTGTAACGTCCAGCCTAACTGTACAATAGAACGTAATTGGGACTGGCCTTGTTGTAACATTAGCATATCCTGTTCTATTATATCAATAGCAGATGATACAATGCTGTCCGGTGAATACATTCTGGAGGACAGAGTCGTTAACCCATTGTCCACGACAGACAGTGATTTTTCCAAATTAATACCATCAATTTCTCGTATTTTTTCAGCAGTTTCAATTTGCATTACTTTCCAAGCTTCGTTGTAAGCAGCGTATATACCGGCATATATGAAACGTTTTTGACGCTGTTTGCGAGGTCCCAATATGAAATCTCGCAAGTCAGCACCTTCTTTAAGTAAAGTCAAGTGTTGCTTAATTTCAGTCAGTGTGGATTTTCGTAGCCATTCAAGGCATAGTTTCCCTACACTGTATGTTGTAACTATCCCTGGATGTTGTCTCTGGGAATATCTTGGGTCTGGCCTGGTCTGTTTGAACCACTGTGTTTTGTTCAGGAATCTATCTTGACAGTTATTAGTGTCTGTGGGCCAGATCAACCATTTTTTCCAATTTAGGATTTGTTCTGTTTTGGTGTAAAATATGGGATACGTCTATCTCCACATCTGTAGTACTATCAGGTATGGGCGTTGGAATAGACGGTTTGTTTAAGTCTTTTATCTTGGCTAGGCCAAGACAGGTAGTTTGTTGAATGGTGTCATTCAGGAACATTATCTGTTCTGGGATCATGCAGGCTCTAAATAATGATTCTAGATCTTGTACCTGCCAATCTTTTGTACCCCATTCAATGTTTTTTTCCAAAATTCAAAACCAAATGTAGAAATTTTTTCATAAAATTTTTCAGAATAAATCAATTTAGTATTTGTCAACATGTTTTTCATTCCTGTCTTATTTAACATTTTAAAATAAAACGTTTCTGGATCTGTGTTGTTAAACCCTGAGAAGTATGGGAATTTCTCATAAAATGTTTTCGAGCTGCCTTTTGGCGGTGTGGGCCAATGTTCCCATTGATTATAAGTAAAAACATTTCTAGGATTAGCAGATTTATGCAAATAGTGATGACCATAATGATTATAGCAATACATTTCTTCATCATTTGATGAGCCTTCTAAATAATCATGCTCTGTGAATTTTGCTGACATTTCTAAATATGACATCATATTATTAATATTTTCAAAGTCCCAATCATCACAGAAAGTACTTGGAGTTACAAAGTCACTTAATGAAACCTTGAACTGATGTGGATATTTCAAGTGTTCAACCGGGCCATAGATTTCGTAATCAATTGTGTCCCATGCTACACCACCAGGTATAGGAATGGCTGTGATGTTCACTGATGATAGTTCTCTTTTTTCAATGTGAGATGATCTGTGAGGCTTTAGAACCAAGTTGATGTTCTGACTTGCTGTGTCCATTGTACTATATTTTCCCCCAATGAATTTTCCCAAGCTTAAAACCAAAATGAGCCAGAGTAGGAGGAAAAAAACACCTAACACAATCCATAATTCAATTGATGGTAAAATCAGATATGTTTTTTTGAGTTGATGAAAAAGTGCAGTCATTTTTTCTTTGGAAGTTTTAGTTGCTGGCGTTTCTTCATGTTCACTTGGATCATCAGAAAAGTAATCGAAATTGATGAAGTATCCAGATGCAGTTCTGTCAATTGTTGGAATTGCTTCCGGATTGTTATTAATCTTTGATTCTGTATGTTCAGAGACTACATCATTGTAGATTGGTGTTTCTTGACGAACTGTTGCAATTTGGGTTTCAAGAGGCACAAGTTCCATGGATTTGTTGCATAGTCCTTTTTTATTCACTGCAGGTTTATCAACTGTGATTAGTCTCTCAGTTTGAACCTCTTGAATTGTAGCAAGGTTTGGTCTTCTGCTACTTCTTGGGAGTCCACTGGACCTACTACTTATTATTGGCCACATGATTGTGGTTTTACCAGGTCGATTGATACAACTCTGTTCTCCTTTTTACCAGCAAGGGGCGGTAGTACTACTGATCTTGTTCCGCTGACAGCTAAGACAGGTACTGCTTTTCTGTAAGAAGGCCCAACTTCCTTCTTCACCGCGATCTTTTTTCTGACCAGATCCCCAATCTTTGGAATCCAGACAGGTCTTGCTGGGACAGGTGGTTTTTCTTCAGTGGCCGTTGGCTTTAGCTTTATGTTACTTAGACTTCTTCTTGTTTCATTTAAGTCCTGTAAAACAGCCAAATGATCTTTGATATCAAAGCTTTTTTGTTTCACCACTGAAGTCTGACGATCAAGGTCACTGATGATCATTCTGGTACCAAACAAAAGTTCGTAGGGAGTGATCCCTCCTAGAGAATTTCTTGGCAGATTATTAAGACTACGTTGGACACTTGTTAGATGTTTGACCCACCCGTCACCCGAACCTAATACCCTCGCTGTTATAGATTGCTTTATGTCACGGTTTTTTCTCTCCACTTCCGCATTTCCCTCGGGATGGAATGGACTTGAGTACCGCAATGCAATGCCCAAGCTGGCCATGGCCTCCTTGTAAGCTCAAGAGCCAAACGCAGGACCCTGGTCAGAATGTAGCATGCCAATTGCGTACGTGCCGATAAAGACTCGCAAATCTTTTATAACAGTTTTGGCGTCAGCCGAGTGCTGGGGCCTCATCTAAATGAATCTCGTCTTAATAATTATGGTATCGCCTTTTTCCAATCTGGATTTTTGCGTATAGATAGCCTAATGCTTTCTAATAAAGGTATCTGGGCTGGTGTCTCGTCCGGTTCACAACTGCGATCTCTATTGCAGTCCTGACAATTTATTGCAAAGTTGTAAATTTGCATGTTCATCCCCGGCCACCAGTATTGTGATTGTAATTCTATTAGAGATTTCAAGATCTCTTGGTGCCTCAGACCCATTCCTATGTGTGCTTCTTGAATCAAGTAAGCTCGCCGGTTCGAGTTTGGAATTACTCTATCCCCCACTCCTGGGATTCGAGCAAACGGAACGGAGTTCGCATCAATTATGTATGTATTTCCGAGTGGATAATTTAGAGGCAACGCCGCATAGTTGCCTTCCATTGAGGCTTTTACTGCTAGTAGCGTTTCACCGTCTATCTGTTTTATAGAACGCTTTTTTGTGGCAACGGAAGCTGGTTTGACAGCTGCCCCTGTGGCTCTGCTAGCCAATGAATTCCGTGCAACGTGAACGCCATCACGTCGATGACTCAGTGTATGTATCACGTGAGTCTTTTGTAGTTCTTTTTGCAAAAGAACTACCTTTTCCCAAAGTTTTTTATGCTTTATTGTGGCACCTGTCTCATCTTTGTAACCGTTTTTGATCCAGGTCTTTATGTCATTTTTGTAAGACTGGACGCAGTAATGCGAATCGCACACTATTAGTGTGGGGAATTCGCGATCGGCATTTTCAAGCGCCATCTTTAAAGATCTTATTTCAGCTCGTTGAGCTGTACAGTTTCTGAGTGATTCAGTTTTGGTGACCATCGGTCTGAATTTATCTAAGCGCCAGCGACCTTTAACAATCGCGCATGCTGCATTGTAAATTTGTTTTTCCACAACGTAGTGTTGTGGAAATCTGTCCGTGTAGATTACACTGGTGTACTGTTCGAGAGGCAGAATTTCGATTGACAGAGGACATTCATGTTCGTATTCCAGATCTTCTAGTTTTTTCATTTTCGGATCAAATGCGTGTTTCACGTCTGTTGCAGCAAGAGAATTTTCCCATTGTATCCATTTTGGATCTAAAGCTTTAGCATTCGGAATGCTTGGTCTTGTTACTGCCTCAGGGGCTGATACTGCTGTTAAAACAGATATGCTCTTGCCTTGGGCTAGGGCTCTTTCTTTTGCTACAGCAGTTTGAACCGCAGTTAGAATTTTTTCAGTAGAACTGAATTTCATTTCAGCTTGTGTGTACAAGTGTGATTTATAAGCTATTGGTACCGTTTCTCCCTCATTAGAGGTCAGGTATGTTAATTTCGCATCTTCCTGGGATGACTCGGATTACAAGGTTGTGTTCGTTTGCGCGTGTTTGCAGTTTTGTTTTAGTTAACATGTCTTTTTGTGTGATTTTGTGTCCAATTAATTGGTTTGAAATCAGGTTATATTAATTCGTAGAGAGGTTTAACCCTCTCTGCGTTGTTTAGAATGTATGTTCTTCCGAAATTCAGGAAACCTAGAATTGATTGTAAGTTTTTCAGCGTTTTTGGAGCTTGGAGTACTGCACACTTCTCTAAGAAGTTGTCTGCTAGGCTTTTGCCTTCACTTGATTACTCATATCCCAAAAATAGGACAGTGAGGTGGGCAATTCGTGACTTTTAGAAGTTGAATTTATACCCTTCAGCTGCGAACCCAAGTATAATGGTGTTCACTCTTTTCAAGTGTGTCTCCAGGTCATCGTCTGTAAGATAGATGTCATTGACATAGGATAATGCCTCATCATCATACATTCGTAGTAATTCTGTTACCCTGGCTGAAAATAATCCTGGGCTGTTCTTGAATCCCTGTGGGAGACGACAAAATTGTTTATGAGTCCCCATACAGGAGAAAGCGGTCAAATACCTGCTTTCTGGTGCTATGTTTTGACAGAAGAAACCATTTGAGATATCTAATGTCGTTTTATATTTTTTGCGCACAATGTTATTCATTAGTGCTGCACTGTGTGAGTTTTGTACTGCAAATATTTTGCAACAAGAGTTTAAGTGTCTGTAGTCCAAAACTAGATTTTATGAATCGTCTGGCTTGGAGACAGGAAACAAAGGATTGTTCATTTGTGAGGTGCATGTTTCAATCACCCCCTGATATTCAAGTTGATCTAAGATCTCCCTGACTTGTTTTTTATCTTCTTGCTTAACAGGATACTCCCTCTGTGCAGTAGGTTGATTTTTTAACTGAATTTTATGTTGAGGAGAATCCTCATCCCATCCTACATGATTTTTATATAATGCAGGGGCTTGGGCTACTGCCCATGTTCTAGCAAATGTGTATTTTTTTAATTGGAATTTGATTTGAGAAGGCAGGCATAATCATTTCTTCGCCATGTGTGCACTCCCTGACAAACTCTGGTGGCCAGTCTTTCTCTGCTAGAAGGATATCATAGCCTTTTGATAGGTTCTCCCAAAAGAGACCTCTTATTTTCCTAGTTTTGTCCCCTTCTATACGTAATTTATTTCGTATATTTTATAAGGCACGCTAACTCTGGTGTCTGCAGTTTCCACCTGAATTTATTCATTCGTGTCCACTGTCTCCAGAAGATTCATCAGGATCTTGCGAGCTATGGTCACTTCTGCTGCGCTGTCTAGCATTGTCTGGGCCCACTCTCCGTTTTTCAGTTGTGTCCTCAGAATCCTCGGCATGTTTTATTTTAATACTAGCTACCTTCTTCTTTGGAAATTGTAATTTTTTACTTTGATGAGCAGGTTCCTTGTCTTTGGACTTGACGTGCTCTTCTTTGTGTTCTGACCGTCCTCTTCTTTCCGATTTCTGTGAGGAAGTCTGAAAAGATCGAGAGGGACGTGTATCAATATCTTGATATCTGTTAGGTTTTCTTATTTTATCCCTATCTCTAAGGTTGTATCTTTTCTCAGAGGACTCCCGTTGTGGAGACCTGCCTCACCGTTCAGGAGATCTATCTCTCCGATTGGGTGACTTTCCTCTGGACTGGAACTGTTTTTCTCTGGGAGTGGTTTGTTTGTTACCCTCCCACTTCTTTTTTGAAGTAATGACATTATTTTTAATAAAGGCTTTTTCATGATTTTCAGTTAGTTGGGGTTTTAGTGGTTTCCCTCCCAAACTATCTCTACCTAATTCTTCATAGGATTTTTCAATTATTCTGGCAAGTTCAAAAGGTTGTTCTGCTCTATCTGGCTCTTTCAATTTTTGGCGGATTGCCACGGATGCTGCTTCTCCTTTTATGTTGGCTAATAGTATAGCCGAGACTTGTTTAAAGTCTTTCAGTAATTTCATACCTAGATTTAAAGCAGGCTCTGGACCGTATTCATTTTGAATCTGTCTTAGTACGTCTGGTATAACCGCCATAGATGGAACACCATGTGTTTTTGTGTATATGGAAGCAAAGACTGTTCCCCAAGTGTCACAGTCCTCCACATGTGGTGCGATCAGCATTGGAAGGCAGATAGTCAGAATTCTGTGTTTCTCATTAGGTGTAGTATCAGGAAATACTGCCTCTATCTGAGTAATTTTTTGAGCTAACCAGAACGGAATTTGTTATCGTTTTGAATGCAATTTGCCAATGACTGATTGTATAGTCTGTGGTGTAATTTTATTTGTGTTCCCCTGATGAGGGGTGTGCTGTGTAATTTTTATCGCTGGTTGGACTGTCAAAGTCCGCATGACATATTGGACCAATTGTCTATGTATTTTTACAAGTTGTTTTAGCTGAGCTAAAAGTTCTCCGCTGGACATTTTTTCAATGTCAGGATGTGGTGTGTAGCCGGCTAGAACCGGCCATGTGGCTCCTGGTCTACCTGGTGGACCGAGCCTGGTGAAGTGGTTTTGATGTTTTAGGGCGCCATTAAACCAGAGCTGATGCTCTTGGTATGTTAGTGGAATTTCAACGTCCTCGAAAGGGGCGTATTCCGTTGGAGATTCCCCTACTTTGTAGTAGTGGAACTCGCATGTCACAGCATGTGCTGCAGGAAAATGTATCCAGGAATAGAATACCTCTGTCTGCTGATATTCATTGGCCTCTACCACAAATATGACTGTACCACCTCTTGATGATACTCCATTATTTATATGTTTGTAAGTTAAACTCTTCCTTACATTGACTGGTATTAGTATAGCCTCCGGGTCATCTTCCCGTAGACTTGTGTCTTCCGCTAAGAGTTGAGCTGCTAATTTAGCACCCTCTCTTTCGTCTTCACTAGCTGCCATTTTTCTGACAGAAAGTTTTTTGTTGCAGTAGCAAGTTTCAAGGAAACAAAGATTAGATGCACAATATTTTGGAACACTGTATCCTTCAACGTTGACTAAACCAAGAACTAATACATAGGATTCTCATCCTACTAAGTTTTGGAGGATATTAACCTTTCACCCACTCCAGACGTCTATTGGAGTTTTTACGGGAAAAAGGGGTCTGTGTGAAAAGCACGACTGAGTTACTCTAGCATCTAGCGTTAAATTATCGCCTTACCAAACATTGGGCGCCATGTAGTGAAGTTCTTATATTCCCAATAGGCTCTGCGCATTGGAATAACATAAACGATAGTTTAGACGTAGGACTGAGGTCGACTAGGTCTCTATTGAACATGTTAGACTTAATTATGAATGCCAGCTAGCTCAGAGGTCACTAGAAACCTTCTTGAATAAAGAAGGAGGTGTTAACTTCCCTGAATAGACAAGAAGGGATTAGCTTCTGACAACCGCATTAACATTACAACTTTGCTCCCTCCAGAATAAGGAGTATATCTCCAGAGTCGCGGAAACAATAGATAACTATTTCACTCAATCAATCGTGCATGCTTAGTTTCACCAGAAGCACCGAGAAATAGAGAGACGGGCGTTTTCAATAAAAGTGGTTATTTATTGAACAGTCTTCTTTCTCATGCAAGAGAAGTGAGTTGCCACAATTGCAATACTTATCATAAAGTAAAGTGCGTACAGTAAAAGGAGTGTTATGAAATAATACTGTAAAAGCATGGTACAGTTTCTAAGCCATACCATGTTTAAAATAGATAAAATATATACATACATAAAATCATTGACTAAACGTACTCAACTGGTGCTTCTAAGATACGCCTACCCCAGTGTACCTAACCTAAGCCTAGTACGTTGGAAGGAGTAAGTGAGCTGCAGTTTTAGTTAAGTTAGTTTTTGCCAAGAATCTGAATCAAGAATTCTTTAAGGATCTAATCAGCTCCGTACCTTGGTTATAGAATGAAGGAGGTCTTGAATCTCGTTCTCAGGACTCGATCTCCCAGAAACCCGCAAGGGTGGCTGGAAACACTGGAGCTGGATTTCTCGGCAGGAGAAAAGACAGCGTCTCTCTCAGTGCGTCAATGGGAGGGTCGGCTTCCTTCGGCTCTCGTTACAGCTGGGCTTCGGGTGAGTAGATAGCCGATCTGGTCCAAACCACCGTGTGTTTGTTAGGGCAGCTGTTGGTATAATTATACCTGGAAGGTGCCGGGTTTGACGTAAGGTTGGACATAAGACATCAGTAAGAACTTACAGTTCTTTTTGGACTCCAGGAGTTCTTGGACAAATCAAAACAAAAGCAGGAGGAATTCCCGGGCTGCTGGAGGCGTGGTTTGTTTAAAGAACGCGTTGTACTTTCTAGGAGTCTATGGGAGTAGCCTTGCCGTATTTGGACTGCATTGGCTATGACTAAATATGGATATGATTCTTATGCCCTCCTGAGGCTCATCCGGGAGTAGGAAAAATTGTTATTTTGCACTTATTTTAAACTTTTGCTTGTATCGCTTTTTAAAGTCACTCACCCTGCCCTCTGACGCTGATCACCGCGTGCAGGTACCCCCTCTCAGCGGAGCTAGCGCTGGAGAGAGAGAACCCTTGGAGCCTCGTCGGCCGCCATTCCCCGCGCCGAGCAGAGGGACACGCCCCCTTTTAGGCCATGCCCCCGCCACTCGTACAAAGCGCGCTGACCTGACAAGCGGCACAGTTAAACTTGGACCCTCCTGAGGCTCAGCCGGGAGTAGGAAAAATTGTTATTTTGCACTTTTCTGCCCCCACCTGTGGAGCCTGCCCTTCTTTTACCCTCAGAGCTGCGTTGATTAACTGCAGATCATTGAGTAAACATGCCATTGACATCTGGCAGTCCCTTCGGGACAACAATTGGGATCTGCTTTTCTTAACAGAAACCTGGCTGAATGATACCACGAACCCCACCATCACCCTCGCCCTTCCGGAGGGTTACAGTATCGTCTGTGCCAACAGACCCAATGGTAAACAGGGAGGTGGCATTGCCCTAATTCATAAATCCAAATGGACGGCTACCTTCCCTTTATATGACCGACTTGACTGTATAGAAGGTCTACCTTTCAGTGTTCAAATCTCCCCGTCTACCTCCTGTTTGGGAATACTTGTCTACCGCTCCCCCCATTCCAACACCTCCCATCTGCCGGCCTTGGCAGACTATATTATCCAGCTCAGCACACGCTACGCCAATTTCACTACTTTAGGGGACTTCAATCTCCACGCAAATGAGGAATCTTGTTCGCACAGCCAAAATGTTATCTCCACGCTGGCGGCTTGCAATCTAGTGCAAAAAATAGCTCTACCCACGCACAAAGCGGGACAAACACTAGATCTGATCTGTTCCAACCTACCAAGTATTCGGGCAGCCTCCCCCATCCCGGTCATTTGGTCGGATCATTTCCTCATCCCTTTTGAGATAGGCATTTTTTGTTCTACTAGACCCACTATCACTCCTAAAGCATCAGACAGAAACTGGAGCTGTATCACTCCAGAAACGCTCCAGGAATACTTACAAAATTCCCAACCCATCCCATCGTCTGACCCAGACAGTGGTATTGACCATTTGGACGCCTGGATCAGCCAAGCCCTAGAGGCTTTGGCCCCACTTAAACCTATTAAAACCTACAGGGCTACACCATCTGCACTCTGGTATTCCAATGAGCTTCGTCAGAAAAAGGCCTCGTGCAAATCTCTCGAACGCCTCTGGAGGCAGAACTATTCTCTGGATAGTAAAACCATCTATAAGACAGCCCTCAAAGAATACCGCAGAATAATTGGGGAGCACAAAAGGGACTTTCTGGCCTCCAGAATTAAACATGCTAATAACGGCGCCAGGGAGATTTTCAGCATAGTCAGGTCCTTTACGGACCCCAACGCACTGACTCGGATTCAGCCTGCCTCCCAGTCTTTGTGCGATAAACTTTCGCAATTCTTTGAGTAAAAAATCGAGACCATCTACTCCTCCTTCCCAATCTCCATCAGAGAAGGTCCGAAAGAGGAATCCATCTCTTGCATGCCACAGTCCTCCACTCTGACAGAATTTGCAGTCATTTCCGAAGCCGACACCATGGCAGAACTACTCAAATGTAAGTCTGGTTCGCCTAATGATCCTTGGCCAGCCAAACAATACAAGAAACTGGCTCCCCTGCTCAATCCCTACTTGAATCACATCTGGAACGAATCCCTGAGATTGGGCTGCTCTCCCGCCAAATGGAAACACGCTTCCCTGATCCCCATTCTGAAGAAACCCAATTTGGACCCTGATAACCCCAGTAAATACAGGCCTATTTCTCTCCTGCCTGCCCCAGCTAAGATCCTCGAATAACTGGTACACTCCCAGCTGGCGAATTACATCGAATCCAATGGGCTTCTACATGACTCCCAGCACGGCTTTCGATCGGGCCACAGCACGGAGTCAGCCCTTGTTGAAATGGCTGACTCGGTGAGATGGTCATTGGACCGGGGGTCGAGGGTGGTGTTAGTGCTGCTGGTTATTTCAGCAGCATTTGACACCGTCTCTCATAAGATCTTGCTGAGAAGGCTGGGGGACCTAGGTATAGGCGGAACGGTTCTGAAGTGGCTTTCTTCTTACCTATGTGACCGCACACAGCAGGTATACACCTCTCCATATACCTCCTCCGCTAGACCACTCAAATGGGGAGTCCCTCAGGACTCATCTCTGAGCCCGCTTTTGTTCAATGTTTATTTCACCCCCCTGGCTAAACTGATTGCGCAAACTGGGATTAAATCCACCTCCTACGTTGAGGACATTCAGTTACTTTTTACCTTTGAGACCCCCTCTGTCTTCGATCCACTGAAATCCTGTCTTAGAGACATCTCCAGTTGGATGGATTCCAACTCCCTCCGCCTCAACGCAGGAAAGACAGAGATCCTGTTTTTTAACTCACCATCCCCTTTGGATTCCAATCTATGGTGGCCAGATGACCTGAGCCAAGCCCCCACGCCCAAAGACTCAGTGAGAAACTTGGGAGTGCATTGGGACAATCATCTTAGTTTTAATGCTCAGCTCCAAACAGTAGCAGCATCTTGTTTTGCAAAGATCAAGACGATTAACCGGCTCATCAACTATCTGCCGGCAGATTGCCGTAAGACTGTGGTACAAGCATTGATAACATCTCACCTTGACTACGCCAACGCATTATATTTTGGTATCACAGCAGGCCTCTGCCATAAATTACAGACCGTCCAAAATGCTGCTGCTCGGCTGGTGGAGAGAATCCCAGCTAGACATCACATCTCTCCTCTCCTCCGAAAACTGCATTGGCTCCCTATTGCCAAGCGATGTGTATACAAGGCCATGACTCTGGCTTTTCGCGCTTCTAAGGGCAATGGCTCGGCCCACTTGAAAGGCACTCTGAGGCCGTATGTCAAGGCCAGGACATTACGTTCTAATTCCCTACTTCTCCTGGAAACCCCAAAATTCAAACGAACTCGTGCCGGAGGGAAAACATTCGAGGTTTGCGCCACTCAGTGTTTGAACAAGCTTCCAGTTACTCTACGTGCCTGTCAAACTGAAGCGGCATTTCGAAAGTCACTAAAGACTCACCTTTTCTCCATATAATGTTCTCCTCTTTTCCTTCCCCCACTGTTCCCAGTTTTACCAGCGCCGGGACGCCCCGTTGGGGCAGCTGTGCGCTTTATAAAACACACAAATAATAAATAAGGATACTAGCAGCCCGCCCCGGCGTTGCCCGGGGCCAGAAGGGGGCTGGGGGCTGCATTTTGAGCATGTGTTTAGTCGACCGCCCGACCTGACATTGCCCGCCCGCCTGCCTCCCGCCCGCCTCCCGCCTCCCACCTCCCGCCTCCCGCCTCTGCCTTACCTCAGCCACGCTCGGACTTAGCCCCCACTCCCGGGCCCTCGCCCGCCCCGACATTGCCCGGACCGCCTCCCGCCTCCCGCCTCCCGCCTCCCGCCTCCCCTTACCTGAGCCGCCGCACCACTCCTCGCCGCACGTCACTCCTCGCAGCACGTCGCCGCTCGTGACCGCTGCGGCCGGCGCTTGTTTTAGGGGACTACTTTGTTTTTAAACTTTAATTTTTTAATTTACGTTTATTTATTATTTTATGCAGCCTATGTCCATCTACACACCCTGAGGATTACAACAATGTATTGGGTGTGTGGATTGGCGCTGTGGTTCCCGAGTTTACCTTGCCAAAAGGTTTCTGTTCTCTCTTTATAATAGTAGTATAGATGATTTGTTATAACCACATAAGGGCATAAATCGGGAATATTTAAATAGGGTCCTAGATACGTTCACAACAGGGGGAGCCAGCAGACAGTAACGCAAATAGGTCACATATAACTTTTAGGGAGGAGGATCAACAATGGACACTACCAATGCCTGTAAATGCTTCTCCTGATCCAGACATTAGTGTTGAAAGATCAAACATAATAAACTTGGGAGGAAATTGTGGAGAAGTCCTAAGATTAACATTCCGGAACATAGCAGGATTAAATAGGAACCTCAGCGACCTAGAATGGATGGAATACACAGAAAATAGCAACATCTTATTTTTGCAAGAGACCTGGGCCTTGGATACCCGTATAGGGTAGGGTATAAGACCTTTAATGTAAAAGCCATTCCTTCAACGAGTGGTAGGGCCTCGGGGGGCCTTGCTGGAACAGGATAACCCTCAAAATAGAATCAATGGCACTGCACATACCATCTGAGGATTTGGCTGTTGTAAAAAAAAAAACACTGGGGAAAAATATTATATCTAATTAATATCTATAATAGACCAAGCCCAACTACAAAGGAATCTGTAGTAATAAATCAACTGGATTATTTTTTTTAACTCAACAGAGGCAGGTGCAATGGTAATTGTCGGAGGTGATCTCAATTGTAAGTTCGAACCGGTTGTGGGGTTTGACAACCTATTCGAAGATGAGGACACCACCCATAATATCCCTGCTCCCCAAAGTAGTCCGACAGTGCCCTGCTCTATAGCAGTTGCACAGATTATGAAATTAACAACAGGGCAAGGGCTTAGAGCTTGTAACGGCCGGTTATCTTCAGATAAACCAAATACCCCTACTTTTTGTAGAGGCATTTAAAGGAGCTGTATTGACTATATATTAGCATCTGTTGACTTTTGGCCAAATATATTAGATATGAAAGTAGATGACAGGTCTGACAGTGATCATCGACCCCTGCATTTGCTAATAAAACCAGACCTCTTTTTTGGTAAAGTTCGGTATAAAGAGGAAATTATATCCTCACCTGATGGTAGCATAGTGAGTAATAACCATCGTGCTTTAAAATGGCCAAACATAGTAGGAAAGGTGGAATCTATGAGACAAATATATAATATTTTTGCCGATATTATTCAATCACACTTAGATGCCCCAGAAGTGGAATTCCTGATAATGGCTGCACACCATCTATTGCAGGAGGCACTGGTACCAATACTAAGCAAACTACCAGGGGAACAAAGTAGAGCAGGAGCTGGAGCAAAGCCAGGTGCTAATCTATGGTATAACAAGGAGTGTCGAGAGGCAAAGGCTGCCCTTTTATTGTCAATAAAAGAGAATAATGTAATAGCTACAAGGGAGAAATGAACTAAATAGAAGCAAATTTTAGATCACGCAAAAAAAGAATGGGAGGACAACACTTGGACAGATTTAATTGAAGCGGCAAAATTCACAGATCAAGAAGGCTTCAGACGTATAATAGCAAAGGGTAGAAAGACAAGCGGAGATGTTAAGGACCTCTTCTTAGATGCAAAGACTTGGGAGGAGCACTTTTCTAAACTTTATGCAGATGATCAAACAGTAGAGACACCTCGCTCTGTACTAGTGGTCCCAATTCAAATACAAATAACTTGCACTTTAGCCTGGAAGAAACACTTTTAGCAATTAGAGCAGTTAAACCAGGCAAAGCCCCAGGGCCCGATAAAATACAGGGAGACTTATTGAAACACGACAGTTGTGTCTGGGGCCCTTATATTAACTATCTATGTAACGCAATCGCGAGGGGTTCGCCAATACCGGAAACATGGAAAAGGGCGGAAATTGTCACAATTTTTAAAAAAGGTAATCGTGGTGACCCTGGAAATTACCGACCAATTAGTTTAATCGATATTTTACAAAAAACGTATTCTAGACATATTTTAACAAGACTCAACAACTTGCTCGATGAAAATAAGGTGATTTCAAAATTCCAGGCGGGATTTAGAATAAAAACGAGCACAATCGATCAGGTTTTTAGATTTCTATGTTTATGCTGGAAATACATAAATATAAAAAAGGGCCATTTCTATATAGCTTTTGTAGACCATAAGGGCACTTTCGACCTTGTACCTTGAAATTTACTTTGGGAAGCATTGAAACACCAGGGCGTCCCCGCTGAGCTCCTGAAGCAAATAATAAGACTACACGAGGACAATTTTGCCAAAGTAAGATGGGGCCCGAGGGGTGATTTATCAGAGGCAATCCCGGTTAGACGGGGTGTACGCCAGGGGTGCGTGTTGGCACCCACCCTATTTTCACTTTATGTCAACGACATCCCGAGTTACCTACTGGGCTGTGCACACGACTCTCCTAAGCTGGGTGGGGATCCAATGTTAGCCCTTTTATTTGCTGACGATACTATTCTGATATCTCAAACCCCCAAAGGTCTACAATCCTTATTGAATTATTTTAATACACATTGTAATGAAAAGGGCCTTGAAATAAATTCTGGCAAAACAAAGTACATGGCAATAAATCCACATAAGTCTTTTAAACATAATCTAACCATTAGAGGCCAAAGGTTAGAGTATGTACACTGTTTTAACTACTTAGGGATAATGTTGGACGCAAAGATGTCCTGGAAACATCAGCTGGAAAAAAATAAGATTGTCCAACTCCAAACACCGTTCCCAATAATAAAGATGCATGGGAGTAATACCTCAAAGGCAATGACTCTTGCCCTGGAGGTGTATAAATATAAAGTACAAGCGGCTTGATTATATGGCGCTGAAATCGGAGAGCGATTAGGTTGTGTATGTCAAGAAACTCCGACCGCGGCGGCCGGATCATAACAAACACCGTCCGTGGCGGACGGAGCACACCAAAGACCGTCGTAAGCGGATGGTTCCAAAGAAACACCCACCGCCGCGGATGAACATGACTGTGGGAACAGGCCCAACCGCCGCCATACCTGCGGAGGTTCCGGCTGCGCGATTAGGATAACGCCGCCATACCAACGGAACTCACCATCGTCCTCGACCGCCGCGGAAACAATGCATCGCCAAACGGACCATGACTGCGGAAGGACCACACAACCACCATCCCTGCCGTCAAACCGTTTACAAAATGGCAGACGGAAGTAAATAGAAAACACACTAAACAGGACAACCAACCACCTGAAACACACCCCCCAGCAACTACACGCCCCAATGACACCCCCCCAAGCACCGAAAAATGCACCAAAAACACCACACCCACAGAACACCTGATTGCCAACAACCATTGGGACACGACAACCACACAGAGTGTAAAATGAATCCCTCCCACTACCACAGTCCTTTGCATCACAGCGTAGCTGCAAGCAAGAGCCACAAAACCACGAACAGCAGAGACACGCAAACACACATACAACCTGCACACAGACACACCTACCACACAAACACCCACAACACCATCCATACACACCACACACCTGCACACCCCACCCCACCAGACACACACCTTGCACATCACACACCATGGCACCCAAGAAAAACCCCAAGTTCACAGACAGTGAGTTGAAGGTCATGGTGGATGAAATCATCTGTATCGAACCACATCTTTTCGGCACCCTAGTCCAGCAGACCACCTTGGCAACCAAAAACAACATGTGGGACAGGATTGTGACCAGAGTAAATGCATCAGGGACCGTGCCACGCACCAAACACGAGATCCAGAGGCGGTGGCACGACCTCAAGGCAAGGGTGAAAGGCATCAGGGCGAAGAACCACCTGCGGGCACACCACACTGGCGGCGGCACTCCCGCGGAGCCCATACCATATGCAGAATGGGAGGAGAAGGTGCTGGGCATACTGCACCATGAGAGCCTGGAAGGAATCGAGGAGGGACTAGAGGCTGGTAAGTACAAACCAATGACCACTATCACACTGCCATTGTCTGCCTTGCACAACTGCCAACACTCATCTCCTTGGCTCCAATCCATGCATGTGTTCCACATAGTCACCCAAATGTGAAGTCCTGGCCTCAAATGCACCCACCATGACCAAACACAAATGTTGCCTCCTACCTTCCCAGCCTTGCATGTTGTCAAAGCAGCCAGCACCACAACTCCCAACAGGCCCCCATGTCTACAGAGAGGGTGGTGGTGGGTGGGGTGTGTGAGAGACCAGCACTACAACTCCCAACAGTCCCCCATGTCTACAGGGAGGGTGGTGGTGGGTGGGTGGTGTGAGAGAGGTGGGTGGGGCGTGTGAGAGAGGTGTGTGGGGTGTGTGAGAGAGGTGTGTGGGGTGTGTGAGAGACCAGCACTACAACTCCCAACACGCCCCCATGTCTACAGGGAGGGTGGTGGTGGGTGGGGTGTGTGAGAGACCAGCACTACAACTCCCAACAGGCCCCCATGTCTACAGGGAGGGTTGTGGTGGGTGGGGTGTGTGAGAGACCAGCATTACAACTCCCAACAGTCCCACATGTCTACAGGGAAGGTGGCGGTGGGTGAGGTGTGTGAGAGAGGTGGGTGGGGTGTGTGAGAGAGGTAGGTGGGGTATGTGAGAGACCAGCACTACAACTCCCAACAGGCTCCCATGTCTACAGGGAGAGTGGTGGTGGGTGGGGGGGTGAGAGACCAGCACTACAACTCCCAACAGTCCCCCATGTCTACAGGGAGGGTGGTGGTGGGTGGGGGGGGTGAGAGAGGTGGGTGGGGTATGTGAGAGAGGTGGGTGGGGTGTGTGAGAGAGGTATGTAGGGTGTGTGCGAGACCAGCACTACAACTCCAACAGGCCCCCATGTCTACAGGGAGGGTGGTGGTGGGTGGGGTGTGTGAGAGACCAGCACTACAACTCCCAATAGTCCCCCATGTCTACAGGGAGGGTGGTGGTGGGTGGGGGGTGTGAGAGGTGGGTGGGGTGTGTGAGAGAGGTCCAAGGGGTGTGTGAGAGAGGTGGGTGGGATGTGTGAGAGACCAGCACTACAACTCCCAACAGCCCCCCATGTCTACAGGGAGGGTGGTGGTGGGTGGGGGGTGTCCTGATTCCATAGTGAGTTGTAATGTTAAAACAAAAAACATGTCATGTCCACAGCATTCATTTTGGAACTCTTGTCCCTCAGGTGATCGCAACTTAACTGGCAAAAGCAGCAGCCGCCAGCACCAGTCGCCCCCCTCACACCCAGGACTCTCCGGGGATGATCCAATTGACAGCTCGGGTGCAGAGGATGAAGCTGGCCCAAGCAGACTCCCAGGGCCATCAGGCTCCCAGGACATCCCGGCCTCCACCACCTTGGCCTGTGTCACTACACCAACACCTGCCATTGTGAGCTGTGCAGCTCCGAGGCTGGATGCAGGTGAGAGCAATGGAAGTGCCCCATCTACCCGCTGCCATTCACCCTGTCAACTATCCTGCCCCACAATGCCAAGCATTGGCACACGTCTGTTGGACTAGGTGGACATCACACAATGTGGTGTCCCCACGCTGTTTTCATCTGCCATGACCTGCAACTCTCACTTCCCCCAACACCTACTTGTAAATATGCACCAACATCAAGCCACAACCTGTAAATAAACACCACTTAAACACTCTATGCTGTATGACCTCCATGTTTTAATCACATGTTTGTCTAATAAATTGTCATTACCAGGTGCAGGGATCAATGTTCTGGAGAATCATGTCTCTGTGGGAGTGACCTAGGGAAAATGACAGAACAAAAAGCACAGGTCAGGAAAGTGATTCACACACATCACAACACAATGTACTGCAACATCCCACAAACCACACTCATCACCAATTCAGTGGATCACAGGACACACATCAGGGAGCATTGCATGCACAACATATCACACACACATCTGCTAACAGAACATACCAGAACAGGCAGCATAGACACAGCACACCCACACATCACCAGCAAACATCCCTCACGCATTGTCTAGCTGAACAAGAGGTAGCTACTTACATTCAAGCAAAATATCGATCAATGAGCTGTCGCCTCTGGTCCACACCTTCTTCCTCCCCACTATCCTCATCAGTGGACATGGGTGGGATGGGAGGCGGAGCAACCTGTTGGTCTTCAGGGTCCACGATCAGTTCAATGTTATTTCGCAAGGCCAGGTTGTGGAGCATGCAGCAGGCAATCACGATTTTGCAGACTTTGCCTGGTGAGTATGGCAGGGCCCCTCCGGTTTTATCAAGGCAGCGAAACCTAGACTTCAGCAGTCCAAAAGTACGTTCTATCACTCGACGTGTCCTCCCATGGGCATCATTATAACGCATATCACCAGGGGTAGTAGGATTCCGTATGGGACTCAGCAGCCACGGACGGTTTGGGTACGCAGAGTCGCCTAGGTGGGGAGATGACAGACACAAATATCATTACCAGGATTAGTGGCAACACCATGCCACACATACAACACAATTGTCCTCACAACACACTGACAACATAATTGTCCTCACAGCACACTCACCTACAAGCCACGCACGTTCTGGTCACAGATTAGCCATCAGTTGGGGAAAAATGCTGCTCCGCAGGATGTGTGAGTCATGGGCGGAGCCAGGAAATCTGGCACACACATGTGAGATGATGTTGTCAGCCAGGCACACCACTTGCAGGTTGATGGAATGATAGTGCTTTCTAGTCCTATATACAGGTTCACGTGCCTGGGGTGGTATGAGACCAATATGTGTTCCATCAATGGAACCCACTGCGTTTGGTATCTGGGCCAGGGCATAGAAGTCCCCTTTGACTGCTGCCAACTCTGCCGGCCGTGGGAAATGTATGTAATCATCCCTGTAAAGCATCATGGCATTCAGACATCCCGCAGTACCATGCTGAACATGGATTGTGACATCCCCCCGGCATGACCAACTGTGTACTGGAAAGTGCCAGTTGTAAAGAAGTGAAGGGCCGCCATCACCTTTGCTGTGGGTGTTATAGCTCCTGGATATGTCCTGCGTGGCTGCAGATGAGGTGATAATTGGGCTACAAGCTCCAGCAATCTATGTCGATCTAGCCAGAATTTGTGGATCACCTCCTTGTCAACCATGTCCTCCAGCACAGTGTATGGTCGATGCACATTTGGAGCCCTCCTGTGTGGGAGTAGATGATAGCAGATGTCAATTGACCAACACCGCATAGCTGTGCCACACTGTCACATCTTGACCAACACAATGCAAACAATACATGTTGCAGACAGTGATTATATGTGTGACGTGACCAATATCTAAGGCAATACAGCTAACTGCACACACAATGTTCACTCACAAACAACATCCTGTGTGCACACATGTCAAATGTAACGTGCACACATGTAGAAATATCTGGCAACAACACAAGCCTGAGGGCCCAAATGTGGACAAGCGTCCACACAGACACACATGTACGTGCACACAACACGAACATGGAACACACCCTCCTTGTCTGCATGCATCCATGACCCCACCTGCAATACTGGACATCCTCACCTGACATGCATGGGCACACAACAACAGACACGTAGACACAGAATGCATGTACACCCCATCATTGTTACTTGCACACACAAATCACACACTCACAACAGCTTCTAAATGTGGGTACACACCCTTGATGTACTGTGTAGATGTATACCAATGGAAACGTGTGTCCGCAAAACAAAGACGTCAACACGTCGACATGCACATCTGACACAACTTGGTTGCACATCACTAGCCTTTGTTAACCACTGGCAAGGTCAACAGTATGAGCGCACATGCAACAAATGGACATGAATGCCACACGTGGACACGGGCCATTGACTTGACATCATTATTCTTGCAGCATTCCGGACATGTCCTGACACACAAGTACAACTATGAACATTACATGTGTGCGGAGACATGCAGTGTGTGTACATACGCCATCTGGGGACGCCTTCCACCAACACAGAAGATGATCGTTGACACAGCAATTAAGCATGACATATACTGTATGGTCAAGGACCATCCCGGGAACACCCCGCAAAACGCATGTGCGCACTACCGCGACGGTGCATCATTTGAAAATAATCAGTCACTGGCGTCGCTATGGCGGTGCACGCATTCCGCGGGGGCGGTGCAGGCTAACACATACATTTGAAGATGCAATTTGAAATGGCAGTTGAAACCTCCCCTTACAGTCACATAGCGTCACACACCGCCAGTCCTGGCCGGTCACCCACCACCAGTCCTGGCCGGTCAACCACTGCCACTCCTGGCTGGTCACCCACCGCCAGTCCTGGCCGGTCACCCACCACCAGTCCTGGCCGGTCACCCACCACCAGTCCTGGCCGGTCAACCACCGCCAGTCCTGGCCGGTCACACACCGCCAGTCCTGGCCGGTCACTCACTGCCAGTCCTGGCCGGTCACCCACCGCCAGTCCTGGCAGGTCAACCACCGCCAGTCCTGGCCGGTCACACACTGCCACTCCTGGCCGGTCACACACCGCCAGTCCTGGCCGGTCACCTACCGCCAGTCCTGGCCGATCAACCACCGCCAGTCCTGGCCGGTCACACACCGCCACTCCTGGCCGGTCACACACCACCACTCCTGGCCGGTCACACACCGCCACTCCTGGCCGGTCACCCACTGCCGTGTGCTGGCTGGTCACCCACTGCCATGTGCTGGCTGGTCACCCACCGCCGTGTGCTGGCAGTGTGTGACCGGCCAGGACTGGCGGTGTGTGACCGGCCAGGACTGGCGGTGTGTGACCGGCCAGGAGTGGCGGTGTGTGACCGGCCAGGACTGGCGGTGGTTGACCGGCCAGGACTGGCGGTGGGTGACCGGCCAGGACTGGTGGTGGGTGACCGGCCAGGACTGGCGGTGTGTGACCGGCCAGGAGTGGCGGTGTGTGACCGGCCAGGACTGGCGGTGGTTGACCGGCCAGGACTGGCGGTGGGTGACCGGCCAGGACTGGCGGTGGGTGACCGGCCAGGACTGGCGGTGTGTGACCGGCCAGGACTGGCGGTGTGTGACCGGCCAGGAGTGGCGGTGTGTGACCGGCCAGGACTGGCGGTGGTTGACCGGCCAGGACTGGCGGTGGGTGACCGGCCAGGACTGGCGGTGGGTGACCAGCCAGGACTGGCGGCGGGTGCCCGGCCAGGAGTAGCGGTGGTTGACCGGCCAGGACTGGCGGTGGGTGACCGGCCAGGAGTGGCGGTGGGTGACCGGCCAGGACTAGCGGTGGGTGACCGGCCAGGACTGGCGGTGTGTGACTGGCCAGGACTGGTGGTGGGTGACCGGCCAGGAGTGGTGGTGGGTGACCGGCCAGGACTGGTGGTGGGTGACGCTATGTGACTGTAAGGGGGGGTTTCAACTGCCATTTCAAATTGCATCTTCAAATGTATGTGTTAGCCTGCACCGCCCCCGCGGAATGCGTGCACCGCCATAGCGACGCCAGTGAATGATTATTTTCAAATGATGCACCGTCGCGGTAGCACGCAGATGCGGTTGCAGGTGTGTGACCGTGACGGTCCGTGCACATGTAGCCAATGGAAACAGGTTACGCGGGGTGCGTAAGCGCATTCAAAAATAGCGGAAGCCGTGCATCGCCACACCAGGGCGAGTCATTGGCTCATTTTGAAAGATGCATCCAGGGAAAACCAATTGCTGCAGACGTGTGCCACAGATATGAGCTCAGGGCTCTATATATTTGTGAATTTCTTCAGCACACATTCACTGCTTCCAGCCACTGCTGCCTGCGACCGTCACCTCGACCTGCTGCTCCTGAGCTATCCAACAACTGCTGCCTGCGACCGTCACCTTGACCTGCTGCTCCTGAGCTATCCAACAACTGCTGCCTGCGACCGTCACCTCGACCTGCTGCTCGTGAGCCATCCAACAACTGCTGCTGTTGTTCCACAGTCCTGGACCTTGCCATGCAGAGAGTGCGAGAGATCCGGTCTCGTCCCTTCACCGCAGTGGAGCTGGATGTCCTTGTGGACGGTGTGCTCAGCCACTATGAACGGCTCTACAGTGCACACGGACAGGTGGTAAGTGCAGTGGGTAACATGTTGGTGGGCATCAGGTGGTCACTGACTCCTGGCTTCTGCAAGCTTGGCGGTGTGCTGTGGGACCTTCACATGTGTTATACTGAGCATGGCTGCATGAAGATACGTGTATCTACGATGTTTGTGAATGTCAAACTGTCCACTGACGTTCCCCTCTTGTCTCCCATCATGGTAGGTCAAGCTGCACCTTCGCAAGGCTGTGTGGAGGACCATAGCACGTGATGTACGGGCAGTGGGGGTGTGCAATAGATGGCACACACACTGCCACAAGCGCTGGGACGACATATCCAGGCTCAGCAAGAATGTTGCGGAGATGACACTGGGGATTATTCCAAGATCAAGCCGCCTTGCCCGACGCACCATGACCCCTCTGATGCACCGTATAAATGCTGTGACGCATACTGACCTGTCCGCCCGGCTAAGAGGGGATCAACAGCAAACTACTGGTAAGCAGACTGTATGTGTCTGTAACTTGTGAGTGCATGCATGTATTGGTGCTCAGACACAGTTGTGACATCCGTGGTGCGTATGTATTGCAGCTATTGCATGTTGGTGCCATTTGCAGAGTGAGCGTTAGCACCCATGTCCACCAGGTGGACATGCCAGTTGATTTGTAGTTGAGGGTTCCAGGACATGCTGTTGAGGTCTGTGGTCCCATGGCATGACATGTGTGGTGGTCTGCATGCACTTGCCCTGTTTCTATGATGTACAAGTTTCAAAGGCACCCCCGGTTCTTTGATATGAGGATGTCTGGTAGGGGTGGTTCGTGTGCAGGATGGGAGCTACATGTCAATCGACTGTAAGGAAAGGTGTGAATTTGTAACCTTCAGTACGTGAGTGTGGCACTTAGGTTAACATCTCTTCCCTCTCTTCCAGCTTTGGCCGAGGGCACTGACACACAGACGACAGAGATGAGTGGTGGCAATGCATCCGGATCCGAGATGACACACACGCAGATGGACACTGAAGGGGGAGACAAAACCGTCCCTGAGGACTCACATGTGGAGACACCATTGTCCTCATCCTCAGACAGTGTGGGTGAGTCAGCACTGTTGTCACAGACAGGGAGTGGGCAATCAACACCTTCAGTCGGTACACAGCACACAGGGCCCACACTGCCACCAACTGCAACAAGTACTGCTCGTGCTCGCCAGAGTAGGGGGAGCAGAGTTGCCTTCGGCGCAGGCACCGCTGCCCCTGCCCCTGTGCCACAAAGTGCACTTTGTGCTGAGGCTGTTGATCTGCTGCGACAGCTGTGTGTAGGGCAGACCAACATGATCAATGCAGGGCAGACCAACATGATCAATGCATTCCAAGATCACGATAGGAAGTTGGGGCAGGTGGTAGCATTCATGGAGGGGATGCATGGCGATGTTGCTGGTCTCCACAGAACAGTTCAGTCATTAGCAAACACTGTGTCTTCAGCCATTCTTCAGTCGCATGGACAGGGTGCTGCTTCTGTTCCCCCATCCACACCACTAGATGTCTCAGGGGAGAGTGAAATTTCAGACCAGGCATCATTTTTGGGGTATTGCACTAGAAGCAGCCGCAGGCAGCAAGGCAGGGCACGGAGGGCACACACACCATCCCCTAGGACAGGGATATCTTTCACACATCACGACATGAGCTACACTGGAGTTGACACACAGGATCCTCAAGGGGTGTTGGTGGAAAGTGATTCACATGTAACAGACACATCCCCCTCAAAAGGTACTCTCAAGGCAAGGGCACCTCCCAAGAGCAGGGACACTCCCAAGGACAAGGACTCTACGCAGGAAAGGGCACCTCCCAAGAGCAGGGACACTCCCAAGGACAAGGACTCTACACAGAAAAGGGCACCTCCCAAGAGCAGGGACACTCCCAAGGACAAGGACTCTACACAGGAAAGGGCACCTCCCAAGAGCAGGGACACTCCCAAGGACAAGGACGCTTCAAAGGAAAGGGCACCTCCCAGGAGCAGGGACACTACCAAGGGCAAGGACACTACAAAGGAAAGGGCAACTCCCAAGAGCAGGGACACTCCCAAGGGCAAGGACACTACAAAGGAAAGGGCAACTCCCAAGAGCAGGGACACTCCCAAGGACAAGGACACTTCAAAGGACAGGTACACTACAATGGACAAGTCTGCTCCCAGGGACAGGGCACCACCCAGGGATCAGGGACATTCCAGAGACAGGACACCTCCTACGTCCAAGGCACATCCCAGGGCCAAGGGTTCTCCCATGGACACGAGCTCCATCAAGGACAGGCATACATCACCCCTGGCTGCCCTGAGGCTGATGTTGTTGAATGAACGTGAAACACATGTGTCAGCGGTGGAGTCCCCACATACCTCAACTCCCATCCACACCCCGCAGAAGCAGAATAAGGAGTACACTGTAGCTGCATCCCCCATTACACATGATCCAGAGGGCAGAAGGCAGGGCCACAGCAAACGTCAAGCAGGTTCCAGCACGTCCCCAGAGAGCAGACCAGCACAAACACATGATCCTTCTTTGATGTCTGATTAGGCCACAACACTTACCAGTCCAGTCATGTCCAGGGTGCCCCCACATTTCACAAAAAAACGGAGACACACACCAGTGAGAACTGAGCACCCCAATGTTGCTCCAGTACAGCTGTCCCCAGCTCCCAGAGCCACCCTGCCTCCTGGCCCATACAGCCCTGTGGATCATCATTTCATTGGTCCTAGTGGGTCAGCTGCCGTTCACTCTCATGTGTCAGATAGTGGCACTGTGTCTGTTGTTCGCTGTCATGCATCATGTAGTAGCCCTGTGTCAGTTGTGCCCTCTCCTGTTTCAGGTACTGGCACTGTGTGTGTCAGCCACTCTCATATGTCAGATGCTGGCATGGTATTTGTTGGTCAGTGTACAGGGACATGTCCTGGCAGTGTGTCTGGGTCTATGGCTCATGTGTCAGTCACTAGAGCTGTGGCTGTGTCTCACACTCCTGTTTCTGGTGCTGACAATGTGTCTGGGTCTATGGCTCATGTGTCAGTCACTAGAGCTGTGGCTGTGTCTCAAACTCCTGTTTCTGGTGCTGGCAATGTGTCTGGGTATATGGCTCATTTGTCAGTCACTAGAGCTGTGGCTGTGTCTCACACTCCTGTTTCTGGTGCTGGCAATGTGTCTGGGTCTATGGCTCATGTGTCAGTCACTACATCTGTGGCTGTGTCTCACACTCCTGTTTCTGGTGCTGGCAATGTGTCTGGGTGTATGGCTCATGTGTCAGTCACTAGAGCTGTGGCTGTGTCTCACACTCCTGTGTCTGGTGCTGGCAGTGTGTCAGAGGCGACTAGTTCAAGCAGGCCACCAGATTCTGTGCTGTGAGGTGTAGCTCCCATCACTCACATGTAATTTGACTTTGTGTCTTGATTGTCCATTGTAACCACCCTAGCATTGTTACAGTCCTTGGGCCGGGGTGGTTGACCCACGTACTTGTGTTGCCTCTGATGTACCTGTACCTTGCCATGGACTGTTGATGCACTTTGCCCCTCTCATGTGCTGCTTCAGATGTACCTGTTCTGTTGTAAACACTGCCCTGTTTATTTATTTATTTATTTATTACACTTGTATGGCGCGCAACTACCCAAAAAGGGTTTCCCGGCGCCGATGACATGTAGTTGAGCAGAGGTATGAGATGAGCATGATTTAGCATAGTTGTTTCTGGAAGAGCCAAGTCTTTATGTTCTTCCTGAACCTGGCATAGTTTTCTTCTTTTCGGATGTGGAGGGGAAGTGTGTTCCAAAGTATAGGCCCTCTGACAGAGAAGGATCTTCCTCCCATTCTTGCCAGGCTGAACCTGGGGACCGCGTAGTTTGCTGCTGTTTGGGAGCGCAGGTTTCTTGCTGGTAGGTAGGGAGTGGCTAGTGATTGCAGATATTCCGGTGCCGTTCCTGATTTAATCCTGAACACATAACTCAGGCCTTTGAAACTGATGCGGTTTTCCACCCTGAGCCAATGCAGGTCGTTCAGATGCTTTGACACCCTGGCCATTTTTGGAATTCTGCACAAGAGTCTTGCAGCTGAATTTTGAACAAGCTGTAATCGTTTGATGACTGCCTGGTTTGAGCTCAGATAAAGAATATTGCTGTAATCAAGACGCGATGCTATCAATGCGTTGACTACGGTCTTTTGGGTGGCAAGGGGCAGCATCCATAGGATTTTTTTCAGCCACTTCATGATGGTGAAGCAAAGGCCTGCCACTTTATTGGCCTGTTGTTTCAAAGATAGGGCGTTATCAATGATGACCCCTAGGTTTTTTACCTGAGTTGCAAGGGTGGGGAGGATTCCCAACTCGGGGGGCCAGTGGGAAGAGTTCCATAGTTCTTTATTTTTTCCTAAAAGGAGGATCTCGATTTTGTCACCTTTCAACTTCAGCTGGTTGGTGGACATCCAGCTGAAGATTTTATGGAGCCCTTGTTTGAGAAGGGAAGGAGCCGAAGGGTTTGAGTCTGACAGTGAAAAGATGATCTGGGAGTCATCAGCGTAGGTCATGAGGGTGAGTCCTACGCTGTCGGCTAGGTCAGCTAGGGGTCTGAGGTAGAGGTTAAAAAACAGCGGGCTCAGGATGGAGCCCTGAGGCACTCCGTGTGGGGCACTGAACGTATCAGAGCAGGCGAGAGCCGATTTGATCTGGAATGTCCTAAATGTTAGGAAGGACTCATTTTAGTGCGTCACCGCGGATACCATTCCTCCCGAGTGTGGCCAGGAGTTTGCTATGTGAGATGGTGTCAAAAGCCGCACTCAAATCTAATAGAATGAGTGCTACCATTTGACCGTCATCTAAAAGTTTCCTGATGTTTTCGGTCACACCCAGCAGGGCGGTTTCCGTGGAAAATCCCGCTCTGAAGCCGGACTGTGTTGGGTGAAGGAGGGCATTTTCCTCAGTGAAGAGAGTGAGGGCAGAATGAATGTGTCTTTTCAAGAGTTTGGAAAAGACTGGGAGCAGCGATATTGGTCGGTAATTTGCTAGTATTGCGGGGTCGGCTGAGGGTTTTTTGAAAAGTGGGTTGACCATAGCGTGTTTCCAGGATGATGGGACTGTGGACAGTTGGAGGGAAGAATTTAAAGTGTCGGCTATGATGGTCAGGGATGGGGTGTCAATCTGTTTCAAGACGCTAACGGGTAATGGATCACGAGGGGAGCCTGATGTGATGGTCTTGAGGGAGGACTTAAGAGAGTCCACGGTTATAGGAGGCCAGCGTTCTAAGATGTTAATTTCGGCCAACCTCTCGGGGATGTCTTCCTGTGGGCCATTTGCGGCTGAAATTGAATTGATGTCAAGGATAATCTTGTCAATTTTTTCAGTGAAGAAGGAGGCAAGGTCTTGGCATTGTTTTTTGTTTAAAGGGTGGGTCGTTGCGGTTGTTTGAGCACCTGCAAGGTCTTTAACCGTGTTAAAGAGTGTTCTTGCCTTATTGGAGGCAGTGTTTATAGTATTTGCTACATACAAGGCACGGGCCTTAATGCAAGCAGAGTGGTAGAGGTTTCTGGCTTTATTGTATATCAATTTTTTTTCTGGAGTGTAGTCCTTCAGCCACTGTCTTTCGAGGACTTTACACTGTTGCTGTTCTGATACTGCATTGTGCCCTCATGTTCTGGCTCTGATGTACCTGCTCTGTTGTAAACACTGCCCTGTTGCTGTTCTGATACTGCATTGTGCCCTCATGTGCTGCCTCTGATGTACCTGCTCTGTTGTAAACACTGCCCTGTTGCGGTTCTGATACTGCATTGTGCCCTCATGTGCTGCATCAGATGTACCTGCTCTGTTCTAAACACTGCCCTGTTGCTGTTCTGATACTGCATTGTGCCCTCATGTGCTGCATCTGATGTACCTGCTCTGTTCTAAACACTGCCCTGTTGCTGTTCTGATACTGCATTGTGCCCTCAAGTGCTGCCTCTGATGTACCTGTGCCTTGCCATGGACGGTTGTTGCACTTGGCCCCTCTCACATGCTGCTTCAGATGTACCTGTTCTGTGCCATGGACTGTTGATGCACTTTGCCCCTCTCATGTGCTGCCTCTGATGTACCTGTTCTGTGCCATGGACTGTTGATGCACTTGTCCCCTCTCACGTGCTGCCTCTGATGTACCTGTTCTGTGCCATGGACTGTTGATGCACTAGGCCCCTCTCACATGCTGCCTCTGATGTACCTGTGCCTTGCCATGGACTGTTGATGCACTTGGCTCCTCTCATGTGCTGCTTCAGATGTACCTGTTTTGTGCCATGGACTGTTGATGCACTTGGCCCCTCTCACGTGTTGCCTCTGATGTACCTGTTCTGTGCCATGGACTGTGTATGTACTTGGCCCCTCTCACGTGCTGCCTCTGATGTACCTGTGCCTTGCCATGGACTGTTGATGCACTTGGCCCCTCTTATGTGCTGCTTCATATGTACTTGGCTCGCAGCCCGGTGGCAGAGGGCTCGCGCGCATCTGCTGGAGCGCCGATATTTTAATTTAATACCCTGGTCACTTGCTGATTACGAGCTATTTTACTTATACTTGTTGCCTCATCCTGTCCTGCTGACTAGAAGCAAGGACTTCGTTTTTAACCTCCCCCCACTGGCCTGCTGATTACGAGCCGCCACACTCACCTCTTCTGTCCGCCTGAAGCCAGTCATCCTCGACTGCGGGCGCCATCTTGGGTTGGGTTGTCGGCCTGTCTCACCTTAGCCACACCCCCCTAGTCTCACTGCTATTTAGGACCCTTCACCCCTCCTCTCCAGCGATAGCTCGCAGCCCGGTGGCAGAGGGCTCGCGCGCATCTGCTGGAGCGCCGATATTTTAATTTAATACCCTGGTCACTTGCTGATTACGAGCTATTTTACTTATACTTGTTGCCTCATCCTGTCCTGCTGACTAGAAGCAAGGACTTCGTTTTTAACCTCCCCCCACTGGCCTGCTGATTACGAGCCGCCACACTCACCTCTTCTGTCCGCCTGAAGCCAGTCATCCTCAACTGCGGGCGCCATCTTGGGTTGGGTTGTCGGCCTGTCTCACCTTAGCCACACCCCCCTAGTCTCACTGCTATTTAGGACCCTTCCCCCCTCCTCTCCAGCGATAGCTCGCAGCCCGGTGGCAGAGGGCTCGCGCGCATCTGCTGGAGCGCCGATATTTTAATTTAATACCCTGGTCACTTGCTGATTACGAGCTATTTTACTTATACTTGTTGCCTCATCCTGTCCTGCTGACTAGAAGCAAGGACTTCGTTTTTAACCTCCCCCCACTGGCCTGCTGATTACGAGCCGCCACACTCACCTCTTCTGTCCGCCTGAAGCCAGTCATCCTCGACTGCGGGGGCCATCTTGGGTTGGGTTGTCGGCCTGTCTCACCTTAGCCACACCCCCCTAGTCTCACTGCTATTTAGGACCCTTCCCCCCTCCTCTCCAGCGATAGCTCGCAGCCCGGTGGCAGAGGGCTCGCGTGCATCTGCTGGAGCGCCGATATTTTAATTTAATACCCTGGTCACTTGCTGATTACGAGCTATTTTACTTATACTTGTTGCCTCATCCTGTCCTGCTGACTAGAAGCAAGGACTTCGTTTTTAACCTCCCCCCACTGGCCTGCTGATTACGAGCCGCCACACTCAACTCTTCTGTCCGCCTGAAGCCAGTCATCCTCGACTGCGGGCGCCATCTTGGGTTGGGTTGTCGGCCTGTCTCACCTTAGCCACACCCCCCTAGTCTCACTGCTATTTAGGACCCTTCCCCCCTCCTCTCCAGCGATAGCTCGCAGCCCGGTGGCAGAGGGCTCGCGCGCATCTGCTGGAGCGCCGATATTTTAATTTAATACCCTGGTCACTTGCTGATTACGAGCTATTTTACTTATACTTGTTGCCTCATCCTGTCCTGCTGACTAGAAGCAAGGACTTCGTTTTTAACCTCCCCCCACTGGCCTGCTGATTACGAGCCACCACACTCACCTCTTCTGTCCGCCTGAAGCCAGTCATCCTCGACTGCGGGCGCCATCTTGGGTTGGGTTGTCGGCCTCTCTCACCTTAGCCACACCCCCCTAGTCTCACTGCTATTTAGGACCCTTCCCCCCTCCTCTCCAGCGATAGCTCGCAGCCCGGTGGCAGAGGGCTCGCGCGCATCTGCTGGAGCGCCGATATTTTAATTTAATACCCTGGTCACTTGCTGATTACGAGCTATTTTACTTATACTTGTTGCCTCATCCTGTCCTGCTGACTAGAAGCAAGGACTTCGTTTTTAACCTCCCCCCACTGGCCTGCTGATTACGAGCCGCCACACTCACCTCTTCTGTCCGCCTGAAGCCAGTCATCCTCGACTGCGGGCGCCATCTTGGGTTGGGTTGTCGGCCTGTCTCACCTTAGCCACACCCCCCTAGTCTCACTGCTATTTAGGACCCTTCCCCCCTCCTCTCCAGCGATAGCTCGCAGCCCGGTGGCAGAGGGCTCGCGCGCATCTGCTGGAGCGCCGATATTTTAATTTAATACCCTGGTCACTTGCTGATTACGAGCTATTTTACTTATACTTGTTGCCTCATCCTGTCCTGCTGACTAGAAGCAAGGACTTCGTTTTTAACCTCCCCCCACTGGCCTGCTGATTACGAGCCGCCACACTCACCTCTTCTGTCCGCCTAAAGCCAGTCATCCTCGACTGCGGGCGCCATCTTGGGTTGGGTTGTCGGCCTCTCTCACCTTAGCCACACCCCCCTAGTCTCACTGCTATTTAGGACCCTTCCCCCCTCCTCTCCAGCGATAGCTCGCAGCCCGGTGGCAGAGGGCTCGCGCGCATCTGCTGGAGCGCCGATATTTTAATTTAATACCCTGGTCACTTGCTGATTACGAGCTATTTTACTTATACTTGTTGCCTCATCCTGTCCTGCTGACTAGAAGCAAGGACTTCGTTTTTAACCTCCCCCCACTGGCCTGCTGATTACGAGCCGCCACACTCACCTCTTCTGTCCGCCTGAAGCCAGTCATCCTCGACTGCGGGCGCCATCTTGGGTTGGGTTGTCGGCCTGTCTCACCTCAGCCACACCCCCCTAGTCTCACTGCTATTTATACGACCACTATGCGTCAGTGCAGCGGACGAGCGCAGCGGGCGCGTCGTAGGCGCGCCGGAGTCGCGCCAGAGTTAAGCCCGTCTGCGCCCGTCCGCGGCCAGCCGGGGCTAGGGGCTACTACCCCTGGTCCTTTTATCTGATACTCTTCAGCTGACCTTATTCTTTTACAAGGACATTGGCCCCTCGACCCCCGCATTATTCAACGGACCATCAACTTGGGCTGTCATTCTCCCTGTCGTGCCTGTCCATTAGGCTGTCCCTTTTTTACTGTCTCTCCGCCAGCTCCCCTCCCATTGCCCAACCCTGACCTCTGTCCCCCTCCACTGTCAATTATTTTATTAAATACAAGGTCAGCCATTAGACATCACCAGGAACTCTTCATACTCTTAGATACGGATAAACCCGATCTCCTACTTCTAACTGAGACATGGTTCTGCGAGTCTTCTCTTCCGTCTCTATTGGCTGCCCTTCCTTCGACCTATTATTCTATCCGTGCTGACCGTCCTACCGGGAAAATGGGTGGAGGCGTTGCTTTGATTGCCCGCACTGATTTTCAGTTTCAGAGTCTCCCCTCACCCCCCTTGGGAGGAATTGATCACCTGGTGGTCCGCTCTACCTCTTTCTCCCCTCACCTAGTCGTTGTACTGGTCTATCGTCCCCCCCAATCCACTCCGTCCTTCCTCCCCGCCTTTCAAGAACTACTTGGCTCTCTGGCCGTTAATTATGCTTCAGTGTTGGTCCTTGGGGACTTCAACTATTGGCCCTCGGATCCCAAGGAATGTGCCTCATCCAAGGAATTCTCCGAAACCCTTCTGTCACTTAATTTCATTTCTCTAGTTCACACTCCCACCCATATTCACGGCCACATTTTAGACCAAGTTTGGTCTCTCAACTGCCCCCTTTCCTCACTCACTATCTCTCCATGCACTTGGTCTGATCACTTTTTGATTTCCTTCTCGCTTAGCCTCTGTCCGACCAAGACACCCGCTCATACTAAAAACTCTTGGGCTCGCAACTGGGGCAAGGCTAACTTGCCGGATCTAACCTCTTCACTTCTGGCATCCTCTCCCTCGCTGTCGGGCTTGGCGTCTGCAGCTCAAGCTAAGGCCATTGACCTTTGGCTTACGAATGGAAGCGACAGCCTGGCTCCCCTTCGGCGCACCTCGATTAGGCGCCCTAAAGACGCCAATCGGTGGTTCAGCAAAGAGCTGAAAGAGCAGAAATTGACGGTCCGACAGGCAGAACGCAGATGGAGACTGGACTATTGTCCCATCTCCAAGTCCCGTTATGCCCTTCTCTTAGGTTCTTATAAAAAAAACATCGTAGCAACCAAGAAAGCATACTTCTCTGCTAAAATTCTGGCGGCGGAGAACCGACCCAAGGAGATTTTCTCCATCACTCATGACCTGGCTTTCTCTGACAGGACCTCACTAAAGCCCCTTCCCTCTCAGAAACTCAGCGACTCGTTGAATTCTTATTTTACGGAAAAAATCGCGACAATCAAATCTAACATCCCTTCCCCTTCCCCCTTCTTCGTAGATCCTCAGCCACCCCTTGCCCTTGCTTCTCTCAATTCTCTTCCTCTTCTTACGGAGGAAACCTTTCTCTCTCTTCTCCCCAAAATTAAATCCGGTTCCCCATCAGATATCTGCCCTCCACACATCTTACGGCAGATCTATTCTGTTTGTATCCTGCCTCCTCTTAGGTTCCTCAATGATTCCTTGTCCCAGGGGGTTGTGACCCAGTCACTGAAAGCCGCCTCTATTGTCCCCATTCTAAAAAAAACAGGAGCCGATCCCTCTGTCTTGGCCAACTACCGCCCCATCTCCCTGCTACCCTTTTTGGGTAAGGTGCTGGAGCGACACGTCTCCTCTTCGCTCACCGCCTTTGTCGAGGAAAGTGGGGTGTTGGCCCCTTGCCAAGCTGGGTTTCGACCTAAGCATTCGACCGAGTCAGTGGTGGTTTCGGTGTTGGACACCCTCAGAGAAGGTATGGACATAGGTCAACCTCAGGCGCTGGTCCTCCTTGATTTGTCCGCCGCTTTTGACACGGTGGAGCACTCCATCTTACTCTCCCGTGTCAGGGCGACGGGCATTGGAGGCTCGGCCCTCATTTGGCTCTCATCCTTCCTGAGGGACCGGACCCAGGCGGTTCGTCTTGGGGAGTTTTCAGCTACCACCTGTCAGGTCCAGTGCGGGGTGCCCCAGGGCTCTTCTCTGTCCCCTTTATTATTTAATCTCTACATCTCTCCCCTTATCTATGCTCTCCAGCAGCTGGAGGTCACGGTATATAACTATGCCGACGACCTCCAGCTCATCTTCAATCTGTCTTCTTCTTCTGACTCCATCTCTAATTTTCAATCTATTCTATCTTTCATCAGGGACTGGATGAACTTCAACCACCTGAAGCTCAATCCCGATAAGACGGAACTTGTGGTTACGGGTGGTTGCTCCAGTCCCTGGAACTCTCTATTTTGGCCCCCTTCCTTTGGTTCTCCCCCTACCCCAGTTTCCTCTGTTAAGACTTTAGGCATTAAGCTCAATGACAAACTCACTATTCACTCCCAGATAAGTTCGGTGGTTTCTTCCTGTTTTCTCACTCTTCGTACCATCCGCTCTATTTCTCGCTTTTTTTCTTTTCCTGCACTCAAACTTATTATGTCCGCACTGGTCCTGTCCCGCCTGAACTACAGGAAAGTCCTGTTCAATGGCATTCCTCAGTACAGTTTGCATAAGCTACAACTGGTTCAGAACCAGGCGGCTCGCCTTGCCTTTGGTCTTCCCAAATTCCATCATACCTCTCCTCTTTTGAAGACCCTTCACTGGCTCCCTGTCCGGGAACGTGCCTTGTTTAAACTAGGCTGTATGGCTTTTCAGGCCAGGGCTGGTCTGGCCCCCTTCTTTATATCTTCAGCCATCAAAACCTACGTTCCCGGCAGAGACCTCCGTTCTTCGGCCCAACATCTTTTAGTAGTCCCTCGTTACAGAAAAAGAAAACAGGGCGGCTCTAAATTTTCTACCCTCGCCCCTGTGTTCTGGAATTCCCTTCCCCTCCATCTTAGATCCCTCACCCAGTATTCCATATTCCGCAAATCCCTAAAAACTTTTCTATTTACCCAGGCCTTTCTGTCTTAAAACCCTCCCCCCCCTGCTTCAGTTTTTTCTGCCCTAGCGGCTGATCTCGCCATTTAGGCTGCCTGCTATCTTAGCGCCAAGAAACCGCTCAGGTGTATGTCGCGCTTTATAAATATTTTAAACTTAAAATTAAACTTAAACTTAAACTTAAACTTGTTCTGTGCCATGGACTGTGTATGTACTTGGCCCCTCTCACGTGCTGCCTCTGATGTACCTGTGCCTTGCCATGGACTGTTGATGCACTTGGCCCCTCTTATGTGCTGCTTCAGATGTACCTGTTCTGTGCCATGGACTGTTGATGTACTTGGCCCCTCTCACGTGCTGCCTCTGATGTACCTGCTCTGTTGTAAACACTGCCCTGTTGCTGTTCTGATACTGCATTGTGCCCTCATGTGCTGCATCTGATGTACCTGCTCTGTTGTAAACACTGCCCTGTTGCTGTTCTGATACTGCATTGTGCCCTCATGTGCTGCATCTGATGTACCTGCTCTGTTCTAAACACTGCCCTGTTGCTGTTCTGATACTACATTGTGCCCTCATGTGCTGCATCTGATGTACCTGCTCTGTTCTAAACACTGCCCTGTTGCTGTACTGATACTGCATTGTGCCCTCATGTCCTGGCTCCGATGTACCTGCTCTGTTGTAAAGACTGCCCTGTTGCTGTTCTGATACTGCATTGTGCCCTCATGTGCTGCATCTGATGTACCTGCTCTGTTCTCAACACTGCCCTGTTGCTGTTCTGATACTGCATTGTGCCCTCATGTGCTGCATCTGATGTACCTGCTCTGTTGTAAACACTGCCCTGTTGCTGTTCTGGTACTGCATTGTGCCCTCATGTTCTGGCTCTGATGTACCTGCTCTGTTGTAAATACTGCCCTATTGCTGTTCTGATACTGCATTGTGCCCTCATGTGCTGGCTCGGATGTACCTGCCCTGTTTACCCAGTGCCCATGGTATTGGGCAGTGTACGATTATTCCCCTATTCTGTTTAATAAAGCAAGTCAATCATGTGTCGTGATTTGTCGTTGTCATTCCTGGTTGTGTACTTGCATTGTTGCTATATTGGTGCGATCGTAAATGCAGTTTATCAAACATGACACTCCCACTCCCTACGTCACAGCCCTGGGAGGTATTCCCCTTCCGACAGCAATTGGTGTATTGGCGTACCTGTGTCGTCATCGCCGATGGGCCATGACTTGCAGGTGGTGGTGCACGAAGAGTATCGGAAATGCGTGTAGCGCTGGATCCATGACGGCGATCTGTTCGTGGTGCGTATCTCTGCAATGTGTTGTATCTCCGCTGTGGTGAATCCGCCGTGTTCAGGCAGGTTGTTTTTCCGCAGCGATTTGATGTGTGTTTTCCGCCATCGTGATTTAGAGGACGGTCGGAGATGTCATTCCGTACGGCGGTGTGTCTGGATTGGTTCCGTCCGCCGCGGGGTCGGGTGTTCTTCCGCGGCAGTGCGTGCTCTTCCGCCGCGTACGGACTTTTGACAGTGTTTCCCATCCTAATATGGCGGACGGAGTGCCCGCGGCAAGCGGACGGAAAAAGGCATTTTCCGCCTACTCCAGGACGGCGGTCGTCCTTCCGTCCGCCATCGTAATAGACCCCATATATGCCATTTTCTGTTGTGTTGAATAGGGAAAGGTGTAGAGATGTAATTCCAGAACCTCTTTTAAGTCTGCAAACCTACTTCATGTCTTTTAGCTGGATTACCCAAAAATCCTGTGTCATCTTTGATGATTCCTTGATTTTTGACACATTGGTCACTCGTACTACCAGCACTTGCTTTTACATCATAAGGATTTTGAAAACAATCTTTCCTTGTATCCCATCAGAACTGCACCAATAAGTCATCATTGCCCTAGTCACCTAGTGGCTGGATTACTGTAATGCACTGCACTTTAAAAATAAATAAAGTAAATTTACAATAGCAATGACATGCTGTTCTTAAGCCTTTAAAAGAGTAAATAGACACCTGTGGTACACTTATGAGCATTAATTAATCGCATTCCTTGTACAGACCGGAAACATGCCTCATATTGCCTTGGTCCGCCTGTACAAATGTCCTGATTACTCATTTCCGCATTAGTGACCAAGCCCCTGTACACAATAAACTGTTAAATTGACACTGTTGATTCATCCAATAGCCGGTGATTGTGTTGTGTTACTTGACCTTGTAATTGGTACCCCTGGGTGTCGTCCGTATCGAGGAAGTATTGTCGCAGTGGCTGCCAAATATTGCGTGGTCGAGATGTAATTGGCTGTAGAGTAGCATATAGTTAACAGTTAGTGTTGCAGTAAATTAAACTGTGAATCCGTGGCTTTTGTGTGGGGGTGAACCTGCTGCCCCATTTTATAGCCATCTCCCATTTGGCTAACAAGAGGGCAATCGTGACGAATTGTCGATGGACTTCAGGAACTCTTTCACACATCCCAGGAGGACCAACTCTGCTGCCGGAGTAATAGAGGTGTTCACCATGTTCGAGAGGACAGTGACTATGGCCCGCCAATATTTTTGGAGCTATTCGAAGTTCCACATCATATGCGTGAAATCCACTAATTTTGCCAGGTACTTGGGACACGTATTGACTCGGGCAGGGTCAAATTTGAGCAGTTTGGCTGGTGTTGTGTATGCCTGCCTTAAAATTATGAAATGAAGAAATGTATGTCTGTAATTGATGGATACCTTACACGTCTGCGCACAGCAGTATTCCAATTGAGAGTCTGATATTTGCTGACCCGGATTGCTTTCCCAGGCCCCATGTGTCCTGGCAAACCCTGGTTGGGATTTTTGCCTTATATAGCTTGGATATTAAATGCTCACCTCCAGTGTCTGAAATGAGAAATGTTAAAGGGGGGTGGCCATCCAGCTCCAAAGGGTAGCTGGGGATCTGGGCTCTCAAAGTGCCCAGCAACCTGCGCAGTATAAACTGGTCCTTTATATGGGGCCCAGCGGTAATGGCCATCCTCCATTTTCGAATATGCACGCTGTTCTGGGAACAAGTCTCCCATGGTGTCTAGGAAGTATTTTGTGATGGTGCGTCGCACCAAAGCTTCATGCGTGACCAGCAGCCATGGATTGCCAGCCAGCAGGATCGTCGAGGAGTAAAGTGTGCGGTTTCCAGTCCGAAGGGCCAGTCTCTTCCAGGCCCAGCTAGTTGTCTATACAGTTTGGATATCCTGAGGATCCCTAGGGAGGCCAGGTGGCAGTATTCCAGCCTGCAGGGTTGGTTTGGAGAGGTCCGCCTCTGCTTTGGCATACGGGATTCGGGATGATACCAGTGGTGTGCAAAGCTGCAAAGTGCCACCAGATAATATACCTGAAAATGTGGGACTCCAAACTCCCCCCTTTCATATGGCAGGTGATCCAGTGCGGCTCTCAAACAACCCTCCCAATCCATCTCACTCAACTCATCGGTGGGGCCCACAGCACCGTGAGTCACACATCCACACCCCACACTGCTCCTAGGATCAGTGAAAACCAGAAGGCGAGTCGCTGGACAGCAGAGCACCCTAAATTTTATACATTATATACATATGCATACAGAGATAGTTTCTCTAGATTCTTAGGAAATAACATCAAGGCACCCACTGTTTTGGTCGATGGACCAGCTAGTAGAAGTTAGTTGATGGCCATTATGACCATCTTAATTACGAATTTTCCCATTAATCTTTATTTTCTACCTTGTCATGACTTTTATTTAAACGAATACATAAAAGTTTTCTTATAAGAATATATAAGTTATCTAGTTTAGACAGAAATAAAATAACATTTTAAATCAAAATTTTAGCATTTATTAGTACATTCAAGAAATTGTAATTTAGAAATTATATTATCAGACGTCCATAGATAGGAAACAGGATTAAAACGACAAAGGTTCCCAAGCTGATTGTCTTTCTAACTTCCTTGATGTCTACTTCCCATCTGGAATTCGCATTTAATTCTTTGCTCCATCAAAATTAAAGTCCAAAAATAATTCAAAGTCTTTCCGCACCAAAAATTGTTCAGTCCGACAGCATGTCGTGGTGCATCATAAATTCAGGAACCAACAACGACCCTTCTTTCGTACAAGCTCTTTTATACCCCTTTTCTCTAACTATCTAACTCAAATCAGAAATTTTAGGGGCCATTCTCATTTTCAGTGGTTCATAAGGGGGGTGGTGAAATCACCTCATGTCCTCCAAGTTCAAACTGGTTTGGATTTACCTATGTCATACTTGCATTTTCTCACCCGATCAAATTTGTCCATTTTGCAATCTGTCATCCTGTCCTCGTTTTGTACATCTCAAGTCAAACATCCTTTGGCACCACTCCGGTGTCCTAGGCCAAGTTGACCTTGACAGATTTAACCCAAGCACAGGGCATTCAAACATCTCTGGCACAGTCGCGCATGCGCAGAGCCATATTTCTCTGAGTCTCGCATAATCAGCCATTTTCGAACTAGGCCGCATGGGCCTCAATGGGAAATAATAAGAAAACAAACAGAACAGATGTTAGATTTAGAATTTTAGCCCTTCTGTTTACCAGTCACCATTCTAATTTTACCCTGTTAGTGGTTACCTAGCCAAAACCAACACATATGCCTTACCAAATTTATTCGTTTTGCCATATATAAATTCATAGAATCACATATACACACCTTTCTTTACAAAAAAATATATTATGGCACTATATTAGTATGACATATTCACATTATTAGTACATTATTTTTTTCAAACAAGCAAGTTAGTTTCCCCATGTCGTACTTTATCTGTGTATGCTTTTGGTTGATTAATTTTCATGCTCCACACAGTTAGTGCATATTATTGTTATGAGGTCTCGACTTTGCAGGGGGTACACAACATTTGTTTTTTCTTCAACCCTGATCCATTATTTCTCCCTTTGGTGATATTATCACCACACCACACCCAATTAAATTTCAATAAAACATGTTTCAGGTTCTTTTCATAATTTCAGACTTTAGTATTTTTCATATCCAGATCTCTTGTGTTACTATACATTTTATCTTTATACACTTCTAACTTTATTTCACTCATTTCATGTTCCCTTCCTTTGTTTTCTTCCATTTTTACTTTTCTTAATTTTTCAGTTTTTCTTTTTCTAATACATTTACAGGCTAATCTTAACAATAGTATTATAAAAACTATTACAGTGAATGGAATTAATACTTTCCCTATTATTGATTTACCTATTTCAACAAACCACTTTTTTTACAGCAGAAAAACTGTTACCAAGTTTCTCCAGAACACCACCAACCTCCAGCGGAGTAATTTCTTTGAGTAATTCAGTAATATTTCTAATATACCTTTGAATATTTTGACTTTTGTGTGGGATATATGTACAACAGTGCTGTACTTTTAAAATTCCACAGACTCCTTCTTCTTTTGTCAATAGCATATCAAGACCAAGTAGATTCTGCCTCACCAGAGCACTCATAGCAACCATTTAAGTATTTACCATTAAAAATCCTCCGGCAGTATCTGTTGACAAACGATCTGCTTTCGCTGACAATTTCCGAACTTTATTTGCATTAAAAGATATACCCACTTCTGGTATCAATGCTCCAAAAATGTCTCCTACTATTTCTAAGAAACTTTCCCTTCTTCTACGTGTTAATGGTTTACCTATCTCATGAATTCCATTAGTTCTTCTATCTACATGAAATATTTTTGGAAAGACCAGACCTAGATAGCAAGACCCGTACCAATGGTCCGGTAAACTATAATAAGCATTGTTACCACATACAATATAAATTCCCGGAAAAACAGGGTAATTTACATTCACTTGCACCCACAAAATAATGTTCATACAACGTGTTATCTCTGCGAATACACAATTTCCCTTGTTGTAGCGTATCTATACCTATTGCTACATTTACATTATTCTTCTCAAGGTTATCATCTTCAAAGTTCCACATTTTTTAATTTTGTTTACTTTCAGTTGCTTCCCTTTGAAATCGGATCCTCCTTTCTTCTACCATATCCTAAAAGACCTTTTTTTCCTTACGCATTTTACATGTCAGATTATTTCTAAAAGCATCTTCCAAAGTTAGCTCTTGTGTGTCCAAAAATATTCACCAACAACTTTGCCCTTATTCATCTTGTTCAGTCCATGTTTAATAGGTAATTTTGCAAAAGTGTCATCAGAATAATAATATTCTAGTTTACCTGTTCTGTAAAACAGACTAGCTAATACACTACGTGTTATTCCTTATTTCAAAGGAAGGTGATGGTAAGTCACGCCCTCAGATACAGATGCGGGTAACTGCATGCAGACGTAACAGTCCCTGACATCCATAATTTCTACATATTCACTCAAAAGTTTAGAAAAAGCATTCTTTGAAAAATCATTAATAGACCTATCGCTATGCAAATCAGTATTATCAACAATTTCCACATTATTATTTAAATCGATTTCTCACTTTCACTACTATTTTGTGTAACATGTTCAAAATCAGGTTTAAAAGGAATCACTCTTGCTAAAGTGAGCCATACTAACATTAATAACCCTGTACACATTAATGACATTCTACACCATTTACGAAAAATAGCACACTTTGATCTATTAACCTCATTAGCAGGCATTTTCAACTCGTTTTTTTTTTCACAGCTCATTTTACAATATAACAAATGTCCTTCAATCTCTTACTTTTCTAATTTTTTCTTTTGTTTCCGGCACATGAAAATGTGTGTCCTTGTGATATCAATTTCTTTTACAATTTTCCACTTCTTTTTGTTTTTGTCTCCTTTCGGTTTCCAGTTTAAACAATTACCCAACTTTTTATAGTTCACTTTTGTTCAACCCTTTCACTCACCCAGAGTGTCTTGTCTTTCTTGGCTACTTTCGACTTCTTCTATAGTAGGTAACGCGATGTATATCCATTCAGGCAATTTATATTTTTGATTTGGTCTCTTTACTCCTTTTGGCCTTTGTACAGTCTCTTTATTTTCTTTTATTAGATCCTTCTGGTTTGTTTAATCATTTACTTGTTCCTCCTTGTTTTTATTGACATTTATTAATTTAAATTTCAGTCCTTCATTAGCTTTAGGCCAGTTGTCTCCTTTACGTGGCTTTTTATTGTCAGGTTTTATTGTTCCACGTTCAACTCTCCAAGATCTTTTTCTGAAGCTTCGCCTTAATTATGTTTCTCCTTCACTGTCATCAGATTCAGTTTCAGCCTTTTCTTCACCTCCTTTTATTCTGAACTTTATTATTTCCGATTCATCAATTGAATCTGTGTCTCCTTTTGGAAATTCAGTGATTTTGCAAGGAACTTCTTCAGAGCTGGTACTTGGAGTCTCATCCTCATCGTGAGATTTTTCCTTTTCACCAGTTTCAAGATTTACGTCCCTGTCTTTAGAATTTTCTGCTTGACTTTTAGAACTTTAACCTTTACCAGTTTCTTTTTGTCCTTTTTCAATGTTCAAACTGGTACTTGGTTTTTCAAGATGTCGACTTTCAGGTTGATCTTCAGAATCTGAAATTTCATTTATTTCATTCTCTCCTTCAGATGCAGAAGTCGTATCTGATATTTCCAGATGTCGACGAACAGGTCGAGCTTCAGAATTTGGAATTTGGTCTGTTTCACCCTCACTGTCAGAGTCTGAACTACTATTTTCCTCTTCAAAGGGCTGATTTTCAGGTTCGGGTACTCAGATTGTGTGGTTGGCATGCACCCATCTCTTTACTCCAGTGCACTTCACTGCTGTGGTGCTGACCAGGATAACTTGTTGTGGTCTATCACAATGTGGAACTAAGCAGTTTCTCCTTCTGTGCACTTTTATCCGAACCCAATCTCCAGGACTCAGATCATGCGCGGGATGTTTTTCCTTTGTGCTTGCATCAATCCCATCCTGGTAAAACACAGAAGTCACCACGTCAGACAGGCTCTTGCAGTAATCCAGTGTAATATCATCATTTATAGTCAATAGTTTGTCAACTGGTACAATTGCTGACTCTTCCCATCAGTATCTCATGAGGACTCAACCCTGTCTTTCTATCTGGTATGCTCCTTAAGGTCATTAGAACAACTGGCAAAGCATCAGGCCATTTCAGTCCTGTGGCCAAACACATTTATCCCAGTCTGATTTTGATTGTTCCATTTACTTGTTCAACAACCCCAGAAGCCTCCTATGGTTCCCATGCTTACAATAGTTTTTAGTCCTGGATTCAATTGTTGACACACTAGGCATCGTTGATACAAGCTCTCTGCAATCACCATAAACTTAGGATTCTACAAAGTCTGTCTAAACATCCTGATCATAGCGTCTCTGTCAATATGAGCTTGACCATGATACATTCAGGCCATGTTAGAGATCATGCTATCAGGTATTACTGGTCTTTCATCTCTGTACACCCAAATTTCATCTTCTTCTCTTTGTCTGCAACCTACTTTTATCCATATATCTTTTTCCTCATCACTTGCCCCTTCTTGCAAATATCTCACTTCCTGCCAAGTCTCCACTATGTTAATAAGCATTAGAGGACTTGAAACATGTTCTTTTTCTCTTGCCCCATTAATAGAAGCTTTATTTCTGGCACAGTACTGAGCAATTGAGTAAGCAAACCTATTACCTTCAGTGACATAGTCATTTCCATTTTTGTGAGCTGCACATTTCACTACAGCAATCCTCTTAGGCAGCTGTATCGCCTCAAGTAACATTTTCACAAATTCAGCATTTGTAATAGGAGATCCCGCAGAAGTTATATATCCTCTTTGAGACCACAGGACAACTCCAAACCCATACTGACTATCAGTCACTATGGTAATTCGGACGTCTCTCCCCAATTTGCATGCTCGAATCAAAGCAATTAGTTCAGCTACCTGAGCAGAACGTATTCCTTTCAGACGAGATGCTTCCATGACATCTGCCACTGTACATACAGCATATGCAGCACTCAAAACTCCTTCATCAGTTCTCAAGAATGAACCATCCACAAATATCACATAATCAGATTCTTCCAAAGGTTCATCCTTAATGTCATGTCTTGGTTGGGTACAGTGCTCAAGCACATCCAAACATTTGTGATCAATCTAATTTTTGACTACCACATCCAAGGTATTACACATATTGCCACTGTCACATTATCTGCACCCAAAATTTCCTTTTCATATCTGGTCAACCGACTATTGGTTAGATACTGTGTTTTCGTCCCAGTGAGCAGTATTTCAACCGAGTATGGTACATATACCTTTACTGGGTACCCCATTACTATACCTTCACTTTGTTCCATACTCACACTTGTAGCAGCAACAGCTCTCAAACATCCAGACAATGCTTTAGCTACTGGATCTAAAACTGCAGAGAAATATGCAATTGGTCTCCTCATTCTTCCATGTCTCTGTATCAGAACTGATAATGCACACCCTCCTCTTTCACTGCAATACAGTTTGAATTATGTTTCATAGTCAGGCATTCCTAGTGCTGTTGCTTCACACAAACTCGTTTTCAACTGTTCAAATTTCTCCATTTCTTTTTTCATTCAGCACTATACGGTCTTTCCCATCTCCTTTTGTCAAGCGCTGCAAGGGTTTTGCAATTAATGAAAATCCACTTATCCACTGACGACAGTAACCAACCATTCCTAGAAACATTCTCACTTGCTTCTGTGTTTTTGGGGGTTTCATTCCTCTGATAATTTTGATTCTTTCTGAGGTCCCTTGTCTCATCCCTCTTCCAATCTTATGACCTAAATATTGTACTTCTTGTTGGCAAAACTGAACTGCAATTTAGATGGAGACACTTTATGTCCTCCTACTGCCAAATGATTTAGTAATGCTTTAGTGTCAGAAACACATGCATCTTTGGTCCGTGCTGCCACTAATAGGTTATCAAAATATTGAACCAAAACAGACTTCCCAGGCATTTTTAGACTTTCTAGTGATTTCTTCAGCATCTGATTAAAGATGGAGGGACTCTCAGTATACCCTTGAGGAATTCAGCACCATGCCAAAATACGCTCTCCAAACCTAAATGTGAAAATTGGCTGACTATCAGGATGTAATGAAACTGTAAAGAAAGCATAATACAAATCAATGACTGTGTACCATTCTGCATCATGTGAAATTTGATACAATATCACAGCTTAAGTTAGTACAATGGGACAACATGGGACAACAATTTTGTTCACTTTTCTTAAATCCTGTACTATTCTGAAGGTACCATAAGGCTTTTTCAGTCCCATTATAGGTGAATTACATGGGTTACTCATTATTTCTTTCAGAATTCCTTGTTCAATCATTTTTTCAATTACAGGGGTTACACCTTCAATTATTTCTGGTGTCAATTTATACTGTGGGATATTCGGGTAAATAGCTCCTCTTTTACAGAAATCTTTACAGGACTCACCTCTTCATTAAACCTATATCCTCTCCTGTAAAGTCCAACACTTCCTCTCAAACTATCTCTTTTAATTCATCTTGGATTTTCTCACTGTCAAACACAGGAAACAGTTTACTCTGATCCAAATCAATTATTGACATAGTCATTTTATACAATATGTCATCAATCGCAGTTTTAAAAGCAACGCCATCAGGTGAACAGTAAATCGCACAATTCATTTTACAGAGTGTGTCGCGTCCCAGCAAATTAACAGGACTGCTGTCACATACTACAAACCTATGCATTTCTTTAAAATTTCCAATTTCCACTTCCACTGGTTGAGTGAGTGGGGTTTTAACCTGTTTATTTGTTACACCTACAACTTGGACATGCTCACCTGAGAGAGGAAGATTTTGAAATTCCTCTGAAGTAACTGTAGAACAGGTAGTGCCTGTATCCACTAGGAAAGTAATATTTACACCATTCACCTTACCATTCACAAAAGGACCAGATTGATCTACCTCCAGAGTTGCGGCAAGCACACACTCCACTTCCTCTCCTAGACACCATCAGTAGCTCTCATCTGACTCATTTCCATCCTATCTCAACCAAAACCGCGGAATTGCAGTTGCACGCAGGGATCTTTTTACCTGTTCTCCTCCGTAGAATCTTGTCTCTGTACTGCACTTCTGGAGATTTATGCTTTGCTGGAAAGGTGGCACTGGTACCTGACTCTGCTGAGTATCTACCTGTTGCTGTGGCGATGACTGTGGATTTACCTCATTCTGCACCTGTAGGTTCAATGATTTATTTTCCAGATTACCCTTGGGGGTAACTTACACTCTTTCCTCCAATGCCCTATCTTGCTGCAATAATGACATGGCCATTTCTTTTTCGCTTCGTCTATATTCAGTTGTCCTTTCCCTTTGTTCATATTGCCCTTCAATTTTGCTTACTCCGATTAATCAATTGTGCTTCTTGTTGTTCTGCTACTTTCACTTGTGCCCACATAGCCTTTTCTTTGAGCTTTCTCTGTTTGGCATCAATTTCATCACTACAGTATTTTGCATATCTTAGTAAATCATCCACAGAGCTGGACTGCCAACACATCATGTGACTCATATCCTTATCACTTAATGTTTCATATCTACTATATTGTTTGAAAACTAAAAGCATTATCTCTTAATAAGATTGTACAGATCCTTTAGGTTCTTGTAGAATTCAATCGATTTTTACCTAATCCGTTTCCTTTGGAGGAATTTTATTTTCAAAAAATGTAATAACTTGATCATATGTTCTCATTACCTCCGGACCTTGTGCACCTGTTAGCATCTCTCGGATATTCTTATTTTGTCCAATCAACTGTAATTTTACATTCGGTCCACAAATCTGCAGGTATTACTATGTCAAATAATCCATCTAGATCTTCCCACAATACTTTTGAAACTTTCACAAATCTATCTACTTGTCAGTACCATTCTACAGGTTTTTCCCATAATCTTGGAAAATCATTTGTAAATGACAATATATCCGTCTATTCCATGGTACATGCACATATCCTCCTCCTGGTATTTCTCATCGGAAATTCGGTCACTACAGATTCCTTTTCTTTGACAGGGAATGCTAAGGAAGTTTTATCACTGGGTTCTTCCCTCTTCTTTGTCCACTTGGTTCTCCACCTATCTACATCTCCCCATTTTCTCAATAAAACGATCAATTCTTTTATTTGGGTTAACCTTCGTGAGGAATCCAAATTATCTATATACTTTTCAGTGAAATCTACTCTGTAGGGTTTCTGTAACATTTTTATTTTTACAAATTCTATTCCCAGTTCAATTGCTGTTTCCTCCAATTTGTCATGTACATTTTTAGCTCTCTACGTTATGCTCTTATACATAAACATGAGCTTATCATACTGGTATGTTTTTAGTCTTTCAGTTCCAATAGTTCCAATAATTAATTCCTCCATATCTATTTTTAATCTAACCATGTCTAAAAGTTTTGGTTCTAAATCTTTTTGCTGTAGGGTTTTAAACCAATCATTTAATTCTTCTGCCGTTGGCCCTATCGGGGTTTTCGTCAAATCTATTTTGTGTATACTTCTTTCAGGAGTCTCAGACGCTGATTCTGCTCCCATAGGAATTCTATATATTGGGCTTTGATTTATAGTCAATTCAGGTGGTGTTATTCTAGTAATTTGCCTTGTTTCACTTAAATCAGGATAAATCTTTTCCCTTACTTTTTGCTAACTTGGATTCAATGAGATTGGTAACGAAGGCTCATTTATTCTTTGGTTCTTAAAAACTGGTATCACAGGACCTATGGTAACAGGTACAGTTACGGTTTCTATATTTTTGGTGAGTTCTTGAATTTTCTCAGCTAGCTTATTTGTGGAACGCATTCATTCAGAAGTTCAAGGATCTTCCACTGGCTTTAATTCTTGTTTCTCTTTGCTACTTTTTACTTTAGAATATTGTTTTGGGGTTCCTGTCAATCTAGTCTCCATTGGCGGTGCTTATGGTGTTACCGCTGCAGAAATTGGCTGATACGGAGGGGGTCTTCTATTTAAAATCTCCTTCAGCACCTCATCCTCTGTGTCACTGATCCCACAACTTCTCTTTTCTAATTCTACATTTTTCCTCATCTCAGTACATTTTCTCCCTACCATCTCATCAACTGTTCTCATCGGATACATTCCATCCCACACATCAGCATTTCTCCATCTTCTCATTCTACCCTCATGAGTCGTTCCCCATAAACCTCTCAGACTACATAGTCTCTCCTTTGCACTGTCAAATCTCTCTCTTTCCAATTCATGCATCTCATTTTCCCATTACGTCAAAGGTTCAAATTGTGTCGGTCTAGGTCTCGGTTCAAGTCTCATCATTTCTTCTCTCAAATTACTTAATACTGCTAGGTTAAATGAACCTACTTCTGGAAATGCCAATACTCCATCATTTTTAGTATACTTTGCCCAATTCTCCAGCCAAATACAAGTATGATAGCCATATTTCATCATCATGTATGATGCAGGCGTTTTCGGTGGAGGAAGTATTTTTCCCTCTCTAGTAACTATTTCCTTATCCTTTTTTAATAAGTTTTTGAGTTTCTTAAACCATGAAGGTTTCTCTCTATCTTGTCCATAATAATAATCCATTTTCAATGTATTTTTTCTTTCAAAACAGCTGTACACTCTGCTTTAAACTACTCCGATATGCTGAACTATCCCAGCGCAATTCACACTAACGCACCAATCAGAATAGAATACGTCACAATTACTTCAACCTAAACTTACACAGTTCTCGCTAAAGAACCAATCAACACTCAAAACGTAGACCTATCCCAGCGTGACTCTCGCTGACGTCAACTCTGCTCCGGCTTCTCCGGGTTCTGCTGACCCCTCCTTTACAAAATTTATCGTCACAATATTTTGCACAACTTAAATCAGTTAATTACAACACAAACATTTCCGTTTGTCTGTTTTGCTAAACGCTAAAACCAAAGTGATAATTTACTCAAACATACAAGAATTCTGTATTTCCAGTATAGAGCGCTTACCTCTTCTCTACCACAGAATTTAGTTTTGCCGATAAGGCAGCACTTCCTTCTACCTTACCTTTCTAAATAGCTTAGGTAACAAACCCACTACTCTCCCAGGGCTAAGTTTTAGTCAGAGTACATTTGACCCTGTTCTTAGGGCCAAGATTTTACAGTGTCCTCCGCTATTCATTCACCACTTTCACACTAAAAATGTCCCTAAGGATAACATACGACGATGTTACCACTTTGAAATCAGACTATGAAATGTGCGACTTCACTTGCCACATGTTCCTCTGCCTGCAGACAGAGTGACCAACTTCCTACTTCTCGGAAGTCTCAAATTTCGACTACATGTAATGTAATACAAACTCAACATAAAGGGGTCGATTCCGAATCGGTAAACTAATCCGTACGACGATTCGAATTCGTAGCTGTTTCCATACGAATCGTTCAAATCCGTCCGAATCGCGTAGTACGATCGGTAGGAAGAAAATATGTCTGAATCTTTGCGAACCGTACAAAAACCAAGGGAAATTCCGTATGACACAGGACCCTCACGGTAAACCGTACGAATCGTAAACATGCTGTACTACCCGACAAGTACGATCCGGACCGGGGACCGAGAACGCGATTCGTACGGAAACCGGCATATGAACAATTTGTACGGAGAGCCACACATTCACATATGTACCGTACCCCTGCAATCATGGGGGTATGCACCGTACCCCTATGCTCTGTACCCCTACACACCGTACCCCGATGCACCATACCCCTACGCACCACACCCCTGCAATCATGGGAATACACACCGTACCCCTATGCTCTGTACCCCTACGCACCATTCCCCGATGCACCGTACCCGTACACACCATATCCCTGCAATCATAGGGTATACTCGCGTACCCGGGGGGTCTTTTTCACACGCAGTTCGAGTCGAAATCTGCTTTTACAAACGTTTTGAACTCCCATAGAAAAAGAGTCGTACGGAGTGTTGTCGTCACAAATCGTACTTGCTGGGTCGGAAAAAGCTGCTTCGATCTGTACGGACGTCGCGTACTGCGTGTTCCGAATGCGATTTGTACATATTTTTAAGTCGTATGGTCTTTCGTATGATTCGTACGGAGATCTGCTTTGGGTCCAAATCGTCCTTCAGCGTGCGTACAGGAACGTTGAAGGTGTACGATTCGTACGGGAAAAATGCTCCGTACGGCTATTCGTAGGAGATTTTAACGAATCGAAATCGACCCCTAAGTGTTAGTCATAAATCTTGAATATACATTTTTTTATATACACCTAATTGGTCAAACTATACATTACTTATCCAAACTAACCTGTAGCAACCAGACCTCTGCTACCAAGGAATCTGATCCAGCGTGGATCTCAAACAACCCTCCAAATCCATCTCACTCAACCCAGGAGCTGACTTATTTTACTCATTGGTGGGGCTCATAGCATTGTGAGTCACACATCCACACACCACACTGCTCCTAGGATCAGTGAAAACCAGAAGGCGAGTCGCTGGACAGAGGAGCACCCTATATTTGATACATTATATGCATATGCATATGCATATAGAGACAGGTTCTCTAGATTCTTAAGGAATAACATCAAGGCACCCCCCTGTTTTGGTTGGTGGACCAGCTAGTAGAAGTTAGTTGATGGAAATTAAGACCTGCTTAATTACAAATTTTCCAATTAATCTTTATTTTCTACCTTGTCATGACTTTTATTTAAACAAACACATAACTTATATATTCTTACAGGAAAACTTTTACCTAGTTTAGACAGGAACAAAGTAACATTTTAAATAAAATGTTTAGCATTTATTAGTACATTCCAGAAATAGTAATTTAGAAATTATATTACCAGATGTCCATAGATAGAAAACCGATTAAAACAACAAAGGTTCCCAAGCTGACTGTCTTTCTGACTTCCTCGAAGTCTACCTCCCATCAGGACTCCGCATTCAATTCTTTGCCCCATCAAAATTAAAGTCCAAAAATAATTCAAAGTCTTTCCGCACCAAAAATTGTTCAGTCCGACAGCATGTCGTGGTGCGTCATAAATTCAGGAACCAACAACGACCCTTCTTTCGTACAAGCTCTTTTATACCCCTTTTCCCTAACTATCTAACTCAAATTGGAAATTTTAGGGTCCATTCTCATTTTTCATTGGTCCATAAGAGGGGTGGTGAAATCACCTCGTCCTCCAAGTCCAAAGGGTTTTGGATTTAGCTATGTCATTCTTGCATTTTCTCAAGCAATCAAATTTGTCCATTTTGCAATCTTTCATCCTGTCCTAAGCTGCGAAGAATTCTCAACATTCTTCACAAACAAAGCAACACGTTGGAAAGTGAGCTCAGGAGTGCAGCGGATAACCTAGACAGCCAAAGACCCACAATGAGCAATACCAACTCTACCAACTCAATAATTAAGGAGGATAGGGCAAAAAATAAGGCACATTGGGATACGTTCAAGTTGCTGGACCAGAATAACATCGCCAAAACGCTACTAGATATCAAACCTAATAACCACTATAACGACCCTCTCCCAGCAAAATGCATGAAAGAAATCAGTCATATTGTGATTCCAATATGGACAAGAATTATTAACGCCTCTCTCTCACAAGGGATACTTCCAGAATGCCTAAAAAGTGGGCAAGTCATCCCCATTATCAAAAAAGCGACAGCGGACCCAGCTGATCCGAATAACTTTCGCCCGGTAACCAACATTCCTGTACTTGCCAAACTAATAGAGAAATGTGTACAAAAACAACTTAGCGAACACATAGACAATTTCTCCCTACTGGATGACTGTCAGTCAGGTTTCAGAACAGGACACAGCACGGAAACAGCGATTCTACATATAGTCGATGACGCCCTACAGGCCCTAGACCAAAATAGAACATGTCTACTCATCCTCCTAGACCTTTCATCTGCATTTGACATGGTAAATCATGCAAAATTACTGAACAGGCTCCAGGACAGGATGGGAATATCGGGTAATGTGCTGAAATGGTTTGAATCCTTCCTCAAAAATAGAACGCATAGATTCCTGGTCAACCAAGCTCTGTCACCTTCATACCCTAACACGATTGGAGTCCCCCAAGGATCTACATTATCTTCATCATTGTTTAACCTGTATGTCAAACCGCTGACGGAAATTCTTCGAAAGTCCAAAATATCCTTTCATATGTACGTGGACGACACACAGATACACATCAATATATGTTTTCCTAGATATTTACCTGGTGTGTCACACCATGCCAATGGATACTTGCTGTCCCCATGTACCGTCACCACCATTAGGGAGAATGCTTCAGATTTGCTCCAGTTTATGTAGTGTCCAGATAATGTACCATACCGAATTACTTCATGATTACGGGTGCCAGGTTTTCATTGGAGTGCCGGATGTTAAGGACAATATCTTTAGCATAAGGTGAGATTAAGAGCGGGTCGGTCTTAAACTGAAACACTCTATTGAGATGACGTTCCTGCAAGTACCTTATTAGGGGATCAAGAGCAATAATGAACAACAGGGGCGATAGCGGGCTTCCCTGTCTCGTGCCTCGTGAGAGGACGAAAGGAGGGGTCACGTACCCATTTAATCAGATTTGTGCTGTAGGTTAGGTGTAAAGTAAGGTAATGAGAGCAGTGAATCCCAAGTGCATACCTAACTTGTGCAGTGTGGCTAATAAATAGGGCTACTCCAAAGAGTCAAATGCCAACAACGTTGCCACAGTGGGGGTCCCAGGTGAGAAACTATGCAGCACAGAGAAAAGAGTACATAGATTCAAGGTAGTGGACCTGTGTGGTATAAAGCCAGATTGGGCCGATTAAATATTGGTCTAACATGAGGGAACGTCGAGTCACAATCATTTTAGTAAGGATTTTATTATCAAAATGTAATAATAAAAGGGGTCTGTGTGAGCCACACACCTGAGGGTCTTTTCTGGGTTTGGGAAGCAGTACAATAACCGCTTCTTGCAGTGTATGCGGTAGGACTTTGTTTTCTAGAGCTTCTCTTTATACTTTACGGAGATGCGGAGCGAGTATGTGCTTCTATGTTTTATACAAATGACCAGTGCAGTCATCTAATCCAGGGGCCTTCATGCCATCCATTGCATCAATGGCCTGAATTATTTCCTCTGTGGTGAATGGCTCCCTCAGCAATTGCGGCTGTGCTGAGTTCAGCCACAACATTGCAATTTCTTCCAGATATTGTGTTCTCTCTGCAACATCTTCTGTGACCAGGGTCATGTACAGGTTTTTATAGAATGTAGTAATTTTGATCTGGATGGTTGGTGTATCCGTTAATTGTGTGCCGTCACTTTCCTGAAGGATTGTAATATAGGGTTGGCACATAGGGGGTTGCATTATTCACGCGAGTGTACACCCCAGTCTCTCCCCTTCGCCATATCTCCTGGCCATGGCATATTTGCTTAGGAAGTGTGTTTCACGCTCTGCCACTTTGCAGAACTCAGTAAGGAGGACCGCTCGTTTAAGTAAATTCACCTGTACCCCTCCCCCCACACAGCCTGTCTCTGATGCAATGCATCCAGCTGCTCTTCAAGCCGGAAGAGTGTGCACCTCAAGTCTTTTAAAATTCCGGAGTATTTGGAAAAACAGATCCCTTTCATATAGGCTTCCCATAGCGTGGCCCAGGCTGTAACCGACACCCTATTTAACTCAAAGTTCTCTATAATGGCCTGCAAATTTTGGACCATAATACTTGATCTTTGAGTGCCAGCTATGGGAATCTCCATTGCCTCTCCACTCCCCTATCTCTGGGTATACACAATTTAAGAAGGATCGGGGAGTGGTTGGATAGTGTTCTGGGGAGGTGGGCATAGTCCTGTTAGGGGAGAGTATACAATAGTCAAGTTGTGTCCATGTGTTATATGTTCTGAATAGTATGTGTACGCAGCATCAGAGGGGCGCCGGATGCACCAAATGTCGACCAGGGTGTGTGTGTCGCAAAGGTCCATCATCGCGTGACGTGCCCGTGGTTTGGAGTCGGGGTGGTGGCAGTGCTGTCTCTTTTGGAATCTAATATTCGATTGACATCCCCCCACATGCAACAACCTGGTGTAATGGGCTTGCAGGGTGCAAATGAATTCAGGATTGTCGGTGTTGCCCGCATAAACATTGATGAGGGCCATTTTGTATCCTATGAGTTGGCCTACTACCAGGAGATAGCACCCCTCAGGGTCTACACGCCTCAACGTGGGTTGGAAGAGTATTTATTTATGTATTAAAATGGTGGTGCCTCTGGCATACGTGCTGTATCCAGTGAGGTAGCGGCACATCTACCATGTGGCCACAAACCCGAGAGCTGGTGTGGGGGGAGGTGTGTTTCTTGCAAAAAGGCAATGTCAGTCTGGTACTGTTGCAGATAGAGTAGGACCTGCTTGCCTTTACGTGCATTGTTTCAACCCCTAATTTTCCAGGTTAAATCCGAGAATGGAGACAACTTACAGTGTGTGCTCATGTAAAATTGCTAGTAATGCATGACGTTTATAAATAGTACCATGGTATGTTGGGAACAGCAATAACAACATATATTCAACATGAAACACCCCTTCTAGGTCTTGTGAACTCCCTTAAACCCCTATGCCCATCCCTGCTCTTTCCATAACAGGTAATTCCCAATTCCAACACACTTTTAATGTGACTAGCAATATCAATCTCTTAACTGTGTCTCAATAAGATGTGATACCCATTGGGGGGGCAACGCTACACTTGTTACCTGTGTTTGTAAAGTGTTCCAGTTAATGAGTTATGGTATGTTATTTGCCATAATCAAAAGCAGTGGCCTATTCAGCGTCAATATAGCATTTCCTGTGGCTGCAGGCATCTCCTGTGCGGTTATGTGGTGGGGTGTCATTCAGTGGAAAAAAGTTCAGCGCTAGCTCCAGAGTTACTGTCTGATCGGGAACCCCACGGGGGCCACCTTCACCTAGCTCCATGTGTTTCCGAGTATGTGCAGCAAACTTCCTGCACTGCAGCAGGCGTGTCAAAGACACACATCTTACCTTCAACTTGGACATGTAGCCGGGCAGGGTAGCTCATGACATATTTCAGGCCCAGGTCGGCAGTGCAGCCTTGACTCCGGTATATTTGCGACGGTCGTTATGCACCATAACTGTGAAGTCCGGGCACAAGGAGATTGAGGAGTCCCTTCTCCCTGGCCAACCATAAAGCAGTGTCACTGTCTCGGAAGTTTAGCAGTCTGTGATGAGCGGCTTTGGAGGACAGCCAGGGTTTAGACATGGGCCCAGAGTACGATAGGCTCTCTCCACCAGAAATGTGGCAGTGAAGTATTCTTTACTGAATAAATCCGTTAGAAGTGTTTTCACAAAGAGATCCATTTGGCCCGTGTTCATGGTTTCCGGGACCCCCATGATGCGGATGTTATTGCGCCTGCATCTGGTCTCCAAATATTCGTTTTTCATCACTGCGGTTTTGCGGAGTTTTTCCATTTGGTCAATTTTCTTTATTGATTGTTCAGCCCGTCCTCAAGATCAGAGACTCAACTTCCACTGTATCTAGCCTTTCCTGATGAGTGCCAATTCGAGCCTCCAGAGTGTAAAACCTCTGTTCCAGTGTATCGAAGCGTCCATCTAGGGCCTTAAAACCTGCCCTAGGCTCCACCATGAGGGCATGTGGCCCTGTCTGTGTCGTATTTGCATGCCCTTCCATGCCCCCACTTTTGGCCATCTTTAAGCTAGACTTCTTCTCGGGCATTGTGTTTTATCAAACTGCAGGCGTCGCTGTTTAGGGTCCCCCTGGACCATTTTCTGTCCCGACACTGTATTTAACATACATGTAAGGAGACCTAAACTGTACCACAGGCCAGAGTCACAATGACGAAGGTCAAAGAATCTATCTGCTTTCTTCTCCGAGTTGTCAGCTTTTGTGAGTGGCGCTTGGGTTAAGGTTTTGTTGCACAGAAGTAAGTGAGTGTCCTCCCGGCTTGTCCCAGGCCACCTGTGGCTTCCAGTAGGTGCCCAATGGTAGCCACTTAGATCGCAGCCCTCTTCCTTTGTGGGGTGCTTGGGTGACACAAATGGTTATCCTCCCAGTAAGCCCCAGGTGTCCGCGGCCTCCAGTAGGTGCAGATGTCTCTGCAGTGTATTAACTGTGCTATTTTGGGCCCACCTTGTGGAACGCAGCAGCCCCCGCAAGCAGGTCCCGCCAGTACACTCTCACTGCTCCGGAGGGGCGTATAGAACAGCGGGGCCGCAGCACAGACCCAGCCAATCCAGAGTGTGCTCCCTGTTGCAGATCGTGGCACCCCTTGTGCAGCGGGATTTGCAGATCTCTTCCCCTCTAGGTGCCAGACAGCAGTGATGTGCCGCAGCAGGCTACTCCCCGCCCTAGGGGTTAAAGGAAAGCGGAGGCCGCAGCTCACAGGCAGCCAGTCCGACCCAACCGGGTGGCCAGTCCTCAGGCCCAAATGTGGACCCCCATCTCCACGAGGCCTCCAGGAGCGACATGGCCAGCTCACCAGCTGCTCCTCACACAATCCTCAATTCTGCCCAGTATAGTTTCCCCGCCCTGGCAGCGATGGTGTTCACTGGCGCTCATCGGATGGCAGTGCATGGGGGGCAAGGGGAGACCGAGCCACTGCGTACAGTCAGCCAGCCCAAACCAACCAGATGGCCGCCCCCCAGGTTCGCCTGCGGTCCCTGTCTCTCTTTATATCTAAATAATTCATTACATTGTATGTGGGTGCAGTTGTGTGTTAAAGTCTTAGCCAATAAATATGTTGTGGCCCCTTGACATAAGGAAATGGTAGATGCATTAAGTTTTAAGAGAAGCATCCAATCAAGCTTCATGGTTGGAGCAAAGTGGAGCTAAAATGATGAATCCCCACCTGCATCTTGGGCGGTATAATCACTTTTTTGGGATCAGCTCAAATGACACACATGCCACCACTATAGACTTCTCAAGGACCAGTGTTAACTCTGCCGTAAATGATGCTGTATTAGTCATCCAATCGAGAATGGCTGATTCACCACCAATTTTGCTTGAGTTCCATGGAAATGAAAGCCTTCTTTCACTAACATGCAGTGAAAACATCCCAAATATAGAAGGATTCCACATTTGCAAGTACAGACAATGTAGGTTTTCTATGGCAGGTGCATTTGCACTTCCCAGATTTTGTGCAAGCAATTCCATCTGTGATTGCATGTACTGGTGGCGTTTCAGTACAATGCTTTTTCGCTAAAGCGGCCTGACCCATAGTGGTAGAGGAACTTATCTGGAGACATTTTAGCCTCCCAGCCAGAGCACTTTAAATAGAGCAAACTGCCCAGCACATTCTTGGAGGAGTAAACATTCCACCTGATTGATTGAGCGAAAATCCACCATCCAGTAAATCAGGTCAATGGTTGATAGTTCAGTTTTCATTTGGTGATGAGCACTGTGCCACAATTGCTAAATTCTAAACTAAATAGATCAACTCATTCATAAGTGCTTCACTGTCCACCTGAAATGTCTAATATAATAGAAGCCCTTCTTGTTCTCCCCAGATTCAAAAACTGTTGAACAGTGCTAGACATGTCAGCCCTAGTGTGGTCATCCCCCAAACCTTTTGCCATGGCCCTACTATGTTGCTGAATTTGTTTTTGTTGGCTTTAGGACTCTGTACACCTTACCACTGGCAACCATTGCTAAAGTGTGTGTACCTCCCCCTATAAATATTGTAATATTTGCTTACTTATGATTCGCATTTTTTATTTAGTTATACATTCCTATTAAAGTGGTATACCATATGCCTTGGGCATGTAAAGTAAATGTCACTAGCGTGCCTGCAGCACCTATTGTGCCACCCACTTAAGTAGCCCCTTAAAACATGTCATTTCGACTTGGCAATATAACCCCCTCACCAAACCTTCAATTCCCCATTTATTGCATATATCTCACCCCTAAAGTCGGCCCTAGGTAGTTCATAGGGCAGGGTGCATTGTAATTAAAAGGTTGGACATGTACTTCTAAATTTTACATGTCCTGGTAGTGAAAGAATTCTACATTTGTTTTCAGTACTGGGTGGGCTATTTTTCCAATAGGATAACATTGGGTTGTCTTAGTACATTTAATAAGTGCTAACATTTGATTGAGAACAGGGGAGCATTTATGTATGGTGTCTGAGAAATTGTAATTAAAAATCCTCTTTAATGGTAAAGTTGGATTGTAAGTTACAATTTGGTGCCCCAATCCACTTTTTGTATCTGACTTGCACTCCATCGCTGTTGACCATATGTTTTTGCTTTGACCTGGTGATGCACAGCTAGATGCCCGCAATTGGCGCTTTGATCTTTTAGGTGCCATTTTTTTTACCTAAAAATTTACCAATTTATAGCTTCGGTTCTACTGATTGGTGTTTGCTGTTTTGGTGTCAAATAATGTATTAAAATGTACTGTGTTTTTCTAAATTAGTGTGGGATTTGTCGTGTGTTGTGAATTCCCATTATTACTGTTTTTGTTCTGCATAATACTTTACATATTGCCTCTAAGTTAAGACTGACTGATTTTGTGCCAAGCTATTAGAGAGTTAAGCACAAGTTGGTTTAGTGACTATTGCGGTTCACCATGACAGGAATTGTGACTGTTGCTGCTGTCACTCCCATTAACCAAGAACCCAACCTCTCACATACACACTGCTTGATTTGGGTGATCTATCTTCCTGAAGATGGTCCTGAGCATGTTGGATATTACTGTAGAAGGGAGTATTGGGTAATGTCTCAGTAGTCATTATCTATCTATCAAGAAGATTTGTCATCGACCATCAAGAGAGCAACATTGTTTTAGAATGTTAGAACATTATTGCAATAGCGAACTTCAGATTATACAAGCACCAAAACAATGGAAATAACCTGAATCCTAGATTCATAATAGAAATTCACCTGGTGAGGAGCACCCTACTAAAGCATCCTATAAAATTCTTAACAGCAACCCTGCCGCACATTTAGGTAATGTGTTTTAAAATGTATTTAAATGTCTTTTTTTTAAAAGAAGCACAGTAACGGTAACCAAATGGTATGTATTATAATAGCCTTATCTCTACCATCTCATTGCATGCATAGACCTCCATATATCACATCAAGATAGCCCAATTGTTTACCTGCAAAGCGCATTTAATGGCTTACATTTAGAAATTGCTTCAAATGTGCAGCAATGTAGCAAAACAGCCATTAGTACAGGTAAGCAATGCATACTATAATGTGCAAAACGACATTGTTAAAATTATGTAGTTTAAGTGGAAACAAAATAGTCCTTGAAAAAATAAAAATCCCAAAAGGCATTACATAGGGTGGAATATCAAATTAATATGTCAAAATCAACAGTAAAAAGTTGATTATTGAAACACAAACCCCCTGTTAGACTTGACATCTTTGGTGTGGTTTCCCCTGAGTTTTTACCTCTACCTCCTGTATTCTTGATGCTGTGCTGGATTTCGTTTTTGCTGGCTTAGATGCTTTGCAAAAAGAACAATTGATGGACAGAATGCTGCACAATGTCAAACATGCACCGCAGTACAGAGATCTGTGCCTAAATCCATTGTTGGATGCTTGTTTCTGGACCAGGGAGGACCTGGCTTGGCAGTTCCGGCTGGACTATTCCCATGAGGAACAGGGTCAAGACTGATTTGCATATGGCTGGGTCCAAACTGGGGTGCCGTAGTGAGCAAAAGAACGATAGAATTAACCCAGATCTTTGTCACTGGGGTGAATGTTTGCATTGTTCAGCATTCCATCAATCATTTATTCCTTTAGCATTTGGTTGAGATGCTTTGGGAACTTTGCCACTGCTGATCAGTGTCAAAGTGCAAGTGCTCCCTGTATAAATTGTTATTACATTTGGTTCTCTCCGATTGGCATATTTGATTTACTGGTAAGCCCCTAATAAAGTGTGTGATTAACTGAGTGTGTCAGGACCTGTAAATCAAATGCTAATAGGGCAGCATTAATTGTGCCACCCACATGAGTAGTCCAGAAAAGGTATCTCAGACCTGCCACTGCAGTGTCTGTGCAGAGTTTGTTAACTGCCATGTCGACCTGACAAGTGCACCCACTTGCCAGGCCCTAACATCCCCTTTTCTTACATGTAAGGCACCCCTATAGTAGGTCCAAGGTACCCCCCTGGGTAGGGTGCTGTGTATATGAAAGGTAGGACATGTAGTGGTGTGTGTGACATATCCTGATAGTGAAATACTGCCAATTTAGTTTTTCAATATTGAAAGCTAGCTGTACCATAGGATGGAATGGGAGGTACTTTGTAACATCTTACAAGTAGAACTTCCCATTGGGACAAGATAGAGAAATACAGTTTAGGCTCTCTGAACTCAGAATTTAATAACACATCTTTTAGTTAATATGGTTTTTAAATTATATGTTTGAATACACCACTTTTAGAAAGTGGGCATTTTGGTGCATGGGGGGTTATGCATGGGGCTAGCTACCCCACCATGTAAACAAATCTGAGGTACAAAAATGTCAATCATAAGACCGAAAGACATCCTGACCTTGGGAAGAGATGAATTTCCTTCACAGAGAGCTTTGGTGCCTTCTGGTAAAAACCAGAGAACAATGGAAGCCACGAAGATGATCCACCTGTTTTCAACCAAAACCATCACAATCGGGACATGGAACATGAAGACTATTTATGATATAGGCAAAACAGCCAAGTGGCAGTGGAGATTTAAAAATACAACCTTGCCCTGCTTGGCATCAGCGAGGCCAGGTGTACACAGTCTGGACAGAAAAGAAAGAATAGCCCCAGAGGAATGCTGCTCTATTCTGCACACGAGGAAGAGAATTCTCCACCCACTCAGGGAGTAGCACTGATGCAAACACCAGCAGCCAACAGAGCACTGATTGGATGTGAACCCATGGTCCCAGAATCATCACAGCGACCTCCTGCACAAAGAAAAAGTGGACCAATATGAAATCGGAAAGAGAAAACGAACAGCTTTACAACAAACTCCAGTCTATCCTGGAGAAATGCCTTGAATGAGACATTACCATACTGTTGGGTGACCTCAATGGTAAGATTGGAAGTGACAACACAGGGTATGAAGAAGTCATGGGCAACCATGGCCTTGGCAACATGAACAAGAATGGTGAAATGCTTGCAGATCTCTGTCCCCTGACCAGTCTGGTGATAGGTGGTAGTGTATTCCCACACAAAGGAAGATACACAAGGCAACGTGGGTGTCACCAGACCATTCAACAGAGAATCGGATTTCAGCATTGCTAAGAAGTTCTGGAGGTCCCTGCAGGATGTGAGAATGATGAGAGGAGCGGACGTGGCACCAGCCCATCACCTTGTGGTGGCCATGCTAAAGCTGAAGAAAGCATTGAAGGAAGCAACAAACCAATGCAAGCGATATAACACCACCCTCCTCAAAGATGAACAGAAATGGAGTGAATACTCATTCACCCTCAGTAATAAGTTTCAAGTCCTGCAAGAACTAGAGGATGGCAGAGACCCAGTAGAAAGTTAATGGGAGAAGCTTAATGAAGCAATAACATTACCTGCCGGGAGGTACTGGGTCCCTAGAACCAATAGCATAAAGAATTGACTCCACCGAGACTATCCAAGAGAGAAAGGAAAAGAAAGCTGCAGTCAACGCCATGCGAACAAGAGGAAAAAAAGCAAAAACTAAAGGTGAGTAGACCAAAACCAACAAAGAAGCAAAGAGAAGCTTAAGAGCAGACAAGCAAAGATTCATCAATGGTCTTGCCATAGAAGTCCAGGAAGCAGCAAACCATGGAAACTTGAATGAACTCCACAGCATTACAGGAAGCCAGAAAGACCTGTTCAAGACACAGCTGGGAAGACAATCATGGGTAACGAAGGCCATCAACAAAAATGGGTGGAGCACCTTGAAGAACTGTTGAACCAGACTGTGCCACAGTCTGACATAGTGTCAGCTGACAAGACTTTCCAAGACCAACCAAGGAAGAAATACGGCAAGCCATCAAACATCTGAGAAATGGTACGGTAGCAGGGACCGACAACATTTCTATAGAGGCAGTCAAGACAGACATTGAAACATCAGTAGGCATTCTCTACTCCATGTCTGGAAGTATTTGGGGAGATAAAATGTGCTATCAGACTGGAAACAGGGATATCTCATCAAGATGCCCAAGAAAGGTGACCTGAGCAACTGCGCAAACTACAGAGGGATAACTATTCTATCAACCCCCTGCAAAATGTTCAACAGAGTCATCCTGAACAGAACGAAGGAATACGTTGACACTCAGTTGCAAGACCAGCAAGCTGGCTTCCACAAAGATAAATCCTGTACAGAACAGATTACTACACTGCACATCATCATTAACAGTCAATGGATTGGAACGCACCCCCTATGTCAACTTCATCGACTATGAAAAGACATTCAACAGAATGGACAGGGGGACGCTTTGTAAACTCCTCTGTCACTACATTGTGCCAGATAAACTCATAAGAATCACCAGGAACTCTTATGAGGAAATAACCTGCAAGACAGTCCACGGAGAACACCTAACAGAAGTCTTCCATTTCAGGACCGGAGTCAGCCACAGTTGTTTGTTCTTGCCTTTTCTCTTCTGGCTGGCCAAAGAATGGATCATAAAGACATCCACAGCAAGCAGAAGAAATGGACCAGTGGACACAGCTCAATGACCTGTACTTTGTATACAATCAGGCCCTACTCTTCCATACCCATCTACAGAGGAGAAAAACCAAGATCCTGAAGGCTAACATGGCCAGCACAACTGCAGTCACACTTGCAGGCAATGCACTGTAACAGGTTAAGGTCTTCACCTACCTGGCAGTGTCATAGACAAACAGGGCAGAACAGACGCCAAAGTTAAGGCACGAATCGGCGAAGCAAGTGCTTCCTTCATTCAGCTAAAGAAGACCTAATGCTTCAAACCAAGATGAGGCTTTTAAACACCAACATAAAATAGTTCCTTCTGTATGGAGCAGAATCTTGGAGGACAACAGTGATCACCACCAACAAAGTCTAAACCTTCACGAACACCTTTCTGAGGAAAATCCTTCAAATCCACTGGCCAAACACCACAGGCAACAAAGCACTATGGCAGCAGACTTTTCGACTCCCTATTCATAGAGAAATTATGAAAAGATACTAAGGCTGGTTGGATAGGTCACACATATCCCGAAATCCACATCACACACTGCCAGGCAAGCCCTGACCTAGAACCCTCAAGGGGAAAGAAAAAGAGGAAGGCCAAGAAACACCTGGCGTTGAGGCCTCAAGACTGACTGCAAGGAGATGGTTTACACCTGGAGTCAGATTAAAAGAAAAACCCAGGAAAGAGATAGCTGGAGAGTCTTGGTTGATGGCCAATACCCTAGGAGGGGTAGTAGGCATAAGTAAATAGTAAGTACTGCCAATACTGTGGACAACAATTCAGTCTATATATCTTTTTCCCACCATTCCATCTCAGACAGGTATGGGCATATCTGTCACACGTAAAGACCAACTTGGACGAAACCTGTCTTTGAGTGCTTGTGTTCAATTTTGAACAGGACCTGGCTTGGCAGTATGGGCTTGGCAGTTCCTACTAAGTAGGACCAAGGCTGATTTGCACATGGCTAGGCTTAATCTGAGGTGGCAAAAAATGATGGACTAAGATGAGGCCAGAGTAATTACCAGTGGCTGAAATTTATTCTAGCTTTTCATCACTTTTTTGTTTTCTTCAACAATGTTACAATGCATTGACCAAAAATATGCTAAGATTTTGACATAGCTCTTATCATCTAACATTACCATTTTACAAAACGTTCTGCAAGTGTAATTAAAATTGCATGTATGGTTGATAGGTCATTATAAAGGTGTTACATTTTTTTCTAAAATTATACTCATGAGAGAAAGTACACACCTACTGAAATACAATTTAAAATTATTTCAAATAACTTAATTACTTTTGAATCATGTAGTCTCAGAAACATTTTAGGAATAGCTCAAGGGTTTTGAACTGTGTAGTTTGGATAATGAATGCATGCAATAAAACAATTTGAACAAAAAATCATGAAGTATACTTCTTAATAAAGTCTGCCTAAATTGACATCAAATAAAGTAAAAATATTTTGAGATTATTATGGGAATATTTTATTTTAACTTCACATAATTTTTATGTTTTTGGCCTGTTGGAAACTTTGGCAAGGTTGAAAAAATCTTTAATGCCTACAGTTAATAGAAATTTGCCATTCCATGTGACAGAATTGAGATCACATGATAAGGAATGACTGCAGTGAGGGATGAACCCTAGGGGGTTTAGCCTGGGACGGATTTCAATTCCCTCAAGACATCGGAGCATGTGAGCATCAGATGCAATATTGAATCATTGGAGTTCCGCTAACAGGCAGCTCTCCACCACCAGCTTGGTTTCTTCCGCGGCCAGAGCTGCCGTCATGCCACTCAGCCAATTGGAGTGCCAGGAGGCAGTTCAAAATCAGGCGTGGGCTCTCGCAGCACCGGACGCGCCCGGGCGTGCCCGGTCCGCGCCCGGGCATAGCTCAGGCCAAGGGCCGGCCCGTGCGTAAGGGGCCGGAAGAGGCTGGGCTTTCCCTCTTGGCTTGTTGCAGGAGATCGTCGTTACATTGGGAATTGTGTGCTATTACCTCGAAGGCAAAAGTAGGGAGGCATTGGACCTTGTTTGGCCTTACAAACTGCTGATTCTAATACTACCCATTCTACTGTTGGGGAAGTTGCAGGTTGAGTGGAGTGACTAGTATTATTGAGGGCAAAATTAAGAAAAGAACAATTCCTAAGGAAAAACAAGGGTCTGGACACGTTGGGACCCTGGATGCCTTTTTAACGAATTTGTTCTGGCTCATGAAATCGAACTAACTGAGAGAAGGCTCTCTTTGGATACCCTGATCATGCAAAAACATTCCTCTTTAGGTCAAGGGCGTTTAGCCACGATTGAATCCTGGCCAAGTAGTAGATTAGCTGAGTGCTTTTCGAGCTCCAGCAGTGAATCCATTTCCATCTACCAAAACTATAGACGAAGACGACAATACAACTCAGGAGCATTCAACGACCAACCAAGTGGAAAATAACTACCCAGATATGAAATCCCAAAAAGGAAAGGGAGGTGGCCCCTTAAAACAAAAAGCATTAACAAGGATTTGTAAGGAGAAAGATACTGGATGCAAGAAATTGGACACAGTACTTTCATTACAACTAAGATCTACTAGATTTACCAGACAAAATGAAATCATCAATCGTCCAGATTTAGGGACTGATCATCCATGTGATTCTGACCTAATGAGAAGATTAGAGACTATGATGTCTGTATTAAACCCTAAATTGTATAAATTGTCCTAAATTGAGGAAAGATGATCTACCTTTGAGGCCTTTCATCTCTCAACTCAGCCCCCCTCTAATACCACTGTGCTAACCGACATAGTTAGACCTAATCCCCAGCAAGGTATGGTCCCTCTACGATGTCTGATTGGCCAAATGTAACTATTGATAGCATGGGGAGTCACACCCTACAACAAACTATGGAGCCTCCTACTGTTCTCTCTGGCTCTGAACATGATTGTGCCAAAAAGCTGAGGGCTAACATACATACAAATCATGGTAGGACACAGACACAGACACAAAATAACTCTGAGAATATTGGTTGTTCAAGGTTACATGGTGAACCTCAAATATCCACTAGCCCTACTGTTACTCGCCCACATACTACCCCATCCACACCTTGGCGCCTATTAGGATGGTGGACGGACCTGCATCCGTCCGCCACCCCGAGGTGGAGGGACCGTCCACAGGGGCAGCGGCGGTCCCTCCGGTGGAATTAGGATGTGACCACCACCCTGGCGGTCACATCCCGTATATTTAACATTGCAGCGGGCGCTGCTTCAAGCAGCACCCGCCGCAAAGTTAAATATGCATGCTGTGCATTTGCATGCACAAAGCGGCAGGCACCGCGCGGTTCATGCCGCATTGTGCATGCAAATGCAGGGGTGTACCATAGGTACCCCCTATGTGCACCCCCCCCACCCCCTTCACCCTGGGGGCCCGCAACGGGCCCCCAAAGAAAAGACCGTATGCCTTTCCGTGGCGGCATTGACGCCACGGAAAGGCATGTCCTGAAGCACATCCTAATATGGCTGACAGTGTCTGATAGACATCGCCACCATATTAGAGCTTTTCCGCCACGGTCGGAAGGCGACCGTGGCGGAAAAGCGGCGGACGTCCGCCAATGACCCCCCAGCCATCCTAATGTGGCGGGGGATCTTTCCATTTACCGCAGCGGTGAATCCGCATCCTCCGGGCCGGCGGTGGCTTCCGCCGGCCCAGAGAATGCGGATTCACCGCAATCCTAATCGACCCCCTTGTTTGGAGGAAAGGCCACAACTATTGTGCTTGGGAAGGTAAGCTTCTCAGCATCAAGATGAAATTGGGAACCCCAAGTTAACATTAGCTCTTCCTCCAGCTGCTTGTCCGTTTGTTACAGTCCTAGCTAATGTTCCAGAACTCAAACCAAATACATTAGAAAATACGGAGCAGCTAATAAATAAATCTCAGCATTGGCTATCTAATCGTCTAGGTGAAAACTCTAATCCCCTCCATAATATTATTATGGCTAGGAGGGTTTCTTGGGTAGGAAGAGCTCCCAAAACCATCAAAGGTGACTGAATCGTAGTGAACTTTGATAGCCAACATTTAGTGGGTGAATTATTATCTGTTTTACCAAATATGTCATCATTTCATTCTTAAATGTTTGTTCTACCTTTGGGTTTCTTTTATAAAAACTTTCCAACATCACAGCTGTTTACTTCTAGGTCATAAGGCATCTGGAGGCCATCCCGTCACCTGTTTAACCAACCTCTTCCCGCCTTAATCCCACCTCTTCCTTTAAGAAATAGATTTGCTGCTCTAGAAGGTTTGTCTGCCTGTGACTGACTGGATTCTCAGATTATGTTAACTAGTGGGGATGGTGTTTTAGATCTACAAAAGGGGTCTCCCTCGCACACTGCTCCCTCTATAATTCCCGCAGTGACATTAGCCAGGCACCAAGTCAGTCTAAACTTGCCCCAGAGTCAACTACCCCGAGAGAATCTTTTAGGTTCTGTAGCGGCTATGTCTTGGAACATTGCTGGTTACAACAAAAAAAGGTCTAATCATGAATTGCTGTCTTTGCTGACATCTAGTGTTATAGTGTGCCTTCAAGAGACTTGGGAAATAGATCCAATATATTTCAACGTGTACCGTTCCTTTCGTACTTCTGCTGTACCGTCACCTGGTGTTCTGGCTACGGGTGGTTTGCTGACGTTACTTTCAAATGCCTTTCCTTTTAAAGTGAAGTCCTTTCTGAATAGGTCACCTTATTACCATATTATTTTAATTGAATATTGTGTGGATAATTGTTGGCTTCTTATTTAGTTTTACAACAATAAATTTGGAAGTAAACAAGCAGTGGTGTTGGCCCCTCTGGAAAGAGATATTAATGATTTACAAAATAAATGCACCAAACTCTGCAATATAATTTGGCTTGGGGATTTCAACATTCACCCATGTGATATGATGAATGCGTTAGCTTGTGGAGTACAGGATGATGATGGGGAGAGTGTCCCCCACTTCTGTCATACGGAATATGGTAACACTCTGAATAGATTACTAACGATAAATAACCTTGTATTTTTAAACATTTCCAATGATTTAACTGGTCAGTTTGAATATATTTTTATAAATCATTTTTCCTCTTCTGCCCTTGATTATGTTTTGGCCTCTGATTTAATAACAGGCCTTTTTTTCTCATTTTAAGACTGTGTTTTACCCATTCAGTGATCAAGCTGCAGTAACTTTTTGTCCAAACCACAAAGGAAAATGATTGTGCCTTGAAACTCCCTATAAACCCTGTAACTGCAAGAGAAAATGGCATTGTTTTATAGTGGGAAAACGTGGACACTGGGAGATTTTTGGCCAAATTAGTGTGCAACTGATATAGGAAGATAATGCACTGCTTAGATTCAGTTCTACATGACAGCATGCTTTCGGATTTTGAGTTAATCTTTTTATTTTGTCCTCATTTATGCGATCTTTATAGTTTAAGGAACAGGGTCACCTCATATTGTATGCCCTCGGGAAAGAGGTGGGAACCATGTCTTAAAACAAACACTTTCCATGAGTTACATAACACTGTTCCAGCCGCTATAACTCATAAAAGTTTTGATCTTGTTTGTTTAAATCATTGGACGTCCCTTCCTATCCTACCACTATAATTATCCCAAAATTCCCAGTGTTTAGTGCGCTCACAATCCCCTCTGGCTCTATCCAAATTCCTACATTTTTCTACTGATCAAACCCAGTCATCAACCTTAGGAGAAGAGGGAAGAATCCAATTTATACAAATCTCGCGTCTAGCAAGAAGTATGAATGTAAACAAAATGTGTTTCTGTTTTTTTGTTAAAGTAATATTGGGATCTTCAGTATCCAAGATGCCAAAAATAATAGTAAAAGCCCTTACCTTGATACTCATGTTTAAACTCTTATCAATAATCTTACCAATTCCACTCCAAAATAAATTAGGGTGGTGACAAGAGTCGAACATGTGAACATCATTTGCTTCCTTCTCGCCACATTTTGGACATTTTTTCGTCACCTGGGAATTCATTTTTGACAGCCTTTCGGGGGTTCAGTAAGATCTGTGCAAAGTAAACACATTATTTTTCCTAAGAGTTGTAGAAATTATAATGTGCCATAAATAAGTGCAGGATACTTGCCAAACTTGCTGCAAGTCTTGAGCTGGAAAAATCTTCTTCTATTTGAGGTCTGGTGTATCATAGTCCGCATCCTTCTTCTCCACCAAGTACCAGTACCTGTTCGATACTTCTTTCTTCCCAGCGGCTTTATGGAATTTACCCTCTAGGTTAGCAACAGAGTCCGGCCAAGTTGCTTGTTCTTTAGACCAGCCAAGCAGCTGGTAAAATTTAAACCTGGATATTTAATTCTTTGTCATTTCCATTAGCTCATCCCAAGCTTTTAAGTTGCCGTTTTCCAAAAGATCTCCCCACTTGGAGATTCCAGCTCTTTTCAGAGGCACCGCTAGTGAGTCTTCCAAACAATAAGGAGTTCCTGGAGAGTTCCATATCGGTGTTTGGGGGCTATAGTATGGGTATTGCCATATGTTCCTTATATATGACCATAGTTTAAAAGCTGATTTTGGCACCTTTAGCTTGACTTTTTTGAAGAACTTTTGGTGGCCAAACTTATAAAGACAGTGGTTACGATTAGTTACTGCTTTCCAACAGGCAGGATATGACTCAAAGTCTCGAAACAGGTGCCTTATATTCTTAAAATGGAAAGCTTTATAATACAGAAGCAGATCCGGACTAGCTTCCCTCCTCGATGTTTTTTCTGGTTCAATTTTTTCCAAGATATCCTGGCCATTTTTGATGACCAAATAAAAGTATTCAATTTGCTCTGTATTTTTTTGATATGCTGTAATATAAACTCCAGGGGGATTGCCTTGAAAACAAAAGTAAACTTTGGTAAGATAGCCATTTTTATTACATTAGCCCTCCCCATAAAAGTGAGAGAAAGACAGCTCCATGACTTCAATAGTTTCCTCGTCTCTTTAGCTTTAAGCTCCAGATTTACCTGGCCGATGTCCTCGATATTCCTTGAGACTTGAATTCCGAGATATCTAATTTTTTCTTTGGATTCCAAATATGGGGTAGATATATTCCAATGCATTACCTCGGTTTTTTGGTTATTTATTTGGTATCCTGAGATTTCCCCAACATCTGTTAGTAAGCTATTTATGCTGTTAAATGTTTCATTTAACTTGCTTGAATAGATCATTAAATCATCGGCATATAGTGCCACTTTTAACTCCCAACTGTTAAAGCTGAAAGTAGTGATTTCTTTAGAGGTCCTAATCACATTAGCCAACGGTTTTATATATAAGTTAAAAAGGTGGGGGGACCGAGAACACCCCTGTCTGGTGCCTCTCTTAATTTGAAAACTATTTGATATGCTACCGTTAATAAGTATTTTCCCCACCGGAGCCGAGTAAATATTCGCTATTACCCTAAAGAAATTTTGGCCTAAGTTGTTATGTTGAATAACTTTATGTAAGTATGACCAATTTACACGGTCAAAAGCTTTAGCCACATCTAATCTAAATATTGCAAGGGGTTCCTTCTCGTGGACAGCAATGTCAATGGCTCTTAATCAGTTGATGTGTGAGGTCATGCAACTGTCTCCCTCTGATAAATCCATTCTGATCCTCATGTATGAGCCTATCAGAAAAGGATCCAAGTCTTTTTGCTAGCACCTGGGTAAAGATTTTATAATCTGCGTTAAGGAGCGAGATTGGCCTATATGACTCACAATAGGAAGGATCTTTACCAGGCTTTAAGATCAAACTAATCGTAGCCTCGTACCAGGATTTAGGAATTGAATGACCTTCAGAAAAAATATTGTTAAACAGATCAGTCAGTTTGGGGGCAAGGTTCTCTTTCAGAGCTACATAAAGTTCATTTGGTATAGCATCGGGCCCTGCTGCTTTACTTTTTTTCAAGTGTTTTATTGCCTCTAGTACCTCATTCAAAGTAATTGTTGCATTTAAAGTTTCACAGGTATGTACATCTAGCTTGGGGATTTGTGACTTATTTAAATAGGAGTCCACTACTATAGGGAGAGGTGAAAGATCTTCCTCATATAATGGCTGATAAAAATGCTCAAAGGCTTCTTCAATACCTGCTTTTTTTTCTACTATCAGCCCATTGCTCCCCTTATGGATAGCAGTTATCTTGTTTCTATTAGACTCTGTTTTAGCTTCCAAGTTAAGAGTTTACCGCTATTCTCACCATACTCATAGTTTGACAGGGAACTAGCTGCCATCTCTTCCTTATCTTTTCCTCCAAGAATATAGCCAACTCCTGTTTCTTTTTCATGATTTCGTCTTTCAAAATATTTTGTTCTACTTCTGAAATTGTGGAATCTAAATCTGCTTGTTTTTCTAGTAAGTTAGCCTCTATTTATGATATTTAAAACCTCTTTAATTTGTTTTTACCTATCGCTATACCAGCTAATGTTCCTCTAAGGATGGCTTTATAGGCATCCCACACTATCGTATTGGAGACTTCGCCCTCACCATTTTCTTTAAAATAGTTTTCCGTTGTTAGTCTCAGAACGTCAAGGACTTGCTGGTCTAGTAGGAGAGTCCGGTCCAAAGTCTACCTTTTCTCACCCTGAACTAACTCAGGTTTTATACTTAATTGTACAAACAAGTGGTCAGAGAGATGTGCAGGCAGGTGTTGGACACTCGTAACATTGTTACTTAGGAGTTTGTCAATCAGGAAAAGGTCTATTCTTGAGGCGTGGCCATATTTATAATTCCTAAAGGTAAATCTGTTGGTTTGATCCCCACTTAGATTCCAAATATCTATTAATCCCAAGTCATCTTTAAGCCTGTACAAACTTTCTCGCATTCTAGGTAGGTTTAAAACTTTACCTGGGGGGTGTCTATCTTTTTTAGGATCTAGCAAAATATTGTAGTCACTTCCCAGTATAATTGGTGTGGTCTGTAACATCAACTGTGCATACAAAGATTGGAGTGGTACGGGATCATCTATATTAGGACCATAGTATCCCACCACTGGCAGGATAACTATCTCCAACTTTTATGTTTGCTATGGCCCACCTTCCTCTAGAATCTGCAAATTGTCCTACCAACATACAATGCGATGATTTTGTAATAATAATAGAATCACCCTTAATGTTACATGATTGATTTGTACAGGCAGACTCTCCTATCCATCTCTCTTGTTTTATGGCTAGCCACTCATCTCTGAGGAGATGCGTCTCTTGTAATATGATTATGTCACTTTTCAGCCGCTTAAGGTACTCAAAAAATTTGAATAGCCTCCCCCTCATTCGTAGGCCGTTCACATTCCATTTTGCTATTTTTAAATCGCCCATAACAATTGAAATTTTTCCTGCTGCTCTGGAGTCCAACCCTGTTTCCTATACAATTTACATATTGGACAAAAATATTTTTTATTTTTTCCCACTGCTCGCCACCCAAAAAATATTCCAACTTGTGTGAAAAAGAAGAATAGAAACTTGTGTGTACCCCCACCCTGGAGCACGCTCCCCACTATCATTGAGCAATCCTAGTTGCCCAGTTTGAGAACCGCAATCGAGGCAGCAAGTCTAGATTACAGACATTTAGGCTTGTAATGTTATTTATCCCTATTAGATTTCATATGTTCCAAAAATAGCTCCACTTCTTTTGGGTCTCCGATATTATAGGTTTTATTACGCCACATTATGCGTAAAAGGGCAGGAAATTTAATCTGGACAGTGGTGCCTTCTGCCCTGAGGTCTTGCATACATTTTCCCAGAGCCCATTGCCTATCGGCTGTTGCCTTGGATATGTCCGAGCGGATTTTGTAGTTGTAACCGTCTTTTGTGAGGGTGCCAGAGTTTAACGCCTTATTCAGAATATGTTCTTTTATTGAATAAGATTTGAAGTTGACTAGAACTCTGCAAGGATTTTTCCTATCTTTATTAAACCTAAATGGGTCTCTATAGATCCTTTGTATGTCCTCATCCAAATCTTTTTCATCCTTGTCCGGTGTAATATCATGTAAGTTGGTATTTGTACCGCGCAACATTCACTCAATGGAGCATCTTGGCGCCTACACTGACCAGATAAGATCTGGATGTTAGGTCAGGCTGCTTTCACTAGTCCAGCTGAGATGATTATACTAAAGCTCTGGCACAGGTGTCAGGAAGATTGAAGATCCAGGTCTTTAGTGCTTTACGGAACTCGGATTCCCGTTCCATAGCACGGAGGTATGGGGACGTTTTTTCCATGCCTTAGACCCTAGGACAGGCAGAGACTTACCACCCCTCGTACTGAGTCTAAAAGCTCGAACAGTCAGCAAGTTAGCATTCGAGGACCTCAAAGTCCGCGAGGGATGGTATCGAGAGAACCTCCTTAATAAATACTTTGGTGCTTGAGAGTGGAATGCTCTAAAGGTAATTAGCAGGACCTTGAAAAAGAACCGTTTGGTCACTGGTAACCAGTGCAGCGTGTTTAGTGCGGCTTACGCCAAGGATTTCTTAGGCCATTTTAGCACCAGCCTGGCGGCAGCGTGTTGCACCATCTGCAGCTTGTGAGTGACCGCCTCAGTGGTTCCCGCATACAGACCTTTGCAGTAGTCGAGTCGCGACGTTACCAGTGTGACCGCTACCATTTTCCTGGCTGCCAGAGGCAGTAGATCAAAGAATTTCCTTAGTCCCATGATTACATTAAAGCAGGTCCCTGCTACTGATAAAGCCTGCTGTTTAAACAACAGAGTGGTGTCAAATTTGATACCTAAGTTACGTGTTGTATTGGTTGTGTGCGGTGGTACCTCTGCGTTTTTCGGCCACCATAGTTTGGGGACAACGTCATTTTGGGGGCCCATTAACATTTTTTCAGTTTTGCCCGTGTTACATTTCAAGTGATTTTTTTCCATCCATTCAAATGTAGCCGTCAGGCAGCATTTGAGATTTTCTTCCCAGTCCCTGGTATCTTTGTCGAGGACTAAGATAAGCTGCGTATCGTCTGCATACGCTACAACGTCTATACTATAGGACGATATTAGCTTAATCAAAGGGGTGGTATAAATATTGAAAAGTGTCGGGCTTAGACTGGATCCCTGCGGGCCTCCAGTCATGAGTGGTTTTTCCTTTGAGCAGAAATCTCCCAAAGTGACTACTTGCCTCCTGTCACTTAAAAAGTTCCTGATCCAGTCCAATACCATTCCTGTGATGCCAGATGTTACAAGCCGGTCAATCAAGATGGTATGTGAGACCGTGTCGAAGGCTGCCGACAAATCTAAAAGTATCAGAACAGCCTTCTTGCCCTGGTCCAGGGTCATTTGGATGGTATCTTTGGTAAACAGGAGGGCAGACTCAGTAGAGTGATGGGCTCTGAAACCTGATTGGTTTTGGGTGCCAGGCTTGGGTGTCTTCCAGAAATTTGGTAATCTGTTTGTTTAGAAAGGATTCCGTTATTTTACATAGTACAGGAAGTAACGAAATCGGTCGAAGATTAGACAGTGTGGTGGGATCTGCTAATTGGTTTTTTTGCAATGGTTTAACCGCCGCAAATTTCCATTCTAGGGGGATATTTGCAGTGGACAGTGACGTATTTACAATAATATTAATAGTAGGATTAACCGTATCCACAATCTTATGTAAGAGCAGAGGTGGACACGGGTCCAACGGGGACCCTGATTTGGTCATCAAAATGGCTTGGCGAGTTTCCTCCAGATTAATTGTTTTGAAGGTCGCCATCCTGTCAGAAGGCAAGCTCACAGTGCTTCTTTCTTCTCCTAGGGCTTTATCAGGAGTGACAAAGTCCTTGGTGAGGCCTTGTACTTTTTGATCAAAGAAGTCTGCGATGGTATTACAGAGGTTTTCAGATGGGGGAATTTCCTGCTGTAATATTTTGGGGTTATTGAAATCCTTTACTATCTTAAAAATGGATTTTTGCTAATTATTAGCCGCTTCTATTGCTTTGGTATAGAAATTAGCTTTGGGCTTTTTGATGAGTGCATGGTATTGATTTCTTAATACTTTGTAGTTATCGCGTTCCTCCTCCTGATATTCTTTCCGCCACCTACGCTCAGCCATGCATACCTCTCCTTGTTTCTCTTTTAACGACTGATCAAACCATGGGGCGGACATTATCTTATTACGCTGACTACTATTCCCCTTAGCAGGCCCAACTTTGTACTTGAGGGCAGCCATCCACTCCTCGAAACGGTTATTATCCATTTCCGAGTTTCCTGTCATAAGTGGTTTACAGTCGTTAGCCAGCACCGTCAGGTCTGGATGGTCTATGATGGCTTTCCATCCCTCATTTCTAGCCAGCGTGTGTTTTCCTGGCTTCTTGTTCTTTCCACCTCCTCCCAAAGGAAGGAAAAATGGGACCAGAGCGAAATCTGACCATGTCTGGGCCATAGGGGGGTTGACAGTGAGAGTGCTAAGATTGGAGCAGATGCAATCTAATATATGCCCTGCTCTATGTGTAGTTTTGAGTGTAAGTATGGGTAGGCCTAATACCTCCATTGTATCTCTAAACGAGGTTACTGCCCAATCTATAGGGGAATCTAGGTGGAGGTGTATGTCCCTGAGTAGCGTAAAATTTGAAAATATCAGTGCTAAATTGCTTCCCCTATTCTCTCAAGAAAATCTTTGTTCGGGCCTGGTGGACGGTAAACTAAGGCTCCTGAAAACGTAAAGGTATCCTTGATTTTCATGCGGAAACCAATACTTTCCGCTCCTTTAATATCTTGAAGCTCATTTATTGAGCAGCTCAGGGTGTTCTCATGAATAATTGCTAATCCTCCACCCCGTTGGTGATCCCCCTATCCAACCTTTGTATAAGGTACCCTGGCGGTAGAGCATGTACAATGTCCGGGTTACTCCATGATTTTAGCCACGTTTCTGTAATAAAGAGACAATCTAGGTCATTTTTCAATTAACATATCATAGATATGCAGCGCGTGTTTTGACATAGACCTAGCATTGATAAGCCCCCCTCGCAGTTCTTTGGTGCCTTCTACTATTGACAACATTTGTGCGTATGGGAACATTGTTCTACAGTACAGGCAATTAACAGATCCCCTCCATAGGGAGAGGTCTAAAAGGTGCTGACAGGCCAGAGGGGCTGTATTTAGCGATAGTAATAAATCCTTACTGTATTTGACAATGTTATGTTTGATTTCATGCGAACAAGCAACATTTCCGGCCCTGCGCCCGGCCAGAGTGCGGACGGGCGCAGACGGGCTTTCCTTAGGCGCTCCTTCGGCGCGTGGGAGTCGCGTGCGCTGCTCGGAGACATAACCGTCTGGCTTTATGCTGTCTGAACGCGCGCCTGGTAGACTAGCTTGCCAACCAGCGTTCCTCACAAGATGGCCGCTGAGGCTTCTAGTCAGCCTCTGTGGACCCAAACAACCCAGCACCTACTCGGCTGAGAGGGGGGGGTGAAAGCGGCGAGAATGCGGCGCAATTAAAAAGGTAATGGGGAGACTTTTAAAATAACAAGATAGCTTTTAGGGCATCTGCAAATATGGCATGTGCAAGGTCGCACCTCCCGGCTTCCTTCTCAGGAGGGTGATAGAATATCCTAGGGCTAAACTAGCGCAAGTTTTAAAAATTGAGTGCAGCTAAAGTATCTCCCGGCTTCCGCCTCAGGAGGGTAAAGACTTGTGAAAGATCTGGCACGAGTGCTGCAGGACAGTGGCTTTATGATGTCTGAGCGCGCGCCATATAGACTAGCCCGCCAACCAGCGTTCCTCACAAGATGGCCGCTGAGGCTTCTAGTCAGCCTCCGTGGAACCAAGCAACCCAGCACCTACTCGGCTGAGTGGGGGGGGGGTGAAAGCGGCGAGAATGCGGCACAATTAAAAAGGTAATGGTGAGACTTTTAAAATAACAAGATAGCTTTTAGGGCATGTGCAAATATGGCATGTGCAAGGTTGCACCTCCCGGCTTCCGCCTCAGGAGGGTGATAGAATATCCTTGGGCTAAACTAGCACACGTTTTAAAAATTGAGTGCAGCTAAAGTATCCCCCGGCTTCCGCCTCAGGAGGGTAAAGACTTGTGAAGCTTTTTAGGAGATTTACGATGAATGACCTAATATTCGGACCTTCTTGACCTTGCGGGATATTTAGTAAACGTAAGTTATTTTTCCTAGCGTTGTTTTCTAAGGTCTCGATTTTGTCTCTGAGCTCTCTCTCTCTGATAATGATGCTTTATCGATATCGCTCTGACAGAGCCTTACTTCATCCCTGATTTGTCCCAAAGCCGCTTCGACCACCGCCACTCTGTCTACCAGAGTATTAACTTTAGTCTCCAAAGACTAGCAAGTAGCCTGAATGTTTTCCTGATTCTTCTCAGATTTAGCAAATCCAATTTTCATCTCTTTTAGCAGCGAAGCCAAGAGATCACCAATATCACGCCCCCCCCCAAGGAGTAGACATATCTTGACCACTGCCTTGGTCCTCAGCAGGGTTGCTTTGTTTTGGGTGTCCCTCGACTTGTGGGGTCTCCTCTATTACGTCGTCTGTAATAAGCTCTTTATCTCTACCATAATCGATTGATATAAGAACTTGATGTTTTGACTCCATTATGGTAAGGGGCGACGAAGACATCTCTTTACGTGAGCCACCACTCAGCGTCGGATTCTCCTGAATTTTGAAGAAGGAATACAATAAGGGGGTAACTTTTAAATTTGAACTCTTCTTTAGTGGCTCTTTTTTTGTGGTTTTTGCAGCTCTAGTGGAAACCTCTGCAATGGTACCGCATGTAGTTTTCTGGACCCTCTGTCTCCTGCCGATGTGTTTAGCTGGACAATTAACCTGAGGAGAGCTCAAATCCTCTTTTTGCTCCTGGAGAGTATCAGCAGCTTTATCCGACAGCAGAGTATCCTTACCCCCTGGCAACGTCAGAATCAACTTTTGGGAGTCCTTTTCTAAGCAGTTTGAAGTACCGTTGAGAACAGTAGTGATATAATCAGGGTTTTTGCCCACTGTAGATGATGCGGGTGACTTTGAAAAGGAAGGATCCCTCCTCTTACCTCGACCTTTCTTCCTGATTGAATTCATACAGGCAGTGCTCCTTATCTCATTGTCAAAGTTAATAGGCTGGCTGTAGAAACCCTCTTGATTGTTACTATTGTTGTTCAGCCTCTTCAAACTGACCGATTTGCTCAGCCTATTCAAATTGTCCAATTTGCTTTCAGCATAACCACCAGGGGGCCATACATACGATATACAGGAGCCTGGGAACCCTAAGAAGTGTTTAGATAAATGAAAAGGCTTATAAGGGGCTTCCCTTAAATGTTGCCTTATTTTGACCCCACGTAGCTGTTGAAAGTTATAGGCAGCCTCCGCCCAAAAAAACCCTGTTTTGTTCCGTACTTGTTCCACACTGCCAATGTAACTGGAAAACTGCCTTAGAGTCGAGCAAGGCACTTCTCGAAATGCCCTCCCAAAATCAACTCTCCAGGTAACGGTGCCTTCACCTCGACCCAGTTTCTGCAGCCCCAGCAGCCTTTGCTTGCCCCTCAGGCAGCCTCTCACAGTGCCTGGTGAAAGCCAGGCGGGGCCGCCACCACCGTCTCACACACTTGCGCTATCCCGCTAAGAGTCCCTCTGGGCGTCCTCGGCGGCAGCTCTCCGGTGTTTCTCCCACAGCCGTGTCGCTCTACACCGCTGGCAACTTGACCCGCTGCTGCCCGGTGAGTGGAAAACCACATTCGAAATACTCAATTACGCCTCAATTGAGCCTGGTTCGCGTTATACATTGTGCTACCATTGCGAATGCGGGACTCGCGTTCCAGGCGTTCAGCCGGCCGCCATGTTCTCTTCGATTTTGAGTTAATCTTATCTGATGTTAAACTCGTGTTATACAGAATGGCCGGCAAAAAAAAATATATAGTTGGTTTGATGACAACTGTGATAAAACACTAAAGAGTCTGCTTATAGCCTTGAAGTCCAAACCTCGCAATCCACTATTGGTCAAAAGTTTGCACCTAGCCTATAAAAATGCAAGGATCACTAGGCTGTAGTCCTTAAAGGAAGAATGGTGGGAAAACTTGCAGAAGGCTGCTATACTAAAAAGCTTGCAAGCAATCTGGTCTCTGATTAATGCTTCGTTTCTAAAAGATGAACAGGCTATGACCACAGATACCGATGTTGACCAGGACGAGTGGGTGACTCTATTTGAAGGTCTTTTTGGTGCAGGCAATATGACAACTCCCCAATTTTCTCCTCAAATTTTAGAGAGTGATGAGGCTGTTGTTAGTTTTACACTTGCTGAAACAAAGCATGCTTTAAATCAATGCAAATGAGCAAAGACTCCAGGACCAGACGGAGTCCCTATTGACTTGTTCCTAGATAATCAAGATCTCTGGGCCCCACTTTTAACAAACGTTTTTGCACCACCATTGTGGAAGACAACTGAAATCCTGCCCATCCACAAAAAGGGGGATCGGTCGACCCTGAAAAACTATCGGCCTATCTCCTTGATAGATTCTACTGCAAAGTTAATGGGTCGACAGATTTTAAACAGACTAGAGGATTGGGCCCTAGAAAAAATATTATCATTCCATGTCAGTTTGGCTTTTGAAAAGGAAAAATGCACTGTGGATCAGTGTCTGAACCTGAACCTAATTATAGCGAAATACACGGCTGCAAAAAAGATCATCTCTATTTAGCCTTCATGGATCTGTCTGTAGCCTTTGACTGCGTGGCACAGCTTAGGCTGGGCAGATCATGGAAGCAATGGGGATTGACCTAAATATTATTAACATCATCCGTGACCTGTATTCGGGTGCTTCAGCATATGTTCGCTATGGAAGGGATGATGAGTGCACCAGGTCTTTAAAAATTGCAAGAAGTGTGAGGCAGTGGTGCATTCTTGCCCCCTTCTTATTCGCACTCTACACCAATGGTGTAGAATCTGCACTGTTGGGTTCTACTCCGGATGTCCCTTATATTAATTCAGCACAGGTGCCAATTCTACGATATGCGGACAACGCAGTGCTTTTAGCTCATACTAGTAATGCACTGCATCGTCTAGTCCTGGAATACATACAGTTTATGAGCAATCTAGTTATGAAAGTTAATTATTCAAAGTCTTTTATTCCAGTAGCAGGCACAAAACTACGAAATCATCCGCAAATTATTACCAAAGGGGAAAATTTGGGGGTTGTCGATTCTTTTAACCATCTAAGGATTATGTTTGCCTCCCAAACTAATTGGCAAAAGAGGATTGTTAATAGAGGGACGCAGATGGTTTTAAAACCAATAGATTTAATAAAATCAGTGTATCAAGCTAAGACTGTATCTGCTGCTACTTATGGATCAGCTGTTTGGGGAACAAGAGATTGTACAAACTTGCAGATTAATGAAGATAACTTCTTAAAAAGGGTCCTCTCACTACCAAAGTCATGTGCCTACTATAAGTGCCACATGGAACTGAGGGCCCCTTATATCACCGATAAAATTGCAATGGCGCTGATTCTAATGTGTCACTCAATATGGCGAAAGGAGACCCTTGCTCTGACGTGAGACATTATAAAGGACGTTTTGAATTTAGAGTGTAGGTAACATCACCTGGCTAACTTATGTTGAATCAACATTGAAGGCAGTTGGGCTACTTCACCTTTATTTGGATCCTACTACTTGCTGTTCCATTTCTAAAATTGACTTAAAAGCGCGATTATTATCTAATCGGCAGATAAGAAGCGAGACTAAAAATATTAATTTTTTGACAGTTAAAATATATCTGGCTTCCCCTAGTATAAGTCAAATGGATTCAAACACAACATATTTATCTTTCGTCACTAAGCTGCAACACAGGTATATCCTGGTGAGGTATTGTTTAAATTATATTCCTCTTATGTTGGGCTCCCCCCTAATACTTATGTTATTTCTGACCTTCCATTCTGTACCTGTGATGAGCGATCTGTACAGGATGATATCCATTTTTTGTTCTTTTGTAAATTTTATTGTGATGAAAGAAAACGATTTATTACCACTATTATGTGATAAAATGAACTACAAATTGTCGTGTAGCCCTCTAATGTCTGCAGTTACTATGTGACCCTTTTATCTGCTTCTCTCTGGCGTCCTTTTTGTTATCTGCACTAAAAAAGAGATGTACAATCTGCTAAAACTATATCCCCAAAAATAAAATGAATTAACTGTATTGTGTAAATAAATAATAAAGAAAGAAACACAGAGCTAAACATAAAGACAAACTAAGTTCGGTTACGGAATATAACACACAGTCATTCTATCTTCAAGATCATGTCCAAACATTGGCACCTTCTCAACTTAGACAAATCACTGGAAAAGTACATCACGAAGAAGCCTAGCATAATACATAGGAGAGGGAAAACACTTAGAGATATTTTATATTGAAACTATTTACCTCCTAAACCTCCCACTGCAACATGGCTACCAGACAAACCCAAGGGTTTTTACAAATGCTCCTATTGTAACCTATGTCCATATGCTTGTAACAAAATGCAAGAATTCAAGTACAACACCAGAATTACCTATAAGATCCTAGATTTTACACCAAATCCATTGTATACTGCATAATATGCACATGTGGGCTCATTTATGTGGGAATTACTGTACGGCCCTGGAAAGAGAGAATACAGGAACATATGCGGGCCATCTGCAACAACGATACTAGTTACCCTCTAGCTGTATACTTTAACACCAACCACCCAAGAATGACTATGACCAATATCAGGTTCATGGAATCGCACAAGCACGATGTGACCCGAGGGGGATTGATAGAACTATGTCACGTCGAAGAGCTGAATCTCAATGGATTTTATGCCTTTGGTCTGTGGAAAAGGGAATAAACATTGACAAAGAATTACATGTGTTTCTCAGTGATTAAATGACTAAAAAGTGCTGTTTTCCACTCTTGTCTCTTATTGAAGTTATAGAACTGATTGCCCTCGCTTGTTTATAAAAGGAAGCCAACACTAATGACAAATTGTGAACTAATGGAGGGATGATCAATTCTCCTTTTGTTATTGAAAAAAAATGACTTGCTGATTATTTTATTATATGTCATATATTGGATTTAACAACCTTTGAAAATGAGGGAGAAATAATTATTTTGTGTACTCATTGCATAAACTCGAATAAGTGAATGTTCAGTTACTGTTAAGAGATGATCATGCTTAAGAAAGTGTACCAAATCCAAACTTGAAACTTTTATGTGAAGCATCAATTATTTAGGTGTTGTACTATCTAATCGTGCTCTGGGAGAATTTAGCCAGATTCGTTCATTCTCATGTATAATAACTTTGCTCATGTAGCAATTACATTTGCTGACGATCATATTTTACTTTTTTCCACTACATAATGATGGGTCTTATAACCCTTTCAACATTTTACTAAATACGTACTTCAAAGGTCAGATCATTTTGAAGTTAACGTTTTCTTCAATATTTAATTAGATGCGAGAATAAGGATAAACTATTCAAGTCTTTCATAGACGTTTTCCCGGTCCCTAAAAATACAGCCATTTCATGATGAAAGAGTTACCTACTGTGGTTCCCCTTATTTAGTCTTAATAGTGTTAAATATACTCTTCAACGTTCCAATATGGCGGAGGCCTTTGTGTAGCATTAAAGGGCACATCCAACCAACCCTCTTCTATTCATGATGTGTAGGGCACAGGCACTTTCTAAAATGCCAACGGCCCCACGTGCGTCTTCACCTAATGGGCGGAGGATATATAAACCATTTGGATGTTGCACGATCCGTCGATACTTTGCACCTTTTCTGGACCAGACAGGAGGCAGGAACGCTCAGCAGAAATGCAGAAGATTAGGTCTGTACACTGTGGGCATGTTAATAATTTATTGCCAATACAATCGTTTTCTTTACTTAAAAATCATTTTGCCAGACTCTCAACCTAGACCGTGTTTTTTTCCTCTTTTCTTGTTTTGTTCTAGGGGCATATCATAGCCCTGGCGCATTTAATCCTTGCTGCAAAGTCGTCGTGCATCACGGAGCATATTTAACTTTGGGACTGGTTTTATTAAGAATAGTATTCAGCGGACTCACTAACATCAGGTTAGGAAAATTTTAAACCCCAAATTGGATTTTCCTAGGGCCCTCTCCCTTTACTTTGACTTTGTCAAAACAGCAAACATTTTTGAAGTACAGCACTTTAAATAAAAAACGCTTCATGTCTTTTGTTTTTGCAGGGTTCCATCTTAGCCCTGGCTCTTGTTGACCCTGTTCTAGGATGTGAGGAAGTACTTATGAGACGGTTTAGTTTCCAAGCAAGTCATTTGTAGCTAAACCTTAGAGGTTTTATTGATTTTAAAAGGAGTTTTGGACTTATTTTGTGCATTATCAAGTGCTACTGCCTTAACTTAAAGAACATCCTCCTTATGTTGCATGGTGAGGCTATGGTTCCTACTAGTTCATCCAATAGACTGCTGTGATATGATACTATATTAGACCTAATCCCAGTTATTATTTATCTATGAGAGTTCGAATTGTTTGTATTTCATAAGAGTATCAGTTTACTTGGCATGGATAAGGTCACCCATAACGTACTTGGGAAACTATATCGGGTCCAGAAGCGTGGCTAGTCACTTGACTAATACACAAAAAGATATCCACGGGTCTAACTAGCTATCTAAATCGCAAGAGACCTAAGAGTAATGACCAAACCTGTATCCCTCTAGCAGATTACAGAGGAAGAATCCTATAGCAGGATGGATTCCCATCACTCACCAGTGGTGACATGCTTCATCATCTGGGTCTCCTCCAGTGTCACACTAGTGGTACTAAGGGCTACAACCCAACTAATACGAAAAGAGGAGCTCACTGATGTTTTATTTGAAGCTATTTCAATTATAGTATCTAGACCTACAGATGTGAATGTTTGATTCATGTGGGAATATTGACAGCAGTGCAAAAACTCTAGTGAAAATAGTGAATTAAAATAAACCCCTGAGAAAAAAAACTTTTATTAATATCTCTCAATGATCAAACCTAAAAACAGAGCAAGATGACAGATTTCAACAAATAACTGTTTGTGTGTGAAGGGTCAACATCTTTCAGCATTAGCGGACCGATAATCCTATGCCTTCTTCAGGACCACAATACTGCTACTGCATACAGTGAAAAAATCAAAAAGTGAACAAATAAATCTGAGGTTGGAACAATTACAGCCTTATCACCTGTAATCAGGGCTGTTTCACAATTCCTCTGTGCATAACCGACTGTCAATAGTTTCTGCAAAACAGTAGAATACCATAAACTATAATATGAACTGTAGGTCCACTTTGACTCAAGGATTTCCAAAACAATTATAAATATATAAATAAATACCCAGATTAGATCATTGTATCTAATTCTGTCATATTTCAATACATGAAGTGCATGCTTACCGGTATTACAGAAGGATAAGACCTCACCTCACCTGGCCACGGCTCAGGGAAAAAGGAGGCACCACTCTGAAAAAAGAGGTAGGGAGAGGACAAATACATGTTCATGGTACCCTACTCTTTACTGTACCCTTGTTTTCATTAAGTGTAGGAGTGACACAATGCACATCGACATAGAAGTACAGATCTGTGCATTAAACATGAAATTAAAAAACATGCTGCTGCATGTCCATGGTAAGGCATCATCTTAAATTCCATGATTTTCAAAAGGAATCAAAGTGCTATTATTAGTAATCCTACATATATTACTACATTTTCAGAGCAAGTCATACACCATAGCTGACCACTCTCACACATGTGCATAGTTCTGTGGCTGCTAGTAGCTATGCCTGCTGTCTCTGTATCAGTGCACCCAGCCTCTCAGAACACTGTGCACTAATACGGCTTTCCTATCTCATATCCGATGTCGGCCTGCACCAACTATGAATATTAAGCGAGTATTCGTACCCACATACCGACCTCTCTATTAATAGCCATATTTATGCCCCTTTTATTACCAAGTAGGCAAATAAACAGCCCTTCATTTTTATCCCGCATGAAGTGCCCGTATCAAAAAGTAAACACTTCATCACCTGTTTGAAGGCCGGAATCTACGGGGAAGTTTGTCCATTTTAGCCCCGTGCACATTCTGTGCTACCATTCACGCGCTCAGATAAGCATTGCAGATTCCCAAAATCAGCCACCACACTCATTCATATCTAAGCTTACCTGTCCATCAGTACCTCTGACGGTCTACCAAGCCGTATGGGGAGGTACGGATCAGCAGGAACCGCCATTATTTAAAGGGTTGTTGTTAGGTCAAACAAGTCTTAGATGCCACCGTCCCCGTGTGCGATCACGTGGGCCATCAGAGCTAAGCGACCACAGTTCATGGGAATTATAGTTCGTAATAGCAAAGTTCGGCATAGTACATCATAAACATAGAAGAAAGCCTAATTCTTCTATGCAGTTCGTTATACATGCCAAGCCTCATACCTAAAAAGTTGTTGTACTTCTTCCCAAACAGTAAATTAGATATCCACGCCCTGGTGTGGCTACTCATACCAATTGCGTATGTAAGATAACATTCCACAATAAGATATGGGCAATATTGTCGTTTAGCCCATATCACATAGATGACATGATTTGGCATACTGCATGCACTGTGAAATAAGTAGGTAGAACCTCTTTTCAAACCTGCTCTCTCTCATCTCAGTGAACATGCTCATTATCTTGTCTCGCAACTCTGTTTCATTTCCTTTCTACGCGCGTACTACTCTCTACATGATGTATAATACCAAAAATTGTGTCATTTGTACTCATATCAGTGTAGTGTCAATAACATTTACTGACAAATTACTCTTAGTCATATCACCTTACGGTGTATATATAGAGGGTCACTTCTACAGAACCATGCTCACACATACGGTCCCAGCATTTGATCAATGCCACATCCTACTGTCGTGTTTGATATCTCAATATAGGACAAATAGGAAAGGCTAGTTCTTCATGCTTATTATGTACCTTTAGAGTGTGCAGCCTACAACTCATCATTACATCATTTATCTCAAGATTTTGTTAGGCTATCATCAGTCCTATGAGTTCACAAGATGACCCAAGGTATAGCATCATGTAGTTCTTTCTTGTCGCTCTGTAACTTGAAAACCCATTTCGGTTCTCTAATCAGCAAAAATCTGGAGATGTCATTGACATGTTCTGGGATGAATGGTTGTTTTAATATAGTCCATTTGAACTCATCTGGACAAAGATTCATGTCGAGAAAGTGACTTGTGAGTCTAGTCAACTGTTTATTACATCTCACAGTACTTTTGTGCTCAAGAATTCTCAATTTCACTCGCCGGGTGGTCATGCCCACGTATTTCAGATTGCATGGACATGTGATCAAATAAATACGTTTCTCACTATTACAGTTAGTAAACTTCTTTAATGTCCATGGTCTGTTAGTCCCTATGTCCACAGTTTTAGTTTGTTACATCTGGGGACAGGCAGCACACGCCCCGCATGGAAAGTGGCCCTGTACTGCAGGAAGATTCCAGAGGGTGCCCACCCCAGGACCCGATCTGGTCTTAGGCCTGGTGTGAACAAGTTGATCTCAAAGATTAGAACTCCTCTTAAATGAGAACAGATGGGGAGGAATGCATTCATTACCAATATTGAGTATCAGCCAATGTTTACATACACTTTTTTGAATACTATTCGACATAGTGCTAAAAGTATTAACAAATGTGAGTCGAGTCATTTCTGGTTTTGGGACTGCTAGATCTAACAGGGCTTCCCGGTTGTTGTTCCTGGGCCATTTGCATGAATGACACACTAGTCTTTTCGGATATTTCCTGGCAAATAATTGAGATGACAATGTGGCAGCATGACTTTCAAACCTGTCCTTAGCAGAACGATTCCTCCGTACACTCAAAAATTTGCCAAAGGGCAAGTTGTCACGGAGTGATTTAGGATAATGGCTATCATAACATAATAACAAATTTCGGGCCATCGGTTTCCTATATAATTCTGTTTCGAGTCCTGTTGGAGTGGCCACGATCAATAGGTCTAAAAATGCTAACCGATGTTTATCATATTCCACAGTAAATTTTAGGAATTCATTTCTGTTGTTAAGCCATGTTAGAAATTGGCCAATAGACTCTGTATCGCCTCGCCATATGACGAGGACGTCTTCTATGTAGCACCTCCATAGACGTATTGAGTTCAGAAAGGGATTGGTCTGTGTCAGTACATGTTCCTGTTCAAACCCATGTCCATACAAATTAGCCAGACTAGGAACGAAAACACATCCCATGCTGGTACCGGAGATTTGAAAATAAATGGTGTCTTCATACTTAAAAAAGTTCTCCTTCATTGCTATTTGAGCACAGGCCATAATGAATCACACAGGAGTGATGGAATCCAAACTTCTCTCAGTGGTGTAACAAGTCACCATTAGCAGGACATCAGGGAGTGCAGAAAACCATACAACTGATGCTAAGACATTTCTGGTGGCATTCCATGAAATCAGTTGTAACCTTATGGGTGGCTCAGTGTGAAGACTGTGCCCGGGCTAAAAGTGAAACCGGCAAGAAAAAAGGGAAACTAATAACCATGCCAACACCACAGAGGCCTTGGCAGAGCATAAGTTTGGACTTCATCATGGGATTGCCTCCTGATCAAGGAATGACGGCTATTCTGGTGGTGATAGACAGTTTCACCAAGATGGGCCATTTTATTTCGTGTAGGAACCTTCCCAAGGACAAACAGCTCAAATGCTATTGACTAATGTCATCCGTTTGCATGGAATACCAGAGGTCATAGTGTCTGACAGAGGTCCACAATTCATAGCCAGATTCTGGAAATCTTGGTGTCAAGCGTTACACATAACCTCCACGCTTTCAACCAGTTTTCATCCACAGACAGACGGGCAGACAGAAAGATTAAATCAAACTTTAAAAAAATACCTGAGATGCTATGCCTTGAAAGCCCAAGAGTCTTGGGTATCACTGTTGTGGCGGAGTTGGCATACAACAATGCATGGCACAGCTCAGTAGGGGTATCACCTTTCTGTGCCAATTTTGGTTTTGATGCTAAAGTCCTCCCGATAAGCATTCCAGGGAAAGTAGCAAAGCAACCATCTGTTATGGGACTGGTTAAGAAACTGCACGCTGTGCAACGGATGGTAAAAGGGCATCTAATCAAGGCGAAAGTGGAGTACAAGCTTTGGGAGGATCGCCGCAGACAGGAGGGTCCAGAGTATCAAGTGGGTGACAGGGTTTGGCTGTCCACTAAAAACATTCATTTTAATCTCAGGAGTGTTTTTCATCCTAGGTTCATCGGTCCTTATACTGTTCTGAAGAGAATAAACCCTGTGGCCTATAAATTGAAGCTTCCAGCGACGCTTAGGATACATCCTGTGTTTCATTGCAGTTTGTTGAAACCTGCCCTGTCTGCCAGACGGCATGCCCTCCTCCTGTGATGTGTGATGATGGTTTGGAATATGTGGTGAAAAGCATCAAGGATTCCAGACGGTGCAGAGGAGCTCTGTGGTATTCTGCTGAGGATGACTCTTTGGATCCCTGTGCAAACGTCCACGCCACTGCTGCTGTGCGGTCCTTTCATAGGCGGTTTCCGGCTATACCAGGCCCTAGGAGGCGCTAGGAGGGGGGGTATACTGTCAGGAATCACCGATCAGCGCCTGCCTAGCTTCCAAGAACTACATGTCCCATGATCCTCGTCGAGACAGGTAGTATTTCTGTCTGACTAGCGCATTGGCTAATGCGCGTAATTCTGTGTACTCGGCAGTTCCTGGTGCTGACCGGTCTATCGCCTGCAGGAGCAGGTTGCTGCCTTCCATCATCGTTCGCCTGCCCGGTAAGAGCCTGGCCTTTTCTTGAACATTTTCATACTCGGAGCGCGGTGGTGATTTCTACCACGCGCTGCCGATTTCGTGGAGGAACATTGTTGTGCCGTGTCGGAACGCCGTATGGGAGAAACACGCGTTGCCAAGCTTTTTCTTTAGTTGTTCGGTGCCTATTATTCTGAGCGTAGCAAAGAAGCGATCGCAGCCTCTTGTTGCTGTTTGTCGTCATATTGTTTGGACACCGAAATAAAGCAGTGGAGTGCAGTGGTTTGGGGACTACGCACTACCATTGCATTTGCTAACGTTAACATTGCTATTCAAATACCAGAGCGAGAGTGGTGTTTTCATCCACACGCTGCCGATAGATATTTCAATTGTTGAACAGAATTGAGAACGGAACACAGTGGTGGCCACTACGTGTTACCGGGCTCATGTTATGAGACATGAACCTTCATTCTATTTGTGTCTGGTCTACATCAATATAAAATTACAAGTAGAACTTATCCTATATTTGTTTGAAGCACTGTTTGGGGAAATATTCTGCTTGGTACTTGTGAGTTGGGCCAGGAAGGAGCCTTCAACATGCCAAGAAGCGTGGAAAGGAATGGAAGAAGTAGGATGTCTTGAGAAAAAGTATACTACAACAGATACCATTTATTTATGCATAGAAACTGAATTACTCTTGGTATGCTTGATATTCTAATACTGTTTTCAGTAGCCATAAATACTGGTGCATGGGATCAACGCTTATTTATGTGGTGTTTGCTTCTTACAGGAGCTGAAAGATTGACAAACTGATTTGATGAAAAATACGGACTGTATGTGGTGTCAATCTGCTACCAGGTATACAAGATCTAGTGAGAAATATATGAGTGTAGAATTATATGCAAGTTTTGCTCATATTTGTCTTGTCCTTTTGTTGTTACAGGTTCCTTTCCCTGCTGACCCCTACTTTTCCTTTGTCTCGCCTGATTGTTCAAACCGCTTGTGCATATCATTCAGGGGGTTGGTGACATCAGGAGGTGGAACATTGTTTTCGACATCGGATCCTGCGGAGCTAATCCTGACACAGAGGTACAGAAAGAGGCAAGAGAGGTGCAGAAAGAGGCAGGAAAGGAGCAGATGGAGGGAACAGGGGTACCGAAAGACACAAAAGAGGTGCAGAAAGAAAAAAGAGGGGTGCAGAAAGAGGCAAGAGATATGCAGAAAAAAGCCACAGAGGTGCTGAAAGAGGCAAGTGAGGTACAGAAAGAGGTGAGAGATCTGCAGAAAAAAGCATGAGAGGTGCTGAAAGAGGCAAGTGGGGTACAGAAAGAAGCAAGAGAGGTGCAGAAAGAGACAATAGAAGTGCGGAAAGAAGCAACAGAGGTACAGAAAGAGGCAAGACGGGGACAGAAAGAAGAGAGAGAAGTGCAGAAAGAAGCAAAAGAGGTGCTCAAAGAGGAATGCAGAAGAGGCAAGAGCAATGCAGAAAGAACCAAGAGAAGTGCAGAAAGAAGCAACAGCGGTGCAGAAGGAGGCACGAAGGGTGCAAAAAGAGCAAGAGAAGTGCCGAAAGAAGCAACAGAGGTACAGAAAGGCAAGAGTGTGCAGAAAGAGGGAAGAGAGGTATAGAAAGAGGCAAGAGAGTTGCACAAAGAGGGAAGAGGGATGCAGAAAGAGGCAAGATAGGTGCAGAAAGAAGCAAGAGAAGTACAGAAAGAAGCAACAGAGATGCAGAAAGAGGCAAGTGGGGTGCAGAAAGAGGCAAGAGTGTTGCAGAAACAGGCAAAAGAGGTGTAGAAAGAGGCAACAGAGGTGTAGAAAGAGGCAAGAGAGGTGCAGAAAGAAGAAGAGATGTACAGAAAGAGGCAAGAGAAGTGCAGAAACATAAAGAAATGTACAGAAAGAAGCAACAGAAATGCATATGGCCGGGATGCCCGCCACCCCCTCCCAACACATTTCCCCAAGAATGGGAAGTCGGACAATAGTTGAACTTTTGGAAGGCGGGAGGGAGTCACCCTCCCGGCCGTATTTATTAAAATATGAAACAAAATTTAAAACATTAAATAAAAGTTTCATCATTATGCATTATGTACAATTTGTCATTTATTACATTTCGATGCAGTCATGTACTTTTGGCTAACATCCTGAAAATGCATACACTCTAACTCAAATTGTACATCCTAGCATTAAGGGCCAACGGCAAGGTCTTAACCGGTGTCAGATCCCTACTACCAGACTCCCGCCCTCACGGTGTGAGCGGCGCATGCGCAGAGGACTGTACCCTCATTGCCAACTGTAACTTCCCTTGTCGTGGTGGGGGCCCCCTTTCTACTCGATGCCATCTTAAGGGTCGTCCGAGTTCCCGTATGAGGTCTCTGTAGGAAGGACAGCGTGGACTCTCCCCCCATCCCCACACTCTCTATCCGCCGTTGCGGATATCCGGCCCCGGGAAATTAGTAGGAGGGGCATCTAACCGCCTCCCCCCCTGGGAGGGGCCCATGGCCATCTCCCCCTAGGCGCCCCATCCTTAGTGGGTGCCGCCTCCCCGTGGAAGGGGCCAATGGCCGTCTTCCCCCGGGCGCTCCCATCCATTGTGGGTGGCGCCCCACTCTAGGGACCTTGAAATTACTGCTCACCGATCATGACCTTACCGCCCGACAAATAAATACGACAGTTGTTTACCTACTAAGGAAAGAAAAAAAAAACTCGACATCATCCTACTGTGCCATCAATTGCTCTTTCCTGCAAGAAGACATCTCTGCAAAAGGTCAATCTTTATTCTCAACATTCCTTCATTCTTTCTACCAAGGAAAAAGGCCTATACTTCCATCTCTCTGCAAGACTTTATTTCTCCAAACATTTGCCATAAGGGGCTGGTGGGTGGGTCAAAATTGCTGCTTGTTCCGTCGAGGGCTCACGGGCAACGAGTGGTGCAGCCTTCCGATCCGAGGAACAAGAGGACGCTCCTCTGGATTCCCGCTCCTTTATTCTTCTGCGGGAGGGCGTGTACCCGTCCCCGGTACGCCTACGGGGCGTGGTCGTCTTCCGTTGAGGTGTCTAGGACAACCCCTCTTGGGCGGGGGTAGGCGCGCCCCGGCTACGCCGCTTCGGGCATACCAGCCGGGCTACGCCCACCCCGCCCAAAATGGCTTCCCGGGAGGTTCGGGGCACCCATCCATACGTTCGGGGGGACCGAGTGGTCGCCCCTTTCCATATGGCCGGGATGCCCGCCACCCCCTCCCAACACATTTCCCCGAAAATGGGAAGTCGGACAATAGTTGAACTTTTGGAAGGCGGGAGGGAGTCACCCTCCCGGCCGTATTTATTAAAATATGAAACAAAATTTAAAACATTAAATAAAAGTTTCATCATTATGCATTACGTACAATTTGTCATTTATTACATTTCGATGCAGTCATGTACTTTTGGCTAACATCCTGAAAATGCATACACTCTAACTCAAATTGTACATCCTAGCATTAAGGGCCAACGGCAAGGTCTTAACCGGTGTCAGATCCCTACTACCAGACTCCCGCCCTCACGGTGTGAGCGGCGCATGCGCAGAGGACTGTACCCTCATTGCCAACTGTAACTTCCCTTGTCGTGGTGGGGGCCCCCTTTCTACTCGACGCCATCTTAAGGGTCGTCTGAGTTCCCGTATGAGGTCTCTGTAGGAAGGACAGCGTGGACTCTCCCCCCATCCCCACACTCTCTATCCGCCGTCGCGGATATCCGGCTCCGGGAAATTAGTAGGAGGGGCATCTAACCGCCTCCCCCCCTGGGAGGGGCCCATGGCCATCTCCCCCTAGGCGCCCCATCCTTAGTGGGTGCCGCCTCCCCGTGGAAGGGGCCAATGGCCGTCTTCCCCCGGGCGCTCCCATCCATTGTGGGTGGCGCCCCACTCTAGGGACCTTGAAATTACTGCTCACCGATCATGACCGTACCGCCACAGACCGGATAGTTGACCGACTATCCGGTCCCCCCAAATCCTCCTAAAGGTCATGCTTCCTCAAACCCCTTAGCCATGCTACGAAGTCTCCTATGAGTAAGTCATTCCCCTCCCTGGACAGGTGAACCCCATCGTTCAGATACATTTGATCACCCCGAATACACCCATGAGGAATGTTATGCAACTGCGCAGAACGGAACAATCTACCTATTTTATTATTGACCCGTTTAACTGAATGGTTCAGTGCTGACACCGAAAGGCCCCCCTGCCACATCTTCCTAGGAATCATGTGGGACCAGGCAATCGTACACCCCGGGACTCTTTTAGCCAACCTGCTAACCGCCGACAAAATTCGTTCAAGTAACACTCGTCTACCTAGTGTCACCAAGTCGTTGCCTCCCAGGTGTACTATGACTACAGATGGCGGTGACCTATACCGCCCTAGAAGCCCCTCGAAAAATGATTCAAAGTGGTCAAAAACGAGCCCACCCTTCCCATGGAAGGACACTCTGAACCCATATTCCCCAGGTGCGTGAATCGCGTCACCTTCCTTGAATACATCGCCGGCGCGCCTCACGTATGAGTGGCCCACGACCCATACCATCCTCTCTCCAGTCGGTGGCCTCTGACCGCTGGTCTCCTGGTGCTGGGTCGACCTCAAATTCCGCCCCGCGTGGCAGGCTCGCGAAACTGTAAAGTAAACAAAGACAGAAAACGTGAGTGCATGTCAATTGATCACTCACAACATGTGCAATCGCTCATACCTCTTGAAGCAATTCGAGGACCAACGGCCCAATTGTTTCACTTCCTCAGCACTCTGACCCCTGGCTGTAGCCTCAGTAGCAGCCCCTATCCTAAAGGAGTGGGTCCCAAAATCGCACGGGTCCATGCCCGCGTCAGCGATTGACAGTGCTAGCACCCTCTGAAACTGAAATCTCGTCAGTGGAGTGCCATCCTTGTGTCGGAGCAAACTCCCCCCCCATGTGGCCGCCCTTAGCGCCAAATAGTCTTCCACACACTTCAACGGGCAGATGGGGGACCCACGCTTGCGCTGTATGACCACACTGTTTCCCATAGCCCACTGGTCAGTCTTGGACCTGGCTATTACGATCACCATCGAATCACCCCTTATTTGGATGTGATCCCTGCACAAGCCTCCCTCCATATCTCTCTTGTTCCTTGCGACAAGTTCGCTCACCCTCATAGCCCCATGGAATGCCAATGTGAACGCTGCCCGGAACAGAACTGCTTCAAAATGGGAGAAACACGTCTCATCCAGCTTTGCTAAAAGCAGAGACAGTCTGTCTAAGCCAATCGGGTGCCTCGTATCTTGCTTGCAACCCTCAAGGCGCTGCCAGCCGCGAAGGGCTTTTTTCACCAAAAAGGAACCTGTAGGGTCTTTTATGCCGTGTACCTGGGCCATGAATGAAATGGCCGCCCTATGCCTACTGGCCGTTGCCGCTGATCGGCCCTCTCTGTGCAGCGCTACCAAGTACCCCAGGAAGGATTCCTCCTGACCCCAGTTCTGACTCTCTGTGGGACCCAAATATGTGCAATAGGAACGAAACGCTCCTTCGTATGCTTTCCTTGTCCTGGGGGCTAAACTCGCTGCCACGAGGTCTTGTAATCCGGGGCACCGATTAGCCATATTGTTTCGGGGAATGGTGCTGCCTCTAGGTCCGCTGTGGGTAGATAACCCCTGAATGCCTGCATATGTGAACGAGAGAGTGCATCAGCCGCATGATTCAGTACACCTGGCACATGTTTCGCCCTGAACTGTACATTCAATCTCATGCAAAGCAGCACAATTTCTTTCAACAATCTCAAGATCAATTTGCAGCGTGCTGCCTGTTGGTTAATGCACTCAACAACAGTCATATTATCAGACCAAAACACCACTGAGCGGTCCCTGAAGTCGTCAGACCATGTCATCAGAGCAACCCAGATGGGGAATAACTCCAGGAAACCAATGTTACTTGTGAGACCGTTGGAGTGCCACCATGTTGGCCATGTTTGTGCCGACCATCGATTACCTAAGATGGCGCCAAAACCCACACTCCCTGCTGAGTCGGTCCATAGACCTAGTTCATCTGAAGATTCCGGCGGGGAGTTCCACACGACTCGACCGTTGAAGTCCGCCAGAAATGCCATCCAAATACGCATATCCTGGCGAACCTCCCCTGACAGTCTCGTACGGTGGTGACCCTCTTTGAGACCTACCATAGCTTGCGCGATAGAGCGCGAAAAGGGGCGGGCCATAGGCATCACCCTCAAGGCAAAATTAAGCTGACCCACTGTTTGTTGTAACTGGTGCAGGGTCACTTTATCCCCACTCAGGCATTGCATCAAGGAAGCCCGAAACTTGACCACTTTTTCCATTGGCAATCGGAAACACCCCTCCACAGAATTGAGTTCAATTCCCAGAAACTCCAGTGAAGTAGATGGTCCAACCGTCTTACCTGGTGCCAATGGGACTCCAAATTCACTCATGAGGATGCAGAAATCATACAGCGCCTGCACGCAGTTCGTATCACCGGCTGCCCCCAAAAACAGGAAGTCATCCAGATAATGCATAACATTTCTATGCCCTGTAGCCTCGGTGAATGCCCATTCTAAAAACAGCTAAACATTTCAAAATACGCACAAGAAATGGAGCAACCCATGGGCATGCATTTATCCATGTAATAACTTCCCTGAAATGCAAAACCTAGCAGGCGCTGATCCTGCGGGTGCACCGGAAGCAACCGGAACGCTGATTCGATATCACATTTCGCCATCAGCGCCCCAGGGCCTAGGTGGTTCAACATGGCCAAGGCATCGTCGAACGATGCATATCGTACTGCACAAACTTCTGGGTCAATGGCATCATTCACAGAGGAACCCCTAGGAGCAGAAAGGTTATGTATGAGTCTAAACTCCCCTGGGTCCTTCTTCGGGACAACCCCCAATGGGGAACAGATGAACTCAGCCACCGGCGGGCAACGAAAGGGCCCAGCCACTCGCCCTAAACTGACTTCTTTTGCTATTTTCTTTTCTGCCACGCCTGGGTTGTGCTGTACCGATAACTGGTTTCTACAAAAGGAGTTCCCCCGAAAATCCCCCGCCGGGATGTGGAAGCCACGTAAGAATCCCTTCCTCAACACCCCAGCGGATACATGATCAGGGTATTTGTTTAACCAAGGAATCATAACCATGAGATCAACAGGTGTAGGCAATCGGTCACAAAACTCTACCTCACTCCTGCTTAGACCCGCCTTTACCCCCCGTCCCGCCAATTTTTGATCTACATGCACTTTCCGGGTGTGAGGAATTCCCACAGCCGGCACACACATGCTTAAACTTGCATGTCCCCTGTGGTCTGTTACAGTTGCCTCTATTGAAGCCCCAACAGACCCCCCCCTTTTCCGCCATTCCCGCCAACTCTAGGCTGGTAGCCCCCCCTGTGCCTGCCCGAAAGGGCACCCCGGGCTTTTGGCGGACCACTCCGGACCCGCTCCCGCCTGGCGAGGACATACCTGTCGCCCCTGGCAGGAGCTGCTTGTGCCATGACACCGAGTCCAAACAATCCCAAGACAAAGAAGCGTCAAATTCTTTTGCTTTACGGAATTTCATGTCATAGCCTTTCCATTCTTCCCCCTCATACATTGAATAGAAATCCATAATGCGATTCTGATAGCAAATCAAATCAGTCATAACCTCGGGTTTACGTTCCCCCATCACTGCGGTAAATATAGAGAAGGCCTTAACCCAGTTTGTCACTGTCTCGTCCACCCTGAACTCGGCCATCTTGGCGCGCCAGACACTCGGGTGCCACAAATCTTTCTGCGTTTTAGCATACTCCATCTCGCGATGGTCAGTTAACAATGAAAACATGTTGAAATACTTGTCTCCCCATATTAACTCTTTCGTGGCCATGGGAATGTGCTGTGCAACCTTTTCCCGCCTTGAGGGTATTGAGCCCTCCCCCGCCATCGGCAACGCAAGCTTACCCGGATCGGCCGTTGCTGCCGCCGTCTTTTCCTGACCAGCTGCTGGTACTCCAGGTGCCACCTGTGGGGGAACAAGAGGAACACTAGCCTTTGCGACATCTCTCGATTGCCGCAACTGCTTTATTAATACTCTGGCTTCTTCGGCCGGATCTCCCAGGGTCACTGTGCCCCCGACCTTTGTTTTGAGCCATGCCGTCAACTGTGCGGCCAATTCTGGGGGCATTTCATCATCCTCGGTCGAGGTGATCACCACCGGGATAGGCTGGCCTAAATCTGGTTCCTGAACCGGGTTACCAGCCGGTACGAGGGGGACGATGGAGGGTACCTCTGGGACCGGGACCCCCCCCGAAACCGCCCTTTCTTTGACCCGCTTCCCTCTTACCCCGGGGACGACTCCCGGCAAGGCCGGGCCTATCACCTTTTTCGGCTGACCTGGGTCGTTCAATGCGGCCAATTGCTTCTTCACCTCCGCTAGACCTCTCCCGAGCGATTGGATTTGTCCGAGCTTTCGGTCCATACAAGCCATCCGGTTCGACAACAGGCGTAACACCCTCTCCGTCTCGGAACCCTTTCCTGCTTTCTTGTTAGGCATGGTTTCGAGTCTTCCGCCCTTGGTCAATCCACGAGGTCCTGAAATCTGTGAGCCCGCGAAACTGAAAGAGAAAAAACAATATTAACAAGTTCAAAATTGCTGCTTGTTCCGTCGAGGGCTCACGGGCAACGAGTGGTGCAGCCTTCCGATCCGAGGAACAAGAGGACGCTCCTCTGGATTCCCACTCCTTTATTCTTCTGCGGGAGGGCGTGTACCCGTCCCCGGTACGCCTACAGGGCGTGGTCGTCTTCCGTTGAGGTGTCTAGGACAACCCCTCTTGGGCGGGGGAAGGCGCGCCCCGGCTACGCCGCTTCGGGCATACCAGCCGGGCTACGCCCACCCCGCCCAAAATGGCTTCCCGGGAGGTTCGGGGCACCCATCCATACGTTCGGGGGGACCGAGTGGTCGCCCCTTTCCAGAAAAAAGCAAGAGAGGCGCAGAAAGACGCAAGAGTGGCTTGCACACCATTAGTGCCAATTTAACACCCACCGTTTGCAATAAGTAACAGCTGACCATTCTAGGTTTGCAAAAGGCCTGCCACCACGCTGTAACACTTGTTGCTGCATTTTTGGTAACATTTGAGCCGTTTAATTTCGAAACAAGATTTATTTTGTTGAAATCTGCAGATTAGGGAGCGGATGGTGGATTATGTGGCTAATGCGGAGAATGTATAATTGTGCGAAAGTCGGTGCAGCCAAACAGTTGCATAATTCCAGTGGCCCTTCTCATACCTCTGAGTAGGTCCACAAGTGCTCCTCAGTGATTCCTTCTTTTTTTGTCTCACTGAGTTCATAGTTGAGCTTCTATAGAAATGAGGAAGACTAAACCTGAGGTGATCAATCCACAACACAGACTACCATACCATATAATTACTCTCCATAACACATAATCCCACTCTACATAATTCCTATACACTAAATACTACATACTTTCTATCCACATAATTTCACTGCACAACATAACACATAATTTCACTTCACACAACGTACATCCACTCCACTCCACTCCACTCCAAAAACATTAGTAAACACTTTTACATTTTCAACACCAATAGCTCTCACTCTCGCGAATGCAAAACCTATTACATTGTAAATGCTTCTTTAACTAGTAGTCACGTTTGCAGAGTGGTGGAGAAAGGGGGCTGGGCCTCCGACCAGTGCTCAGGAATTTTTGCTGTTAGGATTTACAGAAGGAACCAGGAGGGCTTTTTGGCCCCCAAAGTCCCTCAGGAGTAAAGTGGACCATCCCACATCCTGTAGTATGCCAGGAGGCGCGTTGCAGAGTGGTGGAGAAAGGAGGCGTGGCCTCCAAAGACATTTTAGCAATCCCATTGTATGGGATTTAATGAAAGTAACAAGAGGGTTAGTTGGCCCCCAAAGACATCCTTGGGGGCAAACTACTCCTCCTATTACCTCCAATAAGTCCCACACAGCCGGAGTGTTATGTTCTCATAGCAGGCCATGCCCCCTTTACCCACCACTCTGCAAACACTCTCCCTGGCGTGTTCACGGGTTGGGATTGAAGTCCCCTTCACTGCTGGGAGCCCTTAGGGGCCAACTTGCCTACCTCTTGCTTCCAGTAAGCCCCACATGTGGGATTGCTGAGAGGTGGACACAGGCCATGCCCACTTTCTCCACCACTCTGCAAACGCACCTACTGGCACATTCTGGGTTGGGGATTAAGTCCCTTTGCCTCTTGAGGGTCCCTGGGGGCCAACTAGCCCACCATGTACCTCCATCAAGGGCTCCAGGAGGGAGCCATTTGGCCCCATTCCCTTCAAGTGCAAAGCCCCTGGGAGGTGGTAGTCCCCGGGGCTTGGGGGGCCCACAAGGCCCCCCTCATTAATGAAGGAAGACCCGGGGAGGTGGTGGTCCCCAGGGCTTAGGGGGCCCACAAGGCCCCCCTCATTAATTATGGAAGACCCGGGGAGGTGGTGGTCCCCAGGGCCCGGGGGGCCCGTGAGGTCCCCCTCCCAAATAATAGGATCCCTGGGGAGGTGGTGGTCACCGGTGCTTGGGAGTGCCATGAGGCCACCCTCCTTAATAACAGAAGCCCTGAGCAGGTGGTGGTCACTGGGGCTTGGGGGGCCAGCAAGGCCCCCCTCATTAATCAAGTAGTCAGTCCCCGGGGCTGGGGGGCCCGTGAGGCCCCCGCCTCACATTATAATAAAGCCCTGTAGAGGTTGCAATCCCTGGGGCAGCATGGAGAGTTGGGACCCCACCACACATTTATTCTTCAAGGCGGTACCCAGCGATGCAGGGAGCTGCATGCCCCCGCATACAATTAACTAACTGCCACACGCATCAACAAAAGGAATTGCGATTCCTAAATAGCGATTTTTAAGGAATCGCTATTTAGGAATCGCAAATGCCTATGCATGTAGGAATTGCTATAAAAATAGCGATCCCTACACATTCCTTAATTGCTACTCGCAAATTGCTAGTCGCAATTAAGGAATGCTGTCCCATTCATTCCTATGGGCCTCCAGGCCCATAGGAATGAATTGGAGATTGCATGAGCAATTTGCGAGTACCAGTAGGTACTCCCAAATTGCTCATGCAATTTCAACGGTACAAGGGTGTCAAAAGGACACCCTGTTGCACTCCTGAAATTGATCTCTGTACATATGTTGCACATGTGTTTGCGCAACATGAAACTTTGAAAAATGCACAAAAGTGCATTTTTTAAAGTTTTTGCAAATTACCATGAAGTTCAACTTCATGGTAATTTGCTACTTCTAATAGCAAAATTGCTAGTTTTTTTACTTTCATGCATTGCATTTAAGGAATCTCAATTTGGGACTTCTTAAATGCAATCGCAATTTAAGGAATCGCAATTTAGAGATTCCGTAAATTGCGATTTTTGTATTTGGGATGATGCACCCCAAATGCAAAAGTACCGGTCGCAAAGGGGCAGATTCTGCCCGTTTGCGACCGGTTTTTCCTTTGATGAATGTGCCTGTAAGTCCCTGGGCTGCGGGGGTCCCTCCGGGCCTCGCAAATTAATTGGGCATTTCCCCTGGGACCTGGCCTACCCAGGGGCTTATAGAAAACAAAGCGCTGGAGCCCGCGCTTCGGTTTTCCATTATTTTTAGCCGGATTCAAGCACCCAACATGATTAAAAAATGTTTTAAAAAATGCTTTTTTTTGGGCATGGTGTCCTTGTGGGACCCCCTGAGCAGGGCTAGCGGTTCTGGGTGTTTCTACCCCGCCCCCTTTTCTTGTTTTTTATCTTTGTTTTACTTTTTTTTTGTGACTCGGTTGCCGAGTCACAAGATGGCTGCCAACACATTCTGGTTAAGAGTGTTGGCAGCAAATCAGAGTGAAGCTCTTGCCCGGGAGGGTTCGCAAACCCTCCACGGTGCTCAAATATCGATGTTTTTATATTTTGAATTCCTCAGCAACTGCTGAACGGATTTACACCATAAAAAAAGCACGCTTTCTAGACCTAGACCTACCTTTTTGCCAAATTTGGTGTAATTCTGTTCAGCAGTTCAGGCTGTAGCTTTGTCTAAAGTTTCCTATGGAAATTAACATGGAGAAAACATGTTTTGGGACCATAGTCATTTTCTCGCCCCCCGCTTGACTGATCACCTCTAAACTTTCAAGACAGGAGCTGACCGGAGCGCCCCATTCGTTTTGAAACTTTTGCCAAGATTCGTCAACCAGCGCCAAAGATAATGTCAAATCAATAAATGATTTTCCTATGGATAATAGCGACCACCAGTATGTAATATATATACACACACACACGCACACACCCACACACACACACACACACCAGATATGGTGATATTCGCCTCTTCTTTGGCTGCGAGCCCTCGGCAGGGTAGCAGACCCATTATTTATAAACAACTCCAATCCGCTTTCTATGAAGGTTGTGTAAAAAGAAAGAGGGGCTTTGCCTCAAATTGTTACAGCATGTTTTTATTCAAAAGGCAGCAAAATCTGCCTGGCACATTTTAGAGCTCACAACTCCTTGGTCACGGGTCAGGTTATGTTTGCTTTACCCATACATGAATACACCATGTGATTGTTAATTCCACAAAATAAAAGTAGGACTTTCAAACTTCATCAATCCACATCAGTTGCAGCGGCCATCTTATAACATATAAGTATTCATTGTGAACCTACTACACATTGTTAAACCTCGTTGATGTATTAATTCTATGATCTTAGGTTTTTACAAAGCCCTCTGCATTTGTTCCATTTCATTATGCATATAATTTGGGAAGCAATTGGTATCGGTTTGCCAATCATTGGGGAGTTTGGATAGCAATTGGTAGCCAACCGCATTGTTAAATTGGGCTGAGGTGGCTAATGCCACATCAGGGCTAACCATCCCATCTCACACTGTGTTATACAATTCATCCCAAGTGGGCCGACCTTCCCCAAACTTAATACTTCAATGTTCCTCCTCCAGACACAATTACCCCCGATTGGGTGAATGGCAATTCTTAAGTTCAGGAAAAACACACAAAATACATGTACAATACCACAATGTGTCCATCAAAAAAATAAACCAAACAAGGCTAGATATATTTGTCTCTCTTGCATTTTTTTTACCCCATTAGAAGATCCTGAACTCCTACAAAAAGTAAAGGACCACGGTTCAGTGAAAATCTTGTAATCCATTTCTCTAAAAACTAGCAAACCTAACCAACCTAAAATCATGAAAAGGACAGGAAGTGCATTAAATTCATAACAAACATAATACCCTTTCTTACCTACAAAATCATTGATTGGTGATTTACTCAGTATATACAATTACTTGAGGTCAACCTAGATGGACTACCAGGTCTTCATCCCTGTTCAGTCCTCCAGGGTTCACAATCCAATATCTGATAATCAATTTGGACTTAAGCCTTCATAACTCCTGTATTCTGTTTTTTTTTTTTAAATATATTTTTATTGCAGAATCAGGAAGAAACACAACCAACAAACCAACCCAAGTACCAGCGGGTCCCATCATGCAGCATTATAGCAACGTAATACACAGCCGATTAGCCCACATCCCGGAGGCTGGGCGGCGCGTCAATGAAGCAGTTCGCTGGAGGCACCTCGGTGCATGCCCAATACAGAACACGGGTCAAGTGCAGCACTTCGTTTCTGCGTTTATCCCAAAACAACCAACCACCTCCTCCCCACCCAATCCCAGGTCACTTCAATGTCATATCACAAAATCAACACGACTATGTTCCTGGGCCAGCCGGTTCCGGGAAGTCGCTGGCAACCCACCCCACCCCACAACTCCTACTCTAAACCCCCCCCCCCAACTGCTGCTAACGCGGGTATCTCCAAGCCCCTCCTGCTCTAGGGTGACAACTATCAGGAAGTTGTAACGAACAAGCGGTCACATGGAATCCTTGTTCATAACTGATCAGTCTCGTCGCCGTCAGTTAAGTGGTCCCTCAATGCCTGCACCACCATCTTCCATGACCGTGCCAGATCCAAGCTCCTCTCATTACCCGTTCTAGTCGCCTGGCGCATCCGCGACACACTCTCACAGCCCGACCACTTCACCAACTCGTTCCTCCACCTCCGTACAGACGGCCCCTCTTTAGACTTCCAATGCCAAGTGAGTTCTCGCTGCGCCAGTATCAGACCCAACCCAATGAATTTACTCGTCACCTTGGTCTTTTTGGTATGCGGGAACCAAAGAAGCAGGCACGCGGCCATGTCAAAGTCCACCTCCCGATCCGTGACAGCATTCAAGAGGTCCCCCACCTCGGCCCAGTAGTCTCCTAACCTCGGGCAACCCCACAGCATGTGGTCAAAATCTGCCCCGGGCTCCAAACATCTCGGGCACATGGCGTCAGGCACCTGGAAGTGTCGACGTAACCTCTCCGGGGTCAAATACGCCCTATGGAGCACAAAATAATGCACCTGTTGGAATCTCGCATTCCTTGTCTCTTTCCAGGCCCTGTGTAGCACCTGACCCCAAACAGAGTCCGGAAGAGGCTTACCGATGCTGGCCTCCCAACGCGACTTCAATTCGACCAACGGAGCTAGACCCTCGTTCAGCATCCTATTGTGGAGGCAGGTCACCGCCTTGACGGTGCCCGCAGCCATCACCACATATTGGCACACCGCCGACACCTCCGGTTCAGCCAATCCGCCCCCCCAGTGCTTCCGCAGAGCCGCGACCACCGCCGCATGCAGCAAGAAGGAACCATTCGGCAGGCCGAACTGCTCCTGCAACGTCTGGAACGGGGCCAACGTCCCATCCACATACAGGTCACCTACCATCTGCAAGCCCAGGTCCTCCCACTCCAACAATCGGGACCAATCACCCCCGTGCGGCAAGACAGTGAGCATACCCAACGGAATCTCCGGGGCGTACGGCCGGCGCTTCCCAGCCCTTTTCATATATCTGTTCCAACACAATCTGAGGGTCCACTCCTCCATCGTGACTTCCCTACTGGCCAGTCTCTGTTGCATCACGATAGCCGACAAGACCTGCCTCTGAACGCCGACCCCCCGGCCAACCTCGGGCCCCCTGAATTCTCTGGCCACATTCTGCGTCAGGACCTGGAGCTGCGCCGCCAAATAGTATAACTCGTAGTCGGGGACGGCCATCCCTCCCTCACACTTGGGTCTCAGCAGGGTGGTCAGTGCTACCCGTCTGCGACCGTGGCCCCAGAGAAAACCAGTCACCATCGTCCTCAGCTCCCTAAAGATGCCCTGCGGGATCCACACCGGCAACGTTCTAAAATAGTAGAGCAGTCTCGGGAGTGCTACCATTTTCAACAGCGCCACTCGGCCCAATACAGATAACGGGAGGGAGGCCCAGAAGTCCATACTACCTCTCAACGCCCTAATGCAGCGTCCTACATTCCCCTCAAGGAGGTCCGCTGTGGCATGGTAGATGCGTACCCCTAGGTACAGAAAACAAGACGGTTCCCACATCACAGGCCTCGTGAGCTGTGGGCAGAGCGTGGCCTTCCGCAGTGGAAACACACAAGTTTTAGTCCAGTTCACCCTGAGGCCTGACAGCCTCCCAAATCTGCCCAGCATATCCACCGCGCCTTCCAGAGCCCCTCCAGCGTCCGCGAGGTACAGCAATAGGTCGTCAGCGTACAACGATATATAATGCGAGTCAAGTCCCTGCGCAATCCCGTCGTAAACAACTCCCAGCCTTGCCTGTGCAGCTAAGGGTTCCATCGCCAGAGCAAAGAGCAAAGGGGATAGCGAGCAGCCCTGCCTCGTGCCCCTACATACCGGATAAACCGAGGAGACCAGTGTCCCTAGCCGCACCCGTGCCTTGGCCGATGAATAGAGCACTCTTGTCCAGCCTCGGAACCCTTCCCCGACCCCGAACTTCAGCAGCACACCATCTAAAAAATCCCATTCCAGACTATCAAACGCTTTTTCAATATCAACCGCCAGCACCACCGGGCCCGGATCCGACAAGGCAGCACTATCAATGACCCCGATCAGCCGACGGATATTCATCGAGGTACTCCTGGAGGGGATGAATCCCGCCTGATCCCTATGTACCAAAGAGGTCATCAATGGCAAGAGACGGGTGGCCAGGATACGGCTCAGAATCTTATAATCCACAGTCAACATAGACAACGGACGAAAAGAAGCGACATCTAACGCATCCCTGCCCGGTTTCAGCAGGGGCACAACCAGCGCCTCCGTCATAGAATCAGGCAGTCGCCCCAGCTCTTTCGCCTCCGCATATACAGCCTGCAGCCTGGGCGCCAGTACTTCGATAAATTTGGCATAGAACTCGATCGGCAGCCCATCCACCCCTGGGGTCTTATTCCGCGCCATATGGCTAATCGCCCCTCTAATTTCGGCCAGGGTGACAGGGCCCCCTATACCCTGGGCTTCCTCCTCATCCAATACCGGCAGAGGAATCTGATCTAAATAATCGCTAATGTCCGCGGCCTCCACTTCGAGGTGGCTGGTATAGAGGCCCGTGTAGTAGGATTGAAAGCACTCCAGGACCGCGGACTGCGAGCAAACCACCACCCCATCTCCCCTTCGTATACTCAGCACCGAACAACCCCTAGGGTTCGGATCAGCCAACTTCGCAAGGAGCGTGCCCACCTTATCACGTTCCTCATGCACTTTCACCGCATACAACTTATAGTCATAGCACCGCAGTCTCTCAGTCTCAGTCGCCACCGCTTCCTTAGCACGCAACAGGCTGTCCTGCAGCTCAGGCTTCTCCGGACGCCGCAGTTCCACCTCTCTCAGCACCGTCTCCGCATTCGCGAGGTCAGACAGCACAGTTCCCCTCACAGTCAGAAACCGGCCCATACATATCCCCCTCACCACCACTTTCATCGCATCCCATTCATTCGCTCTGGTCGCCGTCGACCCAGCATTGACCGCGAAATAGTCGTCAACGCCTTGACGGACCGTATCGCAGAACGCCGGGTCCTCCAACGTCTCCGGACGGAGTCGCCATGTGGGGACCGCCGATCTCGCCAACTGCCACTGCACCGAAATCAGCAGCGGGTTATGGTCCGAGATGGTTCTAGACAAGTACTCAGTGTGCCGCACCACCCTCGCCAAAGACTCGCAACACAGCACCGAATCCAAACGAACATGCAGATCATGCAGCGCCGAGAAATAGGAGTAATCCCGAGTGTCGGGGTGCTGCGCCCTCCATACATCCACCAAGCCCCATCTTTCCTGCCAGTCCCGCCTACGGGTTGCAAGTCTGCGCACTGGGGAGTCCACCAAAGGCGGGTGAGACCTGTCCAACTGCACATCCGTAATAGAGTTAAAATCCCCTGCCAGGAGGATAGGGCCTGCCAAGTAGCACGCCAGTGAGCGCGACAAGCTCTCAAAAAAGTGGGCCTGCTCAGCGTTGGGGGCATAAATGGTACACAGCACTACTTCCCTGCCATACAGCCGTCCCTCCACCACTACATAACGACCCTCCGGATCTATTTTCTGACTCGTGACCTGGAATGGCGTGCCTGCTCTGACCCAGATCAACACTCCCCTGGCAAACGCCGAGTAAGTCGTGCCAAACACCTGGCCCCGCCACCTCCTCTGCAAAGCCCCGCATTCCTGCTGCGTCAAGTGAGTCTCCTGAAGCATCGCTATCTGGACGCCCCGCCTCACCAAGTAGGCATGCACCTTGTGGCGCTTGACCATAGTACGAAGACCCCGGACATTCCATGTGACACATTTCAAATTAGGTAACGTCCCCATAGAGCATCAAACCCAACAGTAGCACACGCCAAGAAATGTAACCCGCATCGCAGCAATTGTACAACCCCCTCAAAACATCCCCTACAACACCCACCCTCCCCTTCCCCAGGACAGGGCCTAGTAACCCAGCTTCAGCCCCGTTCCAAACCTCAAACACCCCACACATCACACTAATCTGTGGTCGACTCCACAGAAGACCTTAAGGGTCTGATGGGGACTATGGAGCCCCGAACCAGGACGACAGAGCAACCACCCCGCGCCCATAGCCCCGTGCTGCCAATGCAGCCCCATACCTGGCAGTCCAATAGAAGTCAGGAGCGTCCAGGCCATGCCAAAGTCCAGCCGCCACAAGCCTCATCCATTAAAGATACCATCGGATGTCTGTGGAGTAACCTCCGGCCCCTGCGCTCCCCCCACCTCCGAGTCCTCATCACCAGTCTTCAAACCTTCACTCTCCGAAGCCGAACCCCTGGAGGCGTCCTCTTGCTGCGACCCCGTTATGCTCGCTGTGGCCTCCAACGCACTCCGTCTATCGGCCAGCACTTGCGCCTCTCGCTCGGCCCGTTGGCGTCGATTCCGGGAGCGGATGCGCTGCGACTTCCTGACCCTGACCGGCTGTTCCCGATCTCTGGCTGGCCTGTGCGCCCGATCCGTCCCCGCTCGATACAGTTCCAGCCAGGACCAAGCTTCATCGGGCGTTTGGAAAAATTGAGTCTTGCCATCAACGACGATCCGCAGCTTGGCTGGAAAAAGCAAGGAATATTGAATCCCCGCCTCTCTCAGCTCCTTTTTCACCGACAGGAAAGAAGCCGTGTTCCGCTGCACCACTTGCGTGTAGTCCGGAAAGATTGTCACCTTGCTGTTGTCCACCTGGAAGGGCCCACGATCTCTCGCCTTCTGGATCAGCAGATCCCGATCCTTATAGTGCAGCAGTCTGGCCACCATCGGCCGAGGCGGTCGGCCCTCCAAGGGAGGCTTCGCGGGTACCCTATGTGCTCTTTCCAGGGAGAAGAAGGGGGAAAGGCCCTCAGGCGCCACCACAGTGCGGAACCAGTCTTCCAAATAGGCCACTGCATCATCCTTCTCAATCTTCTCCGGAAGCCCCACCACCCTCACGTTGTTCCGGCGGTTGCGGCCTTCCGCGTCCTCCACCCTACGCTCCAAGGTCGCCAGTCGATGGACAACGTCATCGAGTTTATGCTCCGCCGTGACCACCGCCGGTTTCAGTTCCTGGAGCAGTTGTTCATTGGATTTCACCCGGTCCGAAAGCTTGGCGTGGTCCGCCCGCAACAGGCCGAGCCCGGACGCCACCTGCGCAATATCCTGGCGCAGCTCCTCCTTCGTAGCGGTGATCGCGGCCAAGATTGCATCAAGGCGGAGGTTGAGCCTCTGTTCTTGCGGCGAGGACTCCGTCTGGAAGCCGCCAGCCACGTCCTCCTGCCTCCGGCTCCCCAGTCCAGATGGCTCGGCGTCGCCATTCCCCTGTGCAGCCATCTTGGATGCAATTACTCGGCCACACGAGCAGCCCCTCCGGACAAAGGCGAGGCCCACCAGAATCACCCAGCTGAGTACCCCCACAAGCGCACCAATCTTCAGGACAAGCGGGGGTTCGCGGCGTCAACTGCACCCCACGCACAGTCCTCCGAACAGATCCCGGCTGGAAGTGCGCTCCACGGTGTCCCGCAGCCACTCAGGAAACACCCACAGCCCACCAGGGCTAAGGGGAGCAGAGTCCACAAAAGGGGCGGACAGCGAATCTGGCGAGGCCCCGGGCTACACCGGCCCCCTCATGACACTACGCGCCGTAGGGCCCAGCACCACGCCACCGGCTCGGCGCGTCCTCACCGCCCAGCGGGCGGGACCCCCGCCTCTGATCGGGCCGACAGCCACCTCCAATCCACCGGGCCACGGGATGTCGAGGCGCCGTGGGCGGCCGCCCCCCCCAGCTCCCCACCGGCCAGTTGACCACTCCTATGACCCGTCGGCCCTTATGGTGTGTCGACCAGTGTGTGGGCGGCCTCCTAGGTCAGCAGTGCCCTCGCTGGCCCAGCGCAAGTGCAGGCTCCGCTCCTCTGCCGTCCCAGTAACAGGTGGGGGAGGGGCGCCACACACGCCACATACACCGGCAATGCTCCGCCGGTCTCCCCTGCGGCGCAGGGTCCGCTCCGATGGGCCCCCGCTCTGCACACAGCTGCTCAAGTGCTCCTCCGGAGCCTATAACCGCCCCAGTGCGCCACACCGCTCTGCTCCCGGAGCTTTCAGGGAGTCGGCGCCGCCATCTTGGCTTCGTCCGCTCGGCAAGCGCGCCGAGCACCAGGTCCGCCCGCAGCCACCGGCCAGGGTCCCGACGGAGCCAAACGCTCCTCCACCGGTCACCAGCCCCCTGGACCACGAATCTCGCCGCCAGGCAGCTCGGGGCGACGGTCAACAGGAGAAGAGACGGGGCATGGCGCGGAGCAACTCGCTCACGCAGCCATCCCGGTCGGCGCTGTAGCCACCTCATAACTCCTGTATTCTGTTGTCCCCTATTTCTTGGATAAGGATTCTATACAGCACACAGAATTTGAAAAGACAGGTTTTTTTATCGTGGTTTTGTTTAAAATGCCTTGCAATTAAATATTGCTTATCTTCATTGGTGATAGCTCTCATGTGCTCCAGTACTCTTTTTTTGCTTTATGGATCGTACTGTCTATGTTATACATCTCACACAGGCAGCATATTGCTTAAACGCAGTAGTCTGAGTTACAAGTATGATGCTTTGTGATAGTAAATGGCTGATCATCTTTTGACAGCTGTGCTGTCTTACAGTTTGTACTGTATTTACAGACTTTGCAAGTACCACATGTGAAACAAACATTGTATGTTAAGACTATTTGTTGATTTTACTAAGCTGCTACATAGAGTATCTTTCTAGGATGCACGTCTTCTGAATGTCACCTGTGGATTGTCTCCAATATGTTAAGCCAAAACTTCATCTGTCTTAAGTATGTGCCAGATGTTCATCAGACTACGTTTTACCTCCCATGCCTGACTATTAAAAGAAGTTATGAGACTTATAGGTTGAGTATCTGATGTTTTTTTCCTCTTGAGGCCAATAACCCTTCTCTTTTGGCCTCTTTGACCTTCGTACATGCCTGCTCAATACCTTTGAAAGAGTACCCTCTTTCCTTGAATCTCTGCTTCATTGTACTAATCTCTTCAAAGAATACCGCTTCTGAGCTACAATTTCTTTTGACTCTTTATAGTTCACCGTGTGGTATACTTTCTATTAGGTTCTTATGATGGCAACTGCCTCCGTGAAGCAGGCTGTTGCCGGCTGTTTTTTGCAAAAAAAGCTGCTCTCAAGTTTATTATTGCATATCTTTAACGGAAAACCTAGAAATTCAATTTTGGTGTGATGTATGTGACTGGTGAAACTGAGATTCAATGAATTATGATTTAGTCATTTGATTAATTTGTAGGCTTCTTCTCCACTACCTTTCCATATACAGAAAATGTCATCTATATCACGTACCCAGAGGACGACCAATTGTTTGTCCTCTGGGTACGCTATATAGATATATAGTTAGTAGTAGTTATGGTTCAAACAGTGGTATCATTAAGAAGACATTTTTGCATTTGTGTTGGAAATGGCCCCTTTTGCAGGGTTACTCCAAACTTTTTGCCATCCTCCTCCTCTTTTTCTGACACTATTTTTGTTGGCTTTCGAATTCTGAGCACTTTGCAGCTGCTGACCAGTGCTAAAGTGCATGTGTTCTCTCCCCTAAACATGATACAATTGGTTCACACCTGTTTAGCATATTTGATTTACTTGTAAGTCCCTTGCAAAGTGGTATACTACATACCCAGGGCCTGTAAATTAAGTGCTACTATCGGGCCTGCAGCAACTGATTGTGCCACACACACAAGCAGCCTTTCACACCTGTCTCTGGCCTTCCAATGCAGGGCCTGAGTGTGAAGTTTACTGCCATTTCGACTTGCATTTAAAACCACTTGCCAAGCCTTAAATTCCCCTTTTATTACACATTAGTCACCTCTAAAGTAGGTCCTAAGGACAGGGTGCTGTGTAACTAAAAGATAGGACATATATGTTTAAGTTTTACATGTCCGGGCAGTAACAAACAGCTAAATTCGTTTTTCACTGCTTTGAGGCCTATTATTTTTGTTGTGATAAGTTTGGTTTACTTAGATAAATATTCTCTGTTTTTTTGTTTGGAGTCTTTTTGTAGTGTTTTCATTGAGTTACTTTATCTTAAGTGTTGCACAAACACTTTACACATTGCCTCCAACTTTAGGCCTGGCTACTCTGTGCCAAGCTACCAGAGGGTGAGTACTTGTTAATTTACAGTGTGTATCTGACGTACCCTGACTAAGGGGGGGGACCCTACTTGGACAGGGTACTAATATCTGCCAACTAGAGACTGAATTTTGAACAATTTGTCTATAACGTTTGGTCCTGTTAACGGATTTGAGAGAAACTTGGTAATCTACTTACTCAGACAGCTAAGACTCATGCCAGGTTTCCTCAAGATGTGTGCAGAGAAAAATAGATTAAAGGGGGTGGGGCAAGAAAAAAATGGTTTCCCATTTTAGCTCCCATTGGAATACATATATTAAAATCTTAGTGGGAGCCAATTTCATAATTTCAACCAAACAATTTTGCAAGCAGAAAATCATTGCTCAAATGCAAAATAACAAATAATAAGAACATAGGAAATTAAAGAATCTGATATAACAGAAGGTCTAGTTATTCAAAGGCATTTGTATGAGGCTTAAGACCGTTAAATAGATATTATACCTCACAGTGAGCCAAACAGAGGGACAACGGGCCACAGAGACACACTCATATCTAGGTAGTCTGCAAAAACTCATGACAGTCGGGTTCTGAATTAAATTAACAAGGTACTTGATGATTAACTTCTGTTGTTAATAGGGTATTTGTTATGTACAGTATATTTCTAAATAGCTTCAGAAGTACCTGGTGTATAGAGCTTGTCCTAACATCTATGCTTCTTCGTTGCACAATTATGTTATCAATCCAAGTATAATTCTCGGACATGTGTTTTTTATTTAACATGTCCATGTAATTTATTTATCATATGTATTTTGAGTGTGTTAAAATCCAATTAACCAATGCAAATGTAGATGCCCTGGCAGTACACCATAGTCAGGTGATCGATGCCGTTCATCCACATGCCATGAAAATTAGACCACTGACAATACAGAGGAAATACAAAAATAGTTACCACTGATTTCAGCCTTAAAATATTACTTCTACAGTTTAACAGTAACTGCTTTTTCACTAGGGACCAATTAGAAGAGGACAAATCACTAGGGATCTCTCTACATGTTATTGAAATCAATCAACCCATCCTACATATTAGTCGTTTGTCTTTAATAAAGGACTCCAGGTTCCAAACCAATCATTACACTTGTTTCACTGTTCAGTATTTCATCCACACTGCATGTTTCAACCTTACCTGGGAGGGGCCACACTCTGTGCAGTGGTGCACTACTTTCAAAGTGTACTGGAAGGAAATGGCATTTCTCTCCAACTGACATCTTTTTGCAAAAAGCATATTTGGTGTTCATTAACATATTTATCTATTACATTTTAACAGGTTTTGGCATATTTTGGTTAAACATTCTGTGGAAGCCCAAAGCACTTCGCATCTATGAATCTGGCCCAGAAAGAACAAATTTAAACTCAATCAGTTGTTTAGACCCGTGTGAGCTTACAGGGAGCAACCCAGGATTGGTTATCCAAACCTCACTACGCAGAACACTCCCTCTGCCGTGCCTTTTAACAGCAAATTATTTTGATACCCTAAACATGCTGAAACAAAGCTACGAGGTGCTTTTATGAAATATTCATGCTTCGTTTCCCCTTGGATTTCCAGAAGGTTAGACTTGGAAGTTTAAGGATCTCTCGGCAAGCTTCGCTAGGTTTTCCTGAGTTCATCACTCTGTCGTAGAACAGATTACATTTGTTGTTAGGGAAAGTTTGTGAGTCATGAATGTAATGTTTACTAAGGGCACCAATTAAAAACCTCTATTAACACACAAAGTGCTTTGCTATGGTTAACAGTGATTTACAGTAGTTCTTCATGATATTTCCTGATGCCTGAGGTCAAATTCTGTCCTCATGTATACCAGAGTTTCTTCTGGCATTAATCTGTCTACCAGAGTTAGATCAGCCATTTGCCTAAACTGTACTGGGACTAGCAAGACATCTGTTTACTTTGTGTGCTTCCTCTGGGAAACCCGATTATCCAAGAGTGCCCAGACACTTCACCTGGAACGTCTGAACACATGGTGGTCTACTTATGACTTTTTACTTGTGTACTGGCTGTGGATAGGTTGAGTGGGACGCTTGTGTGGTTTCTGCTGAATGTGTAGTGTGTCAGCAGTTGGTAGTTTGGGGACACAACCTAAAAGTTTTAGTTGGACTGTTCCTGTTGGAGTAGGTCCAACATGGACGGATTTTCCTCTCCTCTGATTGTATATATGAGCTAAAAACAATGGTACAGAACGTGTACAGACTATCACTTGTAGGTCATATTAACTGAAGGATTCCTCCTCATCACTATTTTGCTGTCTTTAAGTTACCTTAAGTGAGGTAGGTAAGACCACAATGCCCCCATGTTTGCTGTGCTATAAGGAATCATTGTGCAGTTAACTGATGAGGCCCAACAAGGCCAAACCAATTTGAGTTGCTTCTGTACCAGTTCAGGGGAAAAGAGGTCAACCAATTTGGGCCGTGCTGTTCCTATTGGAACAGGACCAAGCATTACTTGCAAGAGGGTATTCTCTTTCTCTAATGAAAGACAAGCTAAAAATGAAACTGTGAAATTCAAGGTTAAGATGAAATTGTGGAATTCAGCCAAAGTAGTTACCAGTGTGCAGCTTAATTTAAGCATTTAAAGCCATCATTTATTTTTGCTGTCTAGAAAAGTTACCCAAAATGGCGTGGGTAGGTCCAGACATTGATTCCTTGCTTCCTGTGCCATGGCAACCAAGCCATAGCTCACAGATGAGGCCTAAAAAGTTCAAAACCAGCGTTTCTTGTGCCACCAGTTACATGGGACCTGATTTAGCAGTTTGGGCTGTACCATCCATATTTGAGCTGTACCTTGACTATGTACTATATGCAAGAGGACTGTTTGAGGCAACTCTGTGATGTTAAAGAGAATAGGACAGAAAAGAAATTTCAGTAATTGAATAAATTATCAAAACCTTCTGAATAGACAGGCCAAAATGTTTTTTGCAAGATGCATATGTTTCTGCAGCATTTTGTTCAATGCATCATCATTATTACACTGCAACATTCATAGTATATAAGTATTTCAGGAATACACACATGAACCATGAATTCAAATATTATTCAATGTTAAATGGACATCAAGGAGCAATTATACAGACTACAAAAAGGAAGCAAACAAGTGTAAATTAATAATTTGTAGACAGTTGCTTTCATCTCAAATTGTTCATGTAACAGCAATCAAGATCATGTCCTTTTGGGAATTACTCTGTTGTATGTCCAATTTAAATATATTTCAATCCCATTAAAATTAATTTCATGTCTTCTAGTTTGAGATGAACAATACATTGCCATGTACATTTCCTCTAAGCTCTCTAAAGCATAATACATGGAGTAATCATAAAGATTAACGGTAAATCTTAGAATTTTTTTATTGATAGTTTTTTATCATCAAGGATTATTTTCATATAGTTATCTAAAAGAGGTGCTATGTATACTAAGGTTGATCTCAGTCAGTCAGTCAGAATAAATGTATTTCGCCAACACAATGTAGGCATAAAAAGTATACTACATTTAAAAAGAAACATTTCACAGCATTACAGCAAAGTTAAAATATAAGAAATGTTAAAAACTATTCTATTTAAAAATACAAGTTGATAGTTATTTACACAATGCAAAAAAACACTGCGTCTCAGCACTCTAAATTTCCACATTTTAGTCTTTGATAATCAACAAAACAGTCTTGGTACTATTCTTGAGACTGCCCACAACCAAGTAATACTTTCAATAAGTCATTACAAGTAATTTTCTAGATCGTTTGCCAAGAAGTTTTAATTTTAATTATCTAATGATAGTGCTTCACTTGACAATCAAAGATCATGTTTCATACAGCATAGTAACAAAGAAAGTAATGTTTGAGTCAATGATATACATATTCCTGATGTTTCCTCGATGTTTTAAGAGATGATGGCAGCCGACATGTGTTTCGTTACACACTGTAACTTTTTCAAGGCTGCAAACAATATCAAAATATAAACAAATGTTACAGCCAAAATAAGACATGTTGTCTTTGATTGTCCTAATTTCAAGAAAGGAAGGAAGAGAAGATTTATCATGCAAAGTGACTTAGAAGAAGGAAAGTGAATCAGTGACACCCTGCTTAGTTGTAGAACACCCAAGTGCACGAAAGACATAAAACGAATGATGAAACGTGGATCCACAAGATGTGGATTTTAGAGCTATTAAATGATTATTGAGTCAGTCTTTAAAAACTTTGAAAAACCCATACCGTGAAGATAGTCAAATAAAAAAAAAAATCCAGAGAAAGGATAGAAATATCTACCTTAAAACCCTAGGTCCTTCAGCTACTCTAGGTAAAGAGTAGTATCAGATTTGGAGTACGTGCAAATGTTCAAGATGATCCTATAAGCAAAGGAGACGTAAGCGTAACATATTAGGGGCCTAGATTATTGTTATAATAGATCTCAGTTCCCTATTGAATTGTTAATAACAACCTTATTTTGGAAGTATTAATAGAAATGGTAGTATTCCAAAAATCTAAGCAACATCCTTGTTCAGTGGTTCCCCCCGCAAATTCTGGCAAGATATATCCAGACCAATACGAAATTTCGTGTGGAGCAATCTCTAATATTAAAATTAGGAGAATAAAAGAGGGTAAGAAATTATTTTTGCAATTTAATAGAACACTTCTAAAGCAGATATAGGAACTCCACATTGCTAGGTCTTCTATTAAATTACCTGCTGTGCGTGAGAAATTGTCCCGTTTCTATGTAGACAAGCAATATCACATATTTCAGATTTAGAACATTTGGAAACACTAGAGATTCCTAAAAGAGAAATAGTGATATATTTAACTATTTAACTAATGAAGTCAAGTGACTCAAGAGGCAGCATTTTTACAACCAGCACACCCAGTTATGCCCTATTGTTTTGTACATCCTAAAGTGCATAAACCACAGAGACCTCCCCCTGAGCGTCCAATTATATCAGGACTGGGCCCAGTCCTGGAACCTTTGTCCACTTTTGTGGATGATTTTTTAAGATCGATGGTAAAGGAAATGCCCACTTTCTTGCAGGACTCAAAAGATATACTACGCTTGTTACCAGACATGGACTTCAACAAAGAAATGGATGTCCTAGTCTCATTTGATGTAGAGTCCCTCTTGCTTCTTTCTACACCTCTGTTGCTTCTTTCAGTAATTCTCTTGCCTCTTTCTGCTATTCATTTGCTTGTTTCTGCACCTCTTGTGCAACTTTCTGCACCTCTGTTGCCTCTTTCTGTACTTCACTTCCTTCTTTCTGTACTTCTTTTGCCTCTTTCTGCACCTTGGTGCTTCTTCCTGCACTTCTCTTTCCACTTCCTGCACCTCTGACTCAGAGGTAGTTTTAATCCCCCTGCCCTACTATGTACTAAGGCCTTACAGGGGAGGTCATGCTAATCACAGGAGTACCCCAACCCATAGTGTATCCTAGTGTATGTAGGTGTTTTCACTGCATTCTAAGTGTCTTTCAGTATAGCACTCGCTCCGGGTCTGGTTAGTCAGAGTCAGTTACACCAGTACCAGTCAGCAAAAAGTTGGGGGCACAGGATGACTTTGCAACAAGGTCTGTTTCTGCACCTCTGTTGGTTCTTTCTGTATATCTCTTGCTTCTTTCTGCATCTTTCTTCATCTTTCTGAACTTCTGTTGCCTCTTTCTGCATTTCTCTTGCTTCTTCGAGCACTTTTCTTCCTCTTTCTGCACATGTCCTACCTCTGTAGGAATAGTTAAAATTAGTATTTAAAAAACCTTAGAAATTCACTGAAAAAAACACAGAGGTTTCAAAGAAGTTATAGTTAGGGATTAGCAGTGAAAAAACCTTAGAAATTCACTGAAAAAACAATGGATTTCAGGGACGTTATAGTTAGCAATTATCATTTAAAAAACCTTTGAGATTCACTGAAAAAAAACATAGGTTTCAGGGATGTTATAGTTAGAAATTAGCATTTACCCCTTCGCTGCTAGGCCTTTTCCCCTCCTGTGCTAAACTTTTTTGGGCTATTTGATGTAGTGCGCGCTTAGGCCCCTGTAACTTTTTGACCACATAAGGTATCCATGCCAATTTTGCGTCCTTTTCTTCCAACATCATGGGGATTCTAAAGGTACCCAGGGTTTGTGAATTCCCTTCGAGGGGTTCAAGAAATTAAGCAAAATACAGTAAAATGTTAGTTTTTTTTTCAGAAAAATGGGAAAAACGGGCTGCAAATGAAAGCCTCTGGGTTTTTCCCTGCAAATGTTATTAAAAAACGGTTTGTGGGGCTGAAATCACCATTTTCACAGCGTTTAGGGAATGACAGTCTTTTGTGAGAGATCAACATTTTTCACACAGTTTTGGCATTTTTCTGGGACATAGCCTATTTTTGCTATTTTTAGTGCTTTCAACCTCCTTCCAGTTACTGGTATAAATTAGTATGAAAGCAATAATGGATCCTGGAAAGCTATACATTTTGGAAAAGTAGATATAATTCTGAATTCAGAAAAGGGTCATTTGTATAGATCCATCAAGGTTTCTTTATAGAAACTAACAGTTAAATATTGGAAAAATTGAAAAATAGTTGAAAAAAACAGCCTTTTGTGTCAACTTTTTCACCAGTAACTTCTTGTAATTATGACAGCTCTTTGAAAGCAATATACCGTTACATCCACTGGACCTTCCTGGCTGTGGGGATATATAGGACTCATAGGTTCACCAAGAACCCGACGAACCCAGAGCCAAAAACTGAGCAGCAACTTGCAATGGTATTTTATAATGTACAGTGTATAGAGCAATTATTCTGGGAAAATGTATACATGGAAAAATCGGTTTGAAAGGCACCTATGTATTTCTGAAATGGGCACAAATTGTAGAGTTTAGAAACAGTACATATTTGCACATTTTCAAAATTGGGAATACTAGCATGAGAATTATTGGTCATTTTTCAAAATAACTTAATTTTTACACTATGTCTTTCATTTGGAAGGCAGAAATGCATCAAAACTCAATAGGTAATAACAGTTGCTTTACAAATCTCAATTACACTAAGTCTCCCGATAAAAATGGTACCTCACATGTGTGGATAGGCAATAAAAGTTTACCCTTTTTTTTGCGAAGTGTGTAGCTGTCGTTTTTGAACAACCCTATCTCTTCCGGCACCTAAGGAAACCTAGCAAACCCATGCATTTTTCAAAACTAGACACCCAGGGGAATCCAGGATGGGGTGATTTGTTTGCCTGCCACCAGGTTCTGTTACCCAGAATCCCTTGCAAACCTAAAACATTATCAAAAAAGACACATTTTCCTCACATTTCTGTGGTGGAAAGTTTTGGGATCTGTGTGGATTCTGAGGAACCGGGTTTTCAAGTACCCAGCGGTGTCAGGGACACACCCAGAGTCCTCTAGGTTCCCTTGCCTTGGTATACAGAGACACAGAATACTTCTAGGTGGCGTCAGAGATCAAATTTATTAGCTGCAGCTAGTAGCAGAAATCCCAGTAATACAGCACAATGTACAACTCAAGAAACTGCTCAATTTTACTAAGGCGAGACATCCATATTTATACACAAAAAGGTACATTTAAAATGTACACCCCTGCACCAAAATTCAACCAATAGAAAGTACATGACATCACACAGCATCATACAGTAAAGCTCATTTTACAGTGTCCCAACCCATAAGTTAATATTTAGGCATATCTAAAATAATAATCTGGAAGGCCCGCACAAACCTTTAATTGAAAGCATAACCCATGAAATGAAGGAACAATAAAGAAAAGTAGTTTCAGATAATGTGCAAGATTAACAGAGACGTAAAGAAACTTAAAAGTTAACAAATGTCTTGAATAGTGATTGGAAAAAGTAAATAACGATCTTGCAGGGAAATTGGCTTGGCAGGATCAATTCCTAGGTGAAAGGCCAGCTTCTAAAATTAACTCCAGCGCACGAAGAAATCCCTGGTTAATGTGTATATGTGATTCACAACAGGTCAGATTGCTTTGCTCACAAACTAACTTCTGAAGCCTACATAAAATGTAACACTAGATGGCAGTCACGACACATAGCAAAAACCCAAGTTTCAGAAAAGAAAGTCTTTAAGGAAAGAAACCATTTAGATGTTGTTTAAGATAACACATGCGCAAGTAAACTTAATGGTTAACAAGGTCCTAATCAGTAATTGAAAAACTCAGACAACGATCAGCTAGCGAAACTAGTTTTACAAAAGGTCAGTTCCAGGTGAAAAGGGTTACTCTCTGCAGTTCATTCAGAGACAGAGAAACCCAAATTGATATGCACGAAAAGCCACTTGTTTGTTGGGCCCACAGCACTGGCCTACGTGAGGGCAAGATTAAAATGCAGACAAGTTTGAGAATTTCAGAACCACAAACCCTCCTTTTGCCATTACGTAGGCAATAACCTAAACTCATGTCAATCTGAATCTAGGTCTATATCTATTCTCATCAGGTCATCAAGGTGTTGCTGTAACATCATCTTATTATCCTTCACTTCTCTCGGAACTGGTCTTCTCACACAGATCATAGCACAAAGACTACAAATGGCGGGACCACACTGGATGCATAAACAACACGAGAAAAGGATAGCTAACGCCATACCAAGAAACGTCAGAATCTTTCATCCCCATTTGGACAACAACTCCCATAACCATCCCATCAACGACCATTCTCCTTCGTCCACATGAATAGACTCAGAGATCTTATGTAGTCTAGAGATGGCTTGGTACACTGTCGGGGCATTATCTGGTATGAAAACGCAGCAACTAGATCTAATCAATTTGCATACCCCACCTCTATCTGCAAGTATAATATCTAAAACAAAACGGTCCTGTAATGTCATAAGGCGATCCGCTTGAAGCTCAGCTGTAATATTGCTAAGGGCACCTGCAGTCTCATTTATAGTGGCCTCAACCACTCTCGTAAGCTGACGAATATTCCTACTATTAGCCACAGGACCCCAAAAGGGTAGGAAACCCTTAAAGAAGTCTCCAGCTTCTTGTGCGACAGTATCTTTCGCATCGATTACACCTCTACCATATCTTGTCTTATGGTAGTCGAAAACAGCAGTGTATGTAGGGGGAAGCAAAAATGCCACATAACATGTGCCAGAAAAATCAGATGGCAACCATGTGTATGCTCTATCATGACAAACAAAATACGTGCCTTTAGCTGGCACGAACGGAGGGGATTTCTGGGACGTATAAACGTATGTGTGAACACACACACTCTTACCAAGCTGAGCTCTCGGATTCTGACCATTACCTTGCAAACAAAGATGACCTCGGTGGGGTACAATACAAATAGGAGGGGACCTTCGCTGTCTTTCTTTCTCCGTCAAGCTAACACTATATGTCGTCTTATTCCAACCAACATATGCTCGTACCTCATCACTAGGGATAGCGTTATACGCATCGATATCTCTAATCATATCAACTATTCCCCGTATCAAGGCATTATTACTTGCATTGTCTTTAACGGAACGTACAGGAGAGGCTTCGTTCGCATAGATAAACATTGATTGGAGTGCCCAAACTGACCCGTTAGGCGAAAAAGGCAAAACCAAATATGGTATTCCCTTATCTGTAGTATGTGGCATAAGACCACACACCCAACAATTCGTGGTATTTATGACTAGCTGATGCTGATGCAACATCTGTATAAACAAATTGTTCACAAATTCTGATCTTCGTGTCTGTTCATGTTCAGGTAATGTATGAAACTCATGTGAAGAAACAGTAGAAAAAGAAAGAGTAGGTTGAGAAGTTGGTGCAGACGTCAATTGTGTAGGAGAAACAAACCAGAATATAGTAGCTAATAGAATACATAAAAGTATTAAAATAGATAAAGCTATACCACACTTAGGGAACAACATTCTGTAATATCGGTTTTTCATCTCTTGCTTTTTATCGTCATTCCTCAATACAATCTTCATTTTCTAATGTCGCTCACGCAGTCTTGATAGAGTACTTCAGCTGTGATTATTAGCAGGTCGTAAGGACACTGCAAGTCCTGCAGACCTACTGCCACTACTCAGGTCACAAACTGAACCGTTGGTACTCCTACGTGACCCTGCAACTGGCAAATGGTAACCAATCAAAAATATAACAGAAAACCATAATACAATTTCAGAAAAAGCAAGAGAAAAAAAAAAACCAAAAGTCAAATGCAAAATACTGGAAGAAATTGTCTCTTTTTGGTCTTCAGTGTGGGAAAAAAATAAAATAAATGTAATGTTCAAAGTCCCTTTATTTATTTCGAGATCGGAGGTTGTAACGTGATTTAGTCGGCACACTTTGGTCCGTAAACAAAAGTTCTGGATTGGTGGTGTCAATCTTTAGATGAGGAGGCACAGCAGCTTGCAGAACATCATCATCCTCGCGTTCTGACCGTGTCCATGTCAAATGAGCATCACTAAATGGAACAAATCTAGGAGTTTTTTCACATTCAGAATCGGCTATACCTTCCCTCACCCACTTGTCATATGGTAAGGGCAATGGAACTTTTTTTGTATGGGTGGCATGCACCCAGTTTTTCTTGCCAGCTACTCTAACAGCAGTTCGAGTCACTAACAAAACTAAATGTGGTCCAGTCCACCTCGGCTCCAAATTCTTTGTTCGTTGAAAATTCTTCGTAAGAATGTAGTCGCCGGGTTGAATTGTGTGTCCTGGATCCGCAGTTGCTGTCGGTAGACTGTCATAGACCTGTTGGTGGAGAACACGTAATTTAGCAGTCAAGTCATGTAAGTAATCCACCAACATAGGGTACTCAATACTGCTGTATTCGTTAGGACGAGACACACCCCAAACATTCGCAGGACGACCAAACACAATTTCATACGGACTAAGTCCCACTCGAGAATGCACAGTCGTCCTTGTTGATAAAAGAGCCAACGGCAAGGCATCCGGCCATGTAAGGCCAGTGCTTGCTTGTACCTTAGCTAATTTCAGCTTCAAGGTACCATTGTAACATTCAACAAGTCCAGCAGACTGGGGGTGATTCGCTGCATGGAACTTCTGATTTATTCCTAATCCAGCACACACTTTCTTCATGATTTGACCCACAAATTCACTCCCATTGTCCGACCATATGATTCTCGGCAAACCATACCTAGGGAAGTACTCTCTCAGCAAAACCTTGGCTGTAGACAAGGCAGTATTATCCTTTAGGGGGTAGGCCTCTATCCACTTGGAAAAGGCACAAACAACTACAAGGACATACTTCAAATTGTTGCATCTCTCCATATGTATATAATCTAGCTGTATCACCTCAAACGGATACGTAGGAGGAGCAAAATGACCAGCTGGAGTTGGAGTTCCCTTACCAGGATTATACTTCAAACAAATCATACAATGTATTACCACGTTCTCTGCACATTTCGGGATTCCAGCATTCTGCCAAACTGGAGCCAACAACTTGCATATTCCCTTCGAACTTATGTGAGCCATTCCATGAGCCATTGTAACCACTGGGAGCACATACGCATCTGGCAACAGCCATCGCTGGTGTTCTGACAACTCAACCCAACAACCTGTTGAATCCAACATACCCGTAGTTTCTCTCCAAACACTCACTTCTTTCTCAGTCGCTTCAGCCTGAATCATTTTCACACTTTCTATTGTGTCTTCACACATTCCACCAGCCATAACCCAATTAGCTGGGCCTGCAACATACATACGGCTCATCATGTCTTTCGCCGTTTCCTTCGCAACTTCATCCGCAAACGCATTCCCTCGACCAACATCGTCCACAACTTTCTTATGCGCACTACACTTCACAATTGCAATCTGCTTTGGGAGAGTGAGAGATTCCAAAAGTTCATTCACCAACTGCCCATGCTGTATTTCGGTTCCGTGCGAAGTAAGGAACCCACGCTCTCTCCACAAACGCCCAAAACTATGGGCAACTCCAAACGCCTACTGGCTGTCGGTGTAAACATTCACTCGCTTTCCTTCTGACAACACGCACGCTCTAGTCAATGCAATCAATTCTGCTGCTTGTGCAGAATTCTGTGGTATGCGTGCTGTCTCAACAACTGTATGTAAAGTTGTAATAGCATACGCTGCAGTCGTTTCACCATTGGGAAGCTTAAAACACGAACCATCTACCCATAGGGTACCATCAACATTCGTAAGGGGAGTATCCCTTAGGTCAACTCTAGCTTTCGTTTCTTCCTCTGTACGAAGAAAACAATCATGCTGTTCTTGAGGATCCGTCTCTGTAGAGATCGGTAACAACGTAGCTGGATTCAGCACATTACATCTTTTAATGTGCACATGACTAGCCAATAATGTCAACTCGTAACCTGACAGACGTGCACTAGTAAGGTGCTGTGTCTTAGTCCTGTTTAATAAGGTATCCACTGCATGTGGGACCATTACAATCAACGTATTGTCCAATACCAAACCAGCAGACTGTCGGATAGAAACAGCCGCTGCAGCTGTAGCTCTCAGACAACTCGGCAACGCCTTAGCAACTGGGTCTAACGTAGAGGAGAAATACGCGCATGGACGTTGCTTGTCCCCAAACGTCTGTGTCAACACTGACAACGCACAACCTTCTCTCTCGTGCACGTACAACGTGAAAGGCTTACTATAGTCTGGAGTACCCAACACAGGAGCTGAACACAATGCATCACGTAGTTCAGAAAAACTTTTCTGACATTCGTCAGACAAAGGAAGAGGATGCGGAGTATCTTTCAGAGTCAATGCTAACAAAGGTTTCGCCAACAGTGAAAAATTGGGGATCCACTGTCTACAATACGATGTAATACCTAAAAAGGCACGCACTTCTCTCTGTGTGGATGGTACATTCATTTGCACAATTGCTTGAATTTGTTCTGGGGTCAATCTCCTTCCCTCCTTCGACAAGAGATGACCTAAGTAGGTCACTTCTTGGCGACAATACTGTAAGTTTGAAGGTGACACTCTATGATGAAGGTCAGACAAATACCGCAACAAAGAAAGAGTAGCCTCTTTACAAATCTGTTCATCATCAGCAGTAATCAACAAGTCATCAACGTACTGAATAAGAGTAGCACCAACAGGTAACACAAAACCGTCAAGCTGAGTTTTCAACGCCTGACTATAGATGGAGGGACTTTCACAATAACCTTGGGGAGCTCTCTTAAACCGGAAGCTTCGGCCTCCTAATGAGAAGCCAAAAATATACCTGCTCTCCTCAGCAATAGGAATACTGAAGAAAGCATTCTTCAAATCGATGACAGAAAACCAAGCTGCCGAAGCAGGAATCAAAGTCAACAAAGCAGTGATATCAGGTACCACAGGAAACTGTGGCACGACTATCTTGTTTACCTCTCGAAGGTCAATCACAAACCGGTACACAGGTGGCTGAGAAGCATCAGTACGTTTAAGGATAGGCAAAACAGGACTGTTAAAAACATGACCTCTCGTTTCCTCAACTACACCCTTCTCAACCAGATCATAAACAATCGCTAAAAGAGCTCTCTCACCATCACTCGAGAACTTGTATTGGGGAATACGAGGTAGCCTAGCATTCGATTTAAGTGTGACAACATAAGGTGGAATCTGCAAAAGACCAACATCATTTGGACCTGTAGCCCAAAGTGTATCAGGAAGCGAACGTAATTCCAGTGGCAAACAATCTTTAGACAAATACATTGGAGAAATCACTTTCCTACCAAGGGTAAGTTGTACTCCTGAAGGAGAACAATGTAATGTCGCATACAATCTTTTCAGCAAGTCCAAACCCAACAGATTCTCACCACAACCAGTCGTTAAAATAAGTGGAGCTTCCAATTCACAAGGGCCAATCGAAAGGGACAAAGGACTAGAAACCGGATTACGAACTGGGGCGCCTGAAAATCCTACTGAAACATTGGTCAAGCCAGACAAAGGTGCGCCAGGAAGTTTAGAGTGCATAATAGAACTCTTCATCACACCAGTATCCAAAAGAAAAGGTTCTACCACACCTGATGTATTCACTTCAACATAAGGTCCACTCTGGTCTACTGGAACTGACACTACTCCCTCACTTTGTCCTTGGCTGTCCTAGTTATCATTAAAACCAGAACTCTCACCTTCGACACAGTAATCCTCAACATAATACTGGGCAGACTGACCACTTGGAACATTCTGTCTGTCAAAATAATTCGCAGAATTCTGTAGGGAAGAGGAACGCTCATTCTGAGGGATCACACCACGTCCCCTACCCCTAGGAGCTTGCTGAAAACTACCACGACCTCTTTGACCAGATACACCATTCGCACGCTGTAACAAAGCCGGGCAACTATTCTTGTAATGACCTTCCTCTCTGCAATAAGCACACTGATTAGGGCCAGGAAAGAATCGCTGTACATAAGGCTCGGGCTTCTGTAACAATCTCTGAAATTGTGGAGGTTGCTGAAACTGAGGCTGATTCTGACGAGGCGGATACGCTTGCTGCAAAAGAACTTTCGTCTTTAACTCTTTAGTTTTTTTCTCCACTTTATCCTTCTCATCTTTATCCCTATTCTCGTAATATTGTGCAGTAGCCAATATCTGGGCCGACGAAGAGACAGCCCATGAACTCTCAGAGTCCTTTAACTTATTAGAAAGTTCAGGAAGCAAATTAAAGACAAATTTATCCACAAACAACCTTTGACCACCCTCCGTACTCATATCCTGACCACTATGATCAATAAACGTCTCTTCAAACCTAGTGAAGAAATCAGATACACTCTCGTCTTTCTTCTGCTTACATGCTGCTAACTTATCCCAATTCACTCGTAAAGCGGGCATCATCGTTTTCATCAGTTTAATAATTCTACCTGGTAATTCTGAAACTAGAGGTTCAGGTTTAGCACCTCCCTCCTGTCTACCATCTGCAGCAACAATATTCGCCCAGGTATCACCTAATTCAGCCGCATGATTCTCATGACGAATCTTCGCCCACAAGGGTTGAGGGACTACATTACCCATCAACATATCGATGTCAGCTAAATTCATAATACACGCTTCAACTGTCTGGGACAACTCCTTGTAATAACCAGCAGGATTCTTACGAGGGTCAGGTAAGGTCTGCTTAAGAGCCAAGACCTCTGCTCTCTTCCAAGGGACATGTACCCATACTCGCTGAAAATGAGCTGGAGCGGCCTGAATACCCAAATTTACATTAGCCTGAACTGCTTCTTTCCATACTGGAGGAACTTCTCTCATAGGGTACTGTTTCACTTTCCTCCTAACAGAGGAATCAGGTTCATACAATGTCTGAGGCGGAAGTCTAGATCTGAAAGCAAGTATTGTTTCTACGGCATCTGTAACATCAGATTCCACTATCATCCCTTTGGCAAAATCTGACTAAACATCGAGCACATCCTGCGGAATCGGACCCAACTCATTATCTTCCCATTCCTGACGCAGAAAAGTATACATTACATTAAACACATACCTTTGCTTAGGCGGTTCCCACTGAAAGAAAACATCCATAACTGCTGGCAAATTATACCTCGAAGCATTTAAAATCCACCTACGAGCCAACAAATCCAACACTGTCCGTTCTTCAGAACTAGGAAGCTGACTACGACTCTGCTTACGTTCCGAAACAGGGGTCATATTCAGTGACCCAAACAATGGTGACAATAAATTAGAAACAGTTTCTGTCATTCGTTTTCGAACAGAAGGAGAAGAAGTAGACATAAGAACAGGAGAATAAGTATTCTGAGGCAAGGAAGGTGTAGGGACAAGAACAGTAGAAATCAAAGATGCAGAAGCAGAAGGCAAAGGAGTTTGAGGCAAAGCTGATAGCAAGGCTGGCGACCCTAGAATGGGTTGCGCAGGAGAAGGCAAAACCATCTGTGGAGCACCGGGTGGCTGAACAACAGCAGGAGGTTGAACAACAAAGGGTGGAACAACCAGGGGTAATAGAGGCGCAGTAGCACCCTGCACATAGGGAGGAGGCAATCTTAGTAAATGAGAGATTAAAGGATCTTTTTCAGGGTCTTCCATCACTTTCGGAGGAGAAGATGGCAAGGCCGGATAACATTTATCTATGGCCATGCAACGCTGTCTATCTAAGACTTCACTCGCACGCTCTTCTCCATCTTCCTTAAACTGTCTAGCAGCTTGTAGTACTGACATATTTTTATCTTTCCTATCTCTCTTTGCTTGCTTAATTTCTCTCTGTGTGGCTTCCTTACGCCAAAGGCGGAAAGAGTCAAACATTGCCGGCCGGGCTTTCTTCTTAAATAGCTTAATTTCTAGATTGTCTAAAATCTCTGTTTCAAAACTACCATGTAGGGGCCATTGTAAAACACCATCTTTTTTAGTGTAGCGGACCCATACTTCATTATAAGTAATAGGGCCCACTCCATGTTTTGAGTACAATTCATAAGTCGGAGTTCCAACCGGAGGTATCGGACATGAATCCTCCAATCGGGAATCCCTGTTACTACCACAAACAAACCAATTACCATTTTTACCAAAACCAGGCATCTTGCTCACTAGTCTGGTTTCAAACTTCAAAGAGAATCAAAAAATGATATACTTGTAAATATACAAGCCCTTCGGCTTTGGATACTGCAGCAGCCAAATCAAAAACAATCAAATCAAAACCAAGGAACCAGACAAAGTCGTGGGAGCGACCCACTTATACTTAACTAAATATCTGTCACGCCACCAGAAGACCGTCTATCGTCTCGCTTTACAGACATCAATCGGAGGGTCCAAGACAAGGCGACAGTCAGGGCAGCAGTCCTTCGCAGCCGTTGGAAAGCGGGAAGCCTCGCAGAAAAGTCCTTTGGTCCACGCCGACATGCAGGGGTCGATGAAGTGGGGGCCCTCCTCCAGAATTTCCTCACGTGGCTCCTCGCAATCTTTGGGCTTGGACCGGTACCACTGAAGTCAGCCCGCGTTGGTCGCGCCAACTGAAGAACCGGGTTTTCAAGTACCCAGCAGCGTCAGGGACACGCCCAGAGTCCTCTAGGTTCCCTTGCCTTGGTATACATAGACACAGAATACTTCTAGGTGGTGTCAGGGATCAAATTTATTAGCTGCAGCTAGTAGCAGGAATCCCAGTAATACAGCACGATGTACAACTCAAGAAACTGCTCAATTTTACTAAGGCGAGACATCCCTATTTATACACAAAAAGGTACATTTAAAATGCACACCCCTGCACCAAAATTCAACCAATAGAAAGTACATGACATCACACAGCATCATACAGTAAAGCTCATTTTACAGTGTCCCAACCCATAAGTTAATATTTAGGCATATCTAAAATAATAATCTGGAAGGCCCGCACAAACCTTTAATTGAAAGCGTAACCCATGAAATGAAGGAACAATAAAGAAAAGTAGTTTCAGATAATGTGCAAGATTAACAGAGACGTAAAGAAACTTAAAAGTTAACAAATGTCTTGAATAGTGATTGGAAAAAGTAAATAACGATCTTGCAGGGAAATTGGCTTGGCAGGGTCAATTCCTAGGTGAAAGGCCAGCTTCTAAAATTAACTCCAGCGCACGAAGAAATCCCTGGTTAATGTGTATATGTGATTCACAACAGGTCAGACTGCTTTGCTCACAAACTAACTTCTGAAGCCTACATAAAATGTAACACTAGATGGCAGTCACGACACATAGCAAAAACCCAAGTTTCAGAAAAGAAAGTCTTTAAGGAAAGAAACCATTTAGATGTTGTTTAAGATAACACATGCGCAAGGAAACTTAATGGTTAACAAGGTCCTAATCAGTAATTGAAAAACTCAGACAACGATCAGCTAGCGAAACTAGTTTTACAAAAGGTCAGTTCCAGGTGAAAAGGGTTACTCTCTGCAGTTCATTCAGAGACAGAGAAACCCAAATTAATATATGCACGAAAAGCCACTTGTTCGTTGGGCCCACAGCAATGGCCTACGTGAGGGCAAGATTAAAATGCAGACAAGTTTGAGAATTTCAGAACCACAATTCACACATTTCTATCCACCCTGCGTCCCCCAAAGTCTTACAAGAAAAACGGTACCTCACTTGTGTGGGTCGGCCTAGTACCGGCGACAGGAAACGGCGCAAAACGCAACATGGTCACACCTCGATCTCGCAGTGAAAAATTATCCTTTTTTGGCAAAGTGCCTAGCTGTAGTTTTTCAATCCAAGCTCTGCAGGCACCTAAGGAAACCTAGCAAACCTATACATTTTTGAAAACTAGACTCCCAGGGGAATGCAGCATGGGATGACTTGACTGCCTTCCACCAGGTTCTGTTACCCAGAATCCCTTGCAAACCTAAATAATTAACAAAAAAAACAAATTTTCCCCACATTTCTGTGGTGGAAAGTTCTGGAATCTGTGTGGAACGTCAAATTTCCTTCCACCCTGCATTCCTGAAAGTCTTCCAAGAAAAATGGTATCCCACTTGTGTGGGTCAGCCTAGTGCCTGCAACAGGAAACAGCGCAAAACGCAGCGTGGTCATACCTCAATTTCACAGTGAAAAATGACCCTTTTCTGGCAAAGTGCTTAGCTGTAGTTTGTGAACTCTAGCTCTGCCGGCACCTAGGGAAACCTACCAAACCCACACATTTCTGAAAAGAAGACACCCGGGGCTTCCAAGGAGGTATTGCTTGCATGGATCCCCCAATTTTCCATTACCCAGAATCCCTTGCAAACCTCAATTTTAGCTGAAAAAACTGTTTTTTCATACATTTTTGTGTGGGAAAGTGTGGCATCACTGGGCTCAAACAAATTTCCTACCACCCAGCATTCCCCCAGGTCTCCCGATAAAAATGGTGCCTCACTTGTGTAGGAGGCCCAAGTACCCGCGCCAGTCCACGCACACGGCCAGCCAAGCGTCACTCCACGTACACCGTCAGTCAAGCGCCACTCCACCCACACCGCCAGCCAAGTGACACTCCACGTACACCGCCAGCCAAACGCCAATCCACACACACCGCCAGCCAAGCACCAATCCACGCACACTGCCAGCCAAGCACCAATCCACGCACACCGCCAGCCAAGCACCAATCCACGCACACTGCCAGCCAAGCACCAATCCACGCACACCACCAGCCAAGCACCAATCCACGCACACCACCAGCCAAGCGCCAATCCACGCACACCGCCAGCCAAGCGCCAATCTACGCACACTGCCAGCAAAGTGCCAGCCTACACACACCACCATCACATTTTGATTTTTTTTTTTACAGAACAAACACAAACAAATTGCAAATAGATACAAATCTACTAACAAAAAATCTGAAACTAAATACATTGCACTAATGCCAACCTTAGAACAGAATACAAATTTTAAACAATACAGACCAGGCAGTTTACCACTCATGGATCTTCCCAAAAATTCTTTTGTGTGTCGTAAGCTCTATAACAAGCAGGCACACATAGCCCAGGGTTAGAAGGACACCAGGGCAGAAAAGACGAGTCTCCTTCCGCAAACCTCTTCGCCAACAGACTCTACATCTCCTAGTGGGAAAGTCTTTTGTAGATGTGGGAGGAATGTAATCAGGAAAGTGGCGATCTTTCAATCGAGCCACATCCTCCACCACTCCAAATCTAGGAACACTTACGTGTTCCACAACAACAAGGCTAGATATCACAGAGTGCTGAAACTGAAGAAATGTCAACTTTGACGCAGGAGAACACTCCTTGAACACAATGAAAGCATTGTAAGTGGCTAAGTTGAAAAAATGGATGGCCAACTGCTTATACCAAATATAAGCCTTCTGAATAGCAGTGTAAGGTTCCAACCTCTGATCTACTCTGTCAACACCACCCATTTGCTTATTGTAGTCCTGAATGCACACAGGTTTGTGCACATCAGCAACATGACCCCAAACAGGCTCAGGTGAAGTACTCTCATCATGGATGGTAGTCAGCATGTACACATCCCTCCTGTCCACAAATTTCACAGCTAGTAGTTCTTCACTACGCAAGGAACTGCACTGACCCCTCTGAAGTTTTTTGCAAACAAGCTCTTTCGGATAACCTTTGCGGTTAGAGCGGATTGTGACACATGCAAAAGTGTCCACGTTAAACAATTCCTTAAACAATTGCACAGCAGTGTATAAGTTATCAAGGTACAAATGGTGGCGTCTGTTGAACAGTCTTCTAGCAAGATCCCACACAATTTTCTCTGAAACTCCAAAAGTGGACGGACTACCAGGGGGGTCAATAGTGGAATCTCTACCAGTGTACACACGGAAATTAAAAACATATCCTGTCCTACTCTCAGATAACATATACAGCGTACTTCCATAGCGTGCCCTACTGCTAGGGATGTTCTGCCTAAAAACTAAACGATCCTTGAACAAAACCAAAGACTTATCAATAGATATTTATTTCCCTGGAATGTAGATCTCTGAAAATAGATCTACAAAGTGATCAAGAACAGGCCGAATCTTAAAAAGACGGTCAGAGTCAGGGTGACAACGTGGCAATGCCAAAGAATGATCCACAAAATGAAGCATGCGTAGCAAAAGTAAATACCGATCACGATTCATAACTGCAGGAAATAAGGCTGTTGCCATCAAGGGGCTGGAAGACCAATAGGAAGCCAGGAATGGCTTACTTAGCAAACCCATCAATAAAGTCAAACCCAAAAACTTTTTCAGCTCTTCCAGATTTGTGGGAGTCCAACGGGTAGCTCTAGAGTGGGGCTTGAGTTTGTCACTGTTGTCCCTCAAAAACTATTCAGCATACAAATTAGTCTACTCAACAATCTCACCCAAAAATGCATCATCCATAAATAACTGAAAATACTGTATAGGCAAAAAAAATCACAATCCACTCTACACCCTGCATCACCGCGAAAGGCAGGCAACACCGGCTGCACCATGTTTGGATCAACCCAGAGTCCAGCACTTCCAATAGGAAGCCTAGCAGCCTCAGGCTGAAATCCAAATGCCTCTTGCACCATCGGCACATCAGTATCCTCCTCTAAAACAGGCACTTCATCTGCACTGAGAGAACTTTCATCATCCGATGATTCCATGTGGAGAGAAAACTCATTGCCAGAATCTTCCCCTCCCTCCTCTCCCTCAGATGCACTGTCTGGTCATAATCCGGCTCAGAGGAAGATTCAAGAAGCTTACCAACCACCTGCTGAGCAGTCATTCTACAGTTAGCCATAATGATTACTAATATAGGTAACTTGTCAAACAAGTCAACAACAACAAACACTATGTAAAGTAAGTAATATACAAAATTCACCATTATCAAACATACCTACACACTACAAAACAATACCACTTACTTGCCATAAGCAGCTAAACTCACCACCACGTACTCTGCACAGGCACAGTATGGATCAACAATATCCCACTAAAAAAGAAAGAGAAAAGAACATTACACATTCGACAATGCAAAACACATCACAAAGATTTTCATGCTCAAAACACTAACTAAATATGCTGCCACTATGACACCACTTACAAAAAAATTCATCCATACATTACAATATTACTCATTTGGAGTACATACAACAAAAATGTTTTTCTTACCAAAATAATGCAACTACGCAAAACTGCAGAACAACCACTGTCGAAACCGCAAACAGGAACTAAAACCTTTACACTAGATTTAAAAGGAGAAAAAATCATTACAATCACATATGCAAATAATGCACCAGTCCACCTGCCAAGGTAAGGGGTAGGTGGGCCTAACAGTATAAATTAAATATTCTCCCCCATATACGGGGAGCAACCCTTGCCCTTGAGGCCACCCCCCCCAAAAGAAATTTGTTAAAGACTCTGGTGTCTAGTGAATTCTGCCCTCCTTGGGGGCAGATAGGCCTAAACACATACTGCTACTCTGCCACCCAAAGAAGGCATAAATGGCCACACTCATCCTCCCATAAAGGGTAGCGACCCATGTCAAAGGGGCAGCTCCCTAACATAAAAATAAACCCTGGTGGCCTAGTGGCCCTACAAAAAAAAGACAAAAACTGCCCCTCAAGGTGACACCAAAGGGGATGCTGGACGGAGCAAATGGCCCTGTGGGCCAAATACAATTTAAATTTTAAATCTAAGCAAAAATGATGGCCCCCAAAAGGGGAGCAACCCTTGCCTAAGGGGTCGCTCCCCAAAACAAAAAAAACATTGAGGGCTTGCTAAAATGGCCCCCAATGGGAGTGACCCTTGGACAAGGGGCCACTCCCGACCACATTGGTAAAATGCGCCAATTTTGTAATAAATACACAAATTCTGCCCCCCCAGGGGGGCACACTAAGCCTTTGAACTTGCCCCCAAAAGGGAAGCGACCCTTGCCTAAGGGGTTGCTCCCCATAACTAAAAAAAACATTGTGGGCTTGCTTCAAATGGCCCCAATGGAAGTGACCCTTGCCCAAGGGGCCACTCCCGGGCACCTTAGTAATTTGGGCCATTTTTTATCAAATAAAACACATTCTGCCCCCCCCAGGTGGGCAGACAAAACCTTTCGAAGTGCCCCCAAAAGGGGGAGCGACCCTTGCCCGAGGGGCCGCTCCCCCAACCAACAAACAGTGGGCAAATACAAAAAAAAATCCCTGGCGCTGGTGGGCATTCCTGCTGCACGATCGTGCAGCAGGAATGCACAAAAGAGACATCCTTTCCCCAATGCCTCTTTCGTTTAAATTCCTCCTCCCCAGCCCCAAAACTGACCTCTTACTTCGCCGACGCGCAGGAAGCAAATGGCTTCCTGCGCGTCGGTGAACTAAGGGGAACCTCCAATGACGCAGAGGGGGGGGCAGGGAGGCAGGGGAAGTCTTCCCCTGCCTTCCCCGGTGCAAAGACGCCGATCGACCACCCACAGGGGGAGCACCAGCGCTCCCCCCATGGGTGGGTGCCATGACGAGCTGAGCTCAACATGAGCACACAGCGACTGTGTGCCATGACGAGCTTAGCTCATCATGAGCACACAAGGGGTTAAAAAACCTTTGAAATTTACTAAAAAAAAACACAGGTTTCAGGGACGTTATAGTTAGTTGGACATTTCACTTGTACAAAACCAGAGAAATTCGGCCATTATAGTTGTTAAAGATTGCAAAAATCGCTGTTAGCATGAGCTGAAAGCCATTTTGTACTTGCCAGCCATCTTAATTATCCATGTGCTTTCTCCCTCTTCCAGAGCCTTGCACATGCTCAGAAAGGCCTAGCTGTCAGAATGCACCTGCTCCTAGTATGTAACTGTTAGGTTATTCTTGCTGATGTAAGGAGAAATGTCCCCCTTCCACTTTGTTGAGCAAGCAAATTTTGTATACCCATATTACTTAATTTGTATTCTTGTATGTGCCAGGACCTCCCCTTGGTTTTATGCTGACTAATGTAACCTATGCGTATATAAGGCCCCGGTTCTCTGTACTCCTTAGAATGCCTCCTACAGTCTCCTGAGGGTACTGTGTGACATAGTCTCCCTCATCTGAGGTTAATAAATGCATTCTTTTTATATTACAGCTTCTGTGCCAATCTCTTCTTTGTTGGTTAAAAGGACCAGGTGTATCAGTGAACCTCTTAGGAGGTTTATATTTCCTCAAATGGCGCCCGATGTGGACCTCATCAGAGAAGCGGCTATCCAAAGAAGTGGTCTTGACAGGAGACAGGAATCTACTGAGGAGGACAGGACAGGAATCTACTAAGGAGGTACCCTGTGCACGGAGATTCTCTGTCTCTGCAGCCCAGTATATTTCAGGTCTTCCTGATTTGATCCTCCAAATGTTTAACGCTCCTGACTGAGAATCTTTTTGGCGTGAATATTCTAAAACGACGTTAGGTCATTCAGAACTTGGCAGTGAGAGGTTGGAGATTTGTGTTTGGAAAGGTCATCAACGTGATTTGCTTTGATGCGGCCAAAGATTTGGGAATTTGGGAAATATTTGTATTGCAATTTGTGTAGGCAGGTAATGAGGAGACTTTTCTCTAACTTTTGAATCATTTGTAACGGCACATATGGTGTTAAGTGCCACTGCTGTATAATATTGTATATGCTACAATATTTTTGGCATGCCTGTTTCAAGCACACATCGAAGAATGTGTTGCTTTTTTTGGAGGTACCAATATGAAATTTGCACAGAATCAGCCGGCTCCTCTAGAGAGGATACCTAAATAGGTTTAGGTATAAAAAAATTATTTTTTCCTTGGTGACTCAGTACCCCATGGAATTAAAATATGTACATAAAAAAGGATCCTGGTCTGTGTACTTAGAAGTGATATGCAGAGCTCTTTTTGAGTGTTCTGCTAGCCAAAAGTGGCAAATTTGGTGTATTTTGGCTTCTTGAAAATGCAACAGTCATCGGGCTGTTTTGGTGCAGTTTTTTTGGACTAATTTTGAGAAGCTCTTCTTGTAAATATGACTTACAATTAGTATTCACAAACGGTTTGGTTTCTGTACAGTCTGTGGGCTGTCTCTTGGTTTGTTCCTACGTGTTGATTTGTATGTTCATTATGTGTTTAAATGTCTATGTGGTTTGTGATTTGACATCGGTGGTACTTGTGTGAGTAAGTAGCGATTGCGTTCTTTGTGCAAGAATGGTTAGCCTTAAGCGCGCTGTATTGTGTGTTCTGAGTGTATGCCCCCCTTCTGAAAATGGCTGTAATGAGCTCAATGTGTTTGGTTTTTTTGTTATCATTCTGTTATGCAAAATATCATTAAATAAAATATATATTTTTTTTAAATCCTGAAATGAATTATGTAACATATGCTAAATAGCTGCACGCTACTATTAAAATTGACAGAGTAAGAAATTAAAGATATGTGCAATTTGCTTGGATGTTATAGATAACATTAGAATTCACATTCAATAAGATTAAAATACGCCTCATACAGAGGAAGAAAAACGAAATTGTATGCTTTGCAATAAATAGACTAAAATACAAAATGTTACAGCATTCTCCTTAGATACAGTATATTAAATATTAAAAGGCATTCACATCATCTGAGTAAATTGGTTGTTGCTGAACTAAACACGACATAATAGAACAATAGATTTTGACCGCCTTGAAATGCCTCAGTTTTTAAATAGACTGTGACGTGCTTACTTTCAGCACCAGAGAAAAAAAGCTTTCCAACAGCTGTGTTTAAACTGCCTCACTGAGAAGAAGCTGTCGGACACAACAAATGGGGATTAAACTCTGTCAAGACATTACAAATACAGAAAAAGGGTTTTTTCTCCTGAGAAAGGTGCAGAATTTGACGCCTGCTGGTCAGAGCAACAGTTGGATAAATAGCACATGGCTATTCCTGACCGCAGGCCACAGAGGGGAAAATACTGAGTCAACTAGATTTTAAGTCAGTGTAAACCTGGTATAAAAGCCTGACTTACAGGACTGTTGCTTTTAAACAGTCACAAAAGACAGTTTCATTATTTTGGATAACAGAGAAAAGATTAGTAGGGATTTCCTTTCTTAATGCCTTTTTACATAACCAAATCCGTGGTTCTGATGTTAAATAATAACTGTCCTTTAAAAAGTGGTGCAGACTTTTCAACTTCAAGTAAGGCTTCTGTGCTTAGGGTTATAAATTAATACATTTTGAAGGCAAAAAGGAATGAGGCTTGCTTTTCATATGTGCAAGTATCAAAAGGGTTGCCGTTATTAAAAAAAAAGGGGGAATTTTGATTATATGAAACAAATGTTCATTAAAAATAAGTGCACTAAAAAGTTTTTAAATCTCTATAATGCCTCATATTCATACTGTGAACTCCTATCATCAAAGTTGAATTTAAGCGACGCTTTATCACAATGGGGGGGGGGGATTAAAATGTGAAATATCACTTTACCCAGGCGTACAAAACTCATTTTTATAAGGGTGTATCTTATACATTTCTGATCCCTCATCTCTGGGATATGTAGAGGACACCCTGGGGATCCCTAATATGCCAAAACATTGTAGGATATTCATTTTTAAGTGCCCCAAGTACCAAAGCCGATATTGGGAAAAATTCACTGTTTAAAAGCAGTTCTGCCACTCAGAGCAGTTTTTAAACTGATCTTAAGCTTCAGTAAATGCACACATGTAAGTATAGAATGAATAGCTGACCTCTATACTGCTACAAAAGAACTCTGCACACTGCTTACAAATGTAAATAAATATAAAAAAACAGCAGAAGTTATTTTCTTACCTCTAAATTACTGGCAAACAGGAATGGAAGAGGACTGCTTTTCAGCTATCAGTATCCAGGGTCACTTTGAATTGTAAAGCCGCATGGAAAGCTTTGCGCAAAATAGGACAGCTGGTAAGGGTTAAAGGTCGAGTTCTGCATTTAGCAGCCTAGCAGGGCTCAGAGCAAGGTTTTCTTTGACACTTCGACTACTGAAACTTTTTGAAACACAAGATGACAGCACAGGGAGAGAAAGAGAAGTTTTGCTTACTATTTTTGGCAAAAGCAAGTTTGTGTGCACTCATATGAACAGAAGGAAATACAATGGTATATGTGGGCTCTGAGTAAGAGAATAGCTCTGCCATGTATATAGCACTAATGCTTTTAGTTTGAAGATTACTGTGCAAGGGCTGAGATAAGGAGGTAATGGGATATAGTTTGAATTCATTCACCCTCATGTTACAACTACTACAATTGCTAAGGGATTGGTGGTTGGTTATTAATATTTTCTAGCTAGCTAAATGTGCTATTTACCTCCTACAACTTTGTTTATACCCAGTTGCTACAAATAGGGGTTGATAGTGTCGACAGAAGTGAAACCTGTTTCAGGTTTTCCTACTGTCGAAATGGGGGGAAGGAGGCGAGCTCCTCTACAAATTAAGGGTTGGCAAATGCATGTTTTCTCTCTTGTTTTCTTAATCTCTTTTGAGCCTGTCTAAGCTGTCTGTGAAACAGCCATAGGATATTTAATTGGCTATTTAGTAATAATGTTTTAAAATTGTTAGCATTAATAAAATGAATAAAATATATATGCTATGTTACTGCCCATCCTGTCTGATGAAATTATGAAAGGATGAGTAGTCTAGATTTGACCTTTAAGGGGAACTAGAATTGGGTAGTTTTTGTTCTAAAATTCTCACGTTATAAACCAATATTTTTAGCTAGTCTGTGTAAATAAGCTAACAGTCCTTATTAGAGCTGATGTTGCATAGTTTGGATCGTGAAAAGTAGAATGCAGGAAAGACGCCCATGTGATCCTCAGCAAACATTTTTGAAGAAAATATTGTTTTATAGGAGTTTGTTTGTCACAACCATTCTGCTGGCGAAATCTATGTATCCACAATGGTGAAGTTTTTTTTTAGTTCTTTATGTAATAAGAATCCCTGTTAAATTAGCAGTTTTAGATTTTCCTGATGCACCTATAACATGAGAGCATGGTCCTAAGCATACAATGAAGGTGTTTTTATTAAGAGAAATCATTTTAGAAGTGTCTGCAGTCCTGTACAAGTAATGTAAAGTCTATCAGTAAAAGTGTAGACCATTTACTTTTTTCTAGTGGGTCTTCAGATGAAGAATACACAAATGTAAGGATTTAGAGTATTTCTGTATTGTTTTTCTCTTTTCCTCAGAATTTAGTAAATGAATATAGACTTCCTTAGCTGCTTCAAATAGAGTAATAGCTAGAGAGGTTTTTTTTTACTCTCTGATAGATGAAGTGGTGCTTGGGAGCCTTGCTAATATATGGGGCGTCCCAAGACTAGGAAGTATTCTGAGACTATCCTCTCTGTTGATAGATTATTTGTATGCCTTGTCTAAAGGCCTTTTGTTCTGTCCACCAATAGATATTTGCTGCCTTACAACCATTGCCAGAGGGGCCCGGGCATCTGATCCAGCATGGGAATTAGCACCATTCCAGCTAGAAGCCAAAATGATGGTAACCAGCACAGGCGTTGCTGGCAACTAGGACCTCAGTGAAGGCGGAAGCACTGGGATGTGAAGTATGTACCCCTGCCGTTGTCTTGGGCGAAAGACGGGGTCACAAATCAGAAAGGAGAAATTGTGGATCAAGTTTTGGATGTCCAGCTGAGAGAGTCACAGACCGACCAGAACAGCAAGGCGGCTTTTGCTTAATGGGACCCCTTTTGAAACGAGGGTTGCATCAGAGATCCCAGCATCAGGCCCCTGAATCCTGGTTCCAAAGTGAATGCAAGTTTGCACCTTTGTTTGTTGATCAAGAATGCCTGGGCATACTGGATAATTCTTGGCTCCAACAAAAGAGCAGTGCGCCAGCAGAGGAATATAGGAGTTAGGGAAGGACTTGAGTTTAGGGTACAGGTGCTGTGTCTTTGGTGCCTGTTAGGTTGAAGTGAAGAAAACAAGTGCACTGCCTGAGACCCTGAACAGGATTGTTGAAAGACTTTTTCTTCTCAAACTGGGCCGTGATTCCTGATTTGCAAGTTGTGCAGCTTCACCGTGGGAACAACAAGAGCCTGCCTGTGAGGCTCAATCGGTTGTACAATGGCTTCAATTTCCCAAGGACTTCTTTTTTTGTTATTAATGTACCCTTTTGGACGTCCCATTTTTGAGGAGGAGCAGCCCTTTGCGGCTCCTCGTCCTAATTCCTATGGCCCTGTGTGGTCCTCCTGGTCCCCTGGAGCCAGGATTATTTTTGAATATATTAAATGATACTCTAGCCCTCATAAAAGGAACACTGGAAATGTCTATTGAAAATGTATTTTACATAGAATTGGACTAGATGGTTCTAGGATTTGCTTTTTCTTAGGGCTAGAAACACATTGATAATTCTGTTTGTGATAATAGTCATTACTCTCTCCTGCTATCTGTATGTTAATTATGCTTAGTTCCCTTTGTACTCCTGCTTATACCTTATATATACCCACTTATGAAATGTTTAGAATGAAAAATGCCCACCTAGCAATGAATTAGGATATTGATAAATTTATGAGCCGGCCTGGGCGGTAAATTCCGTTCCGTTCGCGGAATTTGCGGAATTTGGGTAATTTCCCGTTCCACGGAGAGCGCAAAATTGCCCAAAAATCTGCGTTCCGCGACTTCGCAAAATTTTGTGCTTGTTTGCGTTCCCAAAATGCGTGTTCGCAAGATATATCTCCCCGAGCACGCAAACAGCAATTGCGAACAGTAAAAAAGCTTCGCGAACAAGCAATTCCGCGTGTTCGCGGAATTTCTGCGTGTTCGCGGAGATTTTTTACTGTTTCGCTGAGATTTGCGTAATACGAATACGCAAATTCCACCCACCCCTACTTATGAGAAGAAATGTGCAAAATATTTTCTATGTTCCTACTAGATCATAGGAATTAATTTCTTTAGCTCATGCTAAAAGTAACATCTGCTAAAGATTGCAAGAATCGCTGTTAGCATGAGCTGAAAGCCATTTTGTACTTGGTAGCCATCTTAGTTAGCCATGTGCTTTCTCCCTCTTCCAGAGTCTTGCACATGCTCAGAAAGGCTTAGCTGTCAGAATACACCTGCTCCTAGTATGTAACTGTCAGGCTATTCTTGTTGATGTAAGGAGAAATGTCTCCCCTCTCACTTTGTTGAGCAAGTACATTTTGTATACCAATATTAGTCAATTTGTATTCTTGTATGTGCCTGGACCTCCCCTTGGTTTTATGCTGACTAATGTAACCTATGCATATATAAGGCCCTTGTTCTCTGTACTCCTTAGAATGCCTCCTACAGTGGCCTGAGGGTTCTGTGTGATGTAGTCTCCCTCATCTGAGGTTAATAAATGCATTATTTTTATATTACAGCTTCTCTGCCAATCTCTTCTTTGTTGGTTAAAAGGACCAGTTGTATCAGTGAACCCCTTAGGAGGTTTATTTTTCTTCATAGTTAGTTGAGCTAACTATAACTCGCGCCCCCGCAATGCACTGCTGATGACGTCAGATATTACAACATTCATTACATGGTCAGTAGCATCACTGATGACATCACTGATGACATCTCAAATGACATCACTGATGACATCATCCATGTTATAATCTGATACACCTCCTCATACCCTAATATAACCTTTGATACACAAACTCTAAAATACATAGTACCATTTTTGAAACCATAGACACACCAATACCAGTTACTACATACCCACTCATTGATTCTTAGGTCTACACACAGATACACATTCACCCATACAGTAACTCATACATGCAGTCACTCATCAATGCAGCACGATCATATGCACTCATACACATATACAGACATACACACTGCCACTCAGCCATAGAGTTATTCACACACCTAGTCAGTCATGCAAAGAATCAATGGCACTCCCATTTACTCACCTACACAGTTATACAACCACCTCATTTATTCTTCCAGATACTAACACATACTTACTCTCTTATACAATCACTGATACAAGCATACACTCATCCATACAGCCACTCTCACAATCACTCACTCTCACACATAGTCATTTATATAATCCAACACTCACATATACTGCCATTCACATATGTAGTTACTCACACATGTACCACTTACACATCTATACAGTCACCATCATACCCATACACACACTTGGCCACCCATACAGCCCTTCACAAATGCAGTCTTAAACCCATTTACCCAGTGAATTACCGACTCACTCATCTATGCACAGAGTCACAGAGTCCCCACCCACCCACAGAAACTCTCAGGCACCCATACAGATTCTCAGACAACCAATCAATAACCCATATAGACAATTCTGTAGCTACTCACCAACCTAAGCCCCTGCTTACACACCAACTAACAGACTGATACAGACATTCACACAGTTTAGTCTCTAACCCATGCATTCAGTAAGACACGTTTAGTCACTCACTTATACAGTCAGTCACGCACCTACTAAATCATCCATTAAGATACTAATACACCCACTCATTCTTCAATACACCTTGGCATTTATATATATAAAACATATTTAAACTTTACAGAAACACACAGTCAATGGATGATGTCATCTGAGATGTCACAAGTGATGTCACTGACCATGTAATAAATAATGCAATATGTGATGTCATCAGTGGTGCATTGCGGGAACGTGAGTTATAGTTAGCTTAACTATAACGGCCAAATTTCTCTGGTTTGTACGAGTGAAATGTCCAACTAACTATAACATCCCTGAAACCTGTGTTTTTTTCAGTGAATATATATATATATATATATATATATATATATATATATATATATATATATATATATATATATATACATATATATATATATTACCTACTGGCGGTCGCCAGTAGGTATATATAGTTAGGATTTTTTCCCTATGGGATTTTTGAAAATTCTATGTCTAATAACTTTGGCGTTTGTGGACGGAATTGGCTGAAATTTTCTGGAAAATGGAACATTTTGTTTCTGAGCAGCCCCTGGAAATTAGGGGGGGGTTCGTCAAGGGGGGGCCGAGAAAAAAGGGGGGTCCCAAAACGTGTTTTTAACATTGAGTTTTCCATAGGGCGGTTGGCCTCACTTTTAGCCCGAACGGCTGAATGGATTTCCACGAAACTTGGCAAAATTGTAGGGACTGGTAGCCCGATGTGCCTTTGCTAGGTCTCAATATATGTGCTTCAGTGGATTTTGAGAAATTAACGTTCAAAAAAAGATATATATCTGTAACAGCGGACCGGGCAGCGCTCCGGTTCGCGGACTTTACGCGTAACGGAACTTCGCGAAGCTGATTGGCTCTCCGGTGTCTGTCAACATTCTAAACAGTCCGGAGCGGCCGCCATCTTGTCTCTCGGTAGGATTGAGAGACAAGAGGAGGCCAAAACAAAGGGGGAAATGACCATAAGGGGGCATAGTAGATCCTCCCTGACCCCCTAGGTTTAATGTGGAGGCTTTAAAAGGGCCCCGCGGGGCAAAAAAAAATATTTTTTTTTTTGTTTTTTTGCGTGGGTAGCGCCCGGTTCGCGAACCGGGAAGCGTTCTGGGCAGCGTACTATAAGGAAAAAAGAATGATAGACTTTTCAAATACTGTATGTTAATTGATTGTTGGTTTTGTTGATTATTTTTTAATTTTTTTATTTTTTAAGCAATTATTTATTATTGTGATTGTGTTTCCAAATTTAATAACATTTCTAACATTTAACTAGTTTATGAATTACATATAAAAATGATTAAAGACTCAAAACAATTTTTTAATATTACATACAATTTTATTTTTCGGATTGTTTTTCAAAATTTAATAGAACGTCTAGCATTTGACTGTCCGATATGTGTTCTTGTTGAGTGAACATAAGTTCCCACATTTGACCGTCATCATAATGAAGTAAATGATCCACAGATTCTACACATTGAACTAATTCATGGTCCCGTGATTCATTCATGAAATCTGAGTCATCATTGTCCTCAATATCTTTTTCTGTGTTGTTCTCCAGGACAATTTCGAAGGAAACATTCTGCTCACCTTCCATTTTATTGCTGTAATTTGCATAAAAAATAAATATATCAGTAGAGATAGGGCACTGTTGGGTTTAAGTTCACACAGGTACTTGTGAGTTTATAACAGAGAAGTAATCTATGGGCACTGTATGGTTTCAGGCGTGAAGTAGTACTATTAAAAAGTGCCTGTGAAGAAGCCTAAGTAAATTCATAATTATACCACAGAAACCTAAATCAATCCATAATTATAATAAAGAAGCCGTTCTCAATGTCTAACTCTTACAGAGGGATAGTATATAACTATCTGAAAATGTTTTCAAATTTATAAAATAATATCTCACCTTCTAAAAACAAGTTTAAGTTGTGAGTGAAAATGATCTTGCAATGTAGTTCAGGAAGTAGTAGTCAAAATGGCTGTGTTTCTCTCTCTTCCTTTATATATATTCAGGTACATACCCAATCAAATGTCAGGTAAAAAAAGTAGAAAATGAAAGTAATATTTTAATTGGTTGTCAATTCCAACACTTCAGATGTGTTTTGTGAAGTAATTTACCTCAGGGTATTTAGAGAGGTCTACAGGCTAAATGGTTAAATGGAATTTCAATCAAATTTGTGAAAATGGTAGGCATTGGTATGTAGTATGAGCTAATCTATATTTGGTGAAATTGTCTCCAGTCGCTTTTCTGTAAACTACTTTCCCACCTTTTTTGATGGTGCGCTTCCCAGGGAGCGACCCGGTACGCGAACTGGCGAGCGCCCCGGTTCGCGAACCTTAAGCGTTACGGGAGTCCACCATTTTGTGTTTCGGTCGAATTAAGATACAAGATGGAGGGCAAATAATGTTCAGAATGGGTAGAAGGGGGCACGGTAGACTTATCTTGACCCCCTAGGTTTTCTGAGGGTGGCTGAGGAGGCTCATATGTGCGAAAAAAACCAATTTTTTTTAAAATTTAGCGAGGTTAGCTCCCGGTTCGCGTACCGGGTAGCGCCCCAGGGAGCGTACTTTGTTGAAAATTAGTGAAAAATGTTAGAGTAAAATAATAATTGTGAGTAATCAGATGTAGGGTAGCTCTGAGAAGAGCTTTTGGGTTTATGGTACATTTAGGTACTTATAAGTAGGTACCAATGCACAGTCTTAAATTCAGAATGAAAATTCTGTTGCCCTCATCTGAGAAGTGAACTCCATCTCCTCTGTAGATATCTTGCATGTAGTAATGCAAGTTATTGTTGTACAGGGAGCCCATTCCATGGTCTCTCATGTAAGCTGAAACAGATTTGTTTACATGCTTCCTCGACTTCTCAATTTGTGGACAAAATTGGTTTGACCACCTCCATTTCTGTCTTTGGCATATATTTGAATATACCAAGGCAGTCTGAGGAAAAAGTGCCATCAATTGCTCAAAGGTGTCCTTTAAAAGCATTTCCAGACCTACCCCAGTCAAAGTGCCCAAATCATTACCTCCACAGTGCACAATTAACAGGTCAGGTTTTGGCAAATGCATAAAGGTTTTCACCAATGGTATCAATTGGTGACATTTTAATCCTCTGTGGCCAAACCACTTAATTTCCACATCTTGTAAATTGAGGTTAGGTAAATTCCTGTTCTCAGCATACCTCTGAGCCCAATAGATGTAACTATGTCCAACAATCCAGACAGAAAACATGGTGAGAGAAGGTTCGCCTGCAGTCAGATGAAGTGTGGCAATGAAATGGCAGTTGAAAAAATAAGAGTTTAAAATGAAAAAAACTGTGGAGTTTCTGTGTTAATGAAGCAGTAACAGTGATTGGTGGATTTTGATTGCTGAAAACAGAAAGTTAGGCTGCATGGATGAGTTGTTTGAAAGATGTATTTTGAGTGGTCAAGAAAAAATCATTAAATGAAAGAATGCACTGGATATGAGGTGCACTGAGAGTTCAGAGTTCAATTGCAACATTGTTGTGTGAACTTGCAAACACCAGAAGTCTTCCAAGAGGTGGTTGCCATGCAAAAAAGGAAGAAAGGGCAGAGGGGGAAGGGTTTTCATTTGAAAAAAAGTGAGGGAAGAGTTTTGATTGGGTGACATGAGAGATATGTGTGAAGAATTACAGCATTTCTGTGCTTTTGATAGCTGCAGACTCTGGAGTGCATACCTTTTGCTCTGCTGAAGACAAATTGGTGTGTTTCTGAGACTGTTTTGAAACTCAAAGGATTTGCTAAGGTGAGAAAAGATTTCTTTAATTTAGATAGAGAATAGTGTGCTTTAAGGAGAAAATTATGAAGAAAGTTGTGTTCTTCAAATGTTGCTTTGTCTCAAGTGTTTTACAAATAGATTTTGTTTCTTTGAGAAAATGTAATTGGAGAAAATTTGAAGTATTAGTACTGACAGGGTGTTATTGTGCATAGGAGCTGTGGAGTCTTTTCAAATTATGACTTGAAAATCGTTTTTGAGGAAAATGAATGGTTATAATATTTATGACAAGGACATAATGGTGTATGCTTCATTATAAGGCAATTGAGTGTCTCTGATGTTATTTTTCCCATTTTAATGTAAGACCTTTCTCTGTGGAGCAAATTGCTTGTAAATATGCTCCCACCTGTGCATGGCAAATTTAGATTTTGAATGTTTGTGTTACATAGCTATGTTAAAAGTGACCCAACCATGCTGGAAAGGCAATCAAAAAACGCTTTCATGTGTCTTAAGGACATTTTAAGTCATTTCCCTATGTGCAGTGTTTTCAAATTATGATTTGAAAATCGTTTTTGGGGAAAAGGAATGGTTTGTAAATTTATGACAAGGATATAATGGTGTATGCTTCTTTATAAGGCATTTCAGTGTCTCTGATGTCATTTTTCCCATATTACATTAAAAGACCTTTCCCCGTGGGGCACATTCCTTGTAAATATGCTCCCACCTGTGCATGGCAAATTTAGATTTTGAATGTTTGTGTTACATAGCTATGTTAAAAGTGACCCAACCATGCTGGAAAGGCAATCAAAAAAACGCTTTCATGTGTCTTAAGGACATTTTAAGTCATTTCCCTATGTGCAGTGTTTTCAAATTATGATTTGAAAATCGTTTTTGGGGAAAAGGAATGGTTTGTAAATTTATGACAAGGATATAATGGTGTATGCTTCTTTATAAGGCATTTCAGTGTCTCTGATGTCATTTTTCCCATATTACATTAAAAGACCTTTCCCCGTGGGGCACATTCCTTGTAAATATGGTCCCACCTGTGCATGGTAAATTTAGATTTTGACTGTTTGAGTTACATAGCCATGTTAAAAGTGACCCAAAAACTTGCAAAGGCTTTAAAAAAACACTTTCATGTGTCTTAAGGACATTTTAAGTCATTTCCCCCCCGGGTGCAGTGTTTTCAAATTATGACTTGAAAATCGTTTTTGACGTAAAGGAATGTTGTTAAAATTTATGTGTGCCATATGCCCCCAAATTTCTTTTTCAGGGGTGCAGCAGGGTGTTATTGAGACACCCCTGCACCTTTGGAAAAATTCCTAATTTGCGATGAGCTAATTGCTAATCGCAAATTGCACCTTCATTCCTATGGGCCTCCTGGCCCATGGAAATGAATGGGTAATTTGCAATTAGCAATTTGCTCATCGCAAATTAGGAATGGTAAAGAATCGCTATTTATTCCTTAAAATTTGCTATTTTGGAAATGCAAAATAGTTTGATGATACATATGGCAGTTCATCTCTAACAAGATAAGAAGCTTAGGGATACATTTATGATGACTGGCGCAATGAAGTGGACATCACTTACTTCATTGGTAGAGCTTTACATGTATTATCTCCTCTGTATTCTTCATCAAGCGTAACTTTCATCTGCAATCCTGAGTAGGCCTCATCTTAAACAAACCTCTGGATAGGGCACACCTTATCGTCATCCTGAATTAATCATTTGAAATGCTAGGGACAGATTTATGATAGGTGTATGCCTCTTTTGCGCCACTGTGCGTCACTTTTGTGATGCAGCGGCGGTGCAAAAGATTTGCTATGAGGCGACAAAATTACAAATTGATGCATTTAGGCAGATGTGTCATGGTGTAAAAACACCGTGCCACATGAAACTGATGCAGCAGTGATGCAAAAGATGCACCATGTTGCAAGACAGGCCTCACTTGGGGCCATATGTATGAAGCTAATTAGCATTTGCAAAGGCCGAAGTTCTGTGAATTTTGGCCTTTGCGAATGCTAATTAGACAAATGGTATGTATCAAACAAGTTTGATGCAAAATAAGGAATAGCAAAATTTGCTATTCTTTATTTTGCGATTGCACTGAAGGATTTGCAAATTTTGTGATTTCTTCAATGCAATGTATCAAACAAAAAATATGCAAAAAATGCCATTAAGGATTTGCAAATTACCACCAACTTCTAGTTGGTGGTAATTTGCGAATTCTTTTCAAAAAGCTTTTTTTCCAAAAAACAAAAGATGCCATATGACGCCCATACATGCCCTTAGGGCATGTATGTGCGCCATATGCCCCCAAATTTCTTTTTCAGGGGGTGCAGCAGGGTGTTCTTGAGACACCCATGCACCCTTGGAAAAATTCCTAATTTGCGATGAGCTAATTGCTAATCGCAAATTGCACCTTCATTCCTATGGGCCTCCTGGCCCATGGAAATGAATGAGTAATTTGCAATTAGCAATTTGCTCATTGCAAATTAGGAATGGTAAAGAATCGCTATTTATTCCTTAAAATTCGCTATTTAGGAAATGCAAAATAGTTTGATGATACATATGGCAGTTCATCTCTAACAAGATAAGAAGCATAGAGATAGATTTATGATGACTGGCACAATGAAGTGGACATAACTTACTTCATTGGTAGGCCTTTACATGTATTATCTCCTCTGTATTGTTCATCAAGTGTAACTTTGATCTGAAATCCTGAGTAGGCCTCACCTTAAACAAACCTCTGGATAGGCCACACCTTATCGTCATCCTGAATTAATCATTTAAAATGCTAGGGACAGATTTATGATAGGTGTATGCCTCTTTTGCGCCACTGTGCGTCACTTTTCTGATGCAGCGGCGGTGCAAAAGATTTGCTATGAGGCGACAAAATTACAAATTGATGCATTTAGGCAGATGTGTCATGGTGTAAAAAACACCGTGCCACATGAAACCGATGCAGCAGTGATGCAAAAGATGCACCATGTTGCAAGACAGGCCTCACTTGGGGCCATATGTATGAAGCTAATTAGCATTCGCAAAGGCCTAAATTCTGCGAATTTCAGCCTTTGCGAATGCTAATTAGACAAATGGTATGTATCAAACAAGTTTGATGCAAAATAAGGAATAGCAAAATTTGCTATTCCTTATTTTGTGATTGCACTGAAGGATTTGCAAATTTTGCGATTCCTTAAATGCAATGTATCAAACAAAAAATATGCAAAAAATGCCATTAAGGATTTGCAAATTACCACCAACTTCTAGTTGGTGGTAATTTGCGAATTCTTTTCAAAAAGCTATTTTTCCAAAAAACAAAAGGTGCCATATGACGCCCATACATGCCCTTAGGGCATGTATGTGCGCCATATGCCCCCAAATTTCTTTTTGAGGGGTGCAGCAGGGTGTTCTTGAGACACCCCTGCACCCTTGGAAAAATTCCTAATTTGCGATGAGCTAATTGCTAATCGCAAATTGCACCTTCATTCCTATGAGCCTCCTGGCCCATGGAAATGAATGGGTAATTTGCAATTAGCAATTTGCTCATTGCAAATTAGGAATGGTAAAGAATTGCTATTTATTCCTTAAAATTCGCTATTTAGGAAATGCAAAATAGTTTGATGATACATATGGCGGTTCATCTGTAACAAGATAAGAAGCTTAGGGATACATTTATGATGACTGGCGCAATAAAGTGGACATTACTTACTTCATTGGTAGGCCTTTACATGTATTATCTCCTCTGTATTCTTCATCAAGCGTAACTTTAATCTGCAATCCTGAGTAGGCCTCACCTTAAACAAACCTCTGGATAGGCCACACCTTATCGTCATCCTGAATTAATCATTTAAAATGCTAGGGACAGATTTATGATAGGTGTATGCCTCTTTTGCGCCACTGTGCGTCACTTTTCTGATGCAGCGGCGGTGCAAAAGATTTGCTATGAGGCGACAAAATTACAAATTGATGCATTTAGGCAGATGTGTCATGGTGTAAAAAAAACGTGCCACATGAAACCGATGCAGCAGTGATGCAAAAGATGCACCATGTTGCAAGACAGGCCTCACTTGGGGCCATATGTATCAAGCTAATTAGCATTCGCAAAGGTCAAAATTCTGCGAATTTCGGCCTTTGCGAATGCTAATTAGACAAATGGTATGTATCAAACAAGTTTGATGCAAAATAAGGAATAGCAAAATTTGCTATTCCTTATTTTGCGATTGCACTGAAGGATTTGCAAATTTTGCGATTCCTTAAATGCAATGTATCAAACAAAAAATATGCAAAAAATGCCATTAAGGATTTGCAAATTACCACCAACTTCTAGTTGGTGGTAATTTGCGAATTCTTTTCAAAAAGCTATTTTTCCAAAAAACAAAAGGTGCCATATGACGCCCATACATGCCCTTAGGGCATGTATGTGCGCCATATGCCCCCAAATTTCTTTTTGAGGGGTGCAGCAGGGTGTTCTTGAGACACCCCTGCACCCTTGGAAAAATTCCTAATTTGCGATGAGCTAATTGCTAATCCCAAATTGCACCTTCATTCCTATGAGCCTCCTGGCCCATGGAAATGAATGGGTAATTTGCAATTAGCAATTTGCTCATTGCAAATTAGGAATGGTAAAGAATTGCTATTTATTCCTTAAAATTCGCTATTTAGGAAATGCAAAATAGTTTGATGATACATATGGCGGTTCATCTGTAACAAGATAAGAAGCTTAGGGATACATTTATGATGACTGGCGCAATAAAGTGGACATTACTTACTTCATTGGTAGGCCTTTACATGTATTATCTCCTCTGTATTCTTCATCAAGCGTAACTTTAATCTGCAATCCTGAGTAGGCCTCACCTTAAACAAACCTCTGGATAGGCCACACCTTATCGTCATCCTGAATTAATCATTTAAAATGCTAGGGACAGATTTATGATAGGTGTATGCCTCTTTTGCGCCACTGTGCGTCATTTTTCTGATGCAGCGGTGGTGCAAAAGATTTGCTATGAGGCGACAAAATTACAAATTGATGCATTTAGGCAGATGTGTCATGGTGTAAAAAAAACGTGCCACATGAAACCGATGCAGCAGTGATGCAAAAGATGCACCATGTTGCAAGACAGGCCTCACTTGGGGCCATATGTATCAAGCTAATTAGCATTCGCAAAGGTCAAAATTCTGCGAATTTCGGCCTTTGCGAATGCTAATTAGACAAATGGTATGTATCAAACAAGTTTGATGCAAAATAAGGAATAGCAAAATTTGCTATTCCTTATTTTGCGATTGCACTGAAGGATTTGCAAATTTTGCGATTCCTTAAATGCAATGTATCAAACAAAAAATATGCAAAAAATGCCATTAAGGATTTGCAAACTACCACCAACTTCTAGTTGGTGGTAATTTGCGAATTCTTTTCAAAAAGCTTTTTTTCCAAAAAACAAAAGGTGCCATATGACGCCCATACATGCCCTTAGGGCATGTATGTGCGCCATATGCCCCCAAATTTCTTTTTCAGGGGTGCAGCAGGGTGTTCTTGAGACACCCCTGCACCTTTGGAAAAATTCCTAATTTGTGATGAGCTAATTGCTAATCGCAAATTGCACCTTCATTCCTATGGGCCTCCTGGCCCATGGAAATGAATGGGTAATTTGCAATTAGCAATTTGCTCATCGCAAATTAGGAATGGTAAAGAATCGCTATTTATCCCTTAAAATTCGCTATTTAGGAAATGCAAAAGATTGAGATGATGATACATATGGCGGTTCATCTGTAACAAGATAAGAAGCTTAGGGATAGATTTATGATGACTGGCGCATCACCAGGGATGTGCCAGTCATCCTGCGCCGCTGTTCCGCCACCCATGGTGTGCTGCATTTACAATGCGGCGCAGCATGAGCCAAAAAGGGCACAGATGCGTGACGCATCTGTGCCGTAAAGGTGGCGCATTGCTGGAGTTGTATCTCAAGTGCGATGCAGCTCCAGCAAGGCTCAGGGGTGCCCCATCTCCACAATGTTGCGTCAAGACCTATGCCTGCTTAAAGCAGGCGCAGGGTTTTGACGCAGCTTTTTCCTATCTGATTGTAAATGCGGCACACCATGGGTGGCAGAGCAGTGGTGCACGTTAACTGGTGCATGCCTGGGGATGTGCCATTTAACATAAATCTGCCCCTTTACATTTAAGTATGTGCAGGGGACACAGAGTCGGTGAGGCTTATCCAAGGTTAAGAAGAGATGAGTCCTGTTCACTGAAAAATTAGACATAGGCTTCACCTGCTCAGCATCGCTGGACATGGCTAAATAATAGCTGCAAAATGTTACTCTTGTTAAACAATTTTACTATTATAATCTCTGAGATTTGTCTCTTACTCTGCAACATCTCATTGTTGTTATCTTTCTTTAAAGATAAAGACAACATCAACTGAGCGACAATCAGCAATCAGTTGATTTTGACCTCATCATTGAACTCGTAATTGAAACATCAGTGGATGTTGATCCCTTGGATGATTTAAATCCTGAGGATGAAGAAGAACGTGATGAGGATGCAGATTTGTCCGAATTATATGACATAGGGTGGGAAGCTGACCTGCTTGAGCCTATGGAACTATAAACATTTATTTTTAAAATTTATAATAAATAAAAAGTAAAAATGTAAACCGTTTAATTTAAAAATAAAGACACCTTCAAAAACAGGTTATGTGTAGTGTCTTCAATAAAATATTAAAATATGCTCATAAAATTAGATCAGATTCACATATAAAATAGCACAGGTAACATGAATATAAATTCCATTTCTTTTCTGCTATTTTTGTATTCTAAATTTGCCAAGCACTAAAAAATCTTCTATGTAAAAATGTCAAGTAGTGTTTTAAGTTTTTGATTACTGTTATTGATGTACTGTTGGGTAATAGTGGTTAATAACATTTTTTAATATATTTTACCACAGATTCAACTGCAGATCATTTCAACATTTCACCATGCCAACGAAAGAAAGACTGAGAAAGGCTGCAAAACGTCAAAGACAGCAGGTGAATGAAAAAAAGCAGCAGTCCTCTAACAAAAAGATTTGTAAAGTCACCAAGAAAGCACCGGGTAAGAGTACAAAAACATTCATAAGAAATATTTGTAGTAAAAAAAATATTACTACAGAAAATGTTTCAGTCCAGAAAAAGAGAAGCAATTCAAACGGAAAGGAAAGGCCAATCAAAAATGTTACTGCTAGAGCAAGAGATAACTCTGTGCATGATAGTAGAAGGAAACAACAGTTTAGGGACATTCGTAAACGAATGTTCCGCAACAGGATAATTGGCAATTTGTTAAAAAATATTAAGAAAGGTCAACAGAAAGTACTTTTTTATAAGAGAAAAAAAAAAGTTGAGAAAGTTATTGATCAGGCATTTGAAATTAAACGTAAGTTATTTATTTTGATAATCAATAGAATTAGGAAGCTAAACAAGGCAATTTATGATTTCAAAAGAAATAGTAGATGGAAGAGAATAGTTAATCGTAGTAATTTTTGTGAAGTTTTTTCTGGAGAATGGATGCATAGTTCAAGCTGTGAGGCATTTTTTAATGAGGAGAGTTATTTCCAGGATAATGATTTGGTGCATGCAGTTGACACCAGTGGTCGTGCTTATGAAGTGAAAGATGGTTGTCCAGTTGAAAAAGAAAAACTTGTGACAACAGAGGCAGAAGAGGTGTTAGGTAATGAGGTTTTAGGAAGACGTGCTAAGGGTCCTGTGTACACCTGGAAGTGTAGTAGTATTTGCAGTGTGCGACAGGATTCCATCAATTTGCTTTGTGATTTTGTACGGTCATTTAATAAGAAAAGTTTGAAGCAGAAAATGAGGTTGTTGCAAGAATTAGATCCTTGCAGAGTGAGAGAAGTGACAGGTTTGCATGGTCATTCACTGGCTTGTCTTTCCAGGAGAGTATGCCAGAGTGTTTTTCATCATTTCAGGATGCTAGCAGTGCATCATAATAAAGTGAGGAAATTAGTTAGAATGTTGTATTATGCTAAGAGTCCAGCAATTATGCTTAAACAATTATGCGCTGCTCTTTTGCATGGTTCTGAAATAGATGTGAAGAATATATGTGAAGAAATTGAGTTTTGTTACTTTGGAAGTAAAGAGGAGAATGTTGAAATTGACCAAGAAGAAGCGGGTAATGTGGAAGATAGTGTACAGGTTTCCAGTACAGATAATTTCCAGAGGGAAATTGCGACGTTTCAGGTCAAATCAAGTGAGAGGCCAAATTTCACTTGTGTGTGTTGTCGACGCACTTATTATAAGAATCAGACTAAGTTAGTGGATTTATATGCAAAAAATGAAAGGGAAAATAATAGTGAATGGAAGGATTTCACAACATACTTGATGGTAGAAAATTGTTTTGATTTGGGATTGGATCAACGTGTGTGTACTTATTGTTGTTGCAAATTAAATCAAAACCAGATGCCTGCTAGAGCAGTTCATAATAATCTGGAATTGGTTGAGATTCCTTCTGAATTGAAGGATTTAAATACTTATGAATCTATTTTGATTCAAAGTATCCATCCCTTTCAGGCTATTGTAAGAATGGAGCCAAAGACAGGGAAATTGCCTCCATCAGATTTACAGAGAGGATTAAAGGGAAGAGTTGTTTATTTGCCTCTAGATTTGAAGAAAAACATTAACACAATTGGAGTAGAAAAAGTGGAAGAGGAACCTCTGGTTATCTTAGTTAATGGGGTTCCGACAAAGAATAAGAAAATATGGCAAGATTTAGTGGATGTTAGGAAAGTTAAAAAGGCAACATTGTATTTGAAAAAAAATAATAAATACTATAAGAATGTATATGTTGCAGAAGAGGAAGTAAGTGAGGAAGAGGATAGCGATTTGTGTGCTGGTCAAATTGAGAAAGTAGAACCCTCTACTAGTGAAGAAATATATGAACATTATAGTGTTCATCCTTTGCATTCCAAGGAAGTCATGGGGAATGCTATTGAGTTGTTTCAAATGAAACAAGCCAAAGGGAGTCCCATTAGTGTTTGGGAGGAAAGTTTGGAAGCTCGGTGTTTCCCACAGCTTTTTCCAACAGGTCAGGGAGGAAGATATGATGAGCGACCTCATCAAATTCCTGCTTCTGAATAACGGACTTTGCGATTGTATGCAGGAGATGCTAGGTTTCGACAATGCATTCCTTATTTGTTTCATCTCCTGTTTGAAAGCGATCTGTCTGGACTGTCATATGCAGTGAACCACATCTTGAAAAGTGGTATACACATGCAAAACATCTCGGCAAGTGACTTTATGGATAAAGTCAATGTCCAAGACAGTATTTTGGATTCTCACCTGATTAATCTCATGGCGTGTCAGCGTGGTACTAATGAGTACTGGTACCGTCGTCATGGTGATTTAAAATGTATGCTGAGGAACTTAGGAACTCCCACATGGTTCCTCACTCTGAGCTGTGCCGAGGATGGCTGGGAAGACTTACTTGAATTTCTACGAGAGGCAAATGCTAACGTAGAAAACATCAAATTCAAGACACCTGGAGAACTGTGCTCTTTGGATCCAGTCAATGTATGTAGGTACTTCAATCATAGATTTGAAGCTATGATGTCTTTCATCATGAATAAGAAGAATCCACCTCTTGGAGAGGTGTTGGATTTCTTCTGGAGAAAGGAGTACCAAGCAAGAGGTGCTCCTCATATACATATGTTGCTGTGGATCAAGGATGCACCTAAATTTGGAACGGATCCAGAAGACTCAGTGATGAGTTTTATACAACAGTATTCTACGTGTGCTGTTCCAAACGCAAAGGAGAAGAAAAGCCTAAGAGAAAAAGTTCTGCGTTTCCAAAGCCATCGATGTGGAAAGTACTGTCGTCGTAAATTCCGAAACAAGGACAAGTTCTACACCAAATGTCGTTTCGGCTTTCCACGACCGGTGATTTCTAAAGGAAGAGTAAACAGTTTGATGTCTCCGCTGCGACATAATGTGATGAAGAAATCACCTAAAAACACATACAATTCGAAGAGGAACGAAGAGTCCAAGTACATCAACGACTACAACCCGGTGATTTTGTCCATGTGGAATGCTAACATGGATATACAGTTTGTGGCTGATAACTGTATGGCTGTGGCTCGGTATGTGACGTCTTACATCACCAAAAAAGAGAAGACAGAATTGAAGGATATGTGGGAGGACATTTCCCATGAAAAGAGCCTCAGCAAGAAGTTGTACAGTTTCAGTCTGAAGATGTTGTCGCATCGAGAAATTGGAGCGTACGAATGTTCTGACCGGTTGTCTTCAGCAAGTCTCTATGCCAAGTCCAGGAGTATCGTTTGGGCGAGTCTTGGTCTTGCTGCAACGCGTAATCGAGTTCTCAAACCTGTGCGGGAAATTGAGTATTTGGCGGAAAAGGAGCCAAACAGTACCGACATTTTGAAGACCAACATGTTGGATACATATTATCCAAATCGAAGCATTCACCTCGAGAATGTTTGTTTATATGAGGTTCTTCAAAATTACATATTCAAGAGGAACATCAAAGAAGATACTGAGAAAGGAGTGTATGCTGTAATAGGAAGTGAGGGATGTCTGGTCAAGCAAAGAATATGCCACTTGGTAAACCATCGAAAATTGAGTGGCGAATCTCCTGAAAAAAAGGAGTTTTTCTATTTAGCACTTTTGCAACTTTTCAAGCCTTGGCGTGCAGAAGAGGAACTGCTTGGAGATTTTCTCTGTTACGAAGAGTCTTTCAATGCCGCCAAGGAGACCATAGAATGTCCTGCTTTTCCCAAATATGTAGAAATGTTGAATGCGGAAATTGAGCAGGAAGCAATGATTGCAGCCGAGATTGCCAGAGACAGTTCTCAGGACAGTCAGAGTTCTGCTTCATTGAGTCAGGATCCACTAGGAGGACCTGTTATCGAAAATGAAGCTGCCACTGCTATGAATGAAGTGGAAAGAGCCATGGCACATGCTCAGGAGGATGCGGTTAACTTAGAAGAGTTGGAAAGACAACTCAACGTTGAGCAGAGGAAAATATATGACGAAGTTACCATGCAAATTGATCATGGATTAAGTCATGACAAGAAAGAGTGCTCATGTACGTCGTTGAAGCCTGTCCGACTGTACGTGAGTGGAGAAGCGGGAACTGGAAAAAGTTTCCTTATTAAAGCAATTTCATGTTATTTGCAGGAAAGGACAGAGTCGTCGCTGTCTTGTGTTGTCACCGCTCCAACTGGACTGGCAGCACATAACATTAAAGGGATTACTTTACATCGTTTACTGATGCTGCCAGTGGAGCATGACAACAAATTACAAATTACAATATCACAAGCTATCTGGAGATGCTTGTTTTGAAGTTTCAAGAATCTTGAGGAAAATGAAACTTCTTATCATTGACGAAGTAAGCATGGTTTCCAATGTCATGCTTGCCTTTGTGCATTTGAGAATGCAAGAAGTTCTCAAAACAGAGTATGATGTGTTATTTGGTGGCAAACACATCATTGTTTTCGGAGATCTTCTGCAGCTGACACCAGTGAAAGGGCAACCTGTGTTCAAAATGCTCACGCATGAAGATACCAGGAAGTGCCTAGGCAGCATTGGCAACGTCAATATATGGTTAAACTTCAATTATGCTGAACTGCATGAAAATATGCGTCAGGCGAAGGATGAAGTTTACAAGACTATTCTACAAGATGTTAGAATTGGAAAAGTGACCGAGCATGGGAAAGAAGCTTTACATGCACGATTACTGTCAAATTTATATCCAGAACAAGATGTTGTGCCTGAGTATATTTTTCAGAAAATTACTGAGAAGAAATCTGGAATATGTTTGATGCCAACTCTTGCAGAATGTGCCAAATTCAACAACAAAATGTTGCATTTAGAAAAGCAAGAGATTGTGAAACTGGAAGCTATTGACAGAGTAGAGCATATGGGATCAACAATTATTTTGTCTGAGAATCTGAAAACAAAATTGGATTCATTAGAGAAGAGTATATCTAAAACTGCAGGTTTTGAAAAGACTCTGAATGTGTGCTTGAACTGCCGTATAATTTTAAGAAGGAATTTAATGTTGAAAGAGGTCTGGTAAATGGATCAATGGGTAATGTTGTTGATTTTGTAAAATACAGAAATAGAGATGGAATTGAATTTTTAAAAATTAAATTTGATGGCATTGAGGAAGTACAGCTAATTGGTCGTTGTTCTGGTAGATTTTTGCTTGTAAAAGACTTATATGTTCGCCGTAAGCAGTTTCCTGTTTGCTTGGCATATGCGGTGACAATCCATAAATCGCAAGGTTTAAGTGTAGACAGTGCATTGGTGAATATTGGCAGTTCTGTGTTCAAGGAGGGTATGGCATATGTGGCATTGTCACGAGTTAGAACTTTATCGGGATTGTACTTGATTGAGTGTGATGTCACAAGCATTTGTGCGGATCTAGATTGTGTTAAGGAATACAATAGGTTAAGAAGAGAGTATGCGCCACATTTGCCTCAATATCCTTTGTTTGAGAAACGTGTGGTAGGCCGGAAACGAAGAAATGTGACCAATACTGGGGAGGTTGTAGCAAAAAGACGAAAAGTCGATGAACCTGAAATTATAAGCAGAAAGAAAAAGGATTCTGTTGAAGATGTTGTTGGTTTTCAATTTGAAAACAGTTCTGGTGTCAACTGCTATGCTAATGTAGTGGTTAATGTTTTGTTTTCTCTAGAAAATGTAAAAGAAGAGATTGTGGTCAATTCTGATCAAAGATTTTGCAGTTTGTTAAATTCTGTCTTAGAAAAATGTAGCACTGATGGAACAAACATAGAAAGTGTGTCTGAAATTCGAAATCTGTTAGACAGATGTTCAGGCCAAACACAATTCTCTCAAAATATTCAGCAAGATTGTCAGGAGTTTTTAATGTATATGCTTGATGTATTGCATGCTGAAGGTGTAGATGTTGATCAGCTGTTTGGGCTTTCTTATCAATGGCAGCATGACTGCGAGAACTGTATGGTATCAAGTACTACTAGTGTAGACTCAGAAAGATTTATATATTTAACTTTGCCAGACAGTAAATCAGTCTCCTTTAATAAGCTAGTAAAAGCAGCTGATCACAACATGGAGTGTAGCCAATGTAAATCTGAAATGATGTCCACATTATTTATACGAACATATGGCCAGTATGTCATTTTAATGTTCCAACGATGTAGGCCTGATGGAACAAAATTGACAACTTTAATTAAAAATGTTGTGGCTTCGCAGTTGTCAATATCAGGAAGGACTTTTGTAACTGCAGCAATTATATATCATGACGGTCCTTCAATAACATCAGGACATTACACAGCTTATTTAAAGTCTAGAAATGGCTGGTCATTCTGCAATGATTCTGTTTTAATTTTCACCAAAAAATTGCCGTATGACCTTAAAAACTCTTACCTGGTGTTTTTAAAACCAACATTTTAGGGAAAGAATCTCGGGATGTGCTCTGAGGAATTTCAAGAAGTTCTAATGGCTCCTACACGATTTGGCCTTGAGGATAAGTGTAATTCAGAGACATAACTTCTAACCATAAGACTGGACATCATGGAGAAATAAGTGCACTTTGAATGAGTTCAGAAAAACGATTTCTTTTTATAAGCTAATTGAAGCAGCCAATCAAAACATAGAGTAGAGGGAATGTAAGTCTGCAATGCTGTCTACTGTTTTACATTGCTTTGTGATTAAAAGTGATGTAGAGAATTAAATAATTGTAGTAGTCATAGAGGTAGTGTAAGTCTGCTTCATAGTAAGCAGTATCAGTGTCATAGGAAATGTAGAACATGACTGAGGAAGAAGGGGAAGATATTACTAGTCCAGGATTGTGAAAATGATCTTCAACATTTTAATTCTGAAAGTTGCGGAAATGCCAAATGACGGGATTGGCTTACAAGAAATCCAAGAGTTATAAATGGCTCTGACAAGATTTGGCCTTGTGGAAACTTGTGGTAGAGAGCAAGAAGTCATTTATTGTATGTAACATGTTTTTCAAAACGATGGAGGTTTTCTTTCAGAAAGTGGCGGGCTGAAAGTAATAACAGCACAACAGAGTGTAAGCTGTTCATAGGACATCCTTTGACGTCATGGAAAGTAAGTTAACTTTAAGGAGTTCTGAATTCTGATTTGTTATGTTGTATGGGTTTTTTAAACACAATCATTTTGATTGTGGTTTTTTTTCCCCGCTGTTATATGATGAATACCTTCAAGTCACTGTTTTTAGTGAAATTTGATACATTCTGAGAACAGCAAAAATAAACCATTTAACATGTATAATTAATTCTGTACTGTTTCCATTTATGATGTACATTTAGAACTGTGTAGGAGGCATGGAGAAGGAGAGGCTTCTGTAAGTGTCAAAGTTCTTGCATACAGTGCTCATATTCTACGTAGTCTTTCATATGATAGACTACATTTCCACAATGAGATACCTAAGCAAAGGAAACACAGGTCATATGATTGTGGAATGAGCAAAAAAAGTGCATGTTTTTCAATTATATTACCTGTGTTTCCTAACATTACACACCACATTGTGTAGATGAGGTTTAGGCCTGTTCCTGGAGACAGAGGAGGTCTGACATTTGTTCAAGAGTGCAGTGGACATTACTCACTTCGTTGGTAGGCCTCCACATGTATTATGTCCTCTGTTCTCTTCAAACAACTCGAAATTTCATTTGGAACCCTGAGTAGGTCTCACCTCAAACAAACCTCTGGATAGGACACATCTTATTGGCATCCTGAAGCAATCATTTAAAATGTTAGTGTCTTGCGACACTTTTCTGAGACAACAGCAGTGCAAAAGATGCACCATGTTTTAAGATAGGCCTCACTTCATCTGCATCAAGATACTGTTAGTTTAAAATGTATATCTTTAGGACTGTGTAGGGGGCCTGGAGAAGCAGAAGCTTCTGTCAGTGTCAAAGTTGTTGAAAAACTGTTTGTCCTTCAATCTTTTCCCTTGTCTTTTGTAATTTTTAAATACATGTTTTAATATTTTTCAAATGTTTGTTCTCTCTTTCACAGATTGAAAGTATAAAAACAAAAAGTGAGTAATTTAACGACAATTATAAGGTAAATGTTTTGTATTCTTTTCGTTACATTTCTATCACATTCACCTACTATTAGTTCCACAGCTTCATTTCTTTAACCCTCAGTTTCCTGCCTTTGCTACTTTCCTCATTCCTTTCTCTTTTACCTACTTACTCAACTCCTTCCACTCTTTTTCTCAGTCCCTCTCTTCTCATAGTTCCTCACTCTTGTTCACTCACTCCGTCTCTATTACTCTTAGTGTCTTTGACTGATCACTTTTTCACTACTTGTTCATAATGCTTTCTCTGTGTAGTTGAAGCACACTAAGGGGCATATTATGAACACAGCCAATAAAATTATTGCTGTTTTTATTGGCAGAAAACTGGTGCAAAAGTGGTTTTAGCGGCAGTTTTCTGCCGCAAAAGCGGCTTTGGTGACATATTTCTGCCGATAAAAGCTGCAAAACTTTTATTGCCTATGTTGATGATATGGCTCTATGTTATTTACATTTCTTTGCTGTTTCAATTAATCTTTTTCTGTTATTTTTTGTTTTCTGTTTTCTATTTTTTCTCTCTGTTATTCCCCATGTTTTAATCTTATTTTGAACATTCAATCACATTCTCCAAGAAACTCTTCTTTGTTATTGTTCTACTCTCTTTTTTTTCTTTCACTGCCTTATCTATTTTGTTTTCCACAATTATAACCTCTTCCGTCTTTTCTTCGGTAAATAGATCTATTAAACAGTATCTCTGGTTTACTCCCTATAGCTGTCTTTCTTTTAACATCACTCTCTGTTTACTTTCCTTATACTTACTCTTCTTTTTTTTTTTTTTTTTTTTTTTTTTGGTTCGCTCCCGGTTCGCGAACCGGGAAGCGAACTGGGAAGCGAACTAAAAGAAATAGAGCTTGCTAGAGTGCTAAACATTCTAGCAATTTTTTTTGAAAGGGGAGGTAGTTCTGAAAAGAACTTTTTTTTAATGTTTTTGTTGTTTTATATATTTTTTTTTTTTTGAACATTTTTTGTTTTTTTTGTATTTTTTGAACAATTTTATATTTTTTTTGGTTTTTTTTGGGGGGGAAACAACAAAAAACAGGCATTGAAAAGAGCTCAACAGGAGCAAAAAAAAAAATTACTGTGTGGGGCGGTTAGGGCAATTATGATTGTTATAAGCCAGGTTGATGGAATTAATACTCATGTTACCACATGATATCAATGCACCGCAGTGCAGACAAGTATATTTCATATGCCCAAAATTCTCCTGGATGTTTGGCACGGTTTCCCGTGCCTCTGCTGCTGTCAATGATATTAACGATGTTGACCTTGCCACAGGAGTTGCTGTTGGGTTTTGTTCCATGTCACGAATTTCCGCCCGGCTGTAATTGAGTGGATGCCTCCTGCTCATGTGCCGATGCATGGTATAGTTCCCATAGCTATACTTTTTATCAGTCCCTCTTGATAATTTGTCTTTGCAAATGAGGCAGGTGACATACCTCGCATTCACTTTCTTCTGCCCTGGAGGGATTGAAAAAAACTGCCAAATGAAACTGGCTTTCCTATGGGAAACCCGGGGCACCTCTTCCAAGAACTGTGGTCCTTCTCTCTCCTCTTCCTCTATTTCTTCCTCTTCCTCTTCTGTGTTGGTGATGACCTGGGGAGGTGGTCCTCTCTTCCCATGAGGAGGTGGAGGTGGTGGTGGGGGTGCACCAGCTGAAGCAAGTACTGAAGCCATTGCTCTACTATGAATAAAGGTCTTCCTCTCACAATGATGAAAGTCAGACTGAGGAAAGAAGGAGGGGTTTTCATCATTTGGGAAAAAAAATAGTTCTAAACCAATGAAAAGTGTTATTTTTAGGTCACCTGACCTAGCCTTACATGATTATGAAACCAAAAGTTAAATGAACCAATGAAAAGTTTTATTAACAAGTCACATGACCTCTCACGCTTATGTTACGCGCTGCGAAACGCGCCCCGGATCGCTTCCGGGTCGCTGCGCTTCGCGCCTCGGTTCGCGCTCCGGAGCACTTCCGGGTGCGCTAACGCGGCGCGTCATAAGACGCATTACGCGGCAACGTGATACGTCGCGCTTCCGCGACGCGTCACGATGTTGACTTCTAACGCGGCAGTTGCGCACACGGAACGTTTACCGGTTCGCGGACCGGGTCGCGGCAACAAATTGAGCTAACGGAAAGCTTCCCAGTTCGCGAACCGGGAGCGAAACAAAAAAAATATTTAAAAAAAAATTATTAATAAACATATAAAATATATTTTTGGATTTAAAGAAGAATACATTTTACAGCTATAGATATTAGCTTTTAAAAAACCAATGAAATTCACTGAAAAAACCATAGGTTATAGACCATATATAGTTAGGAATTAGCATTTAAAAAACCTTGAAAATTCACTGAAAAAAACATAGGCTATAGACCATATATAGTTAGGAATTAGCATTTAAAAAACCTTATTTTACCCACACAAAACCATTGAAATTCCATATATAGATAGTTGTACTAACTATATATCGCGCACCCGCAATCCACTGCTGATCATGTCACATATTACATCATTCATGACATGGTCAGTGACATCACTGATGACATCACTGATGACATCTCAAATGACATCACTGATGACATCACTGATGACATCTCAAATGACATCACTGATGACATCACTGATGACATCTCAAATGATATCACTGATGACATCACTGATGACATCTCATTTGACATTACTGATCACATCACTGATGACATCATTCATGTGATAATACAATGAACCTCTTCAGACTCTAATATAACCTTAGATACACTCAGTGTAAACATACACTCACAGACTGTCACTCATCCATGGAGTTACTCAGACACCTAGTCAGTCATGCAAAGAATCAATCACACCTCCATTTTCTCAACTATACAGTTATACACACCTTACTTATTCAAACATATACTAAAACATATTTACTCTCTTATACAATCCTGGATACAAGTTCACAATGATGCATACAGCCACTCACACATTCACTGGCTCCTATGCACAGTTATTTATATATGTCAACTCTCACATGTACTGTATTTTACATATGTACTTACTTTGACATGTAGCACTGAGATATCCATTCACTCACCAATACACTCATGCACACAGTCAACCGCCCATACAGCTGTTTCCACATGCACTTTTGAACCCATACATCTAGTGAATCAACTGCTCACACATATATGCACAGAGTCATACACCTCCCAGCCACCCACACACACACTCAGTCTCCCATACAAATGCTTGGGCAACCAATCAATAACCCATATAGTTACTCATATAGCTACTGATCAACACATGCAGCAGTTTACAGAACAACAGACATAATGATGCACAAATTAAGACAGTTTAGTCACTAACCCATGCATTCAGTGAGACACATTTAATCACTCACTCATACAGTCAGTCACGCACCTACTAAATCCTTCATCCAGACACTTCTACATCTACTCATTCTTCAATATGTAAAACATATTTAAACTTTACAGAAACACACAGTCACTGGATGTTGTCATCAGTGATGTCATCAGTGATGTCATTTGAGATGTCATCAGTGATGTCATCAGTGATGTCATTTGAGATGTCATCAGTGATGTCATCAGTGATGTCACTGACCATGTCATGAATGATGTAATATGTGACATGATCAGCAGTGGATTGCGGGTGCGCGATATATAGTTAGTACATCTAACTATATATGGAATTTCAATGGTTTTGTGTGGGTAAAATAAGGTTTTTTAAATGCTAATTCCTAACTATATATGGTCTATAACCTATGTTTTTTTCAGTGAATATATATATATATATATATATATATATATATATATATATCACGAAAACAGTCCCTCCACACAAGAAGAACTCAGAGGCCAAAGGGGGTTTCTGGACAGACAGCTCGCTTAATTACATCAGGTACAGTGGCGGCGAATGCATTTCGGCACTACAGCCTTCTTCCGCGCCCTTCACTGAAGAATGTCCTTCACCCGTTAACTCCCACCTGTGTCAAATACTCTCCAGCACTCGGTACTCCTCCCCCTAATGATGTGGTCACACGCATAGCAGTTCAGTGTCCATGAATAAACGGCAACTCCCAGAAGGCACTGTGTCGGCTGGCCCGAGAGGGTGGTGTGGGGGAGTGAGGCAGAATGATTAGTTTGTGCTGGTTTGCAGGTAGGTTGTGAGGTATTCAGTCCAGAGGAAATGCCACGGCCGTCTTCCTTTGTCCCCTTAAGCCGCAACGGCCAGCATCGCAGAACAACAGGCAGGGCAGGGGCAATCAATGCGGACTTCTCGCCCAATACAGGTGAAATACCTGAATCTCCCCATATTGCTTCATGATTGTTGGCGGTCACCGGAAATGTCGATACCTCGACCTATGAACGCTGAAGCCAGCAGGTTGCCAGTATTTCTTCCCGGGACCGTTGATGTTGCAGGGCCATCTGTTCTGCGTCCCTGGCAGGCGCAGCAAATATCACCAAAACAGTCCCTCCACACAAGAAGAACTCAGAGGCCAAAGGGGGTTTCTGGACAGACAGCTCGCTTAATTACATCAGGTACAGTGACGGCGAATGCATTTCGGCACTACAGCCTTCTTCCGCGCCCTTCACTGAAGAATGTCCTTCACCCTTTAACTCCCACCTGTGTCAAATACTCTCCAGCACTCGGTACTCCTCCCCCTAATGATGTGGTCACACCCATAGCAGTTCAGTGTCCATGAATATATATATTCATATTTAAAAAAACAAAGGTTACAGGTATGGTTATTTATGCTCAGATTTTACCCACACAAAACCATATGGTTTTGTGGGCGTAAAATCTGAGCCTAAATTTATTTTTAACTGTATTTCCTAATTGTAACCTGTAACCTATGAAATTGGGAGTGTGAGTGACTGTATAGGTCAGTGAGTGGGTGTGTGAGTGTCTGTATGGGTCTATGAGTGAGTATGTGAGTGGGTTTTTGGGAGTGTGAGTGGCTGCATTGGCCAGTGAGTGGGTCTGTGGGTAGCTGTATAGTGTCTATGAGTGGGTGTGTGAGTGGCTGTATGGGTCTGTGAGTGGGTGTGTAGGTAGTTATATAGGTTGGTGAATGGGTATGGGAGTGGCTGTATGGGTCTGTGAGTGGGTGTGTGAGTGGCTGTATGGGTGTATGAGTGGGTGTGAGTAGTTTTGAGGGAGTGTGAGTGGGTGTGTGAGTTGGTGAGTGGGTGTGTGACTAGATGTATGGGTCTGTGAGTGGTTGTGTGAGTTGTTGTATGGATGTGTGAATGGTTTTGTGGGTCTGTGAGTGGCTGTATAGGTCTGTGTGTGGGTGTGTGAGGGGTTTTGTAGGGGTGTGAATGACTGTATGGGTGTGTGAGTGGGTTTGTGAATGGCTGTGTGTGGATTTAAGAGTGGCTAAATGGGTGTGTGAGTGGGTGTCCGAGTATCTGAGTGGGTGTGTCAGTATCTATGTGAGTGACTATGCCAGAATGTAACCTCACCTGCATCTTCATCTGACAAAAGTCCACAGTTTTGCACAAAATGCCTACCCAACTGGAGCACTTTCTACTAGTTAATTAGTATGTGCTAACTCGTTGGTTAAACGTCTAGTGTATATTCTAAACTACAGCTGCGTAATGGATCAGAAGGAAATGTCTCCAGTGACCTTCTGTGCATTCAATTTTGACAATGTGATTGCTCCTCATGCATTTTCTTCCAGAAATCTGTGATAACATGAATTTTCCTATAGAGAAGACTACAGAGAGGTGAATCTCCACCAAACAAGGGTACTTCCTCTTAGCTATATAAAGTAAGTGCTTCTTTGTTTGGTGGAGATGTCCTCATATTTATCGTATTAAGAAGGTGTCACCAAAATCGGTGGGAAATGCACTGGGGGACCTTTTGGTAAGTTGTCGATCATCCTGGCAAAAGGTGGGACAACCACTGAATACTACTAAGGTGGATGGGGTGGAGCCAAATTGGTGAGGCTTCCAGGTGGCTTGCAATTTTGCATACTTGTAGTAATTTAAAGGAGAACCATGGACTCTGCTCTCACTAGGAGAGGCCATAAAAGAGGCCACTCATCACAATCCCTACAGATTGTCCTTCAATAGATCAACAACTAATTCACCTCCACCAAGGATTTCAGAGCATTTTCCAAAGTGGGATTGCTGAGAAAACACTTTCTTTGCCTTTGCCAAGCCTAGGATGTTTCTTTACAGAAGGGGAGGGAGACACGTAGCCCCCTCCCTGGGCCGATTTTGGCCCCTGGACTTTGTCCCTTGGGGCCCGGCCACTTGATGCTCTGTGCCATGGAGCCCATTCAGGCTACCCAGCGTGTACTGTTGGGGACTGCGGGGGGAGCCCCAATGCCCCCGTGGTCGATTCCGGCTCCCCAACTCCAATAACTGCTGCTCCCTGTGAGTGGGAGCAGAAAAACAGATGAAAAGTCTTCTCCCACTGGGAAGAGTAATTCTCCTGCTCCTGCCAGCTGTGAGTGGACTTACTGCTTGCTCTTGTTTGGCGGGACCTGTTAAAGCTCCCCCAAGTGAAAGCAAACAAATATGTCCCGAGGTGGGCACCTCAGGACAAAGGGAGCTGGACCTGGGTGGGGGTGGTCCACAGGGCTATTTATATCTTTGTTTATGTAGGACCTGCCTTGGGGAGGTGGTGGTCCACATGGTTGAAAATGGCACGGGGGCCAACCGGCCCCACTCCCAGTTAAAATGTGGCCATGCCCAAGGGAGGTTACAGTCCTGGGGCCGAATATGACCCAGGAAGTGTGCCAAATGGCCCCCTCCCCTTTGAAAATTCCCTTTGCACCAGGGATGTTGAGGTCCCTGGGGCAATATAGTAGTAAGGAGGGGTTCTGCATGGCCTCCCTCTTATTTTAGTAAGGTGGTGGTCCCCGGAGCCATAAAAGGCCTATGGTGGGTGGCTGCACGGTCCCCCTCCTCATAATTGCACATTGGCCTGGACCCGGCGAGGTGGCGGTCACTGGGATCGAAATCAGCAATGGGGAGGTGGGCCGTGCACACCCCCTCCCCAATATATAATATTTTAATTTTGCCCCTGGGACATGGCCCAACCGGCAGATCAACAAAAACAACCGTTTTTTATCCAATTTTGTCACAACTTTGTAGATCTATCCTCAATTTCGGGGCAAGCTTGAGAAAAAAAATGCCTTTAGGCCCTTATATGGTGCCTGGTGGACCCCACCATCAGGTCTAGGGGCTCAGGTTATTCTTACCCTACCCCCTTCACTTTTTGAGGAACTTATTTTGGGACTCGGTTGTGTAAAACTCCCAAAATGGCTGCCAACAATTCCTGGTTGAAGTGTTGAATGCCAATCCGATCCCCGTATGAGATCTCTCGGATCCGCAGAGGCATCAAGTCCCTAGATATATACATTTCTTTTTTCTTTAATAACTCTGTAACCACTGAATGGATTCACACAAAATCACAAAAAGGGCTCCTTCTGGAACTCTCTGCCAAATTTGCTGTCATTCTATCCAGCAGTTCGGGGTGCAGTCATGTTCAAAATCCCTACGGAAAATTGTATGGGAAACACACTTTCGTTACTCCTGTTTTTCTCGGCCCCCTCTTGATGGATCACCCAGAAACTTTGCATGCACAACTAAATATTGGAGGGCACTTTCTTTGGAAAAGTCTGTAATGACTCATGGAACTGTACCAAAGTTATAAGCAAGCCAAAAAAGGCTTTTCCTGCGGAAACTATTAAACATGTGTTCAAGATGAAGGGTGTGTACTTCATCAGGTTCCAGAAAAATGGCTCTGGGACAGTAGATGATAGGGCACCACCAGTAAAAACCAAGCTTGGCTTCTCCTAACACCACAATAAGATTAGTAAAATCAGGATGAAAGCCCAGAAAGAATACAACTAGCAAGGGTTAGGAGCACATGGGACAAGCAGAATACCCAGTAAGCTAAAGCAGCTGATGCAGGGGAGAAACTCTCACAGAAGGAAGGTGTAAGCATAAAAGGTTTAAAGAGTAATGATTTTAATAGGAAACCCATTCCCCCCATTAAGCCCATCTGCAGAGGGTGGCTCTGGCAGTGTGAAAGACATTTTAGGTCTAGGATACGACTTGCGTTATTTTTTGTGATAGCAATTGTAATCCAGAATAATAAAGCAGGTGAACAGATCTCCAAAACAAACAAAGAAAGAGTTTCCAGCCCTGGACAGAGTACAGGTTTGACCTATAGATCCAGAGGTCCAGATGTATAATACAGTTGAATAGAATAGCATCCAGGATAGCAAGACAATTACAAGCTTCATTCCATGACCCAAGTGTTGTGTCCATTAATTCTACCCAAGAGTTACCAATACTGGGGACATTGGTAGCTTTGTGGGCAGAAATATCAGGGATTGCAGGTGGTACCATAATATTACCATAGGGAATGATAAATTATAGGGGGAATCAGTAAATCCATGACTGATTCTCCAAGAAATGTCACACTATTCTTTGGAGTTTCACCCAGGGATTTCACCTGCTTTCTGATATCTCAGTTTAAAGCTAACTGATCTTCTGCGTTCCCACAAATGTTGTAATTCTGATGGGGTTGGTAACTTTCATTAGCTGTCCCTTTGGAATGATAAATGGACTCAGAATGATGCCCAATGTGTGTCCCAGAAGGCTTTTTTATAGGCAGAACAATGAGATAAATCAATAACAAGGAGCTGGTCTTTAAATGGGAATGAGCACTGAATTGGGTCCACTGACTTGGACTGGAGCCAACATCTTGAATTCAATTGGATTGGAGTGAGGGATTCTTATCAGTGAGTTCTACCATTTCCTGCTCTAGCTCTTACCTCGACCAATTATCAATGGCCCTCTGTTTCTGCCCCAACCCATGGAGCCTAAAGCCAACAGACACCTTGGCCTCTGCATGCAGCATGACTTCCTGGAAGAGTTAACTGAGTGTGTCTATGTGTGATTTGCACCAATTCCTACCTTAGGCCCTTTTCCTCTTTGCGAGGTTGAAATTCTATTGAAACCAGGAATGCAGATGACATGTTGATGCTGCCTGGGGCTCCATTCATAGTAGAGCGCCCAATTGTATTGACCCAGTGAGATTTGTGAATAATTTTAGAGATTAAACGGACCGTCCAGGGTATTAAAAAAAACTGTCCTTTGTACCAGGTCCTTCATCTCTAACATTCAGTAACAATTGACATTTATTAATTTTCCTTTGTATGAGGATGTCTGTTTGGCTGTTGGAGCCTCTTGTGACTTCATTCACCGTATGCCCCTTTAAAACATTTAAGCCATTTCACCACTTCCACATCCTGTATTGTCAACAAAGAGGCATGACATATGAGGTCACTTCCTGGTGTGTTATTAAATACGCTAATTAGGCCTCACATCTGTGGGAAAGGGGACATGTTAATAAAGATTATCAGAGCCCCCAAGAATAAAACGTTCCAGCTAGGTTATTTAGGACAGGATTAAAAGGAGAAAGTGCATTGTTCTGCAGCTACCATGGGCGCTATAAGATAAATATAATTAAAGTTAGAGTACAATTTTAGCTGAGTGAGATTATGCTCTTGTCTTCCATGCATCTCACTAGAACTGATAAAATCCTATACAATCTGAAGGGAAATGCATACATTCCGTCAACGTCACGAAAATAAAATGAAAACACGACTGCTTGCTTTATATTCCCAACAGAAAGACCGATCTGAAAAAAATGCCAGCCCATCTACCCTGCTTCCCTGAAGTATTTGCTATTTCACTGCCCTGCCGAGTGCGTTGTGTTGGCACCGAGCAAGTGGTGTGATAGGGAAAACGGTAAAGAAGGATGGTCCAACAGGGAGAAATATAAGTGTATATTACCAAATTCAGTACCAAAAAGACATGTTTATTGTTGTTGTTCTTCCCAAATTCTAAGCACGCTGAGATCCGCTCTCTTGACAATTTGACGGACTCTTTTTCCTGCTCTGAAACCGAAAGCTGTCGTTATCGTTTTTACAAATGTTGTATCCAGTCGTGTGTAGAAGCAGTAGTTCAGGGGAGCTAGGGCGCTGTACAAGCCAAATGAGCATGCTTTCTCTCAGTGAAAATGATGAATCTCGACGACGAGCGCTCTAAATTGAGCCCTTTAGACCAGTGCCTGGCATATGCAGAAACCACAAATCACCGGATAAAGTCTCAGGTGAACGAAATCACATGTTCTGCACATACTGTGTGGAAAAAACCAAGAATCGAAACAATCAATAAGGGAATTGAGGAGCTGAAAGAAGTAATGTCGAAGTCAGTGGATTTGCAGCAGAGTTGTTCTAGCTTAAACAACTCCCTGATCCTCCAAGACCGGATTTGTTTTCCAAGGATAACATCATATCATCTCACAACTTTGCAAAAATGTTCCCACTTATTTTGAAGAGAGATGAGGATCATGTATTCAAGTAAAGTTTTCGTCACCCTGGCATTTTCCATCTCAGTGTGGTGGTTTGTTGCTTACATTGATCTCAGCAAGCATGCGAGAGGCTATTGTTGAAACAGGCACATACCTGCCAACCTTGCCTCAAAAAAGCGGGTGAAATCAGGCATTTAAGAGAGTAGTCCCATCAAGGTCAAAGAAGAATGAACACTTTTTTTGGAGGGTGATATAGCAGGTACTTCGTTAAAGTCTATTGAGGCATTTTGTTTGTCAGGTGGGTGAATAGAGAAGTGAAACATAAGTGACACCCACCAAAAGCACGTGAGTTGTCAGGCATGTAGACAGTCATCAAGTAAAATCTACTACGGTTGTGTTTATAATGACACTTTTCAAATCTGCATAAATGTATGCACAGAAACACTGGATTTAGAGTCCAAGAGCACAATCCTTAAAAGCTTTTCCACACACACAAGTAAAGTTTAGGTGCACACACATACACAGAAAAGTATTTGCACAGCAAAGTCCCATTCTGATGGGCACCCTGTCGGACAGTGGGAGTAGAAGGTATCCATGACAATAATAAGTGGGCACTTGTGACCGTTTTGAAGACGCTGCACCATTGGGAAGTGTGAGTAGCTTTCACAACTAGACAGCGTGAGAAGCTGGCATTTGTGGTCATAGTAAAGAGATGAGCTAGTACCTGTGAGTAGTGTAAAGAGCTGGCCCTGGTGGGAACTCTCAATCTGTCACCTTTCTCAAGCAACAGATGTGATCCTATTGACAATAATTAATTATAGGAAGATTGAAAGCGATCACACCTCTAAGACTCTGCGGTTTTCAGGAGATGAGAAAGGACAGAGGCCGACCATCAGACTCAATGAGGGCAGTGACTTCACTATGAAGAGCGTGACTCACTTCACTGAGTATTTGCTAAGCGGCTGAGCATGTAATAGCCAATCCATCTCTATCAGTGGGCAGTCTCTCTCTCCTGACTTCTCAAATCTGTCCAAGGATGCGGGCACCGGGCAAGGTGGACTTCACTATGGTCTCCATGATATTTCTCAAATCACAGCATAAAGGGTAATTTGTGGGAATGGTGCTGCGACAAAAATCCAACATACACAACTAAAAATGTGACTTCTAAAAGGTTTCAAGCAATTCCATCCATAAAGATCTATGGATGTGTGATTTTTACACAAATTACCTCACATTTGTCAAAATCCACAAGGAAAAACAGCCACAGAGGAGGGAAGCATCAGAAAACACAGCAATGCATCAATCCTTGAGTCCTTGGGTAGGCAATGCAACTGTTCTGCTGCATGCAGGGGAAGTGATGTATCGAATCCAGACTGTAGGGGGATGTGATGCATTGATTCCACGATGGTTCTGGTCTGTGGGTGCTGCGTCATGAAAACTTGGCACACAGGTGAGATGCATGGAAATCCAGGATGCGCTGGAAGTGGATTCAGCAGTGGCAAACACGCTCTGTTCGATTTCTTCAGCCACGGTCACAAAGTATGTTTTTTACTTTTAGCCGTTCAGCAGGGCCTGAATCGGAGTCGGTGCAGTGGTCTCGCTCTTCGGAGACTGGTGCGTCGAACTCAGCATGCTGTGGTTCTTCGGGCTGCTGACAGGCGCTGCATCCATTTCTTCAGCCGCATGGGCCGCGCGTAGGGATTTTCTCCTGCACAGTGGTGCTGTATTGGAAAATACAACGGGCAGGAAGGGCGAAGAGTCGATGTTACACATTTCTTCTGTTCTTTCTAGTTCCTTGCAGCAGGAGCAAACTCCAATGGCCTAGAACTGGATTTGGCACCAGGAGGCAGGTGATAACTCTCAGTCCTTTCACCTGCCCACAGACAGAAGCAACAACTGCAGGCCAACTCAGCAAAGCAACACACAGTCAATGGGCAATACTCCTACTAGCAGCTCTTCAGCTCTTCTTCTTGACAGGGTCCTCTTAGTCTAGAAGTCATCTAAAAGTCTGGGGGTTTAGGTGTCCTACTTTTATCCCTTTTCCCCTTTGAAGTCTTTGTAAGAAAGATTATCTTGCTCAGTAAAAACAGTTTTGTACTCCTTGGTCCAGCCACACTATAGGGGTGGAGACAGCATTGTGCAGGGCACCCACAGCCTATTCAGGTGCTAGTGCCAACTCCTCCCACCACTCTAGAACAGGATGACTAATCAGCACATCCATGGCACACCTCAACACCCTTTGTGTGAGTGTGTGGAGTGAATGCACAAGCAGCCCCTGTCAGTCTAAAATCAAATGTGGATTACACAGGCAGGCAGAAGCACAGGATGGCTAAACAAGAAAATGCCTTTTTTCTAAAAGTGGCATTTTCAAGCACACAATTTAAAAACACCTTTGCTAAAAGATGTGTTATTAAATTCTGAGCTCAGGGAGCCCAAACTCCAAATCTATAGCTGTTCCTAATTGAAAGTTACACTTGTAAAATGGTACAAGGCAGCTCCAGTGTTAGCCTGTGGGAGAGCTAGTACTTGCAATAGTGAAAAACAAAATTGGCAGTATTTCATTATAAGGACATGTAAAACACACCAGGACATGTCCTACCTTTCACATACACTGCACCCTTCCCATGGGGGTACCTTGGGCCTACTTTAGGGGTGACATACATGTAAAGTTAGAGCCTGGAAAGTGGTTGACATGGCAGTGCAAAATTGCGTGCATACCCTACAGTGGCAGGTCTGAGACACATTAGAAAGGCAACTTCTGTGGGTGGCATAATCAGTGCTGCAGGCCCATTAGTAGCATTGGATTTATAGGCCCTGGACATGCACAGTGCAATTTACTACGGACTTACCAGTAAATCAAATATGCCAATCATGAATAACCAATCCTAATCACAATTCGCACAGGGAGCACTTGTCCTTTGGCACTGATCAGCAGTCGCAAAGTACCCAGAGTACCTAAACCAGCAAAAATAAAATGCAGCACGAAGTCAAAAATACAGGAGGTAGAGACAAAAATACAGGGCAAACCACGCCAAGGATGCCAGGTCTAACACAGCTGCCCCACCCCCTTACTGAAGAAAAGGGAGGTGTTATTTGCTAAAATTCTAAAGAACATCTAATGATTGTCACAGTTTGAAAAGGTTATTCCTTTAAGGCATTTACCTAATTATTGTTTCCATTTTAAACTCTTTTATATGAATATATGATGTTACTTAGCATACCGTTACTCCGCAGGCATTTACTTAGAAGTTTTTACTTTGCATATACCATTACTACGCATGATTTTAGTGTGCATGCTTCAACTTCGCAAATATATATAAATACATTTAAAAAAATGCTCTTACTTCACAGTTATGTATTACACCTACCGTTACAACGCGTTATTAGTACTTAAAAACAAAAAAATTATCGTAATAGTTACCTATCCCCTGACAGGCACCCTGACCCTAAAAATACACCCATACCCAAAACCTGTATCTCACCCTGACCCCTAAAAATATTCCAGCACCCTAAAACCTAAACGCACCCTGAACCCCAAAAATACCACTGCACCCCAAAACCTTAAACACACCCTAAAAATACCCCCTACACCCCAAAACCATAACCTACCCTGATACCTAAAAATACCCCTGTACCCGAAAACCTAAACGCTCCATGAACCCCAAAATACCCCAGCACACCAAAACCTTAAACGCACCCTGAACCCTCAAAATACCCCATGCACCCCAAAACCGTAACCCACCCTGACCCCTAAAAATACCCCAGTACCCCATATCCTAAACGCATCCTGAACCCTACAATTACCCCTACATTCCAAAACCCTAACCCACCCTGATCCCTAAAATGACCCCAGCACCCCAAAACCTAAACGCACCCTGAACCCCAAAAAATCCCTAGCACCCCAAAACCTTAAATGTACCCTGAACCCTAAAAATAACCCCTACACCCCAAAACCCTATCTCACCCAGACCCCTAAAAATATCCCAGCACCCCAAAACCTAAACGCACCCTGAACCCCAAAAATACCCCAGCACCTCAAAACCTTAAACACACCCTGACCCCTAAAAACATCCCTGTACTTTAATTTGCACAATAACTCCATAATGCATAATAAGTGCATGCTAAGTAATGGAACATGCGTAGTAAATGCATGCTAAGTAAATGCATGCTAAGTAATGGCATCTGCGAACTAAAATATGCGTAGTAATGGTAATACCAAGTAATGACCTTGTAGTAAAGGTAGAATACCCTTTTATACAATTAAGTTACATGTTTGTTTTACTTTTAAGAATATGGTATTACACTAGGCACATATTAGTTCCTATGCTCAATTTAACAAAGGGTCAGGTGTGCCATCCGCCGATATCCTATTCACCGAACCTTTATTTGACGTGTCTTTGGTATCAAACTCATAAGAGACATTCTCCTGTACACTGTTACCTGTAAAAGTTAGGATGTTTTCAAAACCTTATGTGGAGACCCGCTTGTTTCTGAATAACTTGTTCTAGAGGTCATAAGACCAAACCAATCCTTGGCCATTTACCACAATGGTCTTTTGTACAGAATCTAAAATAAAATAAAATCCTCATAGCTTTTATTGGTGCAAAACTGCAGAGATCATTCTCACCAATGTAACTGTCTCCTCCTGGACAGGGAGCAATTAGACAGAGTTATCTCAGAAAGGCGTCACTGTGCAAACAGGGAGACACCTTATTATGGGAAGTGTAGAAGAGAAGGTCACAATACAATTATTGAGGATAGGCAGTCAGAATAGAACCATGAAGTGTGTGGGTTGGTAAACTAACTTGATGATTTCCATTGGTGTTCTATTTATGCCTTTGGCCAAGCCATAGAACAATCGCTTGGACAATAACAGGGTCTTCCAAAAATATAGAAGTGGCTCGGGCATCCAGATATTATCTTGCCATTTACTGAGTTGAGAGGAAAGTAAAAACCTATTTCAAGACTGAGCAAGAGATCTTCAGAAACATAGACCTCTTTATATCCAGTAAAGAGGCTACCTGTGTGCTGGAAATAATTTCAGTTACTAATGTTCTGTGCAAAACCACTAATGTAATTTTTGCTTTTTCTGCATATATTCATTTGTTTGAGTGCACATTTATCATTTATAAACACATGCTGCATTTACTTTTGATTGGACATATATAATGGTGAGAGGCCACCTTAGAAACTCATGCAGGCAATTTTAGTACGACGAGAGCTTAGCTAGGAACAAGAAGGAAGAAGGTGGAAGGCAGAGACTGGTTTAAATGTTTCATGCAAAGAAATCTTGAAACATTGTTACAATGTTGTAGCTATTTTTAATTTTGTATATTAATCGCATTCATTGCCACTATTTTGATCATTTTTATAGTTACAGTTAAACACATTATTTGCACCGGCATAGGATGTTAATTTAAAGAAATGCATCAAATATATTCACATTGTGTATTTTTGACTGTGTCTATTGTTGGTGAAAAGAGATTTGGAAGCCACTAATAACATATACTCAAGACTGATTACTGCCTAGAATGCACTATGCTCATGTAATGTGCACATGGTTCATGGGTTACAGACCGCCAGGTTTTCTCTCTCAAGTTGGCAAGATAACATTGAGCGTGCACTTTGCCAAAGGTTCTAGAAAACCTCATCCTGGGCCATTGTTTACTTAAAATTACCAAACAGGGATGAACTCACTTACTTTGTCTCAGAGTTGGCTTGTAATGACTCTTCGGGGCATATGAGCAAGAACCTCGTTAAAATTATCGCCGTTTTAGCGTCAGGAAACTGCTGCTAAAACGGCGATAATGGGCTTGCTAATATGCGTTATAGAATTCCAATAGAAGCCCAGGTTAGATGTGCAGGACAACTAACCTGGGCTTCTATTGGAATTCTATAACGCATATTAGCAAGCCCATGCAGTTTCCTGCCGCTAAAATGGCGATAAGTTTAAAGAGGTTCTTGCTAATATGCCCCTTCATTTTTTTCAAGACCCAGACCAAAATCAAGAGATGACACTAAATCTGAGTAATGGATGGGATCCATTCTTATGTGGAGCATTAGTTGAACTACACAATAAAGTAAAAGAAAGGGCCAACTCTCCAGAAGTATAACACGGTGCGCGTGTCACTAGCCTGACAGTTTGATCCTGGACAGATTGTAGTTTATGTAAAATGTGTTTGGAAATTCCCGAATATAGGGAACTACAGTAATCTAGACAAGAACCTATGATCAATGCTACCATTATTTTCCTGTATGGCAAAATTTAAAGACAATAACATAGAGCTTACATCTTCAAAGTATACAAATTGTATTCCAATGTTTAATGTGAAAAAAGTAATTAAACGATTGTCAATATTTCAGAAGGTGATTAGGAAGCTACTGCTCCCACATTCACTAGTCTTAGCCCCAAAAGTCAAAGTCTCGCTGATCTTAACACATGGACACACAGAATGCCATGTTGTGCTAGTGTGCATTCAGCCCAGCAAATAGGGCTTAGATATTTGCATTGTTTGAGGAATTTCAACTACAGTTACTTTTTTAATTGAAAATTGCGTCTCTCCCTTTGCGATCCCTTAGTAGACAAATTCATTCCTCCACTGTTTAAAATTCTGTCAGTAGACAGAGAACATAAGGTTGAGTGAGGTGTAGCCTTGATCATTCAAGATACTTGATAGAAAGCGGAATAGTTCATTGTTTGTCCACATTTGAAAAACCTTTTATGCACCCTGGATAGCAACGGATACAACTGTCATTTCTTTTAATTTATAGTGCTCCAAATTTTGCTTTTCCCTCATTTCAGTCAATGTTAGAGAAAATGGTGTTGCCTCTCTCTGCTCCCTGCAAACACCTTGGTTGTTTAAAGAGATCTCAATCTCTGGTTCAAGATCTCTTTGGGTTCTGTACAGAAAGTTAAAGAAGGTTTAGATGCATTTGGACTAAAGCCCACCCCTACCTCTCCTACCCGATCAGCCAGACATCTGCTTAACCTAATCTTTTTGAACTGGGATAAAATAGAAGTTATTTACTCTATTCCTAGGACCTAGAATGATTATTTGGCAAGTCCACTCTGGTGGTGAGGCCAAACTCCTTTAATAAGGAAGGTGAACACAAAAAATATAAAAGGCCGCTCATGGAAAGGTTTTTGCCTAAATGCAATTGACCAGGAAATTCATACAAAATTGCACAGCACATCAACTACTGATAGGATTATGCACTGGATGAGCTGCTACCTGTAAAAGCAAATTGCAAAAAATATGAATACATGGTTTACAGATTAGCCACCTAGAGCAAGTTACAACTTCACAGAACTGAACGTTCCCATTAAATGAAAGAGGAGAAAAAAATGTATCCTTCGATTCATAAATGCACCAAATCTAGCTGAAGAGTTGTTTGAAATTATCAGTGAGCTTCAGGAACTGGACACATGCTTCGGCTGTGTCTCTTTCACCTACTCGTTTTTGTTTTTAATGATAAAATCAATAAAGTATAATCAGAGATTGGAGCTGAAATCAACAGTCATCCATCATGCCTGACAAGTACCGACAGCCAAAAACATCTGTAACCACTCCAGAACAGACATACAAATGCTAAGTCAACTTCATTCTATTAGATTTCGATTTTATTAGTCTGGTTTAGCAAAGGTGTCCTTTGGGATATGCTTCAGTCATCTGCCTAGCCAAATATTTTCAGCTAATAGCCCTGTTTATTAATATAGAGATTAAGGGCCTGATTACGATCTTGTCGGATGGATTCCTTTGTCAGAAACATGACTGATATTCCGTCCGCCATATTAGTTCATTAGGATATAATGGGATTGTAATTTGGCGGATGGGATTTCCATCATTTTTGTGATGGAGTAATCCTGTCGGCCAAGATCGTAAACAGGCCCTAAACCTTTTTTTCCTCAAACTCTAACCACTGGTTTTATACCATATTGTTGGAAAGAAGCAATTGTATGGCCAATGCTGAAATAATATTCACTGACTACTACCATTTTATGCAATTTCATGCCAATTTCTCTCACACATTTTTAATCACAAATGCTGTGAAACTACAGGGGTATATGGAGTCAAATGATCTTTTGATTGCCAACAACCAGGTTTTCTCCTTAGCCTGAGCTTGGCCTGTTTATAGTATTGGTTTTGGATGATCTTGGGAGGGTAATATATGCCAGAGGTCCAGAGATCTTGATGCTCTTGGACCTCCCTGCAGCCTTCAATACTATAGATCAAACAGTCCTTTGGGCAAAACGGTCTGACATAGGTATCAACTCACTCTATCCTGGTTGTAATCATTTTTATCAAATAGAAAACAAAGAGTATTTCCTCCTCCTTTTTCCTCAGCACCCAAGGATGTTGGATCTGGGTCTGTTTTATGTGTATGCTTTTTAATATCGATATGCTGCCTTTGGCACATCTGTTTCACTATCTAGTACACATCACTCTTCTTATATGCAGTTGAGATACAACTGATCTTCGGAGTATCTCCCAACCAAGATACCAATCCATATTCCGCCTCTCTTCTAGCTGACACCCTAACAGTACCTCAATATTAAGTTTCTGAGAACGACCTAAAATTCAATCTATTCAAACCAAAGCTTCTGCCGACTTCCCCTAACATCAAGGTGTCCGACCTTTGTTTGCCCCCTCTCCATTCTTGCTAAATCAATCTGTAGTTTGCGGATAGATATTGATCCCAATCTTGGTCTTGATACTCTAGCTGCCAATATTTCAAAGTCATGTTTTCGCATATGAAAATGGCACAGCGTATATTCCCATTTCTAGAATCCTATCTCAAGATTTAGGAAGTTAATGTCAGTCTATTGAGAATAGAATATGGTAATTTCATCTCCTGGCAACTCATAAGAAAGATCTAGTTTGTTTGCAAAGGGTCTGATCCAATATTAGGAGCCGTGTAAGCCTTGCTTTGGCTTTGAGTTCTTGATCGAATCAACTTTAATGCTATGCTAATAGTAGATTAAGAAATATATTTGCATTACCTGATTTTATGTCTAAAAGAGTTTGTTGGCATAATACTTTGGAGAGCTTGAGATCCAACCAGCAATGTCTTCTACGTGTCTCCAAATTGCATACATACAGTTATAGAGACAGAGACGTTTCTGTTGTGCAGCTAAAACATGGGATACCCTGCCTATGGCCCTATGCAGTCAACCTTCCATTACTTATTTTAGAATTGATTTACAACATTCTTGTTCAATCAATAATTAATCTGTTCAGCAAGCCTCATGTTAGTGACAAGAAACCATTTTTGCTGATTGTTGTACTTTATCAATATACGTGATTGATTGATTATTCAAAGGACAGGAAAGGCATAATGGATGTGAGCCTGCACATATAACAAGTGCAGGAGGACACAAAAATGGACACCTAAAAGTTTATTGTCAGCTTACTACCTTGTCTGATAGCTAGGCTTTTGACACTAGCTCTAGGAAGAGGAAAAGGGCAGAGCTTCTCAGGTCACAGAAGAGGAGAATGTGCAGAAGTGTCATCACAAGGTATTCAAATCATGCTTTTATCTAGTTTCATTTTCAATCCGTTGGGGTGCATCTAATGTTTAACATTGCACCAGCAAATGTGTTATGATTGAGAAGTTATTGTTTCCTCAATTTGAAAAAAAGAAACTGGGTTTCATCAGCTTAGGTAAAAAAGTCACAGCCGAAGGAACGGATTAACGGGCATATTAGCAAGAACCTCGTTAATATTTTCGCCGTTTTAGCGGCAGGAAACTGACGTTAAAACGGCGATAATGGGCTTCCTAATATGTGTTATAGAATTCCAATAGAAGCCCAGGTTAGATGTCCTGCACATCTAACCTGGGCTTCTATTGGAATTCTATAACGCATATTAGCAACACGATTGCTGTTGTATTCTACCATCACTTTAATGCTAGTGCCCAGAGCATACACTGTAAGCAGCAAGTCGGGGAGGGAAGTCCTGTTCAAGTACCATTCCACAGGATAAGGGACAGAAGCTCTGTGTACGTATGACCTTAGTTGAGCTACTGCTGTACTAACTGTCACACAATAGAAAATGACAGTGATGCCGCACAGCTCAACAGTTGCAATATAAAACAGATTCCCCATGAGCCCAGATAACCTCAATGGCACGGATAATGGTGCAGCTACACAGAGAGTCATAATGATCAACCCACCAATCTTCACAGAGCTGGTGGAAGAAGTCTGATAAAAAGCAAAAAAAAGTGAAACGTGAAACCCACAGTGCTGGCAGCACTGCAGCACACAGCAGAATAGTGGAAGCTACAATAAAAAATTGTGAAAATGAAAGTGTGATTTTATATTAAGTTTGACCATAGTTGGTGATTTTCCCATTAGAATTGAACATAGTTAAAGAGGGCTTACTTTGAGTTGCTCATAGTTAATGTGGACCTCAGTGCAAAGTATCAGCCTGTGCCAGATGCCTCCTGAAGGTCATGAAGCTATATAGAGCGAAGACACCTTTTCAAGTTATGCTGGATTTTGATTGGGCCCCACCTTTTGGGAGTTATAGTTCAATTTAGAAATCGTATGTTTAATTGTGCATTGCTGAGGTAAGTTAGTTTGAGATGCTCCTGTCAACTCTTTCAAAAGTAGGTGTCCCTTTCTACTCCCTTGAGACCCCAAGCTCATTTTGCTCGCTCATGAAGTTTAACTCTTGAGCAAGTCTTTCTTTGTTTGCCTGAATGAACCTTCACTTAGTTCTACCTTTCCTTGCTGACACCTGCTGCTTAACTACCCTTAATATCATCTGATTCTTCAGCGTAGGCTCAGGGAATTTCCATTCAGTGGAACTAAATCTTATTTGATTTGCATTTGACTGTCTTAAAGTAACTTGTATTTGTATTTACCATTTTTGACTTGCTTAGCATTACACAGGACCAAACTTTGTATGGTGATTATTGATTTATGCATAAGTGGAATGATTTGAACTTGTAACGCTGTTAATCTGCTAATAAACCTTCATGGTTTGCAATCTATTCTTCTCTATTGTGCAGCCTAATGCACTTTACTGTCATTAATGCTTTAGTGATTTGTTAATGTTAAGCCCCAATTCAAGACAAAGGTCCATCAACATAAGCGCAGCTTGTACTTGAATTTGCACCAAAGATTTGCACAGTGCAAACCCAGTCCAGAGCGGCTTCATAACCACGGTACGCATATGTAGAGTTAGGTATAGAAAATCAATACTTACTTCCATTTCCATATTTTGGAGTCAATATTTTGCCCTGGATATTATATGTGCATGCCTCAATATTCTGGATTCAATATTCCCAGTGTCTGGGTTGAGCTTCAGCTGTCATAATTCTATTTGCTTAGAGTGCTGAACATCCCTCAATTCTGAGGCAGATCTCTCACAAAATTGAGAGACCATGAGATTACCTACCTTCGCCATTCTGCTTTCAAATACCTTCTAAAACATGCTGATTGTGAAACATCTTCATGGGACTGGATGCCCTTTCTTTATGCTCTCTGTGCTGGCCTCTGTTATAATGCTCTGCTAACCATGTCTTACTTGACCTCTTGTTCAGAAATGATTCTCAGCTACATTCCATAACTATGCTACAATCACACCTCTACCCTAATTATCTCCCATGTAACAAATATCTAATTTATCCCTCTGCTGACTCCGCCACGTCCTGCTGACACCCATCCAGGCTGGATTGTTCATACTCTGGACAGCAGCCCCTCTCTGCACTTATTAACGCATCTCTCAGCTTGATAGTAATCTACCATTAACAAGCGATTATCAGCCATAGCCTTATCATAGCCACGACTTCCTGTGTCTGTGCACCTTTGCCTCACGCTGTGCCCTACTCAAACAATGGTGACTCCCTGTATGCTAATTGCTTTAGCTCAGTGCCTTCTCTGCCGCTGTTATGGTAATGCTACCTAGAACTTACTGTAATGGCTTCACTAAAGGCTTCATCTACTCCTCTAATTGCATATTGTTTCATCATATCCTTCCCATTACAGAGCCTTCTACAGCGCTCTAAAAACCAGTTACGGGGAATTCACGCTCTAAATAATAACAAATAAATGAATAAAATAATGTATTTATTATGAACACTGCCATTAATGCCATCCGCCCCTCCCCACACTTTGGAATAAGGACAACACCAATTAGTGTGAAAGTTGCATTAGGCTCTTCAAGGTGATCAATATAGTTCCTTAATTGCCACCCAAACATTGTCCTGGCATTGTATATGCCCGTACATCCGCCTTCTTTCATAATGTGCACCCTTTACAACACTCTATTGCGAATGAAATGATGTCCATAGTACATGGCTTCCAAAATCACTAAAGAATTCTGTTCTGTACTTGTTTTTTTTGTTTTTGTTTATGGCGTTATTTGAAAGTTGTAATTCAGCACATTATCTCTTTAGATTTACCAAACATGGAAAGCAAAATCAATTTTCCTTACATGAATTGAATGTCATCATTGGAGTAACAAACTTTCCAAACTTCAAAATAATTTAGATACAAAATACTTTTAGCAAAAGGTCACAAGAAAGTCACAATTAAATTGCACATTTATCATTAGCGAGCAACGATTGCACGAGCATGCATAACTGCCTCTGCATTAACGTGTAAAATCTACTTGACAGAGATCAGGCCTGTAATTAGTGGTTGTTATAATTACCCTTCACCCAGCCATTAGTGAAAGAATATTAATCACCATTGAAAACTAGGCCATCAGCACCGATTGAGCAGAGCTGCTATCAGCCGCCTGCCTGGAGTAATTAAAAACTTCAGGAAACATGACAAAACAATTAAAGGAAAAAAGTCCACGGCGATCACTGCAGCTGACTCAAGCCCATCCTCTACACAGGGAAGGTAACGAAGCAAGACAAGCAGCAACATTAGGGTAGCAGACAGCTTGAGTTTACATTCAATACCCAGGTTCAAGGTAAATCAGTATAGGCTTGATGAAGAAACAACATTCTTTTCCTGTACGATCGTTAGTAAAAGATTATAACGTTGCGTACTACACATCTGTTGTTCCCTGGATGCCAAGATGCGGTCCTGGGTAGGTGGTACTGTTTCAAGCTGCAGGACATTCAAGCCCAGACTTCCTAAAAATGTATGCAACGTAGCTGCACTGCATTTCGTGAATATAGGCTATGGTGCTGTTTTCCTCTCTCTGCGCTGGCACACCTTAGGCTGCCATGCGCCAACACATTGCGTTGTAGTGTAAGGGTGTTTTTGTGCTCTGTAAGATATAGTTTTTGGACTGGGAGGGGACCGACCCTTCCAGTACAAAAACTATCCCTTAACCCCTTGCGCGCTTGTGACGGAACCATTCCGTCACGAGCCACGGTGGGGTTGTGCTGGTGACGGAATGGTTCCGTCACGCCTGCGCGGCACTGATTTCGCACCTGCGCGGCGCATTCTATTGAGCGGGCGGGGCCATGACGGAACCATTCCGTCACAAGCACAGCGCCACCGCGGCTCGTGACGGAGTGGTTCCATCACGAGCATGGTGGCGCCGCGCGGCCCCCCCTGCCCCCTAGCGCCGCGGCGTAATTACCGCCGCGGCCAAGTGGTTAATACTCTTTACCTTTGTATGCGTGCTGTAGGATGCAGCACGCATGCAAAGTTGGAAACACTAGGAGAAAGGAACACATTTCTCTTGCCGTGCCTGCCTCGAGGAGACGTAAGATTTTGATACAAATCCCTGTTTACGAATGTTTTATGATAGGGATTTATGGTAACATCATGGTGTTTACATGGGAATGCCGGATCAATGACATAATATTGATGCATACACTATCAAAACACTAAACTAGCAGAAAATAAATATTGTTTACAAAAATATCACCTTCCTATACATAACTAATAAAAGCACAAATATCGAGAGCACAAACTTAGTTGTTAGAAATAGTGATTTCTACTTATATTGAAAAAACAAATATCAGACCAAAAATATAATCACCTTTAAATGAGCTTATCATATGTCAAAAATATCAATTCACACAATATCAACTACAATAATAGCTCCAAAATAATGACACTATCATTAATATATATTACATAAAACACTTTTTACATTAAACTATTTGAAATAAACATAAAACATTTTATATGCCTGTTAAAATTAGCAATAAACATATGACATCACCAAAATATTTACAATTCACCCATAAAAATATATTACTAAAATTGTAACAATATACCAAAAAAATCACTGCCATTAACTACACATTTATAACTTAACCAAAAAAATTCAATACAATACATTACAATACAATAGCCATTTATCAAGTGCATGCCCAGTGTTAGCAGCAGGACCACCCAAAAAACTATAAACCAAGCTCTGAGAACAGCCTAGTTATTAAACAGAAATGTCTTCAAACCTTTCCTATAGACCATTTCAGACGGCGTAAAACAGAGTGCAGCCGGAAGTGAGTTCCAGAGTTTCACCGTTAGGAAGGCAAAGTGTCCCACCCCACCCAACCCTACTAACCGTAGGTGTGTGCAAGAGCTTCCATGGGGTGGATCTCAGGGATCTGCCCTGACAACAGGTCCTAAGTATGTATGTGTAAATATGTACATAAATAAATGTATATTCTACTCCCCAAACAAATTCCCCCGCCATGGCGTAAGAAGGAGAAAGGCCACCAATCCAATGCAATTATCCAGCGTGCATTTATTACCACAAAGTAATGTCATAAAAGCACACTGGATAATTGCTTTTGAGTGGCGGCCTGCCTCCTCCTTACCACCTGAATGTGGGGGATTTGTTTGGGGAGTGGAATTCTGGTGTGTAGAGGGGCTCACTACTCCTCCACATACTTGCTACAGCCAAGCGTCTGGAAGGCTCAGCGATTCTTTTCCTTGAGATGGATATATATATTTCGAACCAACGATCCACGTGCAAGTTGTGCACAAAGCAGGTACGGAATTCAAGATTTTCTCGTGCTAAAAGTACAGTTTGCTTAGTTTGTGCCTCCCGTGACGCGTTTCGGCCACGTCCTGTGGTATAGATATGGAAAGGAACAAAAAAAAAACGTAGAAATGTACTGAAAAAACCCAAAGGTTACAGGGACATTGTAGTTAGACTCAGGTTTCCCTCATAAAAAAAAGTGAAATTCTAACTCGCACCCCCACAATGCACTGCTTATGACCTCACATATTACATCACTCAAGGCATGGTCAGTGACATTATTCATGACATCTCAAATGACATCACTGATGACATCATACAGTGATTGTGTGTGTTTATAAAAACGTTTATGAGTTTTAAACATATTTACCGAGGGGTATTGTTTAATCAGTGGATGTATGATTGCCTGATTGGATGATTCAGTGGGTATGTGACTGACTGTATGAGTGAGTGATTAGGTGTCTCAGTGAATGTATGGATGAGTGACTGGTTGTGTGAATGTCTGTCTGTCAGTTGGTGTCTAAGTGGTTGTATTGGTGTGTAATTGGGTATGTAATTTTCTGTGTGGGTGAGTGATTGGTTGACAGAGTATCTTTATGGGTGCCTTTGTGCCTGTGTGGTTGTTTGAGGGGCGTGTGACTGCCTGTATGTTGGGTAAGTCAGTGGCCCTAGGGGTTAGTGAGGGTGTGTGTGTGTGTGTGTGTGTGTGTGTGTGAAGGGCTCAATGTCTAAGTGTGTGTATGGCCGTGTCTGTGAGTGAGAGCATGTGTCAGTGGTGTATGGGGGAGTAACTGGGTATGTGAAAGGCAGTTTAGGTGAGTGATGGGGTATGTGAGTGACTGCATGGGTAAGTGAGTGAATGTGAGAGTGGCTGTAGGGGTGAGTGTGTGCTTATGTCAGTGGCTGTATAAGTGGGAGAGTACATGTTAGTATCTGTACGAGTAAGTGAGTGAGGGTGTGTGCAACTGTATGGGTGAGTAAGTGGCTGTGTGATTGAGTGTATGAGTGAGTTGGTGTGTGACTAACTCTATGGGTGACTGACTCAGTGTGTGAGTTGCTGTATGGGTGTATGCATGGATGTCAGTGGCTGTATTAGTGAGTGAGTGGGTGTTTGAGTGGCTGTATGGGTGAGTGAGTGGATGTGTGTTGATCTATGAATCAGCAAGTATCTGTGTAAGTACTGGTATGAGTGTGTGAATGGGTTTCAGAATGGTAGTGTGGAAGTTGGAGTGGGTGTATGAAAAGTTATATGGGGGTGTGAGTGGGAGTGTCAGAGATTCTGTGGCTGATGTCATGAGTGATGTTATTTGAGATGTCACCAGTGATGTCACTGACCATGTCATGAGTGATGTAATATGTGAGTTCATAAGCAGTGTATTGCCGGAGCGTGAGATAAAATGAGCTCAGCTAACTACAACTGCTGAATTTCACTGGGTTTTTTATGAGTGAAACCGGAGCCTAACTATAACTTCCCTGTAACCTTTGATTTTTTCAGTATATTTCTAAGGTTTTTGTAAATGCTAATTCCAAACTGTAACGTACCTGTAACCTTTGGTTTTTTCAGTGAATTTCTATGGTTTTTAGGTTTCGTGTGCTTAAGAAATCTATTGTTTCTAATATAAACTTAAAAGGGACTACTCTCTTTCCTGGCTTCTCATTGGCTCCTGTGCTTGCCACTTACTTTTCCTCCATTTCTATTGACTGTAGCATATTTTCTTGCATTTACCAATGCTTGTTCCTCGCCTCCTTCTCTTATCAGTTTCCCGTAGCCGAAATATTGTTAACATCTGCTTTGGTGGAACTATTTTTTTATAAAGTTTTGCCTCTTTTTATTTTTTACTCTTGCAGCATATTTATACACCAATTTATCACCCGGTGAGCAGCAGACCAGTTGTTCGTTATTATTGTTATCTCTCCTCTAGCTCTCTGACCCAGAAGCCCCATAAGGGCTTTTGGCTTTCGGAGTGCAGAAAAGCTATTACACCAGCTTCTGTTGGGTGCTGTAATCTTTGCTGCTGATGCCGGAGAACAACTACAATTATTTTAAATATGTCTTGTAACCAGTTGGTTACAGTTTAATTAACCTATTCGCAATGATTTTTATTTACTGCAAAAGCAGACTATGCTATAGTATTTTTAGATGCATCAGATCCAGTTACTTGAGTTGGTCAAAACATTTTTATTTATTCCACAAATTTGACTTCTTTTTTTCATTTTCAAGACTCGTGAATATAGAAAGGCTGTTGATCCGGAATACAACATGGCAAATCTGCTACATATCTACCCTGAACCCATGATGCCACTTCTCTTGCTCCACCTCTACAGCGTGGTGACAGCTCACAATATGATTGGCAGAAACCCTCTCCCCTTTATGCCTGCTCTCGCTGGGTGGCTGTTGCAGTTTGCATATTTAAGCCGGTCTTTGGGGGGTTTGGGGGGTACGATAGGTCGCGTGATCTCCACCAGGTAATCCTCAATGCAGCCTAGAACAGTGAGTAAGAATAACACGGCCAACATAGCTGACTAAACGGCACTGAAACCTGATGGAGCAAGGTTTCGCACGTAAAGAGACTTGCTCGGATTCAACCCTTTCGAAATAACACATAATACACTAATAAACTTGTTTAGTATTACTAATAATGCACCACACAATATTTCTTGTATCTAGGGGAAGCTTGTCAATGTGATTTTACTAACAGTAACTCGAGTGATCTAAAATGGCCGTCGCAATGTGGGATCTTTAATGCGCATGCGTCTGTTACACTCACGTGATATGACGTATTCTCTGCTCTGGTGGGAAATCTTTGCTTCTGCGCACCAGAGCTAAAGATGGCTGCTCTATGTTTCACATGCTGATGCTTGCACTGCTGCTCGTACTACACCCTGTTCGTTATGCCTAATCATTACCACTATAGTTAAAATAAAGTAAGGGAAATAGAGTAGAGATAAGTGGTATATAGTGCATTCATTTATTTCTTTGTTCTAAAATTGTTTCTCTTTGACTTTGTTACCAGCTCGTATTTGGGCCTGATGTGTCATTGCTGAACTCCATCTTAAGACTCTCAACGCGCATGTGCTGAATTCCCTCGAGTCCACAAGCCATGGCATTGAATTTGTGCCAGTAACAGTCTTGCCTGCAATGCGCCTAGGAAAATGAACTTTTACCCTAAAAAAGGAAGACAACTTACAAATCTTCATATACATTGTATTTGTTATTGAAACATCCATTGTTGGGTGGAATAAAAGTGCCTGGGAAAATAAAATTATGGGAGGGAACATTAATATTAATATTTGAATGAAATGACCTCATAACTGGTATGGTGTGATGATCTCTCCTCGTCTTTTGAGCAATCAAATTGAAGGAATACACAAACTTGCATCATTGGGGGTGGTAAACTGCCCTGGAAAATGGTATAACTAAGATAGGCTTAGCTAGTTTTTTTGTCCGACTTGTCTGAATAGCTGACCTGTCACTGACCCAACGCACTCAAAAGGCAATCGAGAGCAGAGGTGCTGGCGAAGCACTCTGTCAGAAGATTCGATAACCCAATTGGGGTTCTGGGAAGGAGTTCGATAACCCAATCGGGGTTCGACTGTTAGCTGCAGAGAGGAGTGCGACGCTGGCTTTGCACTTTAGCTGTGGGTGCTGGTCGTGACCTGATCCAATTTGGTCCGTACTTGTCCTGATTCTGGTCTGCACCTGTCCTGTCCTGTTGGCACCTGAATTATCGGGAGTCCTGTCCTTTATCCCAGCCCGTTGCCAGGGTTGGTTATCACACCATTCTAGGTAAATATAAATTAGTGTGGGTATGTCATTGAACTGTTTCCCTTTTCTCACCCTTCCTATGTTTTACTGCTTAAAGAAAGTCTCGTAATATTTTCACTTCATCTTGCTTTGATTATTTTCTTTCTAATTGAACAAGCTTTAATTGAATTGGTATGGACTGTGACATTGAAGAATTTACATAGATGAAGTGTTTAAACCTTTCCAGAGACTGTGGTTATTTTATAAATGCAAATGTTTATTACTGCCTATTATTCGAACACCCTTGATTCCTTAGGACTCTAGGTACGGGTGACTAGGATAGGTAAGTCAATGGTATAGGTCCTAAAGTTAATTAAATCCTGATTAAGCGTAGGTTTACCTGATCAAAGTGTGTATGTTTTATGGGCCCAGGTGAGTATGGTAAAACAAACAGGTGAGCTTGCGCTCTATCACTATTCTTTTGGTAGCTGATGATGGTTAGGGTTTAGTTAAGATAGGTAGTTAGTCGCATATTGAGTATTTGATTTGTATTGATTTTTATGTATTAACCAAAACCTGTTTGTATTGTTCTATGTTTGTTTGGTATCCCGGGGGCAGAATAGCGGGTGGTAAATGGAAGCCACACTGCAGTGAGGTCACTTGCCTAAGGAATTAAGTGCGTATAACGTTAGGTAGAACTTGAAGCACTGGTTAGGGATTTTCTGTATAAATGTGTGACTAAATGATAGCAAAAGAGTTCGCTGGTGAAACTTTGGCCTTATATCACCTAGAAAGGGTAAGCCTGAGGGAGGAACAGGTTCTCTGATGCTTGTGTGAAGAGTGAGCAGAAGGGATTTACTCGCAGTGTATGAAGAGTAAGCGGAAGGGATTTACTCGCAGTGAGAGAAAAATCATTCTTTCCTTTGAATTTAGTCACTTAGGAACCGTGGCAATGTTTTTACATTGTTAATTAATGAATATTGCATTTAAAAGTGAAAAGAAATAGGTTGTGTATTACCTTGCAAAGGAGGGAGTCAGTTGCGGTGCTGCGCTGACATCACCAAGAGCCGCGCTGGTATTGGTTGAGACAGTGGGTGTGTAGCTGAGGTAATAATAGTAAAGGAAGGGTGAGTGCAGGAGCGTGAGAACTTGTCTCATGAGAAAAACCGCGCAATTATTGGTCGAAATTTATTTGAGTTCTTAACAATGGTCCTTAAAAATAAGAAACGCGCTGGTATTGGTGAAGCATTTAGTAAACATTGAGTGTAGCTGCATATTAAAATTCTCAGTATATGTGGCATTTAGATCCAACAGTTATAGAAAACAGACCAGATAGGAGGTACTTAGGGTTTGCGCAAGAGCAATACATAAGAGGAAGACCTCATATCATGTACGGAGGAGAGAGAAAAATGTCGCTATTTAAGAAAATTAAGAATTTCTTTAAGAAAGACAAAACGATCAAAACAAGAGAAGGGATTATTATTCCACCACCAAATTCGCCCCGATCATACATGATGGTAGAAAGGGGCTATCACACTTGTGTATGGTTAGAGAACTGGATGGAATACACTAAAGATGATGGTGTTTTGGCATTTCCATTAAATGGTACTTTTAATGGTAGAATTTTGTATAATTTGAGAATCAACTGACGTGCTCGAGCCGCACAAGCCTCTAGGGGGAGAGGAATGACCCTTAGAAGGCAGGGCGCGTAACGCCGCCGCTGCCGAGGGTCACTCCTCTAATGCGGGGGATCTGAGAGCATAAGTTACGCGTTCGTGGTTGGAGCGCGAGCACGACGAGCGCGACTAAATAAAACAAATTTTGGGAGAAGGGTAGCTTGGAGTGCCCCAGCACTTCGATCTCCGAGGGTGCGCGATCTTGATGGGTCTACATGGATCACGGGATGTTGGAATACGGAGAAAAGAGGAGTTCCGAAGATTGGACATGGGAGAAGGGGGATGAGGTGAGGTGAAGACTACCATAAATTGGAAGTCTCAAGGGAGGGGGTTACGGTGAGGGTAACCAGAGAAACATGAAAAGCAAGTGGTTGAGCTACAGAAAAAGAAGGGTTGTACAATGGCATTCACATTATAAATAATAATCACTTAAACATCTATATAACTTAACACGTATATACAGTCTAAAGAATATCAGTAAAATCAATATCAATGACAGCATCAGAGGAGTAAGCAAGACAACTTATCTGTTTGAGAGGCACATTTAAAAGAGGCTGATCTTCCCTGGCACATGCCTTATATTGTTGCCATGATGTCAGTTCATTCTTGTTGTTAGTCTTTGTGATGTAAGCAGCTGTTTGTGAGTTGCATTAAAGGATTAATGCATAATGTAGCCTCCTGTTTTGTAATGAAATTGGAGAGTAACCATGTACACTGACAGTCAGTATGGTTATGGGGTTGTGCATGACTTTGGTCAACTTTGGATGTAAAGGGAGTTTCTGACTTCTTCTGGTACACCGATTAAGAATGGACATTATGTGAAAGACTTGCTGGAAGCACTTCCATTGCCAAAACAAGTGGCTGTGGTCAAGTGTGCTGCTCACAAATCAGGAAATGACAAAGTGACAGCAGGTAATCGATATGCTGACTAACTAGCCCAGCATTGTGCCAAACATAAGATGGCAATAAATAAGAAGATCGATGCATGTGGAAACAGCTGCCAACTTATGTTACTTGAAAGAGTGAAAACATGGGAGGAAGTGAGAGATTTGCAAAATTAAACAGAATTGAAGGAAAAGGAAGAGTGGGAGAAAATAGGATGTCGAAGAAGGGTTGAGGATGGTGTTATTATTTACCATGATGGGAGGCCTGTGTTACCAGATTGTATGCTTGCTCCTGTGGCTAGGATGTATCATGGAGATTCACACATCGGTGGGGATGCGATGATTAGACTGTTTAGAGAGAGTTGGTTCAATGAGAGATTCAGGAATATAGCAGAGAGTCTTTGCCAGAGGTGCATAACCTGCCAACAAATGAATCCTGGTAAGAGAACTGTAGTGTTGCCAGGAAAGATTGGAAAGGCAGAAGGTCCCTTCATACGACTCCAGATTGAATTCATCCAGTTACCCCCTTGCCAAGGACTGAAGTACGTCCTTGTCATTGTCTGCCTGTTTTCAAAATGGGTGAAAGCCTACCCTTACCCGCAGGAATGATAGCTTCACTGTAGCCAAGCTTCTACTTAGGGAACTTGTACCTAGGTTTGGTTTTCCAGTAACAATTGAATCAGACCGCAGGTCTCATTTTAATAATGAAATAATTTGTCTGATCTGTGAAGCATTCCAAATTGACCAAAGGCTGCACTGTGCATACCGCCCAGAGGCTTCTGGAGTGGTAGAACAACTGAATGGCACAATCAAGTCACGATTGGGAAAGATGTATGAATCTACCCGATTGGAGTGGCCTGATGCTTTACCTCTTGTTCTGATGGGACTCAGAAGCATCCCAGACAGAAAAACAGGCTTGAGTCCCCATGAGATACTCCTGGGAAGAGCAATGAGACAAGCATGGGTACCAGGACACAAGCTGATAAATATATCTGATGATTTAGTACTCGAGTCCTGCAAAGAACTGGCTGACCAAGTGTGTTCTATCTCTCACTAGGTTGGGAAGATGCTGTCGCCAGACAATCAACTCCAGCACATGACCTGAATCCAGGTGACTGGGTAGTGAATCAAATCAAATCAAAATATCTTTATTCGGTTTTCAGTATGAAAGCCACAAAAGTACAAAATTTACACAGTAAAAAACAGCAATGATTATAAAAGAGAAAGTTAAAAATTCATGAGTTTTTATGATTGAGGACTCTTATACTGTACAGTGCATTCGCTAGTGTCCATGTTAAGACAGGTACTCGAATTACTCATAAGTTCATGCGGTGTTTAAGGCACATTCTAAGATAGTGAGCCACAGATTTTGCAACTAGGGGATTTTCCAAGAACTGCAGTGCCAGAAATGCTGGACGACATCTTCTAACATTCAATACTTTTAGAATTGGTAAAATCCATCTCTTACGGAATGGTGAATAAAAAGTACAGAAGAAAAGAACGTGAATTGTGGACTGAGGAGAGTTAAAGTCGCAGGGGCACGCTGTTGTGTTATGTGTCCAGTTGTTCTGAGTGGGGAATGAAACCATGATATGGAAAAGATTGGGCCTAAAACGGGTGAGCAGTAACTTATCAAATTGAGTCAGGTCGTACTGCAAATATGACTGAATAGATGGTACAGTTTGTATCATGAGGCAGTGTTGTACTGATGGCTTATTTATTTCTGTCATCAGTCTTAGTTGGTTTAGGTGAGACAGACAGATCTTTTTTAGCTCTTTTTTTGCTATATCTGTTACTGACTGTGGGTCGTTAAAGAACCTCAGGAGGCCAATATCTGTAAGGAAAGTTTTTACATAGTGTAGCCACTTTATCTTTTCCATGTGCTCTAGGTTCATGCAGTCCTCAATGATTTCTCTGGTGAGTGTGCATTCATCCGTAGCCCATATTCTACGCCATAACATTATGGGTTGGATCTTAATAAGATCGGAGATATGTTCCGCTCCAAGTTCTAGGTGGCATCCGAAGGTGGTCGTGCTTTTAGGGACTGCTAATAAAAATTTGAAAAAGGCATTTTCAATTTTTTGAATTTGTTCAGCGTTTGCTGTTCCCCAGACTCCTGCTCCGAAAATCGCCGTGCTGATGCATTTCGCGTTATAGATCTTTAACATCTCTGCCAGGGGTTTTTTTCCTAGGCGAAGAGAGAAGGCTTTTAGAGCGCCCACTGTTCGTATGAGTGATAGCTTACGGGAATTGATAGCATCTTTCCATTTGAACTCTTCATCGATTGTGATGCCAAGATATGGGTAGGTTTTTGTTGTTTCAAGCGGTAAGTTGTCCACAAAGATTGTTTTCACCCTTTTCCCCTTGCTACCGGCGTGCATCACAAAGGTTTTCTTTATGTTAACTTTCAGGTTGAGATTGGTCATGAAAGTGCAGTAATTATTTAAGGCTCTTTGTAATTGAATTGGAGTTCGAGCGAGGATCACCGCATCGTCGGCGTATAACAGTGCTGGTATTGGTCGACGACCTGCTGTTGGAAAGTCTTTTGTTCCCTGTAGCATTGCTGCCTCTAAGCCGTTAGTGTACAGCGTGAATAGAAAGGGGGCCAATACGCAGCCCTGCCTGACCCCCTTCTGTATTGGGAAGCTATCCGTAAGTTGTCCTTCCAGCCCGTATCTTACCTTGCCTGTGGCACCAGAGTATAGCTCCCGTAAAAAGTCCACTATTGCAGGGTCAATCCCCATTTCCAGCATTATTAGCCAAAGTTTTGTATGTACCACTCAGTCAAACGCTGCCGTAAGGTCAACGTAGACCATGTGGAGACTGTTTTTTTTTACAGCTGTATATTTTGCGGCCAATAGGGTTAGGTTCAGGACTTGGTCCACGGTGCTCAGGCCTGGCCTGAACCCGTATTGAAGGTCTGAGAGGAGCCCTTGTTCCTTGGACCACTCCTGGAGTCGATCAAGGAGTATCCTTCCTGCCATCTTTCCCACTGAGTCCAGGAGCGAGATGGGTCGGTAGCAGGAAGGGCTGTCTCTATTGCCTTTCTTAAAAATAGGGACCAAGATTGATGTTGACCATGAATTAGGGAGATTGATTTCTTTGGCTGCGTTCAGTACTTTTGTTAATAGTGGGGACCAGAGGTCAGGAAGAAATTTGTAAAGGTCCATTGGAACAGAATCTGGACCTGGCGCTTTACCATTTTTTGCCAGGTTAATAGCTTTCTGTGTCTCCTTGATGGTAAAGTGTATATCTAAGGGATATTTCACCGGTGGAAGGACAGGTCGAGGAGTTAGATCTCCAATCACTCCAAAGACCCCAGAAAAATACGACACCCAGTCCTCCGCGTTTATTGCAATGTCTAAGGATGGGCACTCATTGTTCCCAGCTAAAAATGGAGTTTTGACTATTCTCCAGAATGCTAGGTGATCTTTTTGCAGGCTACTGTCTAAGAGCTGAGTCCAGAGGTTGAGTTGTATCTCTTTTTTTCGTTGTTTTAGTGCTTGCGCGTATGCTTTCCTCAAGTTGACTATCTCTTCCCTATTTCGTTCTTTCTTTGCTAGGGCTTTCTTTAGATTAGAATAGGCTTTTGTACATTTAGTATTAAACCATCCTTTTCTTGATGCGTTGTTTTGTTTTCTAGGTTTGGTTAGTTCATTTCCTATGATCTTCACTATGTTGTCGTAGTCGCTTAGGATTTCATTCGCAGTGGCAGAAGGGTTTAAGCAGTTATCGATAAGTGTCCTGCATTTTTCAACTATTCTTTTAGTGGTCAGTTCTTGATCTAAAGTACCCCATTTTAGGGTGAAGCCGTTCAACCTGTTTAGCGTGAGATTTTCTTGGTGCAGTAGAGCAAAATTGTCCTTTGCTGGCTTCTTATGGCAAACAGGTTCTAAATATATTAATTTGAGAGGATAGTGGTCGCTGAGTACATTATTAATCACTTCAAAGTGCTTTATGCGTTCTGCGTTGGTGGTAGAAACCAAGATGTAATCGATTAATGTTTGGGCGCCACTGCCATGAAAAGTTGACGTGAATGGGATTGTCGGTGACATTATCATATTCGCAAACCCCAAATCCAGCTCAAACATAACGGCTTGTATGTTGGTTCCTTCCTCCGTATGCTGGAAATGAATTAGGGGGTTATCCTGTTCATCGGTAATCCCACAAGTGGGTACATTACTTTTGTCGCAGATGTGTAAGTTAAAGTCTCCACCCCAGATTATTGAGTGTGTGACTTTAGCATATTTAATTTTTTGCTTATTTGTTATTTCAGTGATTTCGCTTAGTGTTTTAAGTAGGTCCACCGAGCTCATATTATTGTAAAAGTTTATTATTGTATAGGAAATTTGATTAGTTGCTTTAATATTGATTACTTGATAGTTCTGATGAAGAGCTATGGACGTTATTTCCTGGCAGGGCCAAAGGTTCGAGATGTATGTTGTTAAACCCCCTTTGCTTCTCCCTGAGTGTGATTTTGTAACTTGCGAGAAGTATGTTCTAAATCCCACCAGGTGGACTGGATCATTCAGCCATGTCTCCTGAAGACATATTAGATCGTTTATCTGGGCCAGATCCAGGAAGACTTTCTCTTTGTACTTGGTTGCGAGGCCCGCCACGTTCCAAAATAACAGGTTCCTCTCGGCATTGGTTATATTGGCATTAGGATGGGTCATAGGAGGAGGGGATAGCTCATGTGCCGTTGAGTTTGGTTCGTCTACACTCTGGGCCGTTTCAGTCTGTCGCTTTTTTGAGGGAGATAGTGACGGTATCTGCAGACCTGTAACCAGATTAACGTGCTGTTGTCTGGTTTCAAACTGTCGGCCTCCATTTGGAATTATAGGTTTTAGGATAGAGTCTTTTGTTCTTCGTTGTAATGGGCTTTGAGCCTTACCTAAAGTATTTAGTTTAGAGATACCGGGTGATGAGGGTGGTAACATGCTGGTTTTGTGCGTTTGGCTTAGCATGTGAGACTGTGATGGTGGTCAGTCGACCATGTCTAGGCAGCTAAAGTGGTTAAAGGTCGGAATTCCCGACCATGGTTCGTTATACGTATGTTGATATGGTCTTCTGCCAAAATTATTCCAATCATCTCGTTCTCTGTGTTCATTTCCCCAATCCCCCTGAGGATAGAACCTTTGGGTATTTCCTTGTCCCCTGTTAACCTGATGCCAGTTTCTTGGTCCTTGCACGGGTTGACTCCAGGACCAATTTGATGGCCAACTGGGGTCCTCAAAGCGATGATTTTGTCGGGGGTAGAAAAACGATAGGCGTTTAACATTTATTCCTTCGTTATTTTCTAGAGTGTCCCAGGAACAAATGTAGTCGACTGCACGTGGATTTTCGAAATTTATGATTATGCAGTCCCCGGAGGTTGTTTTTGGCTGGTGGCCTATCCAGGAAACCCTTCTTACCGTGGTTATTCTGGTGTTGTTATTAGAGTGGTTGGGCCTGTTGATATTTAACCAGTATCGTGCTTTGTTGAGCAGAGACCAGGTGGGTTCCTCCGTGTCTCTGCTTAGTTCAGGAACACCCGTTAATATAGCTACGAAGGGAGCTGCTTCCGGGGGGAGATTTACTACCTTTGGCCATCTCTTATTAGGTCGTCCAGGTTTACTATTTTGAGACTGTGTTTGATCAAGTCTGGGAGTGTTTGTGGTGGGTGGAATTGAAGACATTTTTATCTGATTAGCATTTGTTGAAATGGAATCTGTAATTGGTTGGTTTTGAGTGCTGGAACTGGGTTTTGTGTTGTTTTGGTCGGGCTTTGTTTTCACGGAATTGATCTGGTTAGTTGTTTTATTTGCAGAGTCTTTTACCAGTTTCGTTGAGGTATTAATAGTGTTAGTAGGAGTTGGTTTACTGGCTGGTTGTATTGATAGGTTAGTCGCATTTCTTTCTCCTTGGTTGGTGGCAGCGCCTAGAGAGACGGGAAGATCGTTTTTCCTTGGGTTGGTAGTTGTTTTAGCAGAGGCGGTCAATATGGCCACTTGTTTTTCAATTATTTCAAGGCTTTTTTGTAGGGGTTGCAGTTGATATTTTATTATTTCCGAAATTTTATTTAACAAAGATGCATCTACCTTGAAGTGACTTGTACTTTTTTCCATACGAGGAATCGATTTTTCTTGTCGATTCGGTTTGGTGCTTAGACTGTTCGCATGGTCTTCAACTGTAAGGACATCGGAAAGAATGTTCTTAGAGGGTTCTGCAATGTCGGTGTTCTGTAGGGTTTGTTGACTAGAAGGTAGAACAGTGTCCAAGTTAGTGACGGTTATGTGTTCTGAGCTATGAGATCGTAATTGTAGGTGGTTTTGTTTTTTAGGAATTGCTCCTTCCCTAATGCCTTTAAGTTCAGACCGTGTTAAGTCGGTATTTGTTGGTTGTAAGCTTGCGAAAATATCGGGGGTCAGTTCCAGATCATCGGAAGATTGTGAATTTGACAATTGTGAGGTTACTGATAAGTCAACAGTATTTGGTAATGCATGGATTTCAACATTTGTATCCATGGTTGACTTGTTTAAAGGTACCGCATTTGGGGTTTGAGCCTGTGCCAAAATACCCATCGATGAGCGCCGTGCTTGGTCTAGCTCATATGAGACACGGCGGTCGATCATCAATACTGTTTGATCAATGGTTTCGTTTACTTTATGTAAAAATTGTTCGATAGGACCCACAGTAGTTATTATATTTTTTTTCGTGGTCTTGCTTCTGGTGCTTCTTGTAGACATTGTATGTTAGATGACTAGACACAATGAAATATGTAGAACTAAAACTAGAAATGTATCGTTTGGAGGAGTGCTATACTGTTGTTTTCTTTACCTCTTAGGGAACATTTACTCGGATTTTACCTTTCGTTAGATGTTAGGAGGGTGCGCCCGGCCCGGGCTCCTCCGGTCTGTGACGGGCTTGGACGGGCCCACTCTTGGCCCAGGCTTCGCCCCGGGCTCCGACCCGCGCGCGTCCCGCGATGCGCGTGTGTGGTCCTGGTTAAGAAGACTGTCGGTTGAAAGGGGGCGGGGCACTGGGAGGGGGCGCGGCTCACACGGGAAGAGGCAACAGCTGATGTAACTAAACGCTGAGCCTCGCAGTCCCGGAGCCGCGCCTCGCGCCTCCTCTGCGGCCACGCAGATGCTGTTACTCCTCTTCACCAGGGGCTGGATCAATGAATAGATGGCAAGCTACTCCTGTAGCGTCAAGAACAGTAGCAGGCAAGAAACCTCACTGCGAGCGGCTCCCGCGTAGCGGGGGCCGCGAGAGGTTAAGAGCAGTTCTGATGGGGGCGGGCACTGGGAGGGGGCGCGGCTCACACGGGAAGAGGCAACAGCTGATGTAACTAAACGCTGAGCCTCGCAGTCCCGGAGCCGCGCCTCGCGCCTCCTCTGCGGCCACGCAGATGCTGTTACTCCTCTTCACCAGGGGCTGGATCAATGAATAGACGGCAAGCTACTCCTGTAGCGTCAAGAACAGTAGCAGGCAAGAAACCTCACTGCGAGCGGCTCCCGCGTAGCGGGGGCCGCGAGAGGTTAAGAGCAACTGGGTAGTGATAAAAGAACAAACTTGAGAATCTTGCCTAGCACCAAGGTGGGGAGAGCCACATCAATTGATATTGGTTACCACCCCAGCTGTGAAGTACAGGGGAATTCCGAATTGGGTCCATGCCAGTCACACCAAGAGGGTGACAGAACCTGAAGTAGAACTGAAGGTTGTGCAGCTGAGGGGTCTCAAGAAGTTGATCCCGAAGTAATTGATGAAGAGCAACTGAGCATCAGTCATGATGAATGGATTCCAGTAGTTGACATACCTACAGAAATTGTGAGAACCAGAAGTCAAACCTATCTAGATAGACAGAGTGATAGTGAGGATGAGTCAGGAATAGAAGAATGTACTCAGATTACAGAAATACTATAGTGTGTTTTATCTAGGTACCTGAATCAATATCCTATTCTTTGCCCTTGTCCAGTTATAAATCAATAATATCCCTGCAACGGCACAGAAAACCCTTTTCATAATTCGGTCATAGCGCATGCTGTCACATTAAGCAAGCCTATTTCTCCAGCCCCCTAGAAAGCACACCGAGTTCTTAAACAAATCCAAGCCTCCAGCAACCTGGGAAATCCCCGCTGCTATTGTTTTGATTTCGACCGAGAACTCCTGTAAAGCACTGTAAGAACGACCAGTCCTTAGTGACATCTTTATTGACGTCTTATGTCCATCCTTACGTCAACCCCGGCTCCTTTCAGGTATAAATATACCAACGCTGCCTTAAGCAAACACACGGTGGTGGTGAATCTGGAGCAGCGACTACTTGCCCGAGAGCCCAGCTGATGCGAGAGCCCACGGACGCTGCCCCTCCCTTTTGACGCGCTGTGAAAGACGCTGTCTTTTCTCCTGCCGAGAAATCCAGCCTCTGGCGTTTCCAGCCTACCCTTGCGGGTGACTGGGATACCGAGTCCTGAGAGAGAGATACCAGCCCTCCTGCCTTCTAATACCCAGGTACTGAACTGACTAAACCCTTACAGAGAATTCTTGAGTCAGATTCTTGGCAAACCAAACTTAACTTAAACTGCTACTTACTTACTCCCTCCCATGTATTAGGCTTAGGTCAGGTACACCGGGGTAGGCGTAGTTAGAAGCACCAGTTGAGTACGATTAGTCAATGTATATATGTATGTATCTATTTTATCCATTTTAAAGTATCATATGGCTAAGAAACCATATCAATGCTTTTACAGTATTATTTTATAATCCTGCTTTTACTGTATGCACTTTACTTAACTATAAGTATTGCAATTGTAGCAATTCATTTCTCTTGTATGAGGAAAGAGACTGCTCAATAAATAACACCTTTTATTGAAAATGCCCGTCTCTCTTTTTCTCTGCAATCTGGTGAAACTAAGTACGCACCTTTGACTGAGTGAAATAGCTGTCTTTTGTTTTCACACGACTCTAGAGATATACTCTTATTCAGGGAGAGCAAAGTTGTCATGTTTTATGGTTGTCAGAAACTAAATCCCTTCTTGTCTATCCAGGGAGGTTAAACTCCTCCTCGCTTATTCGAGAAAGTTTCTAGTGAACTCTGAGCTAGCTGGCAAACACTTAAGTCTAATATAGTCAGTAGAGACCTAGTTGACCTCAGTCCTACGTCTATACTGCTGAATATATTATTCCAATGCGCAGAGCCTATTTGGACTATAGGAACTACACTACAATACAAGTCAATAGTAATTCTCAGAAGGACCAGATAAGGAAGGATCAATGTACTCAGATATGTGAAACTCCAGCTAGAACACCTGAGTCTGAGGAGGGACAGATAGGTATTAGGGCGAAAGCTCAGGCAGAAGACAATCAAGAAATCCAAAGACCTGAGCAGGACCAGATAGATGTAGAAAAACATGTTCAGGAAGAAGAAGGTGAACAAAGTCAAATTCAAAGTCAAAGTCAAATACAGCAAACTTCTGAACAAGGCCAGATTAGCATCCAGGCAGAAGAAACAAAAATAAGACCCGGACCAAGTCAGATAGAGAGGGATACAGAGGACGACATTGAACCAGATGTGCCACAACTGAATGAAAATAAAAGAGCATCTGAAGAAAGTCAAAGCACAGTGCCAGCTAAAAGACTCAGAAAGGGAGATAAGTGGCCTGGTTTTGTCAAAAGACTGACATTTTGCCATAAAACAATAAATGAAGAACCCGAGCAAGTAAATGAAATATCAAGTCAAGCTGGACCATCCACAGAGCAACCAAGAAGAAGAAGTCCACGTTTGAAAAGACTAAATAACAAGTTCAAAGGACCTGAGTGGACCTACGTTATACTTCGAAAATCTAGAACTGAGTGATGACGAACTGATTGTTGCTCAGACTGACGAAGAAGTGAGACCAACTTGAGAAAAGATTCACAGGTTAAAGTCTGTGGAAAAGTTACAAAGAGGGGATACATTCTCCTTAGTCAGAAATGGCTAATTATAATGTTAATGGAAAATCGAAAATAAATTGTCTAAGGACATGTTGTAGAGTGTGCACATGTAGTATATTGAGTGTAGTTATAGTATGTTTTGCACTGACATTAGCTATACCATATTTGATAAGCAAAGATATACAGAATAACACTAATATACCTGAACAACTAAATGCACCTGAGAAGGTAGACACATATACATGAGAAAGCAGTTAGTCACAAGCAACCTGGAGTAGATTTAGAAGCACCAGATGAGGAAGATTTACATTATAGTAGAGGGGAGATAGAAATAGAACTAAGTTGAATGTATTCGCTAATTTGTTAGTACATTATGTAGAAGCTATGGAAATCAGTGATTGTTTTGTGTGCGTGAAGTTGCGCACATCAGTAGCTGAAGGGGTCACATACCATCATTTACCACTGATCTATGGTATTTCATGTAGCATTTTAGCTAGTCTGTTTTATAGAACCGGAAAATTGCAACATTATTATTCTAATTTTAATGTAATCTTTACTGAAGTTCCTTTACGTAGAAATTTAAATCGTATTTCTAGTACAAGAGATTCTACACACTTCATGGGTGATTATTTTCTAACAGTAGGATCAATAGATATAGCTAGGCTCACAAAGATAATCTAACATGCACATTACGTTAGAAAGAAAAGATGTTTTTGATTTAGTAGAGAAAAGGAGACAGGATTTCCATAGAAAAGCCTCTAATCAGAAACAAAAGATTCCTAAATGGGCTGAAAATAAAGAGTTTACCTCTAAAGGCAAGACTCAAGCTGCTATGTTGCTGGATTTCGAAAAGAAAGGGAAACTCTGTCTCCTTAGGGAGAAAACCGATTATTATACTAATATATTCATTGGTTCCAGTGAATGTGAGCATCATTTCAAAGTAATTGGGGGTTGGGGTTTCAAAGATGGAACTGAACCAGTTTTTCCTGCAATTTACTATATTTGTGGGAGCAAAGCATACTTTAAATTGCCCGATCATTGGTATGGGAGTTGCTATTTTGGAATAGTATTCCCAAAGGTATACCATATAGAGAAAATCACTGGAAGCAATGAAGGAATTAATGGATTAACACGTAGTAAAAGAGCAACGTTTGCTTAAATTGTAGGAGATATATTTAGTGCAATAATACCTTCCTTGGGAGTGGTTCTGAACACTCAAAGGATTTGCAAATTGTCAACAGTGGTGGATCGCTTATCGACTGACACTGCATGTGGATTTCTAATGATCAATACCGAACTAGTTGCGGTAAGATCAATGGTTTTATAAAATCGACTTGCTCTTGATATATTTTTGGCAAAAGAGGACGGAGTCTGTAGAATGCTGACAATGCAACATTGTTGCACTTACATTCCAGACGGAAGTGTTGAAATTGGAAAATATGCAAGAAACATTACACATTTGAGAGAAGAATTGAAACCACTGGAAGTTGACAGCGCATGAAAGAGACTAATTAGTGGTCTCTCTTCTATAGGTAGTTGGATTTCTAACGTAAGAAAGAGTTTTGTAGGTAAAATACTGATGCCAATGGTAGGAGTAGCCCTACTGATCTTAGGGATAATAATTTGTTGCAAACATCGTAAGCATAAAAAGACATATACCGTGAATAAGAAAGGAAAGAAAAGAAACTTTAATGAAATTGAACTTGAAGAATTAAATGGGGATTTATATAAGAAAATAAAAAAACTTTCACATGAATAATGGGGAAAAACCTAAAAGAATGTTTGAAGAAATAGAGCTGAGTAAATGTTGAAAGTTGGCATCTGTTTCTGTAATTTGTGATGATATAAAATATCATCAAACAGGGGATTGATGGAGCAAGGTTTCACAGGTAAAGAGACTTGCTCGGATTCAACCTTCTCGAAATAACACATAATGCCCTAATAAACATGTTTTGTATTACTAATAATGCACCACACGATATTTCTAGTATCTAGGGGAAGCTTGTCAATGTGCTTTTACTAACAGTAACTCGAGTGATCTAAAATGGCCGTCGCATTGTGGGATCTTTAATGCGCATGCGTCTGTCACACTCACGTGACATGACGTATTCTCTGCTCTGGTGGGAAATCTTTGCTTCTGCGCACTAGAACTAAAGATGGCTGCTCTATGTTTCACATGCTGATGCTTGCACTGCTGCTCGTACTAAACCCTGTTCGTTCTGCCTAATCATTACCGCTATAGTTAAAATAAAGTAAGGTGAATAGAGTAGAGATAAGCGGTATACAGTGCATTCATTTATTTCTTCGTTCTAAAATTGTTTCTCTTTGACTTTGTTACTAGCTCGTATTTGGGCCTGATGTGTCATTGCTGAACTCCATCTTAAGACTCTCAACGCACATGTGCTGAATTCCCTCGAGCCCACAAGCCATGGCATAGAATTCGTGCTAGTAACAGTCTTGCCTGCAATGCGCCTGGGAAAATGAACTTTTACCCTAAAAAAGGAAGACAACTTACAAATCTTCGCATACATTGTATTTGTTATTGAAACATCCATTGTTGGGTGCAATAAAAGGGACTGGGAAAATAAAATTATGGGAGGGAACATTAATATTAATATTTGAATGAAATGACCTCATAACTGGTATGGTGTGATGACCTCTCCGCGTCTTTTGACCAATCAAATTGAGGAAATTCACAAACTTGCAACATTGGGGAGTGGTACACTGCCCTGGAAAATGGTATAACTAAGGTAGGCTTAGCTAGTTTTTTTGTTCGACTTATCCGAATAGCTGACTTGTCACTGACCCAACACACTCAATAAATAGGCAATCGAGAGCAGAGGTGCTGGTGAAGCACTCTGTCAGAAGATTCGATAACCCAATCGGGGTTCTGGGAAGGAGTTTGATAACCCAATCAGGGTTCGACTGTTAGCTGCAGAGAGGAGTGTGACGCTGGCATTGCACTTTAGCTGTGTGTGCCGGTCGTGACCTGCGGTGATCCTGTCCTGATCCAATTTGATTCTGGTCTGCACCTGTCCTGTCCTGTTGGCGTCTGAATTATCTGGAGTCCTGTCCTTTATCCCATCCCGTGGCCAGGGTTGGTTATCAAACCATTCTAGGTAAATATATATTAGTGTGGGTATGTCATTGTACTGTTTCCCTTTTCTCACCCTTCCTATTTTTCCATGCTTAAAGAAAGTCTCGTAATATTTTCACTTCATCTTGCTTTGATTATTTTCTTCCTAATTGAACAAGCTTTAATTTAATTGGAATGGACTCTGACATTTAAGAATTTACATATATAAAGTGTTTAAACCTTTCCCGAGCCTGTGTTTTTTTTATAAATGCAAATGCTTATTACTGCCTATAATTCTAACACCCTTGATCCCTTAGGACTCTAGGTACCGGTGACTAGGATAGGTAAGTCAATGGTATAGGTCCTGAAGTTAATTAAATCCTTATTAAGCGTAGGTTCACCTGATCAAAGTGTGTATGTTTATGGGCCCAGGTGAGTATGGTAAAACGAACAGGTGAGCTCGCACTCTAGCAACCCAAAGCCATGTAATAGTGTAACAGGGTCCCAAAGGGTGCTTGCTGATCTGACTAGAATTGTCCAGTAGTACACATGGCAAAATACAGCAGGGATAGGTCTACTTGTTTTATTTGTGTTGCTGTAAACATCATATTCTTGTGGATGAAAGCACACTAAGACAAAGCACATCCAAGCGTTACATAATGCAGTTTTGATTACTTGATTTCTGGTTTGAAAATCGTAAAATGGTGCTTTGTCAAGAAACCCGTGGCCCATCACAAACTTTCCCATAAAATCCATTGATATAATTTGCCATTTAGCATTAGAGTTGTAAGTATTTTATGGTTAAAAAAACACATGGAACTCTCCTCTAAGTGCCTTTCCTGAAAACCTTCACTCATGCAAAAGATGAAAATTAAGTATTTGAATTTGAACATTTTATGCAGTCTGGCATTTAAAAAATATCTTAGCCCTCCTAATGACATTTATTTAGGGTAGACAACTAGTGTGGCATGAGTAGGCATATGTCAGATTTAGGTATTGGTTTCTAAATGGTTCCCGCCTTCTTGTCAAGTGTGGTGCTTTTTTGATGCTGCTGAGCTTGATAATTCTGTGTCACCTTGGTTATCACCTTTGTTAGATCGCATTTTTCTGATGATGTTAAGGAACAGGGAAATATTGTCGAGTCTGAACAGGTATTGGCGTGGTTAGTGAAAATCTAAGCTGTGCAACTGCGACATCCATATCTTTGCTATAAAGTATTTTACTTGCAGATAATGCATGCTGTTCGTTATGAAAATGTTGAAGCCTAGTGTGTTCAATAAAGCTTTAACCAATTACTTCTTTGTGCTACACATTTCCTAAGCTCAGCTGCGTACTCATTTAAAAATAAATGTGACGGTGCCTGTTTACTTTCAATGTTATTTTTTTTATTGTTAAAAATCTAAAATGATATATCTCAATTTCAAATGGTTTTCATAATGACCATTCGCGCAGAAGACTGGCCTATGTTTGTATTATTTCCACTACTGACCCTCTCCCTCCATAACAGATTCCTCTATATGGAAAGAGTTAAATGTGCAGTTTACAGCTACTAACAATATTTATTTGTAGTGTACATCGCACTTACGTTCTATTTTTCGGATGTATTCTAGTTTTATTGCCATCACTCCATGGCAGCTACTAGGCACAGAATGTTGTGGAGTATCTCAACTAGTCTATGCAATGCAGCTCTATGTGCTGTACATTTTCTCTGTTGAATGAAGCTGTGCATGGCTGCTACAATGCTGTGCCTGTCTGCGTTTGTAATAGCTGGAAAAGTCTTATTCTACAAAAGCCAGAATAGTGCCTTTTCTTAGCGCAATGGACTTAAAGATATTAGAGTACTTTATTTGGGCACCAGTTACATTACACAACACATTTTTTTTCAATATGCATGGGGTGATTAAGTGATTTGCCCAGAATCACAGAGTGTTGAACCAACGCCAGGACTCAATCCTAGTTCCTTAGCTCCAAGTTGCCAGTTCTGACCCATTACACTTGTGCTCCGAGTCTTGCTTTCTTTAGCTGTCTGATGGAGGGCACTTTAAGCATATCATGCAGGGGTGTAAAAATAATGCATGTGCCTGCTGGGGAAGATGTCCGTCTCTAAACCTGCGCTGACCTCCAGCACCTGTTACACTTTTTAGCACTGTCTGGGCATAGGTCACAGCTCATTAATACTGGTTCAAAATACAAATATAACATCAGAAAGGTGCCCAGTCAACCTTTGCAAATGGCATTCCGCTGAGCGGCAACTCGCCACTGCGTTTTCAGTAACTTTTAAACCGTTTGGGCTAGTAACTTTTTTTTCTTTTCAATCTGCAGATTATGTGGCAAATGTGGCAAATGTGGCAAATCCATAATTGTGTGCACATATTGCACATATTGCCTTTCTCAATAAACAAGTCATAACACTTTTAAGAAGTTACAGTAACCTATATTGTGCAACCGCTCACCAAGCTAAAGTTTAAACCCCAAAAAATATGATTAATCTCATAGACGAAACCTAATGCATTTACCAATGCTTGTTTAAATAGTAGTCCCATTTGCAGAGTGGCGGAGAAAGGGGGTGTGGTCACCGAAAACCTCTCAGCAAACCCACTGTGTGGGACTTGCTGTAGTAAGTCCCACCAAGTAAGTCCCACATAGCTAGATTACTGAGACCTTGTAGGAGGCCATGCCGCCTTTCTCCACCAGTCTGCAAATGCGCCTCCTGCTGCACTACTAGAAATGTATATAGTTGAAAGTATCCAGTAGCTACTTTATGTTTAATAAAAAAGAGTTTACCATCCCGGCATTTTACACGTTGCCCAAAATTCATAAGGATAAGAGAAACACCCCAGGAAGACCGATAGTCGCAGGTTGCCAGTCTATCTTACAACCATTAGCTGGATATACTGATTTTTTCATCAAATCATTTGTTGCTCTAATACTCTCATACACCAAAGATAGCCTAGATGTAATTAAACAATTGGAGGGCCTGTCTTTTGATGCCTATACTGATATTCTTGTAACTATGGATATCGTAAATTTATATACGATTATACCGCAAGGTTAGGCCTTGTTGGTAATAGAAGAGGTTTTGGAAATGAGGACCCGTCCGCACCAGGTACCCACTGATTTTATAGTGAATTGTGGCAAAATTGACTTGGAAGGCAACTATTTCATCTTCAATAATGACTTATTTGGCCAAATTAAATGTGTGGCCATGGGGGTAATTTTTGCCCCTGATAATGCCAATCTGTATGTTGCGGCTTTTGAAAACAAACTAATCTATAGCAATAATCCATATGGACAATATCTCAAGAAATATTTAAGGTATATTGATGATATTTGTTTAGAATGGAATGGTTCTGAAACTACTCTGCATGAGTTTTTTGCCTTAATAAACCTACAAAATGACAACCTTAAGTACACCATTGAATTTGACCACGAGAGCATCAATTTTCTACATTTTACGGTGTGGAATAATGAAGGGCAGTTAACAATGAGCTTATACACAAAACCCACGTCAAGAAACACACTTTTAAAATACACTAGTTGTCATCCGCATAATTTATGCAATAATCTTCCTTTTGGACACTTTTTACGTATCAAGTGAAACTGTACCAGAAGGGAGGATTACTTCAGGGAAGCTAAGATCTTGCAGGCGAAGCTCGTTAAAAGAGATTATCCATATTGCTTGGTGAAGCAAGCAATGAAACGGGCCTGGTATTATGATAGAGAAGCATTGCTCCAGGTAAAAGAAAGACAGAATGCCAACCAGAATTCGATTACATGTGTGACGACCTTTGGCACAGAATCGAATGACATAAAGAAGATTGTCCTTAGGAATTGGCATTTGATAAGCAAGGTTGATACACAATGGGAGAAACCTCGCTTTGCATTTAAACGCGGCAAAAATTTGAGAGATCATCTTGTGAGGGCAAACAATGAACCGAAACCTACTACTTTGCAGGATATATGGGGTCAAATGCCAGTGGTGGGACATTACCCTTGTGGACGCTGTGCGGCGTGCGCTACCACCACAGTGATAAAATCATGTACTGGGAATGACAAGCAATGGGTGTTGAAACATCATTCTAATTGTACGTCAAAAAATGTGATTTATTGCATTCAGTGTCCTTGTTTGCTGTTTCATATTATGAAAGCCACTCAAGAGGTAAAAAAATGTATAATGCAACATCAGTCACAAATAACATGTAAAGTAACAACTGCACCCATGGTTGAACACTATTTACATATGGCACATGCTCCAACAGATATGCAATGGTTTGCATTGGAGATTGTGAAGGGTTCTAGGCGGTGTCATAACATTGATCGTCTGCTCACATTAGGAGAAAACAGATGAATATGGACTTCTAAAACTGTAGAAAAAGGAGTCAACTCTTTTGTGGAGTGGTATGCACTGGCTACATTATATCGTTAAAGTCTTACTGGTCCTGTATGATATATGCATTTGATGACACTCTGTGTTGATAGATTGATGCTTTTTACACTGTTGTTTAAGAATTGATGGCCTTGAATATTGTTCTCACTTAAGGTAGTGCGTTTGTACATTATGCTTGTGTCTTGTGACTGACATGCTGAGTGCACACTTAATGGATAGAGCCCTTCTCTTAACATTATTATACCTGTAAGATGGCAGTTATTGTTAGCTTAATTGCGGATCTCTCACTTAAACATTCCCACTTTACAGTGTTGGGAGATTTTAATCTCCATATGGATAATCCTTCCTGTGCTCAAGCTTCCTTACTTCTGGAAACCCTACAGGGACTTACCCTGTCCCAATTAGTCAAAGGCCCCACCCACAAAGCAGGTCACACACTTGATCTTATTTTCACAAATCACCCTGGCATTTCCACCCTTCCCACCGTCCCCCTTACTTGGTCAGATCATTTTCTTCTTCCCTTTGTGATCACCATTCCACCCCTTCCACCTCCCTCTTCCCTCAACAGAGACAGAGGTCGCAAATGGACCAATGTCACCTGTGAGTCCATTGACTCCTGTTTTCAGTTTCATTTTAATCAGGCGGAAGATCTTGACAAGGAAACAGTAAGATATAATGCCGCCCTTACCTCTGCTCTGGATGCCATTGCCCCTCTTGCCCCTCTGGCATCCTCCAGATCTCGCCCCTCTGCTCCTTGGTTTTCCTCCATGTTGAGGGAAGAAAAGAGTAAGTGCAAGCAGTGGGAACGCAAATGGCGCCAGGATTACGACCCATTGGCCAAACTAGCCTATAAAGCGGCCCTAAATAAATTTCAAAAACTTAAACGCTCTGCTATGAGAGCCTATTTTTCTAATCTTATCTTTCGGGCGCAGAATTCCTCCAAGACCCTCTTCACTATTGTGAAAGATTTCTTGAACCCTCCTGCCTTGAAAACCCAATGCGTCCCCACCCAAGACCTGTGCAATGGACTTTCAGACTTCTTTCAGGATAAAATTGTCAAACTTTCTTCTTCCTTTGACACTGTTTCTCCCAATTTACCTTTTGTTGTTTTACAGCCCTCTCATTGTTTTTTTAACTCTTTCGGTGAACTTACTCACGATTCTGCTTTGTCGCTACTCCAAAAAGTCAAGTCTGGCTCACCTTTAGACCCAGTCCCTGCTAAGATAATGGGCAATCTTGCCCCTGTTTTAATTAATCCTCTCCTCTCCATCTGGAATTCCTCTTTGACCCATGGCCAATTTCCCTCAGTTTGGAAACATGCTAGGCTACTTCCTATTCTGAAGAAACCTGACGCTGACCCCTCACAATTTTGCAACTATCGTCCCATTTCGCTTCTCCCAAAACCTGCCAAGGTGCTGGAGAAAGTGGTTCAGAAACAACTGGCTCAGTACCTAGATACAAACAAGCTGCTGCATGACTCGCAGTCCGGCTTTAGAACCGGCTACAGCACTGAGACTGCGCTGTTGGAAGTGTCCGAGATAATAAGGGAATCAGTGGATAGGGGCGAGGAGGCCATGTTGGTTCTCCTCGACCTATCCGCTGCATTTGACACTGTGTCCCATGGTATACTCACAGCCCGGCTACAACAGCTGGGGATTGGTGGCAATGCTTTGGCATGGATCGAATCCTTTCTGGCCGGTCGGTCCCAAAGGGTACTGCTGCACCCATTTGAATCAGAAGAAAAACCCCTCCTGTGTGGTGTGCCTCAGGGCTCTGCCTTGAGCCCTCTATTGTTTAATGTTTATCTGGCCCCGCTTGCCAAGGTAGTTGAGTCATGGGGTGTCAGCGTGGTCTCTTATGCTGATGATACTCAGCTGGTGTTTTCATTTAGAGACCACTCTGACTCCCTCTTCTCCAACTTTCGCAACTGCCTTGGCAACATCTGCTCATGGATGGCGGCCAATCATCTTGCTTTAAACACGGACAAAACTGAGGTCCTCTTTTTTAGTCGGAAATGTACTCCCCCCGCAACTTTATGGTGGCCAACCGTCCTTAATCCTCCTCCTATACCAGCGAAGTCTGCTCGTAACCTTGGTTTTGTATTTGACAACACCTTGTCTGGCAAAGCCCAGGTTAACAAAGTTACTGCGGCCTGTTTTAATAAGTTGCGTATGATTAGGAAGATTTTTCCTTTCCTCCCTCTGACTTCCCGTAAAACGGTGGTCCACGCACTTATCACGTCACATCTTGATTACGCCAATAGCCTATATGCCGGTGCCCCCCAATATCTCATAGACCGACTACAAATCATTCAGAATGCGGCAGCAAGGCTCATTGGAAACATTCCTGCTCGCAACTCGGTCAGAGCATTCCGAGACGAGCTACATTGGCTCCCCATTGCCCGTCGCATTGACTTCAAAGTTCTGGTCCTTGCGTTTCGGGCAATTAATGGAACAGGCCCGGTCTATCTTAGAAAAAGGCTCAATTTATCATCCTCAGTAAGACACCTGAGATCTAACAGCCTACGTCTGCTGAATGTCCCCAGATTCAGGCTCTCCCGAAGTGGCGGCAGAACTTTCACCGTCACAGCCGCCAAGCTTTGGAATAGCCTTCCTCTAGAGCTTAGGTTCATCGAGTCTGAGCTAGTCTTCCGCCGCAAGCTAAAAACCTGGCTGTTTGCCAAACGCTAATCTTATACCTCTAGCCCTTTGGTTTGCCATTTGACTGGACATGCACTTGGTTCTCTTCTCGTGTGATTGCCTGTAATCTTAGCGCCGGGACACCTCCGTTGGAGGTAGCCGCGCGCTCTATAAGCTTCATAATAAATAAATAAATAAATATATTACCCTCAGACTAAGCTATAGTTTTTCTTGGGACGAACACTTTTGAATACTAGAACTTTCGCAATTTGGTTTCATTTCAGAGACTATTTCTCTCGTTACAAGCACTTTTATTTAGTGCTATAAGGTGCCGATATGATGTATAGCCGATTTATCAACCTGTGGGCTATCCTCCCAAGATGGCGGCCATGCTACGCCACAGTACACGTGTTTTTAGGTTGAGGATGGGGCGGACGTTACCTTTAATGGACTGTGAGTGCGGGAGCCGCTGCCGCTTGGATTAACTCCGTAGACGATTTATTCGAGACTTGAATTGTGAGTATTGTTTTCAAGTTTATCTAGTTGTCGACATAGTGTATATACTCCTGATGTAGAGATAAAGTAGAATTGACAGGCTTCCCCTGCTTTCCTTGTTTCAGCTACGAATTGGCCATTATAGTCATCGGTAAGTGGGTCAGCAGTTTACATCAGCTTAGAGTGCTGAGAAGACGTTTTGATATGTGTAGTAATACAGACTGTTTTTCTAAAAGTGTGAGCAGCCTGTCAATTCTACTTTCTCTACCAATCTGCAAACGCACCTCCTGGAGCACTACTAGTTGGTGGATGAAGTTGCCATTGCTTTTGAGAGTCCTTGGGGGCCAACTATCACTCCTGTTTTTCAAATACTTGCATGTAACTTATGGATGTGTAATTCTGTCATTCTGTACTAAATGGCATACTTTAATATATGTATATCCTTAAACTGCTATGCTACCCAAACGTGTTGAATTAAAAATCAATAAACATTATTTGAACCCCTTCGCTGCTAGGATTCCCCCCCCCCCCTCCCCCCCTGTGCAAAGCCTTTTTTGGCTATTTGGGGTGGTTTGCGCTTAGGCCTCTGTAACTTTTTTACCACATAAGTTATCTACGCCAAATTTGCGTCCTTTTCTTCCAACATAATGGGAATTCTAAAGGTACCCAGGGTTTGAGGTTTGCCCTGGAGGGGCACAGAAATTAGCCAAAATACAACAACATTTAGTTTTTTGGGGGAAAAATGGGAAAAAAGTACTGTAATGAAAGTGTTGTTTTTTTACCTGCAAATGGTGTCAGCAAAGGGTTTGTGGGGCGGAAATCACCATTTTCCAAGCTTTTAGGAACTGACAGACTTTTGTCAGAAAACCAACATTTTACACACAGTTTTGGCATTTTACTGGGACATAGCCTATTTTTGATATTTTTTATGCTTTTAACCTTCTTCCAGTTAATGGTATAAATGGATATGAAAGCAATAATGGTTCCTGGACAGCTATATATTTTACACTAGTAGATAAAATTCTGAATTCATCAAGAGGTCATTTGTGTAGATCCTTCAAGGTTTCTTTAGAGAAACTAACAGTTGAACACAGGAAAAATTGAAAATTAGTTGAGAAAAACACCCATTTGTGCCAATGTTTTCCCCTGTAACTTTTTCTAATTGTTACAGCTGTTTGAAAGCAATATACTGTTACATCCGATGGACCTTTCTGGTTGTGGGGATATATAGGACTTGTAGGTTCCCTAAGAACCCGACGGACACGGAGCCAATAACTGAGCAGCATCTTGCAATGGTTTTTTATTATGTACCGGGTATATAGCGATTAATTTGGTAAAACATATGCATGGAAAAATCGGTATGAAAGACACCTATGTATTTCTGAAGTTGGAACAAAATATAGAGTTTAGAAACTGTAGATATTTGCACTTGGGAGGCAGAAATGCATCGAAAGTCAATAGGTCATAACAGTTGCTCTACAATTCTGTTCTACCCTGTCTCCCGATAAAAATGGTACCTCCCTTGTGTGGGTAGGCCTAGTGCCCACGGCAGGAAACGGCTCAAAACACAATGTGGACACACTTTATTTTTACAGTGAAAAGTGACCATTTTTGAAAACTAGACACCCAGGAAAATCCAGGATGGGGTGACTTGACTGGCTCTCACCAGGTTCTGTTACCCAGAATCCCTTGCAAACCTAATAATGTGTCCCAAAAAACACATTTTCCTCACATTTCTGAGGTGGAAAGTTCTGGAATCTGCATGGATCCACATAATTCCACCCACCCCGCATTCCCCAAAGTCTTTCAAGAAACATGGTACCTCACTTGTGTGGGTAAGCCTAGAGCCCGCGTCAGGGAACCACCCAAAACACGATGTGGACACACCACATTTTCACAGTGAAAACGGACCCTTTTTTTGCAAGGTGCTTAGCTGTACTTTTTGAACCCTAGCTCTGCCAGCACCTAGGGATACCTAGCAAACCTATACATTTTTGAAAACTAGACACCCATGGAAATCTAGGATGGGGTGACTTGACTAGCTCTCACCAGGTCCTGTTACCCAGAATCCCGTGCAAACCTAAAAATGTGTCCAAAAAAAGAAATTTTCCTCACATTTCTGTGGTGGAAAGTTCTGGAATTTGCGTGGATCCACAAAATTCCACCCACCCCACATTCCCCATAGTCTTCAGAGAAAAATGGTACCTCACTTGTGTGGGTAGGCTTAGTGCACACAGCAGGAAACGGCCCAAAATGCAATGTGGACACATCAAATTTTCACAGTGAAAACGACCCTTTTTTTGCAAAGTGCCTAGCTGTAGTTTTTTAACCTTAGCTCTGCCAGCACCTAGGGAAACCTAGCAAACCTATACATTTTTTAAAACTAAACACCCAGGGAAATCTAGAATTGGTTGACTTGACTGGCTCCCACCATGTTCTGTTACCCAGAATCCCTTGCAAACCTTACAATTTGTCAAAGAAAACACATTTTCCTCATATTTCTGTGGTGGAAAGTTCTGGAATCTGCGTGGATCCACAAAATTCCACCCACCCCACGTCCCCCAAAGTCTTCCAAGAAAAATTGTACTTCACTTGTGTGGGTGGGTCATGTACCCGTGACAGGCAACTGCCCAAAACCTATTGAGGCGACATCAAAATTACCAACCTGGTTTTGCAAGGGGGGGTCCCATGAGGTTTTGGCCCCGGGCTCGGCGGCAATCTAGGGAAACCTACCAAACCTACACATTCCTGAAAACTAGACACCCGGGAGAGTCCATTTAGGTATGGCTTGTGTGAGTCCCCTAACCTTTCCCTACCCAGAATCCTCTACAAACCTCAAATCTAGCTTAAAAAATCACTTTTTTTCTCAAATGTCTGTGTGAGTAAGTTCTGGAATCTGCGTGGATCCACACATTTCCTCCCACCCAGTGTTCCCCTAGGTCTCCCAATAAAAATGGTACACACACAGCGCAGGGTTAGAAGGACACTCGGGACAGTACATAAGAGTCTCTTTCCGCGTACTTCTTCGCCAACAGACTTTACATCTCCTACTGGGAAAATCTTTTGAGGGTGTGGAAGGAATGTGATCAAGAAAGTGGCGATTTGTCAATCTGGCCACATCCTCCACCACTCCATCACTCCAACTCTAGGAACACTTGCCTGTTCCACCACAACAAGGCTGCCTATTACAGACTCCTGAAACTTAGCAAAAGTCATCTTTGACTCAGGACAACAATCTTTGAATACAACAAAAGCATTAAAGGTTGCCAGGTGAAAAAGATGAATAGCCAACTTCCAATACCAAATGTAAGCCTTACGAAGAGCAGGGTAAGGTTCCAACCTTTGATCTACTCTAGCAACACCACCCATGTTCCTATTATAGTCTAAATACACCCAGGTTTGCTTGCTTCAGCAACCTGACCCCAAACAGTCATGGATGGTAGTCAGCATGTAGACATCTCTCCTGTCTGAAAACTTGACAGATAGAAGTTCATCGCAACGCACTGCACTGTCCCTGCGCAAGCTTTTGACAAACAAGTTCTTTTGGGAAACCTTTACGGTTAGAGCGGGTTGTGCTACAAGCAAGAGTGTCCACTTTGGCCAATTCCCGGAACAACTGCACACCAGTGTAAAAGTTATCTACATAACATTTGTTAAAAGTCCTCTACCACGTTCCCACGCAATTTTTCCAGTCACTCCAAAAGTGGACGGACTACCAGTGGGGTTAATCTTGGATTCCTTACCAGTGTACACCCTGCAATTAGAGACATATCCAGTCCTACTGCCACACAACATATACAGCTTAATTCCATAGCGTGCCCTCTTACTAGGAATGTATTGCCTAAGAACCAAGCGGCCCTTGAACAAGACCAAAGACTCATCTACTACTATTTCTTTCCCTGGAGCATAGATCAATCAATCTAGAAAGTGATCAATGACAGGCAGAATCTTAAAAAGACGGCCACAATCAGGGTGATCTCGTGGCAACGCTAAACCATTATCGACAGAATGCAGCATCCGTAGAAGCAGCAAATACCTATCACGACTCATGACTGCCAGATATATAGCCGTTGCCATCAGGGACTAGGAGACCAATATGAAGACATTTATGGCTTCCTTAGCAAGCCTGTTGGACCTGGCCCTTTTGGCAGGTTCACCCCGAAACTTTTTGCTTTTTCCTAACCTGTTTCTGTAACCTGGTGTTGGTGATGTTAGGCCTCTGCGCACTTTTTCACTGTGGTACAGTGTAAAGTGCGTGAGCTCTCTGTGTATGTGTGGTGAGTGACCTCCCCTCCCGTAGGAATGCATGGGGAATATGTGTGACCATGGTAGTTCCTGATGTGTGGGGAGTGCAGGGTCGAGTTTGGTATGTGCGAACTCATGAGAGTGAATGCTGCGCAATGATGTATGCGGCATGAATGTGTCTAGTGTGGAAGTGCCACTTCTAGAAGTTCAAATAACAAAAAGAGGTGCCAATACTGATAACATTTCTTCATAATTACAACTCATCATCCACATCGAGAAAATTAATTCAAGAAAGGGAATTGCTACTTATTCGCAATTTTATTTTTTGAGAGATTCAACAGTTCATTACAAAAAGTTTTTTATTTTATCATAAAAAAGAGAAGCATTAAGTGAGATAGAACAATTACGGACACATCACATTCAATTCTATAACTCAATCATGTCACAGTCAAACAACATTTTGGATTTTACATCATTCAAATGAAGAAATAATAGGTAATGTACAACAAGATTGTGCGGAGTCTGAGAATAGTAAAGACTTCTCAGCAGACCAGTAGGGAGTTGGCCATGTAAAATCCAAAATTCTAATGGAATGTACTATTTTCAGACAACTATATTTAACTATTGTATAAATTTGCGCAGATCCAGTTAGTATTTCCTTTTTTGTAAATAGCAGTATATGGTATGTTTGATTCAGGTATGTATGTGGCGAATGTTGTTTGACTGTGACATGATTGAGTTATAGAATTGAATGTGATGTGTCCGTAATTGTTCTATCTCACTTAATGCTTCTCTTTTTTATGATAAAATAAAAAACTTTTTGTAATGAACTGTTGAATCTCTCAAAAAATAAAATTGCGAATAAGTAGCAATTCCCTTTTTTGAATTAATTTTCTCGATGTGGATGATGAGTTGTAATTATGAAGAAATGTTATCAGTATTGGCACCTCTTTTTGTTATTTGATATATAGGCTCAGCCTTGCTGATTAGAGCCAACCCTATGTTTGCTTTCCCACTTCTAGAAGTTGGCATGTTTGTGTAATTTGTGTCTGGCGTGTGATTGGCTGGAGCTGGCTGGTGAGCCTGGCTCCAGGAGTGTGGATGGGTCTGCCCCGGTGGTGAGTGGAGTGATTAGCATTCTGATGTGAGGGAGGGGTACACCTGGGACCTGAATAGGGCTGGGTTTTCCCTCCACAATGCTGGCTCCACCCCTGTGGTGCGTCTGATGTCCCTAGCCTGGCCAGTGAAAGGAGTTTCCCATAACCAGTTGTAGCTGGTTCTCACACTGCCGGCACCCTGCTAGACAAAGGATTTTGGGTATAAAAAGGGTGCTGTGACACTCTGAAAATGTTCTTGTTTCTGACTGGAATCAACCAGGGGTGTGCTGCTGCTTGGGCCCAGGGGAAGGCTTGCCTCCCTGGGCCCTGCACAGGCCATGGATGCCTGGATGCTGGAGGAATTTCCTTTTTTGGGAGCTGCTGTGCTCCACCTTGTATCCTGGACCTCTGGGACCCATTTTGTCCTTTTTGGAAGTTGCCAAGGCTTGTTTTAGCCTTCCTGCTGCTACTTGGGTGTTGGTGATCCTCCAGCGCCTGGGAGCGCTTTATTTTACCTCTAGCGCTTGTGAGCGCTTTATTTCCACTTTCGCGGCTGCCCACGCCGCATACTGCCGTACTTGTGCTCGATTTTAAGGCAGGTGCCCACCCTGCTTCCTGGCATCCATTTGTGCCCCTTTTTGGGGTAATTTGAGCATTTATTATTTATTATTGTCCCCGAGGGAACCTACCCCTCAAATCACCGCCACGGCCCAGCCGTCTTTGTGGAAACGTTGCCGGTCCGCTATACATGCGACCCGGAAGTCAGGCGATCTTTGCGGGACATAGGCGGGGCGTGCCATTAGGCGGAAGTGCGGCAGCGAGAGAAAGGAAGCCGGTGCTACGTGGGGAGACCGGGAGCCTACCCCGCCTCCCCGGATGGCCGCAAGCAGTCCCGGAGCCTTGCGGGCTCCACGTGATGAAGCCCCGGTCCCGAGATGGGGGAGCGGGTGAAGATGCCAGCGTGAGTTGCACGGCTGGGCTCCCAGGCAGAGGAGAGAGCCCCGCCCGCACCGCCGACCGGAGGAGCCTCCCCAGCAGAGAATAGCCCAGTGAGTAGAAACGGGCTGGGGGCTCCAGGCACGTGCGAGTGCCAGCACGAGGCACAGTGTGTCGGTGGCATGTAGGGCGTCCCTGAATGGCAGTGGGCCGCCCCACCATTTTCCAGAGCCCAGTGCGGCTCCAAACGGGCCCATATTTGTTAAGAGTTCCTGTGAGGGGCTTGGGGGCCCAGTTGTTTAGTACGAGGCCCCTGAGCTGAAGGGGCATTTCGAGTGTTCAGAGCGGCCCCATTGGCTGCTCCTACCTATGGGGGCATGATTATTTTAGGAGCCAGAGGGCTCCATGGGCATCTGTGCTTAAAGCCCCTATCGCTCCAACCTTTGGGGGCACGTTGGTCTAAAGAGCCTGTGTGGCTATCCCCTGACCTTATTTTAGGTGCTAGTGTTTGGGGACATATGTACTTAAAGGACCCAGTGGGGTCCTCAAGGGTCAGTGATACCCCCGGTTGGGCCTATTTGACCTTCCAGAGCCTGTGTGGCTCCAACCCCTGCGGCGCAGTTTGTCTAGGGCCAGTGAGAGCCCATGCTGCAGTTTTCCTTCCAGCTGCCCAGCACTTAGTGGGCAGCTGCACCGTTTAGGTGCAATGGAGAGAGAGTCCTGGGAGGGACAGAGGTGGCACAGAGGTGCCAGGCCTTCTACAGCGGCGCAGCACTTAGTGCCAGCTGCAACGTTTAGGCCCTGTTACTGTTCCCAGCTGCCCAGCAAGTAGTGGGCAGCTGCAAAGTTTAGGTTTGCGCCGGTGGCGCACCCCTGACTGGCGCTGCGTTGGCAGCACGCCCTGACATTCTGGACACAGGCCATTCGAGCCCCTTCTTGAGATGGCCAGTTGGCCAGGGGGCTGGTATGTAGGTAGGGCGCAAGGCCCTAAGGTGAATTCTGCGCAATGTGATTTTACTGTGTTTAGAATGGTAATTGCCTAATGTGATTTTTGCGCAATGTGATATTACTATGATTATGAGGTTATTTTACCTATGTGGGTTTGTCAGTGAGAGTTTACTTCACTGTGAGGTACGCCCCTAAATGTGATTTATTCTTAGGGGGAGGGTCTAATGTGTTTTTAGACTAGTGAGGAGATTGCATACTGTATTTTTACTGGTTAGGCCTCAATATGATTTCTGCGTAATGTGCTTTGCCTTTATGCTTGTGTTATGCTTCTAAAGGTGCTCATGCTTAGAAGTTTGCTTTGCCTAGTATGTTATACTAGAGAGGTTATGTGTCCATGCGTGATTCTAGGCCTATGGTTCTTAATATTGCGTATTGCGTACCTAACTTTACCAGCAGTTACTGGTTGTGGTCTATAATTGTTATTTTGTGTTACACTTATTCTATGTTCTAGAAGTGCTATTTCTGCTAAGTGTTGATTCTGACAGTGGCCCACGTGGCCCTGTCCTGATGTAAATAATCCTGTGTGAATAATGCCCGTGCCAGTTGGCACAATGTATATTGTGTGATTACTATCTGATGTGTTTTTGATAATACAAAAGTTATTTTTATATAACCTTGTGTGGAGTTCCTTTTGTGGTGTGCCTAGGATGTTGTTGCTGTTGTGTGCGTGCGCAAATGCTTTACACATTGCCTCCGGGATAAGCCTGTCTGCTCGTGCCAAGCTACCAAGGGGGTGAGCAGGGGTTATCTTGGCGTGTGACCCCCTTGCCCTGACTAGAATGGTGGTTTCTGCCTGGCTTTGGGGTAAGCCCTAGCCAACCAGAAATCCCAGTTCTTACATTGATGGTCAGCGGTGAGGATTAGGACTTGTGTTTGCGCAGTACCACAGCGACAACTGGCTACATTACAAAACTCTGCATTTTAGATAGTCACATGTTTGGGATTATTGTTTATGATTTTATTTTTCCTCAAGAGTGTCATTTTCAAATGGTGTTCCTGCGCTTTTATGTTTAGTGGCAGAAGAGAGAAAATGACAGGGCGGGACGCCAGTAGAGGGGGAGGTTCCCATAGATAAGGAATCCCTTGCTGGGTCCAGTGCCCAATCCCTGTTCCTGTCCCTGTGTGGGTAGATGGAAGAGAGGGAGTGTGTAGGAGAAATGGCTTGCTCGGGAGGGTGGTTATCCCCTGAGTGTAGTGTGTGTGTCTGGATTCCCCAGTATGGTAGGATCCAGTGGTGGCAGCTAAAATGTGTCCAGTGCGTGAAGTCCCATTCCCAGTTACCAGAGTATGGTGCCTAGTGCTCAGTAAGAGGGGTACAGGTTGAGAGTCAGGGGCAGTGAGGAACTGTCTCACCAGTCTGGAGGGGGAGTGTGTGGATGAGTGGTGTGTTGAACTAGAGGAATTGGTGTGAGTCTTTTTTGTGATAAAAGAAGCTTGCCCGGGAGGTGTACCTCTGGTGCTGTGCAGGAGGTCCTGCAGAGGCACTGGATGAGAAGGTGGACGTCTGGTGGTGTGCTAGATGTCTTGCAGAGGCATTAGGGAGTGATTCTAAAAGTAGTGGCTTGTGTATCTGTTGATCCTGTGTAGGGGAAGAGGTTCATGTGTAGCCCAGCTAGGTCCCAGTAGGATGGTAGGGGTGTAGAGGCTCATGTCCTGTCTCAGTGGAGGCAGAGTGAGTGTGGGACGGTGTGTCCCACTTTGGCCCTAAACCCTGTCTCAGGGCCTGGGGGGTTCCCTAAGGGAGCGCCAGGTCAGGGGCCTAAGCTGTACTTACAGGTCATTTGAGGAGGATCTTCCTGTGTCTAGAGGACGGGGAGTGTCTGTAACCAGAACTCCGGCGGTCCTGGTGTTGGGCGGTACCGCTCCTTAGTGGAGAGTGCAGAAGTCCTGGTTCACTGGGCATTTGACCATCTAGAGTGCTTGACAATTTTGGGGCCTCTGGAGGTCGTTCCCCGAGGAGGGGGAGGCCAGGTTCAGGTTCAGCCTGACCTGGAGGGAAGGGCATCTGTAATCAGTGTCCTGACCAGTTTTGCTTCCAGGGGTACCGCTCCAAGGTGGGAGGGTGCAGAACTCTGGAAGGGGGTGCAGAGGGACGGTGTCCTTGTCTCTGACCCCGGTGCAACCTGAGGGTTTAGATCCTAGGTTAGGAGATTAGGAAACTTCCAGGTCAAGAAGGAATCTCTGCCAAAGTAGATCAGCTGAAGAGACTGAAGGAGCTGCCCTTGCTGTGTGATCTGGGGCTCATCTGCAGTTTGTTGTTTCCACTAAGGTAGAGGAAAGGGGACTTTGCTGTGTGCTGTGTCCCCCCTACCTGCTTGAAGAGGGACTGTGCTGTGTGCTTTGTACCTCCGAAGTGAAATAGTTTTCAGATCCCAGGTGGTAGACCAGTTGATGGAGAGAGGTCCTGATCTGGTGGGAGAGATGTGTTCTGGTGGGTGCTTCCCTGGGAGGGTGCGGAACCCCAGAAGTAGAGGTAGGGTGGGGCATTCTTGCCCGTGACCTCTGGTCAGCCTGAGGGTATGGTCCCTAGGTTGAAGGATCAGTGGTAGTTGTAGCTACACTGAGAGGGAGAGTGGAGATTGGCTATTGTGTGCCAGGGGTTACTGCCCCGCACTCTGTGACGTGGTCAGGACCTGTGACATTTGGATGGCCTAGGGCCTGGTCCTGGCCGTGGACCACTAGAGAGTACCAGTGGGGTATCCTAGTTGGGTCAGAGAGTTCTGGTTTGGAGGTAACCATGTGGGTTCAGAATGGCGTAGAACCGGATGGTGTCCCTGCCGTGCGGGCCTGTGTCCGCGTTTTGTCGCCCAAAGCACGGAAGCCCATCAAGGGAGTTATTGGGCTACCCCGCAATTTGGCTGGAAGGGGGTTGTGTTGGACCTGGCCCTTTTCGCGGGTTCACCCCGAAACTTTTTGCTTTTTCCTAGCCTGTTTCTGTAACCTGGTGTTGGTGATTTTAGGCCTCTGCGCACTTTTTCACTGTGGTACAGTGTAAAGTGCATGAGCTCTCTGTGTATGTGTGGTGAGTGACCTGCCCTTCCATAGGAATGCATGGGGAATATGTGTGACCATGGTAGTTCCTGATGTGTGGGGAGTTCAGGGTCAAGTTTGGTATGTGCGAACGCGTGAGAGTGAATGCTGCGCAATGATGTATGCGGCATGAATGTGTCTAGTGTGAAAGTGCCACTTCTAGAAGTTGGCATGTTTGTGTAATTTGTGTCTGGCGTGTGATTGGCTGGAGCTGGCTGGTGAGCCTGGCTCCAGGAGTGTGGATGGGTCTGCCCCGGTGGTGAGTGGAGTGATTAGCATTCTGATGTGAGGGAGGGGTACACCTGGGACCTGAATAGGGCTGGGTTTTCCCTCCACAATGCTGGCTCCACCCCCTGTGGTGCGTCTGATGTCCCTAGCCTGGCCAGTGAAAGGAGTTCCCCATAACCAGATGTAGCTGGTTCTCACACTGCCGGCACCCTGCTAGACAAAGGATTTTGGGTATAAAAAGGGTGCTGTGACACTCTGAAAATGTTCTTGTTTCTGACTGGAATCAACCAGGGGTGTGCTGCTGCTTGGGCCCAGGGGAAGGCTTGCCTCCCTGGGCCCTGCCCAGGCCATGGATGCCTGGATGCTGGAGGAATTTCCTTTTTTGGGAGCTGCTGTGCTCCACCTTGTATCCTGGACCTCTGGGACCCATTTTGTCCTTTTTGGAAGTTGCCAAGGCTTGTTTTAGCCTTCCTGCTGCTACTTGGGTGTTGGTGATCCTCCAGCACCAGGGAGCGCTTTATTTTACCTCTAGCGCTTGTGAGCGCTTTATTTCCACTTTCGCGGCTGCCCACGCCGCATACTGCCTTACTTGTGCTCGTTTTTAAGGCAGATGCCCACCCTGCTTCCTGGCAGCCATTTGTGCCTATTTGTGGGGTAATTTGAGCATTTATTATTTATTTTTGTACCCGAGGGAGCCTACCCCTCAAATCACCGCCACGGCCCCAGCCGTCTTTGTGGAAACGTAGCCGGGCCGCTGTACATGCGACCCAGAAGTTAGGCGATCTTTGCGGGACATAGGCGGGGCCTGCCATTAGGCGGAAGGGCGGCCGCGAGAGAAAGGAAGCTGGTGCTACGTGGGGAGGCCGGGAGCCTACCCCGCCTCCCCGGATGGCCGCCAGCAGTCCTGGAGCCTTGCGGGCTCCACGTGATGAAGCCCCGGTCCCGAGATGGGGGACCGGGTGAAGATGCCGGCGTGAGTTGCACGGCTGGGCTCCCAGGCAGAGGAGAGAGCCCCGCCCGCACCGCCGACCGGAGGAGCCTCCCCAGCAGAGAATAGCCCGGTGAGTAGAAACGGGCTGGGGGCTCCAGGCGCGTGCGAGTGCCAGCACGAGGCACAGTGTGCCGGAGTCATGTAGGGCGTCCCCGAATGGCAGTGGGCCGCCCCACCATTTTCCAGAGCTCAGTGGGGCTCCAACCCGGGCCCATATTTGTTAAGAGTCCCTGTGAGGGGCTTGGGGGCCCAGTTGTTTAGTACGAGGCCCCAGAGCTGAAGGGGCATTTCCAGTGTTCAGAGCGGCCCCACTGACAGCAGGCTGCTCCTACCTATGGGGGCATGATTATTTTAGGAGCCAGAGGGCTCCAATGGGGATGTGTGCTTAAAGCCCCTATCGCTCCAACCTTTGCGGGCACGTTGGTCTAAAGAGCCTGTGTGGCTATCCCCTGGCCTTATTTTAGGCGCTAGTGTTTGGGGACATATGTACTTAAAGGACCCAGTGGGGTCCTCAAGGGTCAGTGATACCCCCGGTTGGGCCTATTTGACCTTCCAGAGCATGTGTGGCTCCAACCCCTGCGGCGCAGTTTGTCTAGGGCCAGTGAGAGCCCATGCCGCAGTTTTCCTTCCAGCTGCCCAGCACTTAGTGGGCTGCTGCACCGTTTAGGTGCAATGGAGAGAGAGTCCCTGGAAGGGACAGAGGTGGCACAGAGGTGCCAGGCCTTATACAGCTGCGCAGCACTTAGTGCCAGCTGCAACGTTTAGGCCCTGTTACTGTTCCCAGCTGCCCAGCAGGTAGTGGGCAGCTGCAACGTTTAGGTTTGCGACGGTGGTGCACCCCTGACTGGCGCTGCGTTGGCAGCACGCCCTGACATTCTGGACACAGGCCATTTGAGCCCCTTCTTGAGATGGCCAGTTGGCCAGGGGGCTGGTATGTGGGTAGGGCGCAAGGCCCTAAGGTGATTTCTGCGCAATGTGATTTTACTGTGTTTAGAATGGTAATTGCCTAATGTGATTTTTGCGCAATGTGATATTACTATGATTATGAGGTTATTTTACCTATGTGGGTTTGTCAGTGAGAGTTTACTTCACTGTGAGGTACGCCCCTAAATGTGATTTATTCTTAGGGGAGGGTCTAATGTGTTTTTAGACTAGTGAGGAGATTGCCTACTGTATTTTTACTGGTTAGGCCTAAATATGATTTCTGTGGAATGTGCTTTGCCTTTATGCTTGTGTTATGCTTCTAAAGGTGCTCATGCTTAGAAGTGTGCTTTGCCTAGTATGTTATACTAGAGAGGTTATGTGTCCATGCGTGATTCTAGGCCTATGGTTCTTAGTATTGCGTAGTGTGTACCTACCTTTATCAGTAGTTACTGGTTGTGGTCTATAATTGTTATTTTGTGTTACACTTATTCTATGTTCTAGAAGTGCTATTTCTGCAAGTGTTGATTCTGACAATGGCCCACGTGGCTCTGTCCTGATGTAAATAATCCCGTGTGAATATTGCCCGTGCCAGTTGGCACAATGTATATTGTGTGATTACTATCTGATGTGTTTTTGATAATACAAAAGTTATTTTTATATAACCTTGTGTGGAGTTCCTTTTGTGGTGTGCCTAGGATGTTGTTGCTGTTGTGTGCGTGCGCAAATGCTTTACACATTGCCTCCGGGATAAGCCGGGCTGCTCGTGCCAAGCTACCAAGGGGGTGAGCAGGGGTTATCTTGGCGTGTGACCCCCTTGCCCTGACTAGAATGGTGGTTTCTTCCTGGCTTTGGCGTAAGCCTTAGCCAACCAGAAATCCCAGTTCTAACAAAGACCATAAAAAAAGTTAAACCCAAGAACTTCTTCATCTCTTCCAGATTTGTGGGAGTCCATCGGCTAGCTGGGGCCTAAGGCTGGCACTTTTGCCGCTCAAAAACTGTTCAGCGTACAAATTAGTCTGCTCAACAATCTCTGCCAAAAATACATCGTCAATAAACAACTGAAAAAAATGTATTGGCAAAAGGTTTTCAGTATTCACTCTACACCCTGGTACCCCAGTAAAGTATGCAATGCCGGCTGCACCATGCCTGGTGCAACCCAGAGGTCAGCACTTCCAGTAGGAAGCCTTGCAGCCCCAGGCTGCAGACCAGATGCTTCTTGCTACACTATCACAGATCAATGTCCTCCTCTAAAACAGATACTTCATCTGCACTAAGAGTAACTTCATCTGGACTGAGAGTAGCTTCATCATCCGATGATTCCATGTGGAGAGAAAACTCACTGCCTGAATCTTCCACTCCCTCCTCTGCCTCAGATGCAGAGTCAGTCTCTTAACCATGGTCAGAGGAAGGCTCAAAAAGCATACCAACAACCTGCTGAGCAGTAATCCTGTGGCTAGCCATTAACCTTACTAAGAAAGGAGACTGCACAAACAAGTCGACAACAACCAGTACTGTGCAAAATAAGTAATTAAAAAAATGTGTGCCTTTATCACAAAGATCTGTATACTCAAAAACTATACGATTCACTTGCATTTGAGGAGGATCTTCCTGTGTATAGAGGATGGGGAGTGTCTGTAACCAGAACTCCGGCGGTCCTGGTGTTGGGCGGTACCGCTCCTAAGTGGAGGGTGCAGAAGTCCTGGTTCACTGGGCATTTGACCATCTAGAGTGCTTGCCAATTTTGGGGCCTCTGGAGGTCGTTCCCCGAGGAGGGGGGAGGCCAGGTTCAGGTTCAGCCTGACCTGGAGGGAAGGGCATCTGTAATCAGTGTCCTGACCAGTTTTTCTTCCAGGGGTACCGCTCCAAGGTGGGAGGGTGCAGAACTCTGGAAGGGGGTGCAGAGGGACGGTGTCCTTGTCTCTGACCCCGGTGCAACCTGAGGGTTTAGATCCTAGGTTGGGAGATTAGGAAACTTCCAGGTCAAGAAGGAATCTCTGCCAAAGTAGATCAGCTGAAGAGACTGAGGGGGCTGCCCTTGCTGTGTGATCTGGGGCTCACCTGCAGTTTGTTGTTTCCACTAAGGTAGAGGAAAGGGGACTTTGCTGTGTGCTGTGTCCCCCCATCTGCTTGAAGAGGGACTGTGCTGTGTGATTTGTACCTCCGAAGTTAAATAGTTTCCAGATCCCAGGTGGTAGACCAGTTGATGGAGAGAGGTCCTGATCTGGTGGGAGAGATGTGTTCTGGTGGGTGCTTCCGTGGGAGGGTGCGGAACCCCAGAAGTAGAGGTGGGGTGGGCATTCTTGCCCGTGACCTCTGGTCAGCCTTAGGGTCTGGTCCCTAGGTTGAAGGATCAGTGGTAGTTGTAGCTACACTGAGAGGGAGAGTGGAGATTGGCTATTGTGTGCCAGGGGTTACTGCCCCGCACTCTGTGAAGTGGTCAGGACCTGTGACATTTGGATAGCCTAGGGCCTGGCCCTGGCCGTGGACCAGTAGAGAGTACCAGTGGGGTATCCTAGTTGGGTCAGAGAGTTCTGGTTTGGAGGTAACCATGTGGGTTCAGAATGGCGTAGAACCAGATGGTGTCCCTGCCTTGCGGGCCTGTGTCCGTGTTTGTCCCCCAAAGCAGGAAAGCCCATCAAGGGAGTTATTGGTCTACCCTGCGTTTTGGCTGGAAGGGGGTTGTGTTGGACCTGGCCCTTTTGGCAGGTTCACCCCAAAACTTTTTGCTTTTTCCTAGCCTGTTTCTGTAACCTGGTGTTGGTGATTTTAGGCCTCTGCGCTCTTTTTCACTGTGGTACAGTGTAAAGTGCGTGAGCTCTCTGTGTATGTGTGGTGAGTGACCTGCCCTTCCATAGGAATGCATGGGGAATATGTGTGACCATGGTAGTTCCTGATGTGTGGGGAGTTCAGGGTCAAGTTTGGTATGTGCGAACGCATGAGAGTGAATGCTGCTCAATGATGTATGGGGCATGAATGTGTCTAGTGTGCAAGTGCCACTTCTAGAAGTTGGCATGTTTGTGTAATTTGTGTCTGGCGTGTGATTGGCTGGAGCTGGCTGGTGAACCTGGCTCCAGGAGTGTGGATGGGTCTGCCCCGGTGGTGAGTGGAGTGATTAGCTTTCTGATGTGAGGGAGGGGTACACCTGGGACCTGAATAGGGCTGGGTTTTCCCTCCACAATGCTGGCTACACCCCCTGTGGTGCGTCTGATGTCCCTAGCCTGGCCAGTGAAAGGAGTTCCCCATAACCAGTTGTAGCTGGTTCTCACACTGCCTACACCCTGCTAGACAAAGGATTTTGGGTATAAAAAGGGTGCTGTGACACTCTGAAAATGTTCTTGTTTCTGACTGGAATCAACCAGGGGCGTGCAGCTGCCTGGGCCCAGAGGAAAGCTTGCCTCCCTGGGCCCTGCCCAGCCCCTGGATGCCTGGATGCTGGAGGAATTTCCTTTTTTGGGAGCTGCTGTGCTCCACCTTGTATCCTGGACCTCTGGGACCCATTTTGGCCTTTTTGGAAGTTGCCAAGGCTTGTTGCAGCCTTCCTGCTGCTACTTGGGTGTTGGTGATCCTCCAGCACCTGGGAGCGCTTTATTTTACCTCTAGCGCTTGTGAGCGCTTTATTTCCACTTTCGCGGCTGCCCACGCCGCATACTGCCGTACTTGTGCTCGTTTTTAAGGCAGGTGCCCACCCTGCTTCCTGGCAGCCATTTGTGCCCCTTTTTGGGGTAATTTGAGCATTTATTATTTATTTTTGTCCCCGAGGGAGCCTACCCCTCAAATCACCGCCACGGCCCCAGCTGTCTTTGTGGAAACGTTGCCGGGCCGCTGTACATGCGACCCGGAAGTTAGGCGATCTTTGCGGGACATAGGCGGGGCCTGCCATTAGGCGGAAGTGCGGCCGCGAGAGAAAGGAAGCTGGTGCTACGTGGGGAGGCCGGGAGCCTACCCCGCCTCCCCGGATGGCCGCCAGTAGTCCTGGAGCCTTGCGGGCTCCACGTGATGAAGCCCCGGTCCCGAGATGGGGGACCGGGTGAAGATGCCGGCGGAGTTGCACGGCTGGGCTCCCAGGCAGAGGAAAGAGCCCCGCCCGCACCACCGACCGGAGGAGCCTCCCCAGCAGAGAATAGCCCGGTGAGGGGAAACGGGCTGGGGGCTCCAGGCGCATGCGAGTGCCAGCACGAGGCAAAGTGTGTCGGTGGCATGTAGGGCGTCCCTGAATGGCAGTGGGCCGCCCCACCATTTCCCAGAGCCCAGTGGGGCTCCAACCCGGGCCCATATTTGTTAAGAGTCCCTGTGAGGGGCTTGGGGGCCCAGTTGTTTAGTACGAGGCCCCAGAGCTGAAGGGGCATTTCAAGTGTTCAGAGCGGCCCCATTGACAGCGGGCTGCTCCTACCTATGGGGGCATGATTATTTTAGGAGCCAGAGGGCTCCAATGGGCATGTGTGCTTAAAGCCCCTATCGCTCCAACCTTTGGGGGCACGTTGGTCTAAAGAGCCTGTGTGGCTATCCCCTGGCCTTATTTTAGGCGCTAGTGTTTGGGGACATATGTACTTAAAGGACCCAGTGGGGTCCTCAAGGGTCAGTGATACCCCCGGTTGGGCCTATTTGACCTTCCAGAGCATGTGTGGCTCCAACCCCAGCGGCGCAGTTTGTCTAGGGCCAGTGAGAGCCCATGCCGCAGTTTTCCTTCCAGCTGCCCAGCACTTAGTGGGCTGCTGCACTGTTTTAGGCGCAATGGAGAGAGAGTCCCTGGGAGGGACAGAGGTGGCACAGAGGTGCAAGGCCTTCTACAGCTGCGCAGCACTTAGTGCCAGCTGCAACGTTTAGGCCCTGTTACTGTTCCCAGCTGCCCAGCAAGTAGTGGGCAGCTGCAATGTTTAGGTTTGCGCCGGTGGTGCACCCCTGACTGGCGCTGCGTTGGCAGCACGCCCTGACATTCTGGACACAGGCCATTTGAACCCCTTCTTGAGATGGCCAGTTGGCCAGGGGGCTGGTATGTGGGTAGGGCGCAAGGCCCTAAGGTGATTTCTGCGCAATGTGATTTTACTATGTTTAGAATGGTAATTGCCTAATGTGATTTTTGCGCAATGTGATGTTACTATGATTATGAGGTTATTTTACCTATGTGGGTTTATGTCAGTGAGAGTTTACTTCACTGTGAGGTACGCCCCTAAATGTGATTTATTCTTAGGGGAGGGTCTAATGTGTTTAGACTAGTGAGGAGATTGCCTACTGTATTTTTACTGGTTAGGCCTAAATATGATTTCTGCGTAGTGTGCTTTGCCTTTATGCTTGTGTTATCCTTCTAAAGGTGCTCATGCTTAAAAGTTTGCTTTGCCCAGTATGTTATACTAGAGAGGTTATGTGTCCATGCGTGATCTAGGCCTATGGTTCTTAGTATTGCGTAGTGTGTACCTACCTTTACCAGTAGTTACTGGTTGTGGTCTATAATTGTTATTTTGTGTTACACTTATTCTATGTTCTAGAAGTGCTATTTCTGCTAAGTGTTGATTCTGACAGTGGCCCACGTGGCCCTGTCCTGATGTAAATAATCCTGTGTGAATATTGCCCGTGCCAGTTGGCACAATGTATATTGTGTGATTACTATCTGATGTGTTTTTGATAATACAAAAGTTATTTTTATATAACCTTGTGTGGAGTTCCTTTTGTGGTGTGCCTAGGATGTTGTTGCTGTTGTGTGCGTGCGCAAATGCTTTATACATTTCCTCCGGGATAAGCCTGTCTGATCGTGCCAAGCTACCAAGGGGGTGAGCAGGGGTTTTCTTGGTGTGTGACCCCCTTGCCCTGACTAGAATGGTGGTTTCTGCCTGGCTTTGGCGTAAGCCTTAGCCAACCAGAAATCCCAGTTCTAACAAAGACCATCAAAAAAGTTAAACCCAAGAACTTCTTCATCTCTTCCAGATTTGTGGGAGTCCATCGGGTAGCTGGGGCCTAAGGCTGGCACTTTTGCCCCTCAAAAACTGTTCAGCGTACAAATTAGTCTGCTCAACAATCTCTGCCAAAAATACATCGTCAATAAACAACTGAAAAAAATGTATTGGCAAAAAGTTTTCCGTATTCACTCTACACCCTGGAACCCCAGTAAAGTCTGCAATGCCGGCTGCACCATGCCTGGGGCAACCCAGAGGTCAGCACTTCCAGTAGGAAGCCTTGCAGCCCCAGGCTGCAGCCCAGATGCCTCTTGCTACACTATCGGCACATCAATGTCCTCCTCTAAAACAGGTACTTCATCTGCACTAAGAGTAACTTAATCTGCACTGAGAGTAGCTTCATCATCCGATGATTCCATGTGGAGAGAAAACTCACTGCCTGAATCTTCCACTCCCTCCTCTGCCTCAGATGCAGAGTCAGTCTCCGAACCATGGTCAGAGGAAGGCTCAAAAAGCATACCAACAACCTGCTGAGCAGTAATCCTGTGGCTAGCCATTAACCTTACTAAGAAAGGAGACTGCACAAACAAGTCAACAACAACCAGTACTGTGCAAAATAAGTAATTAAAAAAATATGTGCCTTTATCACAAAGATCTGTGTACTCAAAAACTATACGATTCACTTGCAAGAGACAGCTACACTCACCAGTACCTAGTCTGCAGAGACACAGCAACAACAAACCAGCGATATCCCACTAGAAAGAAAAAACCAAAACCAATTACTCACAAGACAACAAAATACACATCGAGCACAAATGCAAAAAGTTTTTGACACTCAAAAAACAGTAGCCAAATACACTGTTATTATTACACCATTTTGCAAAAAAACACATTCATGCAGAGAAATGAAACTCATTTACATTGTAAAAAAATAAGGGGCAGATTTACAAGGCCCTTGTGCCACTTTGCGTCAATTTACATATGCCAAAAATCACGTAAAAGTGGCGCAAGGGCCTTGTAAATAAGCCCCTAAGTCTCTTACCAAACACATGCAACTACACAAACAGCAGAACCACCAGTAACGTTGCAACCTGGAACAGTCTAAAGAGCAAAAGCCTTGAACTAGAACACAAAAGGAGAAATAAAGCATTACAATTGCAATTCACCAGAAATAAAACAATTAACATTATAACAAGCTATGTCACTACCCAAATGGTAAATCTGCCAGATGGGCCTTCAAATAGGGCTGAGAAAAATGGGGGGTGATCGTGCCCAAGGGATCGGGTGAGGTTGTCTGCCAGGCCGATCTGTCGCCCAGGTGAGGCAGAAAACAGCAGACAGAAATGTGTCCCCCTTGCAAAAGAAACGAATCCTTTGTGCCTAGTAGGGTTTTCTGCCTCCCCTCCCGCCTAGGACAGAAAGGCCAAAAAAAGGGGCAGATCTGTCCCCAGGAGGGGCAGAAAAAGCATTAACCAAATTGTACTCCCTTGGAAGCTGTCGCTTTCATTACATACAAAACAAAATCCCTGGTGCCTAGTGGGTTTTCTGCTCCGCCCCCCCCCCCCCGCGGCAGAAAGGCTAAAAAAGTCTGCCCCCTGGAAGTGACCCTTGCCAAAGGGGTCGCTTCCATTTTAATTTTAAAGAACTCCCTGGTGTCTAGTGGGTTTTTCTGCCCCCCGGGGGCAGAAAGCCAAAAAAAGGGCCGATCTGCACCGGGGGGAGGAGTGGGTGCAGAATACACATTAAAAAATGCCCCCTGATTGCGACCCTGGCCCAAGGTGATGCTTCCATATTTTTTTTTAAATCCCTGGTTCTAGTGGTCTTTTCTGGCGTTTCTGGGGCCAGAAACGCCATCAAATGCAGGTGATCTGTCCCCAGGGGTGGCAGAGAAGTCTTAAAAATAATTTGCCCAATAAGGAAGCGCCCTTGCCCAAGGGGTCGCTTCCTTTAAATAAATAAGGAATCCCTGGTGCCTAGTGGCACATTCCTGTTGCACAATTGTGATGCTGTGCGCGATCGTGCAGCAGGAATGCCCTGCATTGAGACATCAGGGGAGAGGAAAAAAGTTCCACGCTACCTGAATTGCATGTAGCACAGTGCAGCACAGTGCAAAATCACGTAGCGTAGTTGCCATTTTTTGCTCGCTCGCGGTCCTCAATGTCAAGTTTGCAACCACGAGCAAGCAAAATGACTGTGCGTTCGTTGTGTGTTAGGTTCTCTCTTTGGATTCGGGATACTGTATTTCTCACTTCATGTCTATCTAAATCTGAAGTCACTAGTTTATGGAATAAATCTATATTGTTGCCTGCAGTTAATGTTGGAGTCCATTTGGATTTATCCCTAAGGTTACTATAGTTATGCTGTAATCCGTATTGATGTTCAAATCTCTCATAATCATGTCAGACGTAATAACTAACCCTGGGCAAAGCACTACGCTATGCTTGCGTAGTTTGTGAAGTTTCCGCTACTTCGCACTACGTGAATTGCTCGTAGCACAGTGCAAACACACGTAGTGGAGCGTAGCATAGTGCTGCGGTCATTTTTCCTTGCTCGCGGTCCTCAACGTCAAGTTGGCGACCGCAAGCAAGCAAAATGACATCGCGGCGAGACTTTTTCCTTGTTCGCGATCAGCAACATCAAGATGGCGAACGAGGAAAATAAACTTCCCGGAGAGATCCTTAATGCGGGGAGGTCAGGTTTCTCATTGCGAGTGGTCGCGTATGCTCGCGATCGCTTTCGATGAGAAACTATCAGTCCGCGTTGAGAAAGCTGCCGCTCGAGTAAAAATCTACTCGAGTGGCAGAAAACGACAGCTCACACTGTGCGAGATGCCGTTTTCAATGATTGCTCAGTGCGGACAAGCATCTGGCACTGTGCACTTATCGCGAAGAATGCACTATGCAGTTCGGTAGCGCTATGCGTATCTCGCGTAGTGCAAAGTGCACTTCGCATAGCTACGCATAGCGCGACTACGCGAACTACGCCCAGGGTTAATTTTTACCTACAATATTTCTGTTGATGATATTGTTGACACCCCAATATTCTTGACACAGTATTTTTGTATCACAATATTTTTTTGTCGATATTTTGTCCAAAGACTAGAATGCCTGTGTATCACCCATGGAATGCCCCCTTAATGCAAAGTAATGCAAATCAGTGCATAGTGCAACCTTACCTTACCTTGGGAAACTATATAATGCTAATCCAGATTTGCCCTGGATAATAAATCCAAACATAACAGGTGTATTTGTAAAGCACACTGTTACCCGTAGGTATCCTGGCGCTGAATAACAGATGTTTATTGTTACCCAACTCAATGGTACTCATTTTATCGACCTCATATGGATAAAAGGCTGAGTGGACCCGCCGGGATTTGAACCTGTGACCATGACGTTGAACCCAGGCCCCTGCAGTGGCTGCTTTAGTCCACTGAGCCACCAAACGCGGCCTAACACTTTGTGTCAGGTTTGCATTACAAAAAGTATTGCAAACCTGGTGCAAAATGTTAGTTCAATTCAATTCAATTAAAAAAACTTTGGCAGCATTGTGGCAACCATAAAAGTTATTAATGAACAGAAAATGATAAAAACATTTTACACCATAACATTTTAAATTAAGATTTAAACAATATATAAAATCAATCAGCTAGAAGAACAAAGAATCTCATACAGTACCAAACTGCAACAGCATATCTCATCAGTGCATCAAAGTTTGTGCCCGTGTGGGGACCCTTTAAAAATGGTTCCACATTAAAAGACACGTCATCATTATGTAAAAGTAATAGGAATCTGACAGCGGCTCTGCATTGACTTAGGTCGTAACAGTACTTCTTTAAAATGGGTGTTAAAAACAACTTGGAATAGTGCAAGTAAAATTTGCATAAAAAGATAAAATGGAGCATAGTCTGTTTAAAAACATCGTCACATGGGCAGGATATAGAATCAAGATGCTGTGTTTAGGCCAGGGTAAATCATAACAGGAACTTAACAGTGTCTGCGAGCAGTCCATAGATAATTAGTGATGTTATCAGTGTCGTATAAGTCAAAATGTTTTATCACAGTTGGATATGTCTGGAGACTCCCAAGCCACTGGGACTCCTCCAGCTGGAAAAAAGACTTTAGCACACCTTTGCTTAGTAAAACAGGTCGAAAGAGCTTCGAAAAAAGATCCCATCCCTATACAATTATAAATGGTCTTAATAACCAATCCAGGGGACTTGTAAACCTTTTTCCACCAAGAGGCAGTCCAGTCCTATGTCTCTTGTTAGGGCGGACTCAGTTTTTTTTCCATATTGATAACCAGAGCAGGTCTCACCGGACACGGATCAAGGTTTCCAGGTATCGCAGCCGCAGTTCTTTATGAATTATGTCATTAGCAGCAGAAATGAGAAGTGCCAGTAGTCCCCTTAGAAATCTGTTTTCTTCTTGCTTGGTTGCCTTAAAGTTGGAAGTACCCCATAACTCTGCATCGTACATAGCAATTTGATGGCACTGGGGTTTATACATTTTTTACAATATGTCTAGAAATCCACCACCTAGGGGTTGGGGAAGGGAGGCCATGAAGTTGGTAAAGACGTGGTAAATCTGAACCCTACTGTTTTGTACATGCTACTTTGCCTGTTGATCGTCCCCTCTTCTGGCCACTAAAGACAGTTCTGGCAACATCCACGTGTATCACCTCGATGTAATGTGATCTTTTTAAAATCCTGTGTGCCTTTGTTCCGGGGCTGATTTAGTCACTGTGAGTAGACCAGAGTCCTTACAAAATCTAGCAATATCCTATCTGACTCCTGGTGGCACAAGATAACACATCATGTTGTTTATTGAGAGCAGTGTCATCAGATGCATACTAAACAATAGAAGTGGAATAAAAGGATAGTCAAATCTCAAAATCAGAAACATTGCTTATGAATACAATGCTCAAAACTTCATGACACTGACATACTTTCATTCCATATCCTCTCAAGTTTCAACTTTACCAAAGACCTTCCAACAATCTTAGGCCTGCATTACGATTTGCCTCTAGGGAAACAGCTATAGACAGCTACAACTTTTCTGGTGTCTCCGGGGCCGGTATTATCTGGTCCTCAAGCTAAGAACCTGATAATAATGTATCTAGAACCTGGACCTGAGAACATCTGAGGAGCTACAGAGGCAGGCTGTGGGTAGCTGTTGTACTCAGCCCCTGCTTCCCCTCATACTTCAACTGAAGGAGCAGGAATAAGCTCTCTTCAGATGGGGCGAAAAGATCTCTGCCCTCCCACTGCCCTCTGCCCCCAAACTACCTTACCTTGCCAAAACTATAAGACAACCCTGCAACATTTACCACCTAGAGAAAAGGGCCTGTTATTTCCTCTAGAAGTGGAAAAAATATTAAGAATTGGACCCGTTGTTACTGGGTCCACATGTCCCTATTCCAAGTGAGGGTCTTGCAATGACTTTTATCTCAGGGAGAGATACAGGCCAGCATTTTTTAATCCGGCCCTGGTATCTCCCAGAATAGATAAAGGGGAGCTCAGAATAGCGCTCTTAGTATTTCCTTTACTGTAGCAGATCCAATAATACATCATTTAAACCTAGTGTGTGTTATACTAACCTTATACTGAACAAACTAGAGCATATCAGAGTCCATTGGAATTTGGCAAGTAGTAGACCAAAACACCCACGTTACTACAGTATCCCAAACATTGTTCTACCTCTGAATTCTATTTTAACTCTCATACATGCAAAATGTCAATTATCCAATACTTATTCCAAAGCAACCTATAGGTTAGTTGCGACCCAGAGAAAACTTTTTTCAACGTTTTATTAATTTAACGTACTTTTTGAGAGTTTATATATGGCAGACCTTGTCTCGAAAGACGTCAGAGTGCTGTGCAGTAATAGTTTCACGTATTCTATTTTATTATGATTTGGAACTCAACAGAGGTCCACATAAATACAAGGAGAATTATGCAAAGAGCAATACAGAGACACATACAATAAAAATGATACTCATTTATCAATACAAAACGATGCCATACAGTTTAGTATCGTGCTCTACCCTAAAATATATAAAGTGCAAAAGCACCAAGGAATCAGTTAGGCATTGCAGTGCAATTCTTGAACACTCCAGGAAACTATACATCCTTAATACAGTGCGGAGGATAAAAAGTGCAAAGAGGAAGAAAAAAGATAAACAAATAAAAAGGGAATTAATTAATCGTTATGAAGCTCTACTGATACAATACTTCTGTTATTAAATCCATAATATGTTTAAAGTGTGAAAGAAACAAATGAAATTCTGTAAGATCAAGGGATGAAAAAGTGCAAAAAGCAATGCTACACCATCATTCTTTATACCTAACAAGCAACCTAATTAATACATAACATACAAGGATTATTTCAAGGTATAATTGCATAGTACTTATAATACCCTATTCAAACAGGCACAAAACCAAAAACAGCCTCTTCATCTATGTTTCATTGACTTAAAGCCAGCATTCGATAGTGTGGATCGGAACATCTTATGGAGGAAATTGCGCAGCTGGAACATTCCGGATAAAATCCTGAGAGGGATTTTACTCCTTTATTCCAATACTTGGATGGAAGTTAAATTTGGGAATGGAACACGGCTCTCAAGAAAAATCAATACCAGCAAAGGCCTCAAGCAGGGCTGTGTCCTAGCCCCCCATCTTTTTAAACTTTTTATGGCAGACCTAACATCAAGTCTAAATAAGATCCCATCCCATCCACCTAAACTTGGCTCCCTTCCTCTAACTCATCTATCCTATGCAGACGATGATAAAATCCTGAGAGGGATTTTACTCCTTTATTCCAATACTTGGATGGAAGTTAAATTGGGGAATGGAACACGGCTCTCAAGAAAAATCAATACCAGCAAAGGCCTCAAGCAGGGCTGTGTCCTAGCCCCCCATCTTTTTAACCTTTTTATGGCAGACCTAACATCAAGTCTAAATAAGATCCCATCCCATCCACCTAAACTTGGCTCCCTTCCTCTAACTCATCTATCCTATGCAGACAATGTGGTATTGTTGAATCTAACGAAGTAGGGCTGGCAGAATTTATAACCAATAACAACCTGGAGATAAACACAACAAAAACTAAAACAATGCTTATCACCAGGCGGCGGACAGCCAGTACACACATCTACCTGGAGGGAACAAAGCTAGAGGCCGTGTCCAACTTCAAGTACTTGGGCTTCTACTTCGATAATCGACAAAGCCATCAGCAGCAAATGTCATACATCACTCAGAGATCAAATTCACTCTCATTTGCTTTTAGATCTTTGGCCAAAAAGCTCACGGGGCCATCATACAAACCTCTACTGGCAACAATAAAAGCAAAAGTTCTACCAAACCTGTCATACGGCAGAGTAGGATTGCATGGGAAAGATGCGGATCTGCTTAACAAAACGCAGACAGCCATCTTCAAATCTACCTTCCAAATACAACAGGGAGCCTCACCAGCTCAGACGAGGTTAGAATTTGGAACAGTAAATGAAACAGTGGGAAGAAAGTACGCAAGTATTAAGTACTGGTATACACTGAAACAGAACACGTCAGCCTCGGAATTGCACCAAGCACTATGGGAAGAAATTAGATCTGACACTAAATCCCCATACAATCAGTATCTTGAAAACTCCATAACTGAGACTGGAACAAGAAAACTTTGGGAACTTAACCTGCCTTACCCGGCGTTCAAACGGGCTATAAACAAGTCGACAAAATTCCACTCTCTCTTACTTGACAAAGCCACGTCTAGTACCAGAAAACACGCATGGATGGTCATATCAAATTACAAAACACTTGTGGCAGCCCCATACCTAACAATCACATTTCCAGCTCACAGAAAACAGAAATTAATGAGACTCTGTTTGGGGATATTTCCATCGATTATGGACCAACCAATCTGGGTGCACAATGGACCAAAAATTTGCAGACTATGCGGGAGGTGCAACGAGGACTTTATTCATCTTGTCTGCATCTGCCTGAATCTAGCCCAAGCTCGTAGCTCCCTTTTAAAAAAGTCTATGAACGAGCGGGGTATAAGAACGTGCAGATCTGCAATTATGGCAACCCTGAACCCAGCAGAAACGCGATTGAACTGCCTATTACTAAAGTTCCTTGCAGCCCACTCCCAAGCGCTAAAATACACCATGGCACCCTGTCAACAAAAGGATAACAAAATTGTGGTAGCTCGGGGAGAGAGCTCTCCATAACATAAAAGAGGAAAAATCAGGAACTTCAGAATTAAGCTAGACAGACTGCATTTTAACTACACTTTATTTGATTTTAAATAACAAACTCGGTATTAGACAGAGAGTGTTATAGAATAAATTAACCGAGATTGTATATATATATTAAGAAATTTTAAACACATTAGTCGATTCCTTTAAAACGTATTGTTGTGGTTTTAATTAACTGAAACAATAAAAATCTTTTTCATTTCAAAATACAGTTAGCACTAAACATACAGTATACAAACATACTTGAAAAAAATATTTTAAAATTGTTTAAAATTTTTTAAACGTTTTGTGCAATCTGTTTCAGATAGAGGGATTCTGCTGCTGAAGGTTTAATGAACTTTATAAACAATGGTCTTATCAATTGACATTGCAATGAATGTAGGAAAGAACAAACAAATATCACATGATTTAAGTATTGTACACATTTCACACAAAGGTCACAAAGCCTCTCATCCCTAGATATACCGTCCCAAGATCCAGTAACAACTGATCGTGGCAGCAAGTTCAACCTTAGTAATAAAGTTGTTCTTTGCACAGCATGGGGAAGGTTCCATAAAACATATGGTTGAGGTTTTTTACAAATGCTGCTCTCCATGACAATTCCATTATGCGCACACTGAGCACTAAGTAGAATGTCCCTTTTCTGGCACACTTCATAAATAGATTTTTAATCGGGTTTTTTATAAGAAGCTTGGGGAGAGGCGCCACCTCATTCTGACCTATTTTGAAAATATCTAGAGCTTTCAAGTAATTTGAAGAAAGGTTACTTCTTCCCTTCAAGCTATAAAATATTTCCTGTATTAGTGCAACCACGAATAATGTCAGAGTCACTATTTAATAAATTGTTCCCCCACCTTAAAACGGCTGCCATAACAAACACATTTGTAGAGTGGAGCCCACATTCGAGCCAGAGGACAGATGGTGCAGCTGAATGATCAAAGTTACAAATTTGGTGTCAAATACATCCTTTGAACTTCTAAAAAAAAAAACATTACCACTTCTCCAGTACTTCACAGGCATAACTCAGTGAAGGTGGGATTTTAACCTTAAAGACAGCAAGAGCATGGGGAAAGTGCTTTTTTTCCACAGCACTTGTATAGTCTGTGAATGCCTGATGCTTGAGATCATGCCTTATTTCTACACTAACTAATATGATCCTTATTTAGACAATTGATTTGCTAGAAAAAAATCTGCTTATTATTCCCCAAGAACTAATATAAATCTTTCCAACTCCTACAGCTCGGAAACCTAAAAACCATAACTTTGCTCTTGAAAATATTTAGATAGTGTTCATCAGAATAGTTTCCCAGTGCAAGAGAGACGCCTCTGTAATCCTATCGGGTTAAACAGCAAAGTATAAATAAAAGTATTCTCACCTGAGGGTGCATGGAATGACAATTATATATGCTTAATGTTGGGCATGCTGCCTGTTTCACAGTTACCTAATGGATGTTCATGTTGCCATCTAGAAAGGTGCATTGTGCAGCATCCAAACCACACATCGACTGTTAACTAATTTATTTCTGCTCTATACCATACAATATAGGAGAGAGCTCTTGTTTTTATGTATGCTAAAGGGTCACATTAGAAGCTTGATAAATCAATTATGTTAGATAAAGGATTCATGGATAAGCATTTATTTGGATTGTGATCAGACCTTCAAAAGTATGAACACTCTGTTTTGCTCACACTAATGTCTATTTTCTGGCAATCAAATGTGGTATGACTTTGAGTAAATAGGCAGTCAATGAATAAATAAATTCAGTATTAAAGACTTTCCCAGACAGTCGCAAGTTAATACAATAAGGAAATGTGCCTTTCACACCTCACCTATGCATGAAAACGTCTGTTCAAGAGGGATTTATTCCACACCAGATTACAGATTAAACAAGCCATCATCACTCTTTCTGAAACAAGAATTGGCAAAAGCCAATAGGCCTTGCTTTAATGTTCTGCTGCAGGGATCCTGTTTGGAAACATAACTATGCCTGGGGCCACAGGACATCAGAATGTAGAGAGTGAGTCACCATACCACATCAGTACCTATGGACTCAAATCCGACTAGCTAACAGGGCCTCACTTGTACTCCTAAGCATCCAAAGTAACAAGTGAATTGACAACCTAGAGCACAACACTGTAGCCTCCAAGGAAATCATGGAAACAAATCATCACCTTTCGTTCTCTCACTCCTGCATGTACATAATAAACAAAATAAATACACTAGGAAAGTTTACAAAGCTCATTGAAACTACAGCTGCCTAATATGAAGCAGTTCTAATGCGATTAGAAAACAAATACAACCAAGCAGAGTAATTAGCATTGTGAGCAAATGGATTACAAGAAAAGCCCTATCATGGGTGCTGATACATCTGTCTCAATTAATCAATCAATCAACTATCAAGCGCGATACTCACCCGTGAGGGTCTCAAGGCGCTGGGAGGGAGGTTGCAGCTCCAGTTCAGTCAAAGAGCCAGGTCTTGAGGTTCTTCCTGAAAGTGTGCAGTGTGGGGGAGCGTCTGATGTTGACTGGGAGCTCGTTCCAGGCTTTGGCTGCAACGTAGGAGAAAGCTCTTCTGCCTGCTCTGGTTCTGTGTTTGCGAGGGTCACTGCGAGGGTGAGGTCGGCGGAGTGGAGGTTCCTCTTGGGTGCATGGAAGGAGACTCTCTCGTTGAGGTATTTTGGTCTGATGTTGTGGAGGGATTTGTAGGCATGGGTGAGCAGTTTGAAGGTTACCCTCTTCTTGACAGGGAGCCAGTGGAGGTCTCGTAGGTGTTGGGTCATGTGTTCATGCCGTGGGGTTTCGAGGATAAGTCTGGCTGCGGAGTTCTGGATGGTTTTGAGCTTGTGTAGGAAAGTTGTGTTGATTCCGGCATAGAGGGCATTGCCGTAGTCCAGTCTGTTGGTTATGAGTGCCTGGGTGACATTTATTCTGCATTCGGGGGGTATCCATTTGAAGGTCTTGTGGAGGATCTGGAGGCAGTTGAAACTGGTGGAGGCAACAGAGTTGATCTGGCAGGTCATGGGGAGGAGTCGAGGATCATTCAGAGGTTCCGTGCATGGTCTGTCAGGATGGCCGGCGCCCGAGGGCGGCTCCTGAGGGCGGGGGGCCACCAGGTGATGTCCCAGGCGGATGTCCCAGGTTTCTCCGAGTTGAGCTTTAGGCAGCTGTTTTTCATCAAGGCAGCGACGTCCTTCATTACTTTCTGGAAACTGAGTCTGGTGTCTTCGGGGTTCTTTGTGAGGGAGAGGATAAGCTGGATGTCGTTGGCGTATGATACTATGCTGAGCCCGTGCTGACGATGGCGGCAAAGAGGCCATGTAGATGTTGAAGAGCGTAGGGATGAGCGATGATCCTTGGGGTACTCCGCAGTTGATTGTGGGTTTGGAGAGGAAGGGAGGGAGTCTGTTCCTCTGGCTTCTGCCGGTGAGAAAGGAACAGATCCAGTTGAGAGCAGTTCCTTGTATCCCAGCGTCATGAAGTCTAGCTGCGAAAGTGCAATGTGAGACTGTGTCGAAGGCTGCGGAGAGCTCTAGTAGGATTAGGGCCACGGTGTGTCCCTGGTTGATTAGTATGCGGATGTCATCATTGGCGGCGAGGACGGAGGTCTTGGAGCTGTGGTTGCTGCGGAATCTGGACTGGGAGGCATCTAGGATGGAGTTCTCTTCGAAGAAGGCGGTCAGCTGAGTGTTTACGAGTCTCTCTGTGACTTTGTCAGCGAAGGGGAGGAGAGAGATGGGCCAGTAGTTTTTCAGGTCCGTCGGGTCAGCCGTGGGTTTCTTGAGTAGGGGTTTGACTTCCGCCTGCATCCAGTTGTCTGGGAAGATGCCGGACTCGAGGGAGACGTTGATGGTCCGTCCTAGTTCGTGTGCGATGGTGGCAGCGGCCCTGTGGTAGATGTGCGTGGGCAGGTCTCCATTGGGGCTCTTGAGTGGGTGTTCTTCATGGTCACGGTGGTGGGTTCGATGGTGCAGGATTCCATGTTGTGATGGTAGGGTCTTTGTCGGTGGTGGTCACCAGTGTCTGTTCACTGAAGTTGTCATAGAGGGCCTTGATTTTCAGAAGGAAGTAGGAGCTGAGTTTGTTGCAGAGTTCCTGGGATGGAGTGACGTCCGTGGCTTCGCTGGGGGGGTCTAAGTATACCCTCACTATATGAGCACAGAACCATATCAGAAATCTCTAGGATTAGAACCAAACCCCATTAACTGTTATTGTAGTAGGTGGTCTGCACCATTGTAGGTGTAAACACAGTTTACGCAAGGCTGGTGTACCCATTCTAAGACCTTTCCCTCTGCATTAATCCTCCTCTCTTTTTTCAAAAGGGCATGTCTCCATATATATGATAAGTGCCTTTCTAGAAAACAGCAGCTGTGCGCATGTTATGTATGAATGTTATGAGATGTTGTTTTACAGAGCACAGAGAAACAGAGCACTGTGTTGTTCGACATTGTACAAAGTGTTCAGACTAAGTCCCAAGAAGGCGAACTGAATAATAACAACATGTGCAGCCTATTTCTAAAATAATAGCATGGCATGAAAATAAATGTGTTATGTGTCATGTGCAATGCCTATGTGGCCTAAAACATGCAGTTTGGCTAAAATTAGGGAGAACTACAATGGGCCTAAGTTGGAACGTATTACACCCTCTCCTTGCTCGGGAAAGGAACATAATGAGTAACAAAACATATGGGACACAAGCATGAGCCAAGCAAAGTCAATGCTATGCTGATAAGCATGTGATAGAAAAAAAATGTCATGATATTTATAAATTAAAAAAACAAAAAATGATCATTTAGAAAATTATAGTCAAATTTATGGTGCAATGGAGGCACAGAGGGTTTCTTGCACAAATTCAATGGTAAGTAAATCCAGAAAGGATTCAGGCTCCACTGACAATACCACTGCAGTTGCTCAGTTTAACAGCTCCAAAGCACAGATATGATTATCATTATCAGCCGATGACTAGGAGGTAGCATGCTGCCCTGCATCTATGTTATGAGAGCCAGAGTTTGATAGTACTGGCACTGAAGCATCCGTTTCTCCTTGAGGGATTGGCTGATACTTTGCATCTAGAAGCAGCCCTACGTTCATTAGAGAACTCCGAAAATGGGTCTTATGAGGACTCATAGACAGGTTCATGTTCACAGGACCCAGCGCTTGCAAAGCTAGGCAGACATCCAGTGCTCAGTTGAAAAGAGCACCAACAGGCAATAAAAAACCAGCAGTGCGCAGGTAAACCAGGCAGGTCGGAATGACAATGACCATGCAGCATTCAGTTCTTGAAGTAAAGGGATTCCAAAGGATCATAGCATGCGCTCACAGCACATCTGGTGCATTGGTAGTTCCATTGGGCTTAGAGACAGAACAACCATTGGGGAGAAGCAAAAATAGCACCAAAATGCCACAAATTAGGAATAACACCAAAGGACTGCCTCCGAACACACTAGAAAAAGGGAAATGAAGAAAGGCTGGTATTACTCCAAAAATCTTTTGGAAGGAACCAACTAAGCCAGTTCTAATAACCTTAGAAAAGTGGGCATTTCCATCAGTGTGGATGCACTAAAGACGTGGTGTATTTGTTTGCCAAAATGCACTGGGAGGTTAGTGTTTGACAAGGACTGTATTTCACTGGTTGTCCTTGCAACTTGCAATTCGAAAGTTTCTTGGTCAGATGTTAATGACACATCTTTTTGAAACAATAATGTTTGGAGTCTGCTTAGCTTATTTAAATCTGCCTTCAAAGTTGGAATAGAAGACTACAATGAACTATCATAACCTCCTTGCAAGGAAGGGAAGATCATGTTATTGCAGCAGGTATCTGGGAAACCGATGAAATATATGGGATCCCTGCCTTCGTTACGCAACAGTCCTGATCATTTAACATTAAATAGCTTCTATTTGAAAGGACTGGAAGCACCTGGTATTCCTTTTAGAAAACAGGCCAAATTTGTGTATGGTATGGTGTATGGTCACATGTTTACAAACAAGGGAATGTCCGACAGAAGAGTCGCGTTCCTTTCCAGTAAGGAAGACTTCATCATTCACACTTTAACATCAATAAGAAAATGAGAGTGACCATGACACATAAATGAAACTGACTCCGAGGGGCTCATATCTGCTGACAGGGAAATGTTTCATGCAAGCTATGAATTGAAGTGTTGAAATTGGCAAAGATATTATGCCATGTATTGACCATACATGTAAATGTGGCATCTTTCTTAGCCATGAGATGTTGTTTGTGTGTCCGGTTGAAAAGAAAAAACAACTGGCTAGTATTTAGGAATGTTACAATTACTGTTGGCATAACTTCCCCAATTAATAGGTTCTGACAATCCCTGAGTATTGAGACTGGGAATAACCATGGTCAGGTCTGCTACCCCGAAAGCCCGGTGTGGAGTTTAGAAAACTGAGCATGACAGCCATTGGTGTCTACTGGCCATAATAGCCACCCAAGAGGATCTGAAAGTGTTGTGTTAAATGTACCATTCTGTAACATACTTTTATTACCCCAAATTGATTTCATTTCAATTTGATTCTTCCAATATTCATGGCATTTACAGCCAATTGCTTGACAAATGAATCTGTATATATTAGCTTAGTCTGGGTAAACATATATTTTTGGGGTGGTGTAGGAAACAATTTAAAATTTTAGGACTTTGGATCTGACATATCATAGCCAGCAAAATATGTGAATTTATTTTTACCTTTTTTAACTCTCTTGTGGGGGAGTTGGGCAATGTTCCATTGAATATAATTTAAAGGTGTGCATTAAACACTTGTTTGATGCAAATAGTGATGTCCATTCTGATGGTAACAGAGCATAGCAGCATAATTAGCAGTTTTAAGGTACAGATCCTCTGATTCGAAAACAATATAGTATTCCAGCTCCAGTTTCAACATACCAATCATCATAATGTAACCTAGGTATAATCACAATTCCAATAGAAACCCTAAACACATGCTACGAGGGACAAGTTTCTTTTTAGCTTATGTGAAGAAGAATGATGCCGTCATCACCTAATCAAAACAATATTATCTTCGTGCACTCCTATTTTTTAGTGTCATTAAACCACGTCTTTTTGGCGCTATCCTTGATGCACTGTGTCTGTCAGTGCCTTTTCATGAATTATATACAATATGTGATCCATAAACCACAAAGGATGCACTCCTTTAACATGAAACAAGGGCATTTCTTCACTCTCTCATCATAATCAGGTTGTGATATTCAACATTTCCATAAAAACATGAATCTTTAGTTCGTTGATTTCTTACATTGTTTTATTAGTTCAATTCTTCTCATCGAATTATATTGCAAAAGATTCAATTATGTTGCAAAGAATTCATTTTAGTCATGAATATTCTGTTGTTTATAATATGCCCAATGCATTTCGGGTTAATGGACTAACCCTTCGTCAGGGGCCTGTCAATAAATGAGAAACATACAGGACCTTTAGCATTCAGAAAAACACCAAGTACGTACATAATGCCTAAGTAAACAAAAAACAATACGATCACTGTATGAAGACACATTATTTAAAAAAGAACACAGAATGCTAGTACACTCTCTTAATCGGATAGTATGATATTCAGACCAGCCAGTATTGTTAGAAATTACTAAATTCAGGATAACATGATGCTGCAGTGTGCCATCTATTGTGTACGGAATGGGTAACTGACCTATCTGGCGGAAATTGCAAAGTGGCGATAAAGGGGTTGCAACACCGGGAAGGCATTAACTAAAGATAACCGGAATACTGCGAGCGAGTAGCAAATCATAGCAAGGCTAAAAACAAATGTTTATCGGCGGAAAGCAAACTTACTCGAAACAACGTGGTGTACTCGTTCCTTTCTGGGTACAGGATCAGATGGATGAATACGAAGCCAATCACGAGGCTTGTAGTATCGTGGGGTGGGTCACGTGATGTCTGTTGGTCCGACACGAAACTACCCGTAAACAGGGGAGTGTTAAAAGTGAAGTTATAAAAGTGAAATATAGCGAGAGTTATTGCAGAAAACTTAATTTGACAAGTCGAGAAAGAAAGAAAACTTTTAATCTGGTTACCGTCTTTAAATGCGGGCCGGTAGCCATGGTAACTAGAAAGCGCTACGCTATTGAACGGGAGTTCAGATCACGTGTGTCTGGATGTCAATAACGAATGGAGAGTGGAATAATAAAGTTTTCAGGATAATGTGGACGGAAACGGACGATTTTGAAGTATGCAAGAGTTATACACTGGAAGATGTGTGATCCAGTTAACAAGTCAATGAGAGATGAATAGTATAATAATAGTGAAAAAAACGATGATGGTATAACATTGGTAAGAATGGTGTAAACAATGATGTAATCAGTCCAAAATTAACAAAATGAACAAAGGTAAACAAAGGACATCACATATGTACAAATACATAGCATGTTAAGGAATTATATGGAATTATAATGAAACATAAAGTACATAGTCTGATTCAGTTACTGGCTGGGTTCATATAGATCCGTTCGGTATGAGTCGCTCACAGGGGAAAGAAGGGACACTGCCCCTTAGCTGTGTAACAGTTACCATGGTTCATAGAAAGCATGTCAGTTCAATTCTGTCATTCATCCCAATCGGTTGAAGAGAATGTGATTTTTTAATCCAGAAAAATTCAGCCTGTAAACGTTGTTTTACTGGATCCATGTCGCAGCGTTGTGGGAGTATCTCGAGTATGGTAAATCTTAATTGAGAAATTTGGTGGTTGGCTTCCGACCAATGCATAGCTACGGTGGATTTGATGTTCATAGTGCGTATATTACTATTGTGTTCAGTCATTCTCACTTTGATTTTTCGTTCAGTTTGACCGACGTATGTCTTACCACACGGGCATTTAATTTCATAAATGACATTTTTGGAGTCGCATGTCCCTGTATATTGCAGATCAATCTTATACCTTTTGGTCGGATGCATGAATGTTTTGCCAATTATAACATTATTGCAATGGGTGCAATAATGACATTTCGCCATCCCTTTATGCTGAGGTTTTGATTCTTTTTTAGCAGAGAGGATCTCTTTCATGTTTTTAGATCTTTTGAAGGCAAACGTCACATGTTCACTGAATAAACTCTGTAGATCAGGTTCCGCTTTGCTTAAAGACCAATGGTGATTAATGGCTTTTTTGATCTTTTGTGATTCACTAGAGAATTTCAACACAGACACTGTTTTTTGTTCTTTTGTTTGTTTTGAAGACTTCAATAAACTTTGTCTACGTAATTTGGCTACTTTTTTTAAAGATTCTTCTAAGATCTCTTTAGGGTATTTATCCAATGAGAAAGACCTAACATTCCAAAGAGCTGATAAAGGAGGGGCTCTCATAATCATGGACACTACCTTCTATGAAAACAGCGTCAATGAACATGTACATGCTTTTAGATTCAGATCCGACTGAGGAGTACCAAAAAATTCTGACAACAATTCTTGAGCATGCACTTAACGTGAAATGGATAGACGAAAAAACCTATAAATTTCTCGACACAAAATATCCACGAAGACCCAAATTATATATGTTACCAAAGATACATAAAAATGTTTTGAAACCACCTTTCAGACCCATCGTGTCAGCCTGTGGGTCAATATCTGAGAGTATCGGTAAATATGTTGACTGGTATCTACAGCCCATTGTGCAGAAAAGTCAAACCTACATAAAAGATACCACTGCGTTTCTCAATCTACTTAAAACCATTCAACTTGTAGAAGCAACAGAATATTGGCTATGTATAGTAGATGTAGTATCACTTTATACCTCAATCCCACATACCGAAGGCTTAGATGCCCTTGAATGGAACTTGCTAAGAGATGATGACTGTGAAGCTAACAAAATGTTCCTTATTGAGTTGATGCACTTTGCACTCTTTCAGTTACTTCGAATGGAAAAGTAATTACTATAACCAATGCAACGGTACCTCTATGGGTTTCGGGGGGGCTCCCTCGTAGCGAATTTGTTTATTTTTTTATTTATTTATTTTCTTCTTTTTTTTTTTTTTTTTTACTGAGCGAGGTAGGCTGTGCATTTGACTGTACTCTCGTTACGTCAGCCATGGGGGTGTGTCGTGTAGTGTGGGAGTGTGGCCAGGTTTACAAAAGGTAGCTGTGGCAGCGTGACACACCCGCAAGTTGGGTGCAACTTGGGCCTGCGGAAGGTAATGGCAAGCACTGTGAGGCCTCTGAGGAAAAGTACACCATGAATCAACATCCAAACAATAACATTCCCCGTTTCCCGTGAATCCCCCTCCCCCCACCCACAGCAGACCAGCCCCAACACGGCATAGCATGAGAAAACGGACCCCCCTCCACCCCCCCAAATGACCCAAGTTATCCCAAGCGGGACTCATTTGTGCAAACAGCGCGAGGGCAGAGGTCGCCAAGATCAGTAGAGGTAGCAATTGCAAGCTCCAGTTCGGCATTGAGAGACTCTTAGCGCCGTCACCCCTTCAGAGTCTTTGCACTCAAGCCCCAGACCGCGAGCCATCGGCCACCGCCCAGGGAATCCCCAACAACATCAGTGCGGCACCCCCTCCCCTCCGCCCCAGTTTCAATACGTATTGGCCGCTCACGACCAGAGGCCGCGAGCCGTCACATCGTCCAAACATTTCAGTGTGTATTTGCATTTAGACAGAAGAATAACTTGGAAAGATCTCACCAGGTCTCGGTGGCACCATAGCCCTCATATTCCTTCAGGGAGCAGGCTCCGTCTGAATCCCAGAGTGCTGGGACCTTATCCGACACAGGTCTGTTCTCCCTCGGGAGCCCGCTCCCGGCCGATTTCAGGAGTCAGCTGGGCTATATCAACGTTTCAAAGGCTCTATTCCTGATCTTCCAAACCGCTGGTTGGCTCTTGTTCACCATCCTGACTTCTAGGACTGTTCCTCCGTTCCTTAGACCATGTTTTCAGAGCCTTCTGCAGTTCCTTTGGATCGGTGGAAAAATGAGAATGCCCCTGTCGGTTGATGCGTAGCTTTGCTGGGTACAGCATAGCGTAGTCCAGCCCTAGGTCTCGGATTTGCTGTTTGTATGGGGCAAAGTGACGTCGTTCCTCCTGTACCTTCGCCGTGAAGTCCGGGTACAGTGAGATTGATGATCCCTCATACTGCAGTTTTCCCTTTTCTCTGGCCAGTCGCAGTGCAGTGTCTCTGTCCCTGTAATTCAGAAGCTTTGCAATTATTGGACTCGGGGGGGGGGGCGCCCGGGCGCGGTCGTGGGCCCAGCGTGCGATGCGCCCTCTCCACTATAAACATGGGCGAGAAAACAACGTCTCCCAGTAGCGTGATGAGTAATTTCTCTACAAACAGCTCCATTCTTCCAACTTGCGTCGTTTCCGACACGCCCGTAATACGTATATTAGAGCGCCGAGAGCGTGCCTCCAAATCTTCTGATTTATCTTGTATGACCTGGAGGAGATTTCCAATCTGCTTACGATCTTTGTCTAGGTTCATTTGGGCCTCTTCCACTTCAGTCAGACGCCTCTCAGACATGTCTAGTCTCTCCGCATGTTTGTCTACTCTCTCAGACATCCGGTCCATGCGATAAGTGATGGCGTCAATTTTCGTACCTATCGCCGCCATGCTGTCCTGAAGGCCCTTCTCCATGGTGACTAGGAGCCCCTTGATGTCCGCATAAAACGAACTCTCCGGACCTTTTCCCTGCTGTGTAGGCGAGGATTCCTGCGTTTCTGGGGGCCTCGCTCTGCGCTGCTCAAACGCTAGCTTGGATTGCGTCTTATCTCCTTTGCCCATGTCGTCTTTTTCAGTGCCTACTATGCAGGTTTCCGTCGTGAGCCTTCTAGTTGCTTTGACCGGCCCAGGTTTTGCGCCGCAAGTCTCACGTTTGCACACTATTCCTTCATCGACTGGACTCCTTCACTGCCCGATCAGCCGAGTCGCTCACACGTCCCACGGGTCCTGAGCCAATGACCACTGTCTCCTGCAAATCAGGGCTCCCGATCCAAGGTACCGGGGTGACCCCTCTAGATCGCAGGTCTAATCGGTGGAGGGGGGGCACGAGCCAGGTCCCCACCAATGTCGCAGTTGTGCGCAGCTCCTGGGTGGGCTTCAGAGCCGGATCCTGGGGGTCAGAAGGGACACTTGCACCTCTGCGCCTCCCGCTCTGTGCAGCTGCTTGTCCACTCAGAGGAGCCCAGCGTAGTGTCGCCCTCCGGAGCTCTCCCGTGACCTCGGCACCGGCAGACAACTCCCACAGTGATGCTCCCTGGTGGTCCCTTGGCTCACCCGATCTCCCCAGGTGTGCCCCGCAGATAAGAGCGACGCCTGCTCGCAGGTGTGGCTCAGCTTCACCAACTGTCAGATCCGGGCCACGGGCATGTAGGATACGCTGCTGTGCCCCTCACCACGTGCATGTATGGTACCGGATCACCCCAGCCGCACCAGGCCTCGTCAGATAGTCCGGTACTACGCAGCGCCCCCCAGCGCCATAAAGTTCAAGATTTATTCCAGATGGGCTCAAGTGTCAGTCATCTGCATACCCGCTGAGGCCTTCGCTGCGCTCCTCTGGCTGACCGTGATCCTCAGTGTATTCCCTCCCAAGAGAAGGATGGAGTAGTGCCGCGCTGCAACCGGACTCTTCCCCCCGTGAGTTGGTGTAGCGCAGCGGGAGCAGGCAAGCGTCGGTCGTCCCCACCACGCCCGTGGGGGGGGGGAGGGGTTGGTGTCACCTACTTTGTTTCGCTTCTCTCTCTCGGTCAAAACTGGAGGTCCGGACCCTATGCGGCGCGGGCCGCCCAGCAGGCCGCACGTTGGGCGACGTACTCCGGGGGTGGGTGCCAGGCAAGGGCCCGGCTTAGCGGCCTAGATCGCTGCCTGCAATCGTTCTTCACACTGGCGGCCCGGTATCGTACCGCGGCTCCGTCCCCACAGTCAGGCGTTCCCGGGGGCCAGGCAACAGCTTCGCTGCCCTTGGTGCTCGGCAGGATCAGGATAAATTAAGGATTATTGGGAGTGACGGCGCGGAGCTCTCTCTTTAGGCGTCCGCCATCATTGCCGGCAAGCCCCGCCCCCCCATGCGAATTTGTTTATGTCTAAATTTGAGTTCGACCACATTCTGCACAACAGTGACTGGACCTCTAATCTGGTCACTTCCAAAAGATACATTGATGACATATTTTTGATCTGGAGAGGTAAAAAAGATCAACTCATCTGCAATTTAGCTTCCCTAAACCTGTTGAATCCTCGATTCAAATTTACTCACACAATACATGATGAAACTATATCTTTTTTAGATGTGCAAATCACCATGGTCAATCAACAAATACAAACTCAAGTGTATAAAAAAGCCACAGATCGAAATTCCAGTTTACTTTTTCAGAGCTTTCATCCTAATACCTTAAAAAGGCACTTACCAACTTCTTAATTTATTCGCCTAAAAAGAATCACCTCTGATGACAAAATTCTCAATAATTCACTTATTGAGCAACAAGAATAATATTTAGCAAGAGGATACCCTAAAGAGATCTTAGAAGAATCTTTAAAAAAAAGTAGCCAAATTACCTAGAGAAAGTTTATTGAAGTCTTCAAAACAAACAAAAGAACAAAAAACAGTGTGTGTGTTGAAATTCTCTAGTGAATCACAAAAGATCAAAAAAGCCATTAATGGCCATTGGTCTTTAATCAAAGCGGAACCTGATCTACAGAGTTTATTCAGTGAACATGTGACGTTTGCCTTCAAAAGATCTAAAAACATGAATGAGATCCTCTCTGCTAAAAAAGAATCAAAACCTCAGCATAAAGGGATGGCGAAATGTCATAATTGTACCCATTGCAATAATGTTATAATTGGCAAAACATTCATTTTCTTTCTTTCTCGACTTGACAAATTAAGTTTTCTACATTAACTCTCGCTATATATCACTTTTATAACTTCACTTTTAAAACTCCCCTGTTTACGGGTAGTTTAGTGTCGGACCAACAGACATCACGTGACCCACCCCACGATCCTAGAAGCCTCGTGATTGGCTTCATATTCATCCATCTGATCATGTACCCGGAAAGGAACGAGTACACCGCGTTGTTTCGAGTAAGTTTGCTTTCTGCCGATAAACTTTTGTTTTTAGCCTTGCTATGATTTGCTACTCCCTCGCAGTATTCCGGTTATCTTTAGTTAATGCCTTCCCGGTGTTGCAACCCCTTTATCGCCACTTTGCAATTTCCGCCAGATAGGTCAGTTACCCATTCCGTACACGATAGACGGCACACTGCAGCATCATGTTATCCTGAATTTAGTAATTTCTAACAATACTGGCTGGTCTGAATATCATACTATCCGATTAAGAGAGTGTACTAGCATTCTGTGTTCATTTTTAAATAATGTGTCTTCATACAGTGATCGTATTGTTTTTTGTTTATTTAGGCATTATGCACGTACTTGGTGTTTTTCTGAATGCTAAAGGTCCTGTATGTTTCTCATTTATTGACAGCCCCTGACGAAGGGTTAGTCCATTAACCCAAAATGCATTGGGCATATTATAAACAACAGAATATTCATGACTAAAATGAATTCTTTGCAACATAATTGAATCTTTTGCAATATAATTCGATGAGAAGAATTGAACTAATAAAACAATGTAAGGAATCAACGAACTAAAGATTCATGTTTTTATGGAAATGTTGAATATCACAACCTGATTATGATGAGAGAGTGAAGAAACGCCCTCGTTTCATGTTAAAGGAGCGCATCCTTTGTGGTTTATTGATCACATATTGTATATAAGTCATCACCTAATCAGCCAGTTCTGGAATATAGTGTCCATTATTCTGCAGGAACAAAACAGTCACAAATTCAATGAATAGGCATAGAAAAACCAAGGAAAATGTTATCCAAACATATTTCTAAGGAGGGACCAGATAAGTGTGTTTCAGCCATGAAAAGAAAACACAAACCAGTGAAGGTGGAATGTCTACAATGGAGGAAGTGTCTAAAGAGTTGGATGAAAAATTATCTGTACCGACAAAATAACCAGAAGCCATTTGTTGAAAGACAGGACCCACAGGTACATTCAAAGAACCAGTAAAATCCAAAAAGGGTGGATCTGTGCAATCAACATCAGCTACAGAAGATGCAGTACTAAGTACAGCACTCATTTCAGTCGAGTTGCTGGTTGTTGTAGCGGAAGCAGGTATTAATTGAAGTGCATTCTCTGCTCCCCGCCGCAGCTGGGGAGAAACAGTGTCGGTGGTGCTCACAAGCTGCAGAGGAATGTCCTTTATGGTAGCGAGATAAGTTAGAGAACTACCAAGGACTCCTCATGGTCTACTTTTTCGAATCAGCCACACTGCCTTAATTAATGGAGACAAAACGATTGGCTTTAGAACCAGGAAGAGGTGGCAAGATTACAGTTCTTGTACCTTGAGCGTAAAGGACTGGCACCAGTGCAGGGTATGACATCTTCCGCACCCTGACATTTTCTTGCACAAGAGCCCCAATTTTCGGAATCTAGCCAGTTCTGGTGTCTCCTTAATTCCTGCAGAGGTAACCACCTCCTTAATTCCTGCCTAGGTAGCCGTCTTCAACTGCTCATTCGATTGAGTGTCACAGAACTTTTGTAGATCCTCTAAAAAAGTTCAACGATCATTTACGTCAAAGGGCACGGCTGCCATCACAATGTCTGGACCGTGAAGGTCTGGAATGTACATTTTAATGCCAAAGAGGACCTTGTATGTGGTTCGGCCATCCAGAGATTTTCTAGGGAGATTATTAAGTGCTCTTTAAACCCCCTATAGGTGGTGGTTGCAGCTATACCCTGTATCTAATACTCTAGCTGTTAAGGACTGCTTTAAGTCACGGTCCATCCACTCCACAACAGAATTTCCCTCTGGCCAATATGGAAAAGAATAATGCACCTCTACATCCAGGGAAGCCATAGTATCCTGATACGCTTTTGAAGCGAAAGCCAGGCTCTGGTCCAAATGGAATGCAGTGTTTGCATTTGTCCAGATAAAGACTTGCAAATCTTTAATAACAGCCTGAGTGTCAGCCGAATGCTGTGACCAAACGCAGAGAAATCTTGAGCATGAATCAACTGCAACAAGGATACACTAAAACATAATATCCAAAATAAGAGGACCACATTGGTCCAAATAAATGCAGCCAAAAGGTTTGTTGGAGAACAACAGGTGTGACTGCGGCAGATAAGCCACAGTGGAGGCTTTAATTCCTTGATGAATGCCATAGCAAAGGACATATGATTTGGCCTGTTGCTATAAGCCTTGCCACCAATAACACTGCTGTAGCAACAAAATCATGGCTGCTACACCCACATGTGAAGAAGCAACACCTTCATGTACAGCTATCATTAAAGCTTGGCTGTGTTCTTGGTTGGAAATCAAACGATCGCCAACCTACAGGATCATTACAAAGCAAACATTTTGGGCACTCATAAGATAAATGTATTTTAAAGGGAAAGCCTTTAGTTAAAGGCGTGCCGTCTCTGTTAGCATTAACGGCAGCTAGTATGTCAGAATCTATTCTTGTTTTAGAAAGAGTAATCACAGCAACAGTAGCAACAGCAGATTTGGCTGCTTCATCAGCTGATGACTCAACTTATGAATGACGTGAGCCCCTGGCAACCTATCTTTAGGGTCACCCACCTTAACTCAAAGCATTTTGAGCTTGATAGTGTTGCCTGAAGAATCTTGGAATCCATTCTGATGCCAATAATGTAAATTATCATTAAAGGACTGGACACAGTAATACAAATCACACACTATACGTGTGGGGAATTCACAATCTGTATGTTCAAGTGCGAGAAGCAAAGCTTTAGGTTCAGCAACTGCGCAGTGCAGTCCCCTAAGGACTGAGTACAAGTGTGGGTTGAATTTTCCATCCATAATTACACCAAGAAGAGTAGCACAAGCCACCGAATATTGATGTCTGGCACCTAAAGCAGGCTGGACTGAACCATCAGTATAAGCAATATATTTATACCGGTCAAGAGATAATACAGTGCAGGGCATGGGATAGACATGCTCATATTGCAGAAAGTCTGGTGTCTGTGAAGATGGGTGGAAGATAAAGTCTACAGGATGTTGCCAACTGGATCTTTCTATGATGGAGGGATTTAGTGTTAGGAATGCTAGCTTTTGAACAAGCCTCTAATGTTGGCATAGGAGTAATGACAATGATGGCTTTCCCTTGGGCAAGAAACCACTCTTTAAGAATAGCCATCTGTACTGCAGACAGTATTTTTTCAATGGCTGCAAAATGCATTTCGGCTTAGGAATATAAATGCAATTTATATGGGATCAGCAGTGTCATTAAAGGTGATATATGTAAATCCAATTGCACCTGCAATCACACTTATGACTAGGTTGGTGGTATTTACAGGTGTATTTAGGTGACATGTTCCCAGTATGTCAGATTGTAAATATCGGAGCATATCTGTGTGTTCTGATATCCAAAGTGAAGTGGAAAAATCAGGATGTATTAATTTATATAGTGATTTGATGTGTGGAGCATAATCAGGAATGTATGTGTGAGAAGCTGGGTTTCTGTTACAGTAACCCCCCCCCACACACACACATTTTGCATTTCTATGTGCCATGCTTACAACCGACTGCCCTGGCTTAGATCAGTCACCCCTCTAGCTGGGTGCACTATACCAGTGGTGAGTCCTGTACCCCTACAGTGTCTAAGTCAATTCTAAGACAATGTAAGTGCAGTGCTGCCATTAAGAGTATATGGTGCTGGGAGTTTGTCATTATGAACTCCACAGCCCCATAATGGCTACACTGAAAATTGAGAACTTTGGTATCAAACTTCTTAGCACATTAAACCCACACTGATGCCATTGTGGGATTTAATGAACATTTTACACAGAGGGCATCTTCGAGATGCCCCCTGATAAACGACAAGCCTCTGGTGGGTTCCCTGACTGGTACACACCAGCCTGACACCACAAGACATGTTTCTGGACCCCTGGGGTGGGAGCCTTCGCTCCCTGAGCCCTAAAACAAACCCTTTCCTGGGCAGAGGTGTTCGCAGCTCCCCCAGGCCAGGAAGAACCATCTGTGGCAGGGGAGATTCAAAGGCCGTGCAGCCTTTGTAATGAGACCCCAGACTTTCCTGCAATCGGGTGCAGGCCTCCTTTCTGTTTCCCCTCCTTTTCGGTGGGAATACAGGCGGGAAAAATTAACCAGCCCAGAAGATGTGCCCACCTCTGCCAACCCAACCCTTCAGGTGGGGAAGGTGAGGTGGAGCCCACTCTTCAGTGCCGGCCATCTTGCAGATGGCAGGCACTCCCAAATCAGGATTAGGGAATGTGCTCACTCCCCCATGTGTGGTGAGCACACCAAGGGTGTAGTCACCCTAAGGTCAGTAGCTCAATGGCTACTGACCCCAAGACCCCGAAAACGCCCCTAAATACAGTATTTAGGGGGCAGCTCCTGAACCAAGAAGGCAAATTCCCACAACCTAAGAAGAAAAAGGACAAAAGAAGACGCCCAGCAGAGGAGACTGCAGGGAACAACTGACTTGGCCCCAGCCCTACCGGCCTGTCTGCAGTTTCCAGCGATCTTGCACCAAAAGTCGCCTTGTCCTGCACCCAGCGGCCCCCAGAACCCTGGGAGGTCTGACTGCCTTCAACAAAGACTGAATCTCCTGTGAAACTTAATTTCTCTCCACAGGAACCTATTGACTGTTTTCCTCTGAAAAATGTTTTAAGTGTGGAGTTGATTTGTATACAAACATGAAAAATAACAATTGTTCAAAACTGATTTTACTTAACTTTTCTCTAGGAAATGTCCCAGTGTGATATCTAGGCATATCACACTGAGAGGAAAAAGTAATTTAAAAATTAACTCAAAAATAATCTACACAGTAATTGCAATACCTTGACTTACCTGTATTTCAAACAACTGTATTCACTTGTAAACACAGCATAATATATTGCAAAGAATTTTTTTCACTTACCTCTGCCAAGCTTGGTTTGGTTCTAAAAATAAAATAACTTAATAATATTTTTATACAAACAAAATTGGGCTGAGTTCAGTCTATGAGTGTGTGACATCATATGCTGAGTGTGTACAACAAATGCTTAACACTGTCCTCTGATAAAGCCTTACTTCTCGACCACACTACCCCAAATAGAGAGCGAGGTGCTAGCTACTTTACCTCTGTCTACCTTTTGGGTTCCACTGGACTCTGTACACAATATACCTCACTTTGGTATAGTACATACAGAGCCAGCTTCCTACAGTATGTTCTTCCAATACTAAGGAATCTTAATAAGAATTGCAGCTTCTTCAAAGTATTTGGGCGTTGCAGGTGGGCATAACTCTCCAAGAAGTGTGTTGCTAGGACTTCATGAAAAAGTTCATATTCTAAAAAGAGGACTCTTATAAATGCTTTATTAGATTTTTTTTAGTTGAAGGTGCAGCCAATTTCAGCAAATCCCAATATAATGAGATCCACTCTGGCTAAATGTGAGTTTGACTCATCGTCCCTCAGATAGGTGTCATGTCTCTCAGATAGATGTCATCTACTTAGGACAATGTGTCAGGGTCAATATTGAGTATAATTGACACTATAAGGGCAGAAAACATTCTAGGACTGCTCTTATAGCCCATTGCTAGTAGTGCATAGTGGCGCTGAAAACCAAGAAGGAGAAGGCAGTCCGAACCCTACTTTCAGGTGCTAAATTTTGGCAATAAAAAGCCAGTGGAAATGTCCAAGTTCATTTTGTATTTTTTTGGACTATATCATTAATTTAACGCTGTAATGTTAGTATTTTGTATTGCAAAAGTGCAGGTATGACTGATAAAATGTCTATAGTCTAAGACAATACAATATGAATGATCCTGTTTAAGACAGGAAAAAGTGGATTATTCATTTGAGCGGCAAGGGGTTCAGTTACTTCCTGAGACCCCAATTAGGAGAGTATTTCTCTAACAGGTGATTTAGCATCCAGTGTATTGTGATTGCATTCATGGGCTGGACCTTATGGGTATTACATGATAAGGAGAGTCCTTATCCCAGCCGACATGATTGCATTATAAAGCTGAGGCTTGTGCAAGAGCCCATTCTGCTGCATATGCTTGTTTGACCTCATCAGGGGCAAGCACAGAAAATGAAGGAATTATTACATCCACACACTGTGGGAATATTTGGACAAACTGCAGAGACAAATCGACCTCAGCTAACAGGATGTCGTATGACAATGTCAAGTTCTCACAGGACATTACTATAATGGCACGCTTTATGTCACTCTCAATTTGTATATCCAAATTATATAATCTGTCTGGAGGGGCAACACACTTTTCTGGGGTTTCAACTGTAATAAAATTATTAAATACTTTCACTGCTAGAAACTCCTGCCGAGTACGGCGCACTATAGTGATTTTCGCTGCGCAGTCGAGGAGTGTCACTTCCATCTCCTGTTCAGGGGGAGATTTCTCAGTGTGTGTGGCATACTTTGCTGTCATAGCCGCAACTTTATTTTTCTGAAATAGGGGTTTATACCGAGGAGGTTTTTTCCTCTTTTATCTTCACAACAGATGGGCTTTGTGACTCCCTCTTTGGTTACATGTACTCTTCTTGTCTACAATCAGAACACCCTCCTCTGTCATAATGCATGTCAGACGAGACCTGAAAGGAATGAGGAGAATGATTATCAGGAACCTGATCCCTGTCAGGGGCCTTAATTTGTGTGCGATCATGTAAATCATAGCATCTCTCCGAGGACTCCCATAACGGAGAACCCCCTTGAGGTTTGCCTTTCTGCTTCCATTTATATTTGTCCTACGTTTTCTTTTTTATCAAACTCTGGGTTCTATTTGGCAGTGTCCTTGTCTGAACTAGGCTTCCCAAGTGTAGGACTAGTAGGTCTGGTTCCCAAATTATTGTGTACTAACGTTGTATAGACATCAGCAATAATTATAGGTAGCCAACATTCGTTCTCAGCAGCTGCCCCGTGTTCATTCTGTATTTGTTTTCACACCTCTGGCAAGACTGAAATAGGTGGAGTACTATTACTTATGGGTATATACAGTGGCAAAGACTGCACCCCAATTGTAGTGTGACCCTGTCTATGAGGGTATTTATTTTTTGATCGAGCATTTCACACGCCTCTTGGATCTTAGTCTGGTTTCTTTCAGAGATTGCAAACTTATCTCTTAGTTCTTTCATCATCTCTCCCATCTCTCCCAAGATCTTTTCCGCCTGAGATCCATTCGAGCAATCTGCGTTGGTGCTAGTAGTGTCGCTATTACTGTTATTTTTGCAGTTAGAGTGGATTGGTTCTATGCAAGGGTCTGTTCTGAAGGAAGATGCTTGATCCTGCATGGTTCTAGGACAATTAGCCACTTCTACAGACTCACCACCTCTTTCTAGTTCTTGAGTTTCTTGAGTTACTAAAGCTTGATATTTGTTACTCGTTGGTACTCCAAAACCTCCTACTTTTGGTTTCTCTGCCATCGTTGTGCCCTTTGATATAGTAGGTACTATTTGTGGCTCCCTGGTTCTCTCTTCACTAGAGCCCCTCTTTTCCTGTACCTTGAAGAAGGATCGGAGTGATGGTGTAATTTTTTGAGCTCTACTAAGCCCAGGCTTTGTTAGACTAAGCCGGGTCGCACGTGATAGAGGTGCAGTACACTTCTTGTTTCTTCTTTTAGGGGTAAGGTATGTCTTGCCTTTATCTCTATCTTTGTCCTTGTCCTTATCACTGTCCTTAACCTGGCTAGTGTCTTTAATGTCTTTAATGTCTTTTGTGCTTTTCAATTCCTTGATAACCTTGGTATCCAGGTGTCTATTTTTCAAGCTTCTCAGGCTATACCCCCCTCCGGTGTGCCTCCCTTCTACTGGGCTTTTCTTTCCTGTGGGGGGGACCTTGGATCTTTCCAGTTTTCCTGGTTTATGTGCTCTCCCCTCAGTTTCTTCCCCCTCACTGTTCACTGCTACTGCCTTCAAAGCATCCCTAGAGCTCCCAGTCTCCCAAACATTTGAATGAGAACAAACAAGGGTATCACTTACCGTAAATTGCTGTAGAACTCTTGCTATCTTCCTCCTTCTCTGCCCTTCAATGCTGCTATATTTCTCAGGCAAAATTAACTGTTTTTTTGCGGTACAGCCCTTTCTTCCTGCCACTTCCTTATGTTCTGTACTGCACTCCGCCTGAGGCTTCAGGGGGAGAAGATGGCGGCTGACTAGTAGCTCAGTCGTGAGCTCCCTGCCGGAGAGACCCTTAATCTACAGCATGCCCACCAGAAACTGAGGAATGTTGGAGAGGGAGTGAGGAGGAAAAGTTCAGAGCTCTCCTGAGCCCTACCTGGTTGGTGTATTAAGTTGCGTGCCGCTGGTTGCTGCGTCCGGCTGGCGGTAGACCTAGGGGGCTTGCAGACGGCGGTCCGGAAGTCGGAGTTTGCATCGGTAGGATTTTCTTTCTTTTCGTGGTGTGTGGTTGTTGCTGTTTTCCTGCCACTTGTTGCAGAGGTGGAGACAGTGGGGGCAGTGGAGACGGGAGAACGCGGGGGTTCGACGTGGAGTGGACGTCGGTCTCTGGGTGCCGAGTTTTGGCCGCGGAGCATCGAGAGGGGAGCCGTGGTCGACAGCGCTGACTGCGTCACAGCGAGGCTGATATCCAGTGGGAAAAGGGCACACTGCACTGGAGGTGCCAGGAAGACAGAGCCCGGTAGAGCGGAGCTCGCCGGTGGTGTGGGCAGAAGCAGCGCGAGCACACCACAAAAATATAAACATCGCGCACCGCGTCTCTTTCAGGGGGAGTGCAGTACCAATGAATTCATGTCTTACTTAGTCCTCACAGAGGTAGGACTACAATTAATGATTCAATGAATCACAATTTTATTTTTTTTATTATTTTTTTTGGTTGTCCTCATACATGCCGTCGGGAACGCTCTAGATGGGACTCCTCCACACCTTCCAAACAGGCAAATTCGATGTCCACCCTTGTATAATGCCTATAGAGGGGAAGCAGAGTTCTCCTAGAGATAAGACTGTATCCTAGTCCCACTCCCGTTCACAGCACCTGGAAGACCTTATGTTACTAAGGAGGACCGGACCAACAATCCCCTGGCATAACGATCGGACCGATTTTATTTCTCCCTTCAGGTCACTAGAGCCGCCCAGATCTTACAAATACTAGATTTATCACAGGCCATATCTGGTTGACTGGTCAAAATATTAGGCTTTAGACAGTCCGCAAAGGAAATGGGGATTTCAGATTTCCAAACTCTACAAATTTTCCTTCTAGCGATAATTATTAAGTAGAACACAAATTTTGCAGCTGGAGAGTTCATACAATAATCCGACATAAGACCAAAAAAGATTAACATAGGGCTAACTTCAATCCGCTGGAGCAACACATCCTAAAGAAAACCACATACCTCGGTCCAGAAGACCTCAATTCTCGGACAATCAATAAACATGTGCAAGTCATCTGCGGCTGGGTACTTACATCGGGGGCAGTTATAAACCCTCCCGGTTACTTTAGACATTTTCCCAGGAGTCCAGTAAACTCTGTAGGCAGTATAAAGATGATTCCTCCTGAGTGTAGCTGGTTTCACCACTGCCTGCAACATAATGAAAGAGTCACACCAAAGTTTCCACATTCCCTCCGCCTCCCCTACAAAAACACTGCTCCAGAGTTTCCCAACCTCCTATTCCAAGCAATCCCCGGCTTCCAAAAAGGCCCAGTACCAGAATGAAACTTCACGTTTCCATGTACCCATTCTGGCGACTGAATCGAAAATAGGACTTGCGTCTTCGTTGCCCTACGACTGCGTTGCCCACCATGCGGATAACTGGTAGAACTTAAATCTTGTCAGTGTGCCGCATGTCAGACTTGAGATTGACTCCCAGCTAATCAGTTCTGAGTCCTTCATAAGATCTCCCCAAAGTCTGATACCGGCTAATCTAAGTGGTTGGCAAAGTTGATGCTGAAGGCATTCGGGGGTGCCGGGGGAACCCCAAATTGGGGCCTGTGCAGTATAGTACGGAATTTACAGTAGTCTTCAGTTATTTAGTGCTGCTCGCAGGGTCTTAAGTCTGATCTTCTTGTAAAACTTAGGGTCACCAAATTTGTAGAGAAACAACTCCTGTAGCATTGTCAAATGCTGAAGTGAACTCTTACCACGACTTGCACAGGAGCAGGAGATGCTGTTTCCCAACTCCACCCCAAGTTTTCACAGACTTCGTACTTAAATCAGAATCTAATGAACCCTCTGGGGGGAAAGGGGATGTTGGATAAAGTAACAAACAAGAAGAGACTGCTCTGCAACTGTTCTTCAGCGTCACTTGTTTTAGTCCTTTTCTCTTCTGTCTTTTCCAGCTCTTGATTATCTTATCTAATGCACAAACACATCAAGAAGTTTATTAACCTCCCTACTCTCCTATTGGTCTTGCTAAACCTATTTCTTACTACCTACCAAGCTTTCCAGAGCTTTTGCTTCTCTTCTTCCTAGAATCTTTTATTCTTAACTTCTTTCTGTAAACTGGGTCTTCTAAAACTGAAAACAAATACCTCTGTAAGACTATGCTCTGTTTCTTATCTACTCTGTATTTACTACTATGTCTTTTCTGCTTTCCTATTCTCTCCTACCCTCTTTTCTTCATAATTGATCTTCTATACTTTTCTTCGTAATTCTTATAATTCAAGTCTTTTTTAAAATATCTCTTGTTTTTCTTTTCAGGAATCTAGTCGAGTTCTGTACCAAAGGTAAATGTAAATCGGTCTGTAAATACTATTGAATTTCTTGTACTATTCTGTAGATGGAATGGAGTCTTATAAACTGTTATAAATGAGTCAAGAATTCTCCTTCAGATCAGTCACAACCACTTATCTGTTGTCTTCTAGGTCGCTCTGTCTCCTGTCGAGTTTCTATGACGCTGTAGTCTTCTGTACGGTAAGTTTCATATTCTTGAGTATCTTACTAGGGTAAAAAGGGGGAGGGACGGAAAGAAGGGAAAGGTAAAGGATACTCGTGGCTTCTCTCAGGTGCGACACTCTCAGCTTCTCTTGTGCCAAACTCTACTAGCAGCCTTTTCTATGGAGCTATGAAAATTATTGCGCTGCTTCCCGTTATACGCTACAATATATATTACGGGCTTGGGTAACGACAATGTATTGATCAAGTCTTTTCTAGAACTCTTCGCCGTTCTTCTCAGGAACTCCGGATGATGCGTCTTCGCCGCCTGTAATCTTTAGTGAAGTGTGCATTTCATTTAGTGCGCGCGCCTCACCTGAGCCTTCAGATAGAAACACTAGACCGCCGACTCCTCTTGCGAGTCGGCGGCCATCTTGGAATTCCGCGTGTGAAGCAGAGAACTCCAACTCTGCCTAACAGCGGAATACATCTGAAAATACTTCGCCCTTGCAGTGCTCAGCAGACAAATTCTGTGGTTCGGACCTACAAGAGTCTGGGAAGGTCTGACAAACATGGCCTGAAATAGTAGACCAAGAGAGGAAGAATCCATTTTATTAGCCAGGATTCTAAAATTCTTAAAATGGAAAGCATGGCAATAGGAAAAAAGGTCAGGTAAAGAAAGTTCCCCAGCTTTAACCCTCTCCTGAGTTTTTTCCAGACAATTCTCGGGGTTTTTGTGGCCCATATAAAAGACCCAATTTTGCCTTGAAGTATAGCGATGTCCTCAGTGCTAAAGGATAGAGGGATTGAATTAAACAAAAAGGTTAATTTAGGCAAAATTATAATTTTGACGAGGTTGACCCTCCCGTAGATGTTCAAGAGGAGATTCGCCTAGCGCAGCAAAAGGCTTCCAACCTCTTTGGACACCTTCTTCCAGCTAATTTTTGATGTATCTACCAACTTCTGGGCTAGGTGTATCCCAAGGTATCTCATTTGACACTTTGCCCCCTGTATTGTATTCGCACAGTTCCATCCCATTATTTCAGTTTTATCTTTATTGATTTTATCGCCCGAGACTTTACTAACTTTCTCAGCCAATTCGAACAACCTAGGTATGGCTTCTGCGGGATTAGAGGTATACATAAGGAGGTTGTCGGCATAAAGAGCAAACTTGAGCTCCAGATCTCCGATTTTAAAAGGCCTAATGAGGGAATCCGCTCTAAGGGAGCAGACAAAAGGTTCAATATATAAATTAAATAATAACGGTGACAAAGGGTACCCCTGCCTAGTGCCTCTTAAAATACTGAACCATTCTGTCAAAGCACCATTAACTATAACTTTTGCTCGAGGGTTAGAGTAAAGGGATTTGACAGCCTCTACGAAATTTATGGGAAAAACACATTTTTGCAGAGTCTCCCAAAGATAAAACCAAATCACCTGATCGAACGCCTTAGTGGCATCTACTGCAACTATAGTGAGAGGCAGCTTTTTATCTATTGCAACATCTATTGCCCCAATGACTTGAAAGGTGAGCTCGTTTAGCTGTCTTCCAGGTATAAAACCCCTCTGGTCTGGATGTACAATGCTCTTAATAATTTTTGCCATCCTTGCAGCCAATACCCCAGCAAAAATCTTGTGATCCGAATTTAGCAGTGAAATCGGTCTATATGCCTCGATTTTCTGTGGGTCCTTATTCTGTTTAAGGATCAAGGACACCGTTGCTTCAGACCATGACACGGGGGTGCATTCTCCCTGCAAGTATATTTTATTAAACAGAGTTCTTAAAACCGGCACCACCTTGTCCAATAGTCCAAGATAGACCTCTATTAGGAGTCCATCCGGACCGGCTGCTTTACCCCAACTCATTTTTTTAAGTTGTTCCCTAATTTCACCCTCGGAGATACTGGTGCGCAGGAACAGCCTATCAGCTTCAGACAACTGAGGGAGATCCCTTGAGTTTAACCACTCCCTAACTTTCTCCGGTCTAAAGTCGATATCTTCCTCATACAAATTAAGCATACATGATCTTGCCTCCTCTCTAAGCTTATCGTCATCATGTAACAGGGCACCTGACCCACTTTGTACCAGGCTCTTTATATGATTCCTGACCCTATCTGCCCTTGACTTCCATGCCAAGAGGGAACCGCATTTTTCGCCATAGGCGAAATGTTGTAATTTGCTGGCATCCCATCTATCCTTCAGGATCTTATCTATATTGGCCTGAAAGTCTGCCTGAAGAAGGGTCAACTCTCTTTCCAGCTGCGGAATAATATTCCGAGAGGTCAGGGCTGCCCGCTGTAACTCGGCCTCCTTTTCCTTAATTCTATTGAGCCTATCTGCTTCAGCCTCTTTCGTGGATTTTCTTTTATTAAACATTGCAGAGCTTAATAGCCCCCTCAAGTAGGCTTTAAATGTCTCCCACACTATCTGGTCTCTAGTAGAATCTGTGTCAAGCTCAGACCTAACCCCCACATTTAGTAGCAAGGTCCTATCCAGAGTCCACCTCCTCTGTCGCTCTTTATGCTTAAAGTTAAGTACCAGCTCAACAGCGGAATGATCTGATAGGGTCGATGGGATGTAAGCTATAGACTTCAGCTCTAAAAATATACTCTGATCCACGAAAAAATAGTCTATTCTTGAATAGTGTTTGTATTTTTTGCTATAGAAGGAAAATTACCTTACGTTACCATTCATATGTCTGTCAGATTAAACTCCTTAATAAAAATTTTTTAGGACAGAAAATGTTCTGGGTGGAATAGTGTGTTTTGCTTTAGAAGTCCGGTCTAACTGCCTATCAAAAACCAGATTAAAATGTCCTCCAATTATGACTGGAGCAGATAAGACTCGCAAGCTGGCCTCTAGATTTAAGAGAGGCCCCGGGTTGTCTTTGTTTGGCCCGTAATAGGCAGCACAAACTATTGGAGAACCACAGATTGTCAGGGTGGCCTCCAACCATCTCCCTTACTGATCTGTATTTAGTTTTTCAACCTTAATCCCTATTTTGCCTCTTATAATTATTGCTACCCCTCTAGTGCAACCCCTTTGTTTAGAGCATAGCACGTCCTGAGCCCAAATGAGCTTACTGAACCCCTGTTTGCATTCACTCATATGAGGACACATTTTTCTGTTTTCCCCCTTGCTCCCAAGACCCTGTGCACCCCTCCCTTGCCCTCCCATGATGAACTCCCCTTTCATCCCTTAGCGATAAAAAAACGCCTATTTGGGACCCCTCAAGAAGCAGGGAAGGCACCTTACCCATTCAAAATAAGAATCTAACTAATACCTGCTAATACCCAGTAGGCCCAGGACCCCATACTATCTATGTGCAATCCATGTCTAGAAGGGAACATACCGGAACCCTAAACCATTATAACTACCCCCTCATCTGGACCAGAAGAGCATCTACATCTTCAGGGGAGCTAAGGTTATGCATTTTGTTTTTCCACATTACTTTCAGTAATTTGGGAAATTTCATTTGAACCCGTGCCCCCAAATTTCTCAATTCTGGCATTCTAGAGCCCAGCTCCCACTGCCTTTGCGCTGTTTTCTTTCCAAGATCGGAGCGAATTTCATAAAGCCCAGAGTCATAATGCAGTGCCGTCTCAGTCAAGGCTCTCCCCAGGATCAGTTCTTTGACCATATACGTCTGAAAGTTGACTAATATTTTCCTTGGGGCTTTCCTATCAGGGTGCAGCTTAAAGGGATCTATGTGCACTCTCTGAATCTCTGACTCGAGATCAATGTCTTCTCTATCTTTCAACACTCCCTCCCTTAAAAGTTTACACACAAATGCCTTAATGTCCCCCTTCTCTGCCCCCTCTGGGATTTTAAGGATTCTTAGGTTATTTCTCCGTGCTTGCATTTGAAGCCTCTCCATGTCAGTCTGTAGAGATCCATTTTGAGCTTTTAAGGCCTCTATATCCTTCGTATTCCCCTGCACGGATTCTGAAAGGGATTTAACTTCAAGTTCGAGAGTCCTAGTTCGTGCACAAATATCATCCAATTTCGACTCTAGGGCATCACACTTCTCATGAATCCCCTTCTGATTTGCCTCCGATATTTCAAACTTAGAGAGTAGATCACCCCTTAGGGACTGAAGCAAGGACTCAAGCTGCGACTGGCTACTATCTGTTCTCTTCCCCCCCTCGAAACCTGCATTTCCAGACCTTTGTGTACTTCCTTTCTGGTTGCTGAATCAGAATCGCTAACTGCAATAGGTGAAAGTGCAGGTAAGGCTGATAGGGCAGGTGGCAAGGGGGTAGTGGCGGCAGCAGTGTCAATAGAAGCAGAAGTGGTAGCGGAAACACAGGACTGATTTAGCACGGGAGGAATGTCGCAAGAAGGGGGTTTCAATTGATTATCCCCGATGGCATCACCGGTATCTTTCTCTAATTCTGAAATCTTCATGAGAGGAGAAAAGCGGTTCTCAAGAAAAATTAAAGGGGGACTCTGCAGTGGGGACGGGACCAGCTCCTTAGAAATCACTGCCTGCTCCATAATCTTGAAGTAAGATTTAAGTGAGGGGGTAGTTTTTAATGGGGGGCGGGCAGCTTTAGACACCCTAGGCTTCTTAATGTCCCCTAATTTGGTGGCCTTCCTTTGGCGTGGAGTCGTGGGGACCACCCATCCCGTACACTCTGTGGAATCCAGACCACTTTTGGTCTTAGGCTCAGACTGGGAGTGCAACTGTTACCGATTTTTTACAGGAGGGACCAACCCCCTTTGGAGACCCAGTGCAGGCACTCTCCCACCAAAACACGGCTTTCCTGGGGAGTCAAACTCACTCCTGAACCCCTGCACTGCAGCTGTTCCCCTAACCCCAGCGCCCGAGATAAATGTCAGTTCAGGGGCGGTGAAGTCAATATCCATGTAATCCCACTCACTCCGAGCCAGCATCCATTTTACCAGGTCACGGCAGGGGACGGAGTAGCGCTGTGTTACCGTAGCGCTCAGAACGTAGATCGCTTGCTGTAAAGTCCCGTGACCTGCTCCTTCCGACCCCCAAAATCTGACTTTCGCAGCGGCTGCCTGAATCCCTATCCAGAGCCTAGTCTGGTCTGGTGACCGCCGTACGCTGTTGGCTCCACCTCCAGACCCATACAAGCCTCAGCTGCCGCTGCCTCAGCTACCGCGGAAAAAAATGAAGAGACCGGCTCCCAGCTCGCAAATTCAGACAGGCCATCCACCAGTAGGAAAACATAGAAAATATTAAAAATAGGGTACTCAAACCTAAGCTAAGAAGGCGCCACGTCCTTACTGAGCATTCTGCTGTAATCAGCTTCTAGAAACGCCACATATCGATAGTGTGTGCCTCGCTGCTCCCGGAGCTCCCGCAACCGGCGTCAGACCGCGCCATGTTCCTCGAGTGACCAATGTATCACAACACTGAATGTACAAACAAAAAAAAACAATTGACTTGAAAGCTAAGAACTTGGGAGTGATTATGGACAGTAAACTTACTTTTGGTGATCAGGTTAGCAGAGTTGTCTCGACAAGCTTCTAGCTCCTCAGAATTTCGAGGAAAAAAACATTTATTCTACCTGAAGATAGCTTTAGGACGGCAGTCACAGCACTCAATTTGTCTCGGCTGGACTATTGCAACAGTCTGCATCTGAACCTTCACAAAAAACATCTGAACAGACTCCAGCTGGTGCAAAATGCGGGCGCAAGGTTGTTGACCAGCATACTTAGGTTTGTCTCAGTTATGAAGGAACTTTGGCATCTCCACTGGCTCCCAGTAAAACACCGTGCACAATTCAAAGCGCTTAGCAGGTTTTTGAAGGGGCCCTGAATATCTGAGAAAACGCCTTCACGGGTATGTCCCCGGAAGAACGCTGTGATCCGCGGAGGCAAAGCAAGTGGCTATTCCCCGAGTGAAAAAAGCAAATTGGGGTGTCAGAAGTTTCATCGCTTGAGCTGCTAAAGCTTGGAACAACTTACCAGCCCATCTCAGGAATGCCACCGAGCTCCTCTCTTTTAGGAGGGGGCTGAAAACATGGCTGTTTTCTGAATAGCCATCTTCATTTCTGGTAACCAGTTAGGCACGGCTCAGCGCGAGGACACCTTTGGGTAGAAGTGCGCTTTAAAAGCCTATTAACATAACATAATATAACTTGAATAGTGTTAATATATTACATTTTTTTTTTAAGAATAAGTAATACCGAACATGACACATACACAATATGCACAACAAACATAAGTAATTTTTTACAATGGTGACAAAAAAGAAAAGAAAGTGACTAAAGTGGTTTTATACATGTATCAACAATATAAACTATATATAATACATAGAACACAAATTCACTGTATAGCATTGTATTAACAGTGAAAAAAAGCCCTAATAAGGTCCAGTGGACAATAACACGTATTTTTTAACGTCGACATTTCGACTCCTAATAACGTGTGTACATGAAAAACATCACAGTGGGGTCTACATCAGCACAAAGGAACAGTTGTGTATTGCCTGTTTATGAAGAAAAGTAGATTTGTTTTAGAAATCAGTGTGTGAAGGAAGAACAGAAGAGGGTGAAGGCATAAGTGTCATGCTCATCTTCTAAGGAGAATGAAGAAGCAGCTAGCCTTGTTGTCAATATTCAGCCCCCTGTACAATCAATTACAGGCGTATAATCATCCGAAGCCCACAGGGGCTAAATAATGCTTCACAAAAGTGGAGAGTGGCGTAATCTTCCTCCTACCATAAACCATAAGGACCTGTTAGCTTCAATCTTATATTGTATTTGCATTGATAAAAATTGCTGTACACAGACCTAGGAAACAACCTTAAAACCCTTTAACCTCAAAAATCAGGTACAAGGCTTGGAAAACCTATGGGTCTTTAAGTATGATCAGGTAAATTATCGTATGGCCCGGGGCACAAGTGCTCTCTTGCAACTTGTGGCAAGACATAATCAAAGAAAAAAGAAGAAAAATGCTATCAATATTTTAGTCCAGAACCACGATGAATAGTCTGTACTGTAAGCTTAAAAAGTTAGCCACTCACCTCCGGCATCATTCGCTCGGAGAGTGATCACAGAGCGTCTCACACCACTAATGGCGTGCACACAATCAATTCAGCTAGCAGGGCCAGCTGCCTAAGTCAGCAATCAGAAGGAAATGTAGGGGCGGGGCCAAGATGCGAATGGAGTGAGACGTGTGTATCTGGGTCTCCGCTCCATTGCGCCATGTATAAGCCGTCAATCCCGGCCACCCGGTCTGCTGACCAGCACTCTACAATCCACTCCGCTTGGTGGGGAAAGAACAGAGTTGATCCCGGACCGACAGAGGAGACCCCACTGTACTCGGGTTTTCCGAATTCTGAGACTCCTCTCCAGCAGGGACCTGCCGCTGCCATCTTGGGTGAGTAGTCCCATAGAGGTGATCTCGCCGAGCTGTAATCTTTGGCCCGGAGACCGCGGCTTCTGCGTCGGAACCAGATTGTTGGTCCCTACCTACTGTGGGGCCCCCTAGACTCCTGGGAGCTGTGCTGGGCCCTGTTAGGTCATGGGGCCTCTGGGATGCTCCGAGCTGCATCAGTGACGCCCCGGTGGCGGAGAGGACTGCAGGTTCCCGAGGCAAGGTGGGTCTTGGTGAGAGCCTGTCCGGGAGTGCTTATGAGGCTTAAGGGACGGCCCCGCAGTGAGAGAGGGCTTTGTTCTATGTTCCCGGCCTGCGGAGGGTCCTGCCATTGCCATCTTGTATCTGCGGCATCGCGCAGGGTCCCTGGCGGGCTGTGGCCATCGGCTGGATGATCGCAACACCTGGGGCTGAGGTGCCTGAGTGACGCTCCTGGCCCGCTGGGGGGACTTGCCGTGATGGCAACCCGATCCAAGTGCTCTGCTGCATCGATGCATGAGGTCCTGCAGATGCCCCGGCGGCGAAGTATTCCACATAGCCCCGGAGTTCTGGTGCAGTGAGTGTTGTCGAAAACCTGGGCCTGCCAATGCTCACACTTGGGGTAAGGCGGGATTGGAATAGCCCCCCCCCCACATTGCTGATGCAGCTGCCTCACTGTCCCCTGGAGTTGCAACCCGTTAGCTTGAGTCTGAGCCGGCTGGCCTTCTCCTATTTAGTTGCTGTGACCCGTGCTCGCATCCTGACCGAAGCTGGGTCCTGGTGTGGATGGTGGTGGATTAAAAGGTTACTTCGCTGGCAGAGGAGGACATTTGCTGCTCTTTGAGGCCCTAAGTCTTGCGATGAGAGGTGGTGGAGCCGAGATATCTCTACGCTATCTGTCGTTGTTGGGCCTACGCGCTGAGCACTGCATTCTGTGCCTGCCTCCCAAAAGTTTCTAGCCAGAGACCTTGCTGTGGCCGGAGTGAAGCTAATGATGATCCTTTGAATGGCCTCTTCTGGATTCTGCAACCCCCTTAAGCAAACTGTGAGTAGTGAGGGAGCACGCAAGAACCAGGGATACACCGATGCTTCCAAGGGTTTTAATGGCTCCAATTGAATTGCCCTGAGACATAGTACACTGCTTAACATTACCGAAGATAGTGTGATTCCCCCTTAAGCGAGTGTGATCCCCCTTAAGCGAGACCTGAGCGGAGGAGGCTGGTCTGGCGGTCCTCCTCATATCTTCCCTGTCGTGCTTCTTGCCTATGGTGGGGATTGACTCACTGTGTTTGCTCCATACTCCCAGGGACGCCGTATTCTGACTACTTACGAAGCTGATATAGGTTGCTACTCCACCATGCCTCCCAAGAATAAAGCCAACAAAGACTCAGACTCTGTCTCATTCAGAAACACCCCGGTTACATCTCTATGGACTAAAACCAATATACAGACGCAGGATGCCTCTGCTCCTTAGGTCTCTGCTCCAGATTAGGCCAGCTTGGGTACACCGATCACTCGGGCTTTCATGGTGTCCTTCTTCCAAGAGATTAAGGATGAAATTGGTTCCCTTAAACAAGACTTCAAAACTGGGCTGCAGGACATCAGGCGGGAGATCACGGAGATTGGTGGTAGGGTGGACGATCTCGAACGCACCATGAACGCTAGGTCAGAAGATAAGTCACGCAGTCACAGATAAGCTTCCAGACCTTAACATTAAATATCAGTGGGGCCACCCCTTTGTTTTAATGTTCACTTGGGAGGGTAAGCAACGCGCGCTTCGTTCACTGACAGAAGCTAAGCAGCTCTTCCAGCTCCCGCTCGATTCTTAGGGCACTGAGCTTCCTTCTCCTCGAGGGAGCCCGGGGAGGCCCTCATGTCCAGAATGGTCTACTGTCAAACCGTCTAAATACAGGTGACGACTCCAGGAGCGGTACTCTTCTCAGGCCAAACAGGAGATCATCAGTCATGTAAGGTCTTTGAGTGACTCCTTTCCGCCACCCCGATCACCAGACCATAAGTAATAATTTGGCCATGTTACAGCCACTTTATTATGCTTCTTGCAGGCCCTCGGACACACCAGCATAATCTTCCTACACGTTGGTTCCTTGTTTTCTTTAATTTGGACAAAGGTAGCTTTACTCATTCACCCCCAAGAACTGAATCACTATGAGGGCGAGCTATTGGACAATGCTATTACTGGAGTCGACTTTGGCTGCTTCGGTGCCGACCCGGTGGAAGATGAAATTATTGCTCATCTTGTAGGCCGCTGGATGTGGGGACTCATGAATGCCTTGCATTTGCTGCCACCCCTTCTCAGGGTCCCTTTGGAAAGTGACTTCTCAAGAAAGGCCTGTCCTATGGACTCTGGGCTGTTCCTGATAGACTCTGATATTGCCTGGCCCAGTTGGCCACTTATTATTGTGTTTTCTGTCTTTCTTCATTTTCTACTCTTTTTCCCCCTTATCAAAGATGCTCTACTGTTGGGGGGATTGAGCCTGGGTGGACACGGCCTTGGACTTTGGGGGATTACTGGGAGGTACCTTGATGGTTCAATGGTTTCAGATATGTCTCCGGTCATGTTGCTTTGCTATGGTGTTCTGGGATGGGAGACTGGCTGCCAGCGATGTTGGTTTAGTGGTTGCTGCGGGCGTGCCAACTTTTTAGACTTACTAAAACCAACCCCATGAAGTTTCTCTCCCTAAAAGTCTGGTGATATCTCGTCTGAAAGGACCCTGATAATATATTCCTTCAGGAGACGCACTTGCTCTCCTTCGACATTTGTCTCATGTCCCACCCCAAATATCCTCAAAAATTCTGGGCCTGCTCTTCTTCTAAAACGGGTGGCGTGGCCATTCTCCTTAAAACTGGTTGCAACATGCAATCTTCGAAAGCTACGAAAGATAAAAATAAGAGGTTTTTAAAAATCCAAATGCCCTGGGGTAGATTACCCCTGACTCTCGTAAATATATACGCCCCTAATCAGAATCAGGATGCATTCTTACGCTTCCACCTTAACGATCTCCTACATTCAGTCACAACACCAATCATTCTTGGGGGGATTTTAATTTAGTATGGAATCCAGAATGGGATTGCACGGTACAAGCATATCAACGTACCGGGGCAATGTCCGCAACTTTTAAAAACGTCATTATGGATTTAGGATTAATTGACGCATGGAGACACTTACACCCTTACTCTAAACTACTACTCTTTCTTTTTCCATGTACATCGTTCATACACTCGCATTGACTACTATTTTCTTTCGCTACCATTACTACACACACTGGTCATTGTGGAGATATCTGATATTTCTGTATCAGATCATGTGCATATCTCGATATCTCTACAACTCCCTAGACCCCATACAGAGGCTCAACCTAGATGGAGGTTGCCACCCCAGGTTCTCCGAGTCCCTGTTGATGTGGCAGATGTTCGTAAGGAGATTGAGGCCTTCTTTGTAGTGAATGACCTCACTGATTACTCCGAATATCCATGGGGTTATCTCATCTATATCGTCTGCTAGAATCCGGGAATCCTGTCTAATAGAGACTTTACTTTCTGTGGACATTAAAGCACTGGAACGAAAGTATCACCTACAACCATCTCTTTGCAATTAACAACTTCTCGCAGAGCTACAGGGTCAACTACGTTTGCATCACACTAATAAGGCGGAGAGACTACTGCTTACCCTTAAACAGAAATTTTATGCGGAGGACAAGGTTGGGGCGTGCCTGGCGACGCATTGGGCTCAGAACACAAAAGCACACTTTGCCAAACTTAAACGCCCCCTTGTCCTCTGGAAACAGTGACAGACTTTTGGGATTGTTGTCCTTGGGACTCTCTCAGTTCCCATCATAGGAGCCTGATGGAGGAACCCATTTCACATGAAGAAATAGCGAAGACTCTGAAACAGCTTCCAACAGGAAAAAACGCAAGGTCCCGATGACTTGCCGGTAGTTTTCTACCGGGTTTTTTATCCGCAGCTTCAAGAGCACATGCTGCAGCCATTTAATAGTTTTATGGATGTCTCAGGCCTTACTCCAACCATGTCTGAAGCGGTGATTGTTCTCATCCCAAACCAAACCATTCCCTGCCTACCTCGTACCGCCCCATTGCCCTGTTAAACACTGAGGCCAAGATCTACACTAAGATCCTGGCAAACTGCCTGGAACTACATCTTCCAAGTCTTCTCAATCCTGACCAGGTTGGGTTCATTCACCATTGTCAAGGGGCGGATAACATTCACCGGATCGCCCATCTTTTGGAAAAGGCACAGATTAGAGGTATACCAGCCTGTCTGGTATCACTCAACGCTGAGAAAGCCTTTGGTCGCGTGGATTGGTGCTTTCTTAGGGAGGTCCAGTGGAGGGTGGGATGTGGTCCTATGATGGTCTCGAGATTGAAGGATTCTTATACACAGCCCACTACTCGCATTCGTCTTAACGGACCCCTCACTGCTTCCATTCCGATTCATCGCGGCACCAGGCAGGGATGCTCCCTATCCCCTCTGTTGTTTGCCCTAGCAGTGGAACCCATGGCCATTGCCATCCGACGCGAAGCTACGATCCAGGGCATCCCTTTTGGGGGATATGACCATAAAGTCTCCCTTTTCGCAGATGATCTCCTTCTCTCTCTTTTCACACTATCTTCTTCCCACCCAGAGTTAGCTACGCTTTTGCGGTCTTTTGAGGGAGCTTCAGGATTCCTGATTAATCTTGCTAAATCTCTAGCCCTCAATCTTAATCTTCCGTCTTTGGAGGTCCAGGACTTGCAAAACCTGCTTCCGTTACAGTGGTCCGACAAGTCAATAGGATACCTGGGTTTGGATTTGACTCCCTCGCTTTCATCCTGGACCTCGGCCAACTGGCCTCGGTATAGGGATGCGATTCGGGAGGAACTGCGTAGGTGGAGAGGGCTTCCTCTTGCATGGTTAGGATGCATTAACACTATAAAAATGACACTTCTCCCGAAGATATTATATTTATTTCAATCCCTTCCCACCCCGATATCACAAGATGATATCCTGTCTCTTCAATGGGATTTTACCACTTTTATATGGGGAAGGACCCGTCCCCGCTTCTCTAATAGGATTCTGATGTTAGCGCGGGACCAGGGTGGTCTTGCATGTCCCAATCTCTTGGAGTACTACTGGACCTGTCCTCTCCGGTATATATCTGAGTGGGTAGTTCCCGAGAGCAAAAAAAACATTGGCTCCATATGGACCGGTCGGTCTCCCTTGTGGGGCTTGGCTTGACTCCCTTGCGGGGCTCGTCCCCATAGTGTTTACATAGCTACCCCCACAAAAACGTTCTTGGAGATATAGGACAAATTGACGGTCTCACGCGGTCGGACTAAATTTACTTTCCCTAACACGCCTATAGTTCGCAATCCCATGTTCCCCCCTGCACTGGAAACATGAGCGTTTAGTGAGTGGTCTGACAGGGAATGCCGTGTCATTCAGGACCTGTTCCAGGGCGACAAACTCCTTACTTTTGATCAATGCAAACAAGCTTTTTACCTTACGAATGGGGCTCGAATACGATACTATCTGATTCGTCATTGGCTACTTTCTCAGGCCTATATCCAAGGGGCAACTCATTGCCTTTGAAGCCTTAGTACGTAAATTTGAGGGGTCAAAGGGCCTGATTTCTCACACTTAAACTGTTTTACAACACTCACACTGGCCCTCACCTCACACTTATCAAATGCAATGGAACTCAGACTTAGGCGAAAACATACCCCCAGTGCTGGGACCGATTATGGCAGGACACCCCGAAACTATACCATAGTTCACCGCAACACGAATCAGCATATAAACTTATGATGCGATGGTACTTTACCCCAGCCCGTCTACAACAGATGTTACCAAATGTCCCCCTGACATGTTGGAGATGTCAGGATGACAGAGGAGACTTTGTTCATGTTTGGTGGTCTTGCCCGAGCCTCAAGGTGTTTTGGAAGGAGATTCTTAGTTATATTAAGGATGTAGTGGGGTTCTCTATCCCTTCCTCCTCGACTGTTACCTTATTAAGCATTAGGCCGTTGACATTGACTGCTATGACATACACGGACTGTCGTCTGATTCTACAGATGCTGGGGGCGGCTCAACAATCCATAGCCTTATTCTGGAAGAAACCCCATACCCCTCCAGTGGCCACATGGTTCCTTAGTTTGTGGCTCGTTCTAACCCTTGAATTGCTCACTGCACATATCAACCACACAGATGCCAAGTTCACCCACGTTTGGCAGCCACTAATACATTATTTCTCGAAGATTGAACACTCTAGACTGGTTCCCCCTAGGCTACGAGCTCTACAATTGTTCAATGATGCTCTTGACCCTTACTTGAGGGGTCACCAGCCGGAATCCCCCGGACCAACACTTTCATAGGAGAGGCTTTACGAGACCTCTGTCCCCCTCCAGCATCAAGGTATTTTCAGCATATCTTCCCCTTTTCCACCCTCCCGGTTGGGAGGCTGGTTCCTCCACTCTTCTTTTTTTTAATGTTCTTTTTCTCTACTCAATTTTAGAGATATGCCCCTGTTGTTTTCTAGTCCAGAGTACTAAAGCGTTTAATGGACAGTGCATGTGAACAGGGTATAATAGATATAGCCAGTCACAGATCACCCAATCGTCATGATAAGGGCAGAGCTCCATATGACTCTTACAATACTGGATATTTCCCTTAGGTCTGCCTTGACGTGAGGAGCGTATCATGATACCTTTGAAAGGGTTGCAACATATTGCTCTGCTTCTCCTTCCAGTCTTCCTCTTTTCCTCTGTGCTATTGGTCTGTGTTGTAATGTACTGCCTCTGTTTTACAGGTTCTGTTTGAAGTACATTCACAATCCTAGAGTGTCCAGGGGTCTTAACGCTCTATGTTCTGGAAAACGAACATCACAATGTTAAGGCACCTCAAAGATAGGAAATATTCAATACATTTCTGGATTCCCATCACTCACCACCTCGGTGACATGCTTCATCATCTGGGTCTCCTCTTGAAGTCACTCTCGTGACCCTAAGGGCTACAACCCCATCATAGTGATCGGGGAGCCCGAGGATGTTTTCATTCAGCTAGTAAAAGAGGATAACTATCCAAACTAACTGATAAGTGCAGCGGATTGGGGAGGAACTAAGTGCAGTGCATTAGTGACATGTGAAATTAAAATTAAACTGTGACAGACCCTATCTTTATTATTGTCTTCCGTAGTCCAAACTAAAAACAGTGAAAAGACAGTTTTACCCAATAGCTGTCTGATGTTCTTCAGTGGTCAACATGTTTCGGCACAAACAGACAACAATTTGTCCCGTGCCTTCGTAAGGACCCACCAAAAAATTGCTACTGCAACAAGTGAAACACATTAAAAATTAATATAATGAATATAACTAGTACAAGTACACTTGAAGCGGTTGGGAACGATACAACCGAATCACCTGTATTGTGGAGTGTAAAATCCTTCCTCAGCAAAATTCATACCTGGAGGTATCTGTAAAACAGGAAAGAAGAAATGTGCGCCACATTTGTGTCCATTACCACAACAAAAAGAGTTAATGAAACTATTACAACAGTGACAATTTCATTGCCATCTATCTTTCTCCAACGTTGGGTGTAAGTCTCTCTTTCTTACCTAGAATTTTGGAGGAAACTACCTCACCTCACCTGGCAACTGCCCAGGGAGAAAGGAGGCATTGCTCTAAAAAGGAAAGAAGTAAAACAGACCATCATTTGCTAGGATGTTCTACCTTTCCTAACATCCTATTGATTATCATCGTGCAGCAATCATTATACATAAACATACACACATGCAGAATAAAGAAATTTTTTCTCGAGTTGTCACTTTTCTCTTAGGCCACTATCCTTGATTGCTGATAGTTGTGCCAATACACTAAGTAGAATGCTGCCCTTTCAATCTATATATTGCACAGACATACATTCTACTCGATTCTAACATTGAGCCTCAGCGATCTTACAGTGGGTCCTCAGCTTCAACAAACCCAATCTGTTAGAAAGGGGTCATATATATACTGCCGCATAGTGTTTTGCTTCGCAGTCAAAGCGGTATGGTAAACAGGCTATTGTGTCTAAAAACGATCACTGCGCTCTCATAGAAACGCGAAATATACAATAATGCAGGGGTAGTGTAAATCCGTATAATCATGATGGCATCGCCACTCATGCCGATGTACTGTACTTTAATGGAGCCCCTCTACATCCAAAAGACCAAAGGTTAACAGACCTCAGACCCCACTCTGCTTTTCAGGCAAACACAATAGCAAACGGGACCGCCTGGCGTGCTCCGAGACAACGGCGTCATTGTTATGACCTACGTCTATTGTGAAATGAGTCCCTCAATGCGCACATATCAAGTGAAGAGTATGAAATCTCACCTGTCCGTCGGTACCTTTTGACGGTCATCCAAGCCGTTGGGAGGTACCGATCGGGCGGCGATCTCTTCTATTTAAAGAAATAGGCAGTTTACCATCTTGCTGAACGCCGCGGCCGGTCACGTGATGACGTCACCGTCTCATGTTCTAGGAGTCATGGGAAATGTAGTATACAAGGGAAATTATTCACAAAACTTTGTTAACCTTTACATCTCTGCCCCATAAATGATCTCTTCTGTTTTAACAAATAGACAGTTTACCATCTTGTTGAACGCCGCGGTCGTTCACGTGATGATGTCACCGTCTCACGTTCTAGGAGTCATGGGAAATGTAGTCTACTCGGGGAAGTATTCACAAAACTGTATTGACCTTTACATCTCCGGCCCATAAACGATGTATGGCAATGAGATATCTCATTGACTCTACCCCAAATCCCTCACTATGATCAAGTTGGAATTAAACCAATACATAAATTCCCAGTGCCAAGTATTTATTTGTGATTGATCATCACAAGCGCCTCTGATTAACGTATTGCGCTGGTGAAGCTATCAGAGTAAATACTACCCTGCCAATGATGTATTTCATTACAATTGGCACTGTGTGATCTAGATATCGTATCCTCAGTGATGTTGTTCCTAGTAGTTGGCGTAGCTAATATTTGTAGTAATGCCTCCATTCCATTGGTAAACAATTGTGGCGGACTAAAATATATGATTAGCTTTGTTCACTGGGACTAGGCAAAAAACTGAGCAAGAAGACCTCCCTGATTTAAGAAGGCTGTATTTAGAGAACCCTTCATGGTATGATAGCGTTAACCATCACATTGCTTATTGGAAACACCCAACTGTATATACCATGACTTAAAGGGTAGTAGGAGGGTAGGCTACATTAGCAAGAAAACTACAGGTATTATGAAATTGCATTGACTCTTGCTGAACATGTTGGAACCGACCACCCATGCCTATCTTGATCGCCAAGGGATGGATATCAACAAATACAGATTATAGACGTTCTTACAACATTACCCAAGGTATAGCGTCATTCAAACCCACTTTATCGCTCTTAAGTTTGAACACCCACTTCTGTTCTCTTAGTAGGAGGAATTTAGCAATATCAGTGACGTGTTCTGGAATATACGGTTGTTCTAAAACCGTCCATGTGAAGTCCACTGATCTATGATTGACTTCTAAGAAATGACTCGTCAACCTTGTGGCTTGTTTTTTGCACCTCACAGTGCTTCTGTGTTCCATAATTCTCAGTTTCACCTTGCGTGTCGTCATCCCCACATAGTTCAACTTGCAGGGGCATGTAATTAGAGTCACTACCTTTTCACTATTACAGTTCATGAATTTCTTCTGTATCTATGGTTTTCCTGTGCCAATATCTATCGAGTTGAATTTCAGAGTTTGGGGACATGACCCACAAGAACCGCAGGGGTAGTGTCCTTGAACAGCCGGTAAGCCCCACAGGGCATCAATCGTCTCAGTTTTAATACTCTTCGGTCTGGATTGAAGTACTCCGTTATCTAGAATGGGATGTGGTTTTACTTCTATGTTCTTCAAGGGGATTGTATATCCTCAATCTCTTTGACTTTCTTCCTGTGTCATATGTTTAGTAAACTTACAAAGCTACCCAAAATGCTCACCACAACCGTATCTCGGTACCAGCTTTTCAGGACCACTAAAAGAATGCTTCTTGGCACTGAGAATGGGGATCTTACCTGCTAAACCCCACATGCCCCCCTGGAAACGTACATTCCCATCTACACTATGCAGATTATGCGGCGAAACCAACGAAGATATGCTGCACCTCCTATGCATATGCAAGTCCCTAGACCGGGAGAGGAGAAGGATGTTAAAACCACATTTAAATGAAATGCATATCCGGTCATGCAGGCAGGCAGTGAAGGCGTGCTTCAGCGGGGCCAACATTAAGTTAACCTGCAGTTTTGTCCGTTTCATGAAAGCTGCCCAAAGAAAACTTTTCGTCGCAGCTTGAGCACAATTGCACACGCCCAAGCCCTTTTGTCTGGTAACTCTCCCTGACCCCCCCCATGCTTCGACTCTAAGTCCAGTTGTTCAAGCCCCACAATAGAACATTAGATTTATGGACACTGGTGTCGCCCCCAGCCCGGGACTCACCCACAGCCCTTATTCAAACTTCACACCCCTACCGCAAATATACTGTATGTATTTTTAACCATCTAACTTTTCGATTTTAAAACATATCCTCCACGCTTTTAAGGACACATAAAATTATGCTATATATGTATTCATTTATAAATTTTAAACTAATGTGTGGACTGCTAATATTTTAACCGCATGCGCGCTAGCGGTTTTCCCGCTGCGCGCTGCGTTTTTTCAAAAGCCGCGTTACATGACGAGCTCAGCTCGTCATGAGCGTACGAGCGTTGTAACTCATGACGAGCTGAGCTCGTCATGAGCGCGGAAGGGGTTAATTAATCAATGCAATAAAGATTGACTTGACTTGACTAGTAAACTTATTTGAAACAAATAAGGAAATGTAAAACCTTCACCACACTTTCGAAATACATATGAGGACAAAAGAAATTAGAAAATGAATTGGAAGTGATCATGTGTCCTGGTGATACCAACGTTAAAAAGCCTTTCAAAGGCAAATAAACCAGTGCCAACACAATCCCTGTTATTAGTAATGGAAGTGTGTCATCACGTGTTGGAACTTGAGACCAGTGTTGCTGTATTCATTTTGAGATCAACATAAGCCCTGCTTAATTTGGATGTAATTTTTTGGTCAAAGGTCAATCCAGAAAAAGGGCGGGGTTAATGAATGGGATTTGCAAGTACCATACTCAAACCCCCAAGATTAATTTAAAAATGCTAGGAAATTACAACAGTAATCATTGCCTGGATATAAGCCATGTGTAAGCCATGTGCATGTTATGTAAGTGCCGGGAATAAGTAGATACATATATATATATATTCACTGAAAAAACCATAGGTTATAGACCATATATAGTTAGGAATTAGCATTTACAAAACCTTGAAAATTCACTGAAAAAACCATAGGTTATAGACCATATATAGTTAGGAATTAGCATTTACTAAACCTTATTTTACTCACACAAAACCATTGAAATTCCATATATAGTTAGTTGCACTAACTATATATCGCGCACCCGCAATCCACTGCTGATCATGTCACATATTACATCATTCATGACATGGTCAGTGACATCACTGATGACATCACTGATGACAACATCCAGTGATTATGTGTTTCTGTAAAGTTTAAATATGTTTTACATATTGAAGAATGAGTGGATGTATAAGTGTCTGAATGAAGGTTTTAGTAGGTGCGTGATTGACTGTATGAGTGAGTGATTAAATGCGTCTTACTGAATGCACGGGTTAGTGACTAAACTGTCTAAAAGTGTGCATCAGTATGTCTGTTGTTGTGCAAGCTGCTGCACGTGTTGATCAGTAGCTATATAAGTAGCTATATGGGTTATTGATTGGTTGCACAAGTATTTGTATGGGAGACTGAGTGTGTGTATGGCTGGCTGGGAGGTGTGTGACTCTGTGCAGATCAATGTGTACTTGTATCAGTGATTCTATAAGAGAGTAACTATGTGTTAGTATATGTTTCAAAAATGTAAGGTGTTCTGTGTTTAACTGTATAGATGAGAAAATGGAAGTGTGATTGATTCTTTTCAGGACTGACTAGGTGTGTGAGTAACTCCATGGATGAGTGGCAGAGTGTGAGTGTCTGTATAGGTGTATGAGTGCATATGATAGTGTTGTAAAGATGAGTGATTGTATGTATGAATGATTGTATGAGTGAATGTGTGTGTAGACATAGGAATCAGTGAGTGCGTATGTAGTAACTAGTATTGGTGTGTCAATGGTTTCAAAAATGATACTCTCTATTTAACACTGGGTGTAACGGAGGTTATATTAGAGTGTGAGGAGATGCATTGTATTATCACATGAATGATATCATCAGTGATGTGATCATTGATATCAAGTGAGATGTCATCAGTGATGTCATTTGAGATGTCATCAGTGATGTCATCAGTGATGTCACTGACCATGTCATGAATGATGTAATATGTGACATGATCAGCAGTGGATTGCGGGTGCGCGATATATAGTTAGTGCAACTAACTATATATGGAATTTCAATGGTTTTGTGTGAGTAAAATAAGGTTTAGTAAATGCTAATTCCTAACTATATATGGTCTATAACCTATGGTTTTTTCAGTGAATTTTCAAGGTTTTGTAAATGCTAATTCCTAACTATATATGGTCTATAACCTATGGTTTTTTCAGTGAATTTCATTGGTTTTTTAACAGCTAATATCTGTAGCTGTAAAATTTATTCTTCTTTAAATCCAAAAATATATTTTATATGTTTATGAATAATTATTTTTTTAAATATTTTTTTTTCTTCGTTCCCGCTTCGCGAATCGGGAACCTTACAGTAAAAAAATGTTCAGAAAAATAAAAAAAAAAGTTCTTTTCAGAACTACCTCCCCGTTATTAAAAAATTGGTACAATATTTGGAACTGTGCCAACCTCTATTTCTCTTAGTTCGCTTCCTAGTTCGCTCGCTGGTACGCGAACTGGAAGCGAACCAAAAACAGTAAGTATAAGGGAAGGAAACACACACTTATGTTAAAAGAAAGACAGCTATAGGGGAGTAAACTAGAGATACTATTACCCATAATCCACTACTGATGATGTCACATATTACATCATTCATGACATGCTCAGTGACATCATCAGCAGAGGATTGCGGGTTTTTTGGCACCATGCCTTATCGACGGTTTAATAACGCTGCCTTTTGCTTTATATAAGTTTTCAAATTGTATGAAATATATACCAATAGGTCTTTATGAACCTTTAGGTAGTGCTTTTGTTCATGAGGTCTGGTCGCTTCCATACACATACAGATGTTTCAAAGATGATCAAGAAGTTTATCTGAATGGAGAGGAATGCACTGAGACGCCAGATCATTCACTAATGTGTAGGCACATACAGTTACACGATTCATGCAACAAACAGCGACCAAATATGGCTTGCGTGATGCAAGGCACGCCAGTTCCTGCTATCATCCCCACGTTCAAGTTGTTGGAAAATGGTAGTTATTTGATGCTCAATAATGAAGATTGTTCTGAGTTAATTAAAAGTATTCCTTTTATCGTAACAGTAAGTGAACGGGTTATTTGCTGCAGAAATGTTCTATTTCCTCCCACACATGAACATAGGGAGTTTTCAATCTGGCCACAAATACCAACCTTGGGACACGTTTCAACGGCATGACAAGAATAAGAGCTCTTTTGTCTCAGAGAGAGGTGGCCTTGAGTTCGGCCCGTGAAACTTTCGTACTTCACATAGCGAACACCCGTACACAGGTTTGCCTTTCAATTTCAGCAACATGTTTCCGACTATCTTTAACGCATCCTCCACAAAATCCCTGGCACACTTTTTTAAAGTTGTTACCAGTGGTCTCGTGACTTCATTTGAGAAAATCTTTGGAGTCATCCCTGCTCCCTTTCATTCCATTTTCTCCACTCTGGTTCGTGGATTGCATTTTTACTTGCATTACCAGCGGACGCTCTTGTACTTTTTTACATTTTTAAATATGGATGTCCCTCCTATGCAACCTCCGACCCTGCAGCTGCTGACACTGTTCCGCAATCGCATGCTAGAATATTATGGCACAATGCCGTTGGCGATATTAAGCACGGCATATGGATTATCTTTTCGGTTCTCCTACTTCACCTGTGTCCAGCCTGTATTTCACTGCCTGACCTGTGATTTCGATTGGGCCATTGATTTGTGTCTCTGCGGACCGGTTTCTCCTGACGTCGACTTTAATCAGCTGATGACTCCTATCATTACTCACGAGTTGATTTGTCCTGGCGAAAGGATTATGGCTGTGGCATTGATGCATGGACTACTTGGTCCCTGGAATTTACTGGCGGCAGCACAGTCTTTCTTGGAACACAGCTTTCTTGAAAACCCACCGAGCTGTCCTCTGATGGTGATAGAGGATCCGGTGCTGGGAGAGCACGTATGTTCTTTTCCGCTTTTAAATTGGATGGCTGAACTGTTTTCGGATGAAGACGGTGACTTCCTGTTGGAGGCTGTTGCAGCTTATTTTGCATACACAGTTATGTCATAGACCTTTTTCATGTTTCATATGCTGAGTACTAGCATTTCATTGACAATTCATTGACTTAATTGTCAAGTTTTTATTATTTACCTTGCCTATTGGCTTAAGACTCGATAAAGTACTTGGCTGTTTTATTTTTCTTTAGCATTGAATTTTCCTAGTTTTTAATGCTTTACCTTGCGGACCGTCCACATATAAACTTGCAATCTGCTCTCATGAGATGGCACTTCTATTATCTTATTCAGTTCGTTTCCGGATCATGAGGAGGTGTCATCTAGGTCCTGGATATCTTTACACCGTGTTAAGTTAGCATGGGCTCATTACCGGTTTAAACGCCATTTTTCCTTTTTTGCAACTTCTGCACACGACATTTAGTTGTTGCTTTAGCTTTCAACCTAGTAGTTCATCGTGGTTTACATGAGAATAATATGTTATTGCTCTACTATCTGCTTTGCTTGTTAAACTATATCTGTACAGCGAGTGCTAAAGTTTCAAGAACAACACGATACAGAATTGTTATGAGGTCTGATCTCCACGACTTCATACTCATAACATAAGTGCAACTTCTGCCAATTCTGGGCATGAGGCGGGTTTTATATTGCTTTGCCGAACACACATACACAACAGTTGATGCGGTTCACATGAAGAGAGAGCTGGTGTATGCTGATGTGATTCCTTCAAATCTAAGACACTAAAGTATGGGCACGCCCTAAACCAACACAAAGAGACCTTCTTAGCAAATAATATAATATGTGTATTAGGGAGGGTGAGATATAAGCAGCCGCGGGCCGTGGAGGGAGTTACGGTGAGGCAGGGAGGCGGGGAGGGGAAGAAGCAGGGTGGAGCCCTCTCTACCTTGCCCCTCCCCCTCCCCGCCTCCCTGCCCCACCGTAACTCCCTCCACGGCCCGCGGCTGCTTATAAGTGTTGCTAACTCTTATTCATTTACAGCATGTTAACATACTGTCACCATTCGCTTTTTATGTACTAGTAACTATGCTGGTAATTTTGCTACTGATAATATGTGTACTTGTATTCTCCACCCTGCTTCTCCCCCTCCCCGCCTCCCTGCCTCACCGTAACTCCCTCCACGGCCCGCGGCTGCTTATAAGTGTTGCTAACTCTTATTCATTTACAGCATGTTAACATACTATCACCATTCACTTTTTATGTACTAGTAACTATGCTGGTAATTTTGCTACTGATAATATGTGTACTTTTATTATCTAAGGTACTACGCCTGAGAAGACGGCATTAGTAAATAAACATTTCAAATACACATGTGTTCTTCTTAACTCCATGTTCTGGTTTCTAAGAAATATATAACGACCGACTGTTCATGAGTTCCACGTATCCTGAGGTACTATAAGTTCATATTCTGGATTGTCTAAACATTGAGAGTTTGTTATATCCAATGTGACACTGTACCTAGCTTGCTAAATAGTTTTTGATTACTAACGTGAGTTTTGGGACACCCTAATTCGCCGAGGTTCCAATCCTCTGTCCACAGTTCTGTGTGAGAACAGAAACCCTGCGACAGGGGCACCCCCGACCCTTGCTGGACCTTCATCACACTTGCGATACAACTCCAGCAATGCGCCACCTTTACGGCACAGATACATCACGCATCTGTGCTGTTTTTGCCCCGTGATGCGCCGCATTGTAAATGCAGCACACCATAGGTGACGGAACAGCGGCACAGAATGACTAACACATCCCTGGTGATGCGCCAGTCATCATAAATCTATCCCTATGCTTCTTATCTTGTTAGAGATGAACCGCCATATGTATCATCAAAGTTATTTGCATTTCCTAAATAGCGAACTTTAAGGAATAAATAGCGATTCTTTACCATTCCTAGTTTGCGATGAGCTATTTGCTAATTAGCCGAATGTAGCCCAATGAAGCCCAATGTAGCCCAATGTAGCCCAAAGATGGCCGCCAGACACACAAAAAAACAAATGTAGCCCAAATATCAGCCAGATGTAGCCCAACTATAGCCCAGTGACAGAATGACCAATCAGCTTCGCAAACCTCCGTTACGCGAAGCGGAGCGCTGTTACAGATATATATCTTTTTTTGAACGTTAATTTCTCAAAATCCACTGGAGCACATATATTGAGACCTAGCAAAGGCACATCGGGCTACCAGTCCCTAATATTTTGCCAAGTTTCGTGCAAATCCATTCAGCCGTTCAATTATTATTTTTATTATTTTTTTTTGCCCCGCGGGGCCCTTTTAAAACCTCCACATCAAACCTAGGGGGTCAGCGAGGATCTACTATGCCCCCTTATAGTTATTTCCCCCTTTGTTTTGACCTCCTCTTGTCTCTCGATCCTACCGAGAGACAAGATGGCGGCCGCTACGGACTGTTTGGAATGTTGACAGACGCCGGAGAACCAATCAGCTTCGCTTCACAAAGCTCCGTTGCGCGAAAAGTCCGCGAACCAGAGCGCTAACCGGTCCGCTGTTACAGATATATATCTTTTTTTAAACGTTAATTTCTCAAAATCCACTGGAGCACATATATTGAGACCTACAAAAGGCACATCGGGCTACCAGTCCCTACAATTTTGCCAAGTTTCGTGCAAATCCATTCAGCCGTTCGGGCTGAAAGTGAGGCCAACCGCCCTATGGAAAACTCAATGTTAAAAACACGTTTTGGGACCCCCCTTTTTTCTCGGCCCCCACTGGACGAACCCCCCCCAAATTTTCAAGGGCTGGTCAGAAACAAAATGTGCCATTTTCCTGAAAATTTCAGCCAATTCCGTCCACAAACGCCAAAGTTATTAGACATAGAATTTTCAAAAATCCCATAGAGAAAAAATCCTAACTATATATACCTACTGGCGACCGCCAGTAGGTAATATATATATATATATATATATATATATATATATATATATATATATATATATATATATATATATATATATATATATATATATATATTACCTACTGGCGATAGCCAGTAGGTATATATAGTTAGGATTTTTTTCCTATGGGATTTTTGAAAATTCTATGTCGAATAACTTTGGCGTTTGAGGACAGAATTGGCTGAAAATTTCAGGAAAATGGAACATTTTGTTTCTGAGCAGCCCCTGAAAATTTGGGGGGGTTTCGTCAAGGGGGGGCCGAGAAAAAAGGGGGGTCCCAAAACGTGTTTTTCCCATGCAATTTTCCATAGGGCGGTTGGCCTCACTTTTAGCCTGAACGGCTGAATGGATTTACACCTAACTTGGCAAAATTGTAGGGACTGGTAGCCCGATGTGCCTTTGCTATGTCTCAAGATATAGGCTCCAGTGGTTTTTACGAAAATTAACTTTGAAAAATATATATTGGGCTACATTGGGCTATATATATGTTGGAGCCCAAATGTAGCCCAATGTAGCCCAATGTAGCCCAATGTAGCCCAATGTAGCCCAAAGATGGCCACCAGAGACAAAAAAAACAAATGTAGCCCAAATATCAGCCAGATGTAGCCCAACTATAGCCCAATGACAGAATGTCCCAGAGTGTTCTAAAGAACAACTAGAGTGCTAACAGTCCTACTTATTACAAAGGTATGGCACACCTGAAGCCATCTTGATTGGAATAAAGTGGTAACTCTTAAAACATTTAATTTAAAAATGAACAAAATGAGGGGGTTCATTTTGCCATAGAAAGTATGATTAGCGAATATATGACGAAATCCCGCATACCATCAGTCCGCAAAAAAAATCCCGCATGTACTATTAGGCCGCAAATTAAAATAACGAAAACGTTTAGAACGAATATGCCTTTAGCATACACTAAACAACTAAACTACCCTAAACCCTAAAACACTACCCCCAGCATGACCCTACACTACACAAACACTACAACACTACCCTAAACCCTAAAACACTACCCCCCAGCATGACCCTACACTACGCAAACACTACAACACTACCCAAAACCCTAAAACACTACACCCCAGCATGACCCTACACTACGCAAACACTACAACACTACCCTAAACCCTAAAACACTACCCCCAGCATGACCCTACACTACGCAAACACTACAACACAACCCTAAACCCTAAAACACTACCCCCAGCATGACCCTACACTACGCAAACACTACAACACAACCCTAAACCCTAAAACACTACCCCCAGCATGACCCTACACTACGCAAACACTACAACACTACCCTAAACCCTAAAACACTACCCCCAGCATGACCCTACACTACGCAAACACTACAACACTACCCAAAACCCTAAAACACTACACCCCAGCATGACCCTACACTACGCAAACACTACAACACTACCCTAAACCCTAAAACACTACCCCCAGCATGACCCTACACTACGCAAACACTACAACACTACTCAAAACCCTAAAACACTACACCCCAGCATGACCCTACACTACGCAAACACTACAACACTACCCTAAACCCTAAAACACTACCCCCAGCATGACCCTACACTACGCAAACACTACAACACTACCCTAAACCCTAAAACACTACCCCCAGCATGACCCTACACTACGCAAACACTACAACACTACCCTAAACCCTAAAACACTACCCCCAGCATGACCCTACACTACGCAAACACTACAACACTACCCAAAACCCTAAAACACTACCCCCAGCATGACCCTACACTACGCAAACACTACAACACTACCCAAAACCCTAAAACACTACCCCCCAGCATGACTCTACACTACGCAAACACTACAACACTACCCAAAACCCTAAAACACTACCCCCAGCATGACCCTACACTACGCAAACACTACAACACTACCCAAAACCCTAAAACACTACACCCCAGCATGACCCTACACTACGCAAACACTACAACACTACCCAAAACCCTAAAACACTACACCCCAGCATGACCCTACACTACGCAAACACTACAACACTACCCAAAACCCTAAAACACTACCCCTAGCATGACCCTACACTACGCAAACACTACAACACTACCCAAAACCCTAAAACACTACCCCCAGCATAACCCTACACTACGCAAACACTACAACACTACCCTAAACCCTAAAATACTACACCCCAGCATGACCCTACACTACGCAAACACTACAACACTACCCAAAACCCTAAAACACTACCCCCAGCATGACCCTACACTACGCAAACACTACAACACTATCCTAAACCCTAAAACACTACGCCCAGCATGACCCTACACTACGCAAACACTACAACACTACCCTAAACCCTAAAACACTAGCCCCAGCATGACCCTACACTACGGAAACACTACAACACAACCCTAAACCCTAAAACACTACCCCCAGCATGACCCTACACTACGCAAACACTACAACACTACCCTAAACCCTAAAACACTACCCCCAGCATGACCCTACACTACGCAAACACTACAACACAACCCTAAACCCTAAAACACTACCCCCAGCATGACCCTACACTAAACAACCACCACAACTCTACACTACACTAACACAACACTACACTACACAACACTACACTACACTACACAATCACTAACCCACGAAAAAATTAACACAAACCCACTTACCTCTCTCGTCATCGTGGTTTTCACAACGCAAATGCATTTACCATACATGCCTTTAAAACGTAATTCTTTGTAAAGGCATGCGCGATAAATGCACATGCGTTTTGAAAAAATGCAGGATAATGGTATGCGAGGTCAATGACCTTGCGGGATAATGGTATGCGGACTGAAAGTCTGCGGGATAAAAAATGCGGGAAAATGGCTGCAAACCATGATTAGCAGCAGACTTCCCTGGTGAGCACTAGCTTTACCACAGTGATCTAATGAGCAACTAGAGTGCTAACATTCAGAATTTATGGCAAATGTGTGACACATCTGAATGCCTTCTTGATAGAACCAAAGTAAACAAGCATTGAAAATGCAATAGATCTCGCCCTCGTTTAAGTTAAAGCCATTCTGTTTGTAATGAGGTGGCTTTTTAGCTTTGCTTTTATTAGTGTTTTTAAAACTTTCATGTAAATAACACGCATATGTATGCATATATGTATATGTATGCATGCATTTATATTTATATAGATATGCAGATTATATATGTTTATATATGTATATTACCTACTGGCGATAGCCAGTGGGTATATATAGTTAGGATTTTTTCTCTATGGGATTTCTGAAAATTCTATGTCTAATAACTTTGACGTTTGTGGACGGAATTGGCTGAAGTTTTCAGGAAAATGGCACATTTTGTTTCTGAGCAGCCCCTGAAAATTTGGGGGGGTTTCGTCAAGGGGGGGCCGAGAAAAAAGGGGGGTCCCAAAACGCGTTTTTCCCATTCATTTTTCCATAGGGCGGTTGGACTCACTTTTAGCTCGAACGGCTGAATAGATTTACATGAAACTGGGCAAAATTGTAGATATGGTTTGCCCGACGTGCCTTTGCTATGTCTCAATATATGTGCTCCAGTGGATTTTGAGAAATTAACGTTTAAAAAAATATATATCTGTGACAGCGCTCCGGTTAGCGCCCCGGTTCGCGTACCTGACGCGTAACGGAACTTCGCGAAGCGAAGCTGATTGGCTCTCCGGTGTCTGTCAACATTCTAAACAGTCCGGAGCGGCCGCCATCTTGTCTCTCGGTACGATCGAGAGACAAGATGTGGTGAAAAACGAAGGGGGAAATGAAGGAAAGGGGGCAAGGTAGACCACTCCTGACCCCCTAGGATTGATGAGGGGGATATTAAAGTGCCCCGCGGGGCAAAAAATAAAAAATAAAAAAAATTTGCGATTTTACGCCGTAGAGGCGCGTCCCGGTACGCGAACCGGGCAGCTCACCGGGCAGCTCACCGGGCAGCTCACCGGGCAGCTAACCGGGCAGCTAACCGGCAGCGTAGCTGTCAACATTGTAAACAGTCCGGAGCGGCCGCCATCTTGTCTCTCGGTAGGTTCGAGAGACAAGATGTGGTGAAAAAAGAAGGGGGAAATGAAGGAAAGGGGGCAAGGTAAACCCCTCCTGACCCCCTAGGATTGATGAGGGGGATATTAAAGTCCCCCCAATTTTTCGCGGTAGAGGCGCTTCCCGGTACGCGAACCGGGCAGCTAACCGGCAGCGTAGCGGGAGTCCGCCATCTTGTGTTTTTGGAGCGTCCGGTTCGCGTACCGGGTAGCGTCCCGGTAAGCGTAACAAGGGGAAAACCAAGAGAAACAGTAAAAAAAATAATTAAGGGAATAGATTTCCAGCAAACTTGGCAAAATTGTAGGGACTGTTTGTTTGATGTGCCTTTGCAAGGCCTCAAGATATGTGCACGTGTGGATTTTGTCTAATTAAGGTTAAAAAATATATATATATCTGTAAGCGTGCTCCGGCACGCTTACGTTACGGGTTTTGTTTGCGCTGCAGAGCCGATACGTCACGGTTATGCGACCCGTCATGAGGCGTCTCACGTGGCTACGTGATACGTCACGTAATAAAGAATATATTTTACAGCTATAGATATTAGCTTTTAAAAAACCAATGAAATTCACTGAAAAAACCATAGGTTATAGACCATATATAGTTAGGAATTTGCATTTACAAAACCTTGAAAATTCACTGAAAAAACCATAGGTTAGAGACCATATATAGTTAGCTGGACATTTTATTGACATAAAACCAATGAAATTCCATATATAGTTAGTTGCACTAACTATATATCGCGCACCCGCAATCCACTGCTGATGATGTCACATATTACATCATTCATGACATGGTCAGTGACATCACTGATGACATCACTGATGACATCTCAAATGACATCTCAAATGACATCACTGATGACATCATGACACACCAATACCAGTTACTACATACGCACTCACTGATTCCTACGTCTACACACACATTCACTCATTCACCCATACAATCACTCATACATACAGTCACTCATTATTACAACACTATCATATGCACTCATACACCTATGCAGACACTCACACACTGCCACTCATCCATGGAGTTACTCACACACCTAGTCAGTCCTGTAAAGAATCAATCACACTTCCATTTCCTCATCTATACAGTTAAACACAGAACACCATACTTCAGTGACATCACTGATGACATCACTGATGACATCTCAAATGACATCACTGATGACATCTCAAATGACATCACTGATGACATCATGACACACCAATACCAGTTACTACATACGCACTCACTGATTCCTACGTCTACACACACATTCACTCATTCACCCATACAATCACTCATACGTACAGTCACTCATTATTACAACACTATCATATGCACTCATACACCTAGTCAGTCCTGTGAAGAATCAATCACACTTCGATTTCCTCATCTATACAGTTAAACACAGAACACCATACTTTTCACACATATACTAACACATACTTACTCTCTTATACAATCACTGATACAAGTACACATTGATATGCACAGAGTCACACACCTCCCAGCCAGCCACACACACACTCAGTCTTCCATACATCCACTCATTCTTCAATATGTAAAACATATTTAAACTTTACAAAAACACACAGACACTAGATGATGTCATCAGTGATGTCATTTGAGATGTCATCAGTGATGTAATCAGTGATGTCATTTGAGATGTCATCAGTGATGTCATCAGTGATGTCACTGACCATGTCATGAATGATGTAATATGTGACATCATCAGCAGTGGATTGCGGGTGCGCGATATATAGTTAGTGCAACTAACTATATATGGAATTTCATTGGTTTTATGTCAATAAAATGTCCAGCTAACTATATATGGTCTCTAACCTATGGTTTTTTCAGTGAATTTTCAAGGTTTTGTAAATGCAAATTCCTAACTATATATGGTCTATAACCTATGGTTTTTTCAGTGAATATATATATATATATATATATATACAGTTCTATTGACATGAATCATGTGCAATTATTGTTCAAAAGCTTCCATGCATAGTGGTGTTAAGCTATTATACAACAATTGAAAGTAATCTGTACAAAACAAGATTATATCAACTTAACATTCCTGGTTATAAATTGCACAACCTATGTCAATATTATGCACAACCTAAGATCATAGGAAAGGCGAGACTGGTACGTCTATCCAGTGCACAGAAGTGAGATTTGTCTAGAAATCTCCTCATATTCATTCAGTCCCGTGCTGACAGAATCAAGGAGATGTAGCAGTTTATATTCTCGTAAATTCAATCTAGCTGCCAGGTCACCTACCCTGGGGTTGGGTAGGATTTTCTCCAAAACCCACCACTTCAAACTGTCAATCGGGTGATGTATCTCAGTAAAGTGTTCGACTAGAGGTGCACCCTGAACTTTGCAGTGTATCCTTGAATAGTGCTGCAAGATTCTGGTCTTGATTTTTTGTTTGGTCTGTCCAATGTTTACTTTACCACAGGGGCTCATGATTATGTAAATCACATCCTTTGTGTTGCAGTTAGCATGATGATGGAGAAGAAATTGTTTGCCTGCATACATAGTCTTTTTGCACAATCTTCAAGTCACATGCTTTGCAGCCTCAACACCTAAAGTGACCCTGCAGTGGTGGTAGCATAGCATAAGTTGGGTGCATATATTCGCAAATTGTTTGACCCTAAGGTATGAGCTAACCACATGGTCCTTGATGTTTTTTCCTCTTTGGAAAGCAAAGAGCGGTTAGTGGTGTAAGATGCTCTGTCATCACTCTCTGAACGCGTGACACTGGAGGTGAGTGGCTATCTTTTTGAGCTTACACTACAAACTATTCATTGTTGTGCTGGACCGAAATGTTAATAGCATTTTTTCTTCTTTTTTCTTTAATTATGTCTCACCACAGGTTACAAGGGAGCACGTGTGCCCCGGGCCCTACAATAATTTACCTGATCATACACAAAGACCCATAGGTTTTCCAAGCATTGCACCTGATTTTTGAGATTAAAGGGTTTTAAGGCAGGACACAGGTATGTGTACAACAATATCATCAATGCAAATACAATATAAGATTGAAGCTCACAGGTCCTTATGATATATGGTAGGAGAAAGATTACTCCACTCTCAAATTTTGTGAAGCATTATTTAGCTTCGGATGGCTATATGCCTGTGATTATTTGTACAGGTGGCTGAATATTGACAACAAGGATTGCTGCTTCTTCATTCTCATTAGAAGGATAGCATGACACTTATGCCTTCATCCTCTTCTGTTCTTCCCTCACACACTGATTTCTAACATACCTACTTTTCTTTCTAAACAAGTAATACACAACTATTCCTTTGTCCCGATGAAGACCCCACTGTGTTGTTGTTCATATACACACGTTATTAGGGGTCAAAACGTTGACGTTCAAAAATAAGAGTTGTTGCCCAACTAGACCCGTGTAACAATGAAGATGAATTATAGGTCTTATTAGGGCTTTTTTTTCACTGTTAATACAATGCTATACAATGAATTTTCGTTCTATGTGTTATATTTGTTATGTATAGTTTGTATTGTTTATACATCTATAAAACCACTCAGTCACTTTCTGTTCTTTTCTGTCACCATTGTGAAAAACTACTTATGTATGTTGTGTATATTGAGTATGTGTCATGTTCATTATAACTTATTGTTAGAAATGGGAGTCTTTGTCCAAGTAGGGACTCTTCCTTCTGGTCAGGATAAGGGAGATACACTCCTAAAATAACCCCTACTCCCCCCCTTGGTAGCTTGGCACAAGCAGTCAGGCAGTGTGTAAAGCATTTGCACATAACCAACAGTAATACAGTGTAAGCACTACAAAAGGACACCACACCAGTTTAGAAAAAATCCAATAATTTTATATACTCAAGACAACATCGAAAACGATAAAAATCCACAATACAGTACTTAGAAATCTTCAGTTATTAAAATAATGTTGAAACACAGTTCCTTGAAGTTGATAGCTCCGTCCAGGTCAATCACGGCGTCGTGAACAAACAAATCCAAACAGTTTTGGCTGACCGCGGCATCGCGGGCCTGCTATGGCATCAGGGAGACCCGCAAAACAGTACCTTTAGAAATGCAGGGGGTCGGCGACCTATTGTTGAGCTTCCGAAAACGTGACGTCTGCAGGCATCGGTTCCGGAGGTCGGTGCAGGAGACGTCGGGCCCTCGAAGTCACACGTGTTGCAGATCGAACTCCTCGTGGTTGAAGTCAGGAGCGCTGGCATCGGCGGGTGTCGGTGGGCATCGGGTGCTGCGGTGCTTAGTGCAGCGTGCAATGCCCTCAAGCAGGGGCGTAACACAGGCCCCCACAGCCCATGCGGTGCGGGGGGCCCCTAGCTCCAAGGGGCCTCCTTGGCACTGAACTCTGGCCGGGAGAGCTCCTGATTGAGCCTGGAGGGGCCCCCCTAAGTACCGTGCAGGGAGGCCCCCGCACTTTTCGTTACGCCACTGCCCTCATGGTGCGAGCAGCCACTCAAGGGCGGCGTCAGATGGTGTAGTCGGTGAGAACAGCGTCGCGAGGGAAGTGATGCAGTGCTCGCCGTGGTGCTGGCAGGTCACGATGCAAGCAGCGTTGTTGTTGTTACTGAAGCGCTGTAGTTGGCTGACAAACTGGAGTCAATGGCGTCAGCATCAGTAGGCCAAGGCTGTGGTGCGGAATGAGGGCGGTGCATTGTGTAATTTTACGAGCGGTGCCCTCGAACCACGGTGCAAGCAGCAGTGTCGATTTTGCCGTGAAGCGGCATCGTCAGGGATACCAAGGCAGAGTCATGAAGCAAAGCGGTGCAGGGTGCGGTGCCCACAGGTCACGGTGTGAGCTGCGACTCGGTGGCGGCGTCAGATGGCGGCGTCGTTGAGACCAGGATCGCAGTGCAGCATTAAGACGGTGCGCTCTGGGGTGCCTTCAGGACACTGAGTCAGCAGCTGTGTCATAGACGACATTGGGTTGCTTTTTCTTCTGTTGCAGCGCAAAACACACAGCCCACAGTGCTGATGGCAGAATAACTTAAAGTCTTAGCTGTTCCTGAGATTTCTTGAGCAGGGGGCAAGCTCTACCTCCAGCTCTTGGAGATACTCAAAGAAAGAAGTTGCGGAAAGATCAATCCAGTCCTTTCACTGCCCAAGACAGAAGCAGCCACTGCAGGCCAACACAGCAAAGTACTCAGCAAAGTGGTAGTTCCTTCTCATAGCTTCTCTAGCTCTTCTTCTTGGCATTCTTGGTCCAAAAGAGTTCTAAAGTTGTGGGCCCCAATATTTATACCACCAAGTCCTTTGCTCTCTGAAGGCAGAGTGTCTGTACCCAGCCAAAACCAGTTCTGTCCTCACTGGTGCAGCTTCCTGGCACGGGGGGGAGACAGCATTGTGCAAGGCAGACAAGGCCCATTTAGGTGCAAGGAAATCTCCTCCCACTACGCTAAATGCAACCCAGGTCTATTCAGCCCAGCCCTGATCCATCAGACTTCTGGAGTCGCTGCCCCTCTCCAGCCCCTGCCATCCAAAAGCCAGACTTGCAATACACAAATCTAGCAGAGGCACAGTGGATGGTTAGGCAAGAAAATACCTACTTTCTAAAAGTGCTATTTTCAAACACAGAATGTAAAAATCACCCTCACTAAAAGATGCATTTTAATTTTCTGAGTTCAGACATACTAAACTTTATTTTCGTACCTACACCAACCCATAACATAATTTACAACAGGAGCACTTGCACTTTAAAATTGAACAGCAGGGAGAAAGTGTGCAGAGACACTAAAGCAGCAAAAACAAATTCAAAACCGGGAGTTCAGAAAGCAAAAAGACAGGGGAAACACACCAAAAGATGCCAAGTCTAACACTTATTCTTCATACTACATGATTTTTTCAATATATTAACACTATTCAAGTCAATTGTGTTTTTTGTTTGTACAATCAGTGTTGTGATTCAATGAGTCATTAATTGCAGTCCTACCTCTGTGAGGACTAAGTAAGAAATGTATTGATTCCTGATGTGGCAGAACCACTGCTCGCATATAGTACCTATCCCCAGGTTCTGCACGTTACTGGGTTACCCCATTGAGACTATCAATCAGCAGGCCCACTAGTAGCAGTTAATTTACAGGCCCTGAGGGCAGGTAGTGCTACTTTAATAGGGACTTACAAGTACATGAAATATGCCAATGGGATATAAGCCAATGATACCATGTTTTAGAGAAGGACCACAAACACTTTAACACTGGTTAGTGGTGGTAAAATGTACAAATGCCAGCAAAAACGAAGTCAGCACAAATAGGAGGTCTGAAGGCAAAGAGTTACGGGAAAACCACACCAAGGATGCCCCAACAGCTGAAAGTGGGGAGCTTTACCTAAACCCTTGGGAGTTCTCTTCACTAGTGTTGAAAAACATGGAGAGACCATCAGCATTGGTGTGGTCTGTTCCAGGATGGTATTCCACCGTAAAGTCAATTTCTTGTAGGGAGATGGACCACCTCAACAGTTTGGGATTCTCACCCCTATTATACATTAGCCACCTGAGGGGTCTGTGGTCTATCTGAACCCAGAAGTGAGCACCAAACAGACCACTGCAAAGGCTTCCCTCTCTATTGCACTCCATCTCTGTTTCTCGGATAGTAACCTCCTACTGATGAAGACTACAAGCTGATCGAAGCCCCCTTTGTTTAGCTAAGAGCCGACCCCTGCTCTGAGGCGTCCATCTGGACAATGAAGTCCTTGGATAAGTCAGGGGCCTTCAGCATGGGTGCAATACACATGGCCTCCTTCATGGTGGATATGAATCTGAATTTTCTATTCATGTTTGATTACTTAAAATCATTACATGTAAACAACAGAACACAGAGGTTTTCAATATGCAATACAATTTTTTTTAATCTTATAAGAAAATGCAATCTGTAGTATTTCTTAAAAGCAGCATTTGTGAACGAAATTAATATTCTTAATTTAAAATTAAAAGGATATCATTAATATTGTCTCTTCTATTTTTACGTTCGGTTTGCTCTAAACAGTGCCACTGGGATTATGCAACAGGGAAAGAAAACAAAAAAGTGCAACGTTCTTGTATTGCAGCAAAAAAGGACCACAGGGTCAGTGCAGGGTGCAAGGAGGAAGCAAAGCATTCATGCCTGACCGCCAGGGCTGGTCTAACTTTACTTGGGTTCCTTGGGATATTCAATGTGAGCTGTATCTACACCCCTGGGAGGGAAAGGAGAAAGTCCATATAGCACATAGAGGCTTGGTCATTATCCACTTTTCCAGAAGGTAAGAAGTGCGGGTCAAATAGAGTCTGTACATTTTCCCAACCTAACTAGGGTCTTTGGAGAGTTGGTAGAGAAACACAGGTCCAAAACATTTCTGCAAAATCTGATACCATTGGCCCAGCATAAAGGAACTAGCAGACAGTGGTGATAACCAGCAAGTTTGGGGCAACAACACAACAGGTGGAGCCAGGATTCTCTGTGGTAGTTGTATAATCTGCAGATGTTGCCTCACCCTGCCTTGCCCAGGCAGTGTTAAATTCCATAATTGGTAGGGCGAGGAGCCTAATGAAAATGATTTTCCCATGTGCATGGGCTGTGAGAGCGTGCTGAAAGTGAGGCTGGGCCTTCCCAGGTGTGTAAGAGGGGTCCAGTGCTACAAGGGTGGAACTGCGATGGAGCCGTTCGATAAACCATTCAAATGAGGTTTTCATAACCTACCCATTCATTGATTTTTTTCCAGGCTGGGAATGGTACATCCTTACTGTGCATATTGGCAGCCTCGATTTTCAAACAACTGATTGCCTCAGCTAGTTTTGATTGCCATGGGGAGTCCTCCTCCTCAAAGATTGTTTTACGTTGTGCTTTAAATGTGATGTCTGGCTCCACAGGGTCCTAATATAGTATTTTACTAGATCCCCTTGGCACATGAGGTCTGGACTACCAAGGCCCAGTCTCAGCCTTGTTCTTCAGACTTGCCGGGGAGTGTGGAAGAATTTTTTGTAAGCTGAGATTTGAGAGTTCGTGAGATGCATATCCAATGCGCCGGGGAAGGCTAAGTGGACATCGTTTAGAGCTGGGATCAGTTTTGCTCTTGGGACTTTCAGCATTGGTTCTGATGTTGGACAGTATAGGTGACAATTTACACTCTTCAGGCTGTGAATGACTCCTGTGCCATTGCTTCTAAGATACTTAGGTGGGCTACTGCTTTGGCCTCTTTGGTAAACCAAACATTTAAGTAGATGTAGTTTGCAGTTGTTGCTATTTGTAGATCTCCTAGCTGCCAATGTGCTTGTTTCTTGTGTGGGTATTTGCCGAAGATAACAATTTTGCTCTTTCCCGGATTCACCTGAAGTTTATTTGCCTGATTATAGCAATGAGGAGAGCTGAGGGCTCTCAGTAGGCCTGCTCTAGAATGGTCTATGATTGGAATGTCATCTGCGTACTGCAGAATTGAAAGACGCACCCTTCTCAGCCTTGGTGTGATTAAATTGGCGCCTTCCAATGCGTTACCCAGATCAGCCCGATAGAGGTCAAAAAGAATGGGGGCCAGCGCGCAGCCCTGTTTAAGCTTGTTATTGGTTGGCACCTTGGCAGTTGCTGTGGAAGGACTTGTTTTTATCTGGACATAGGTCCCCTGATATAGGGGTATTATGGCCTTGAGAAGCTGGGGAGGGATCCCCCATGCGGTTAATTTCTCCCACAGCCTTCCCCGTTCTACCCTGTCGAAAGCTGTGCTGTAGTCAATGAAGCAGCAGAACAATGGCGGTTGTTTGCTCCATATGGCTTGGTAGGACAGGTGCACAAGTGCTATGATATTATCCATCGTGGAACTTTCTGGCTTGCTTCCAGATTGAAAAAAGGACGGAATCTTTTTTATGTTGCCGAAGCTTTCAGCTCTTTCATTAGAATGTAGGCATAAGCTTTTGCTTCTTGATCTAAGAGGGTAATGAGCTGGTAGTTAGCTGGATTTCAGCAATCTCCCTTTTTGTACATTAGGAAGAGGATTGACCTTCTCCATGGGGTCAGATCATTGTGGTAGCAAAGGCATAGTTGTGGAGTGCAGTGAGAATCCCAGCCTAGAAATCTTGCGCAGATTTGAAAACAGAGGTGTAGATCCTGTTCGGTCCAGGAGCATCGTCAATTACTAATTTTGTTAATGGTACCTTTTACTGAGGCCTCTGTGATAGGAGAAGATTGTGGAGAAGGGTGAACGGAACGGAGACAGAAGATGAATAGAGGGATGTTGTTTCTATTACTTGATTGTTTGTGCATAACTGCTAGACGTAAAGGGCCCACACCCTTATCGCCACGCCATTCACCTTTGTCTGGGCATTTATGTGCTTCCAGAGACAGGAATTATTCTTCTCTTCTAGGAGGCGGAAAATCTTCAACCATTCCGCTTCAATTTTCTTCATTTGTTTTGCTGGAATTGTTTGCCTGTATTAGTCTTGATGCCTCTTTCTCTGGCGACCAGTTCCCTTCGGGGAATTCGCTTGCTTGTGACCAGCTGCTTTGTTATAGGGAAAGGTGCAGTGATTTGAATGGGGAAGTCCCTTCTCAGGGGGGTCCTCTCTCCACTCCCCAGAGCCAATTGAAGTTCTGTGTCAAGTTCCTCCCAGTGCCCCTGAGGTGTATGTGCTGGGTGGTTTAGTGGCTGACTTTTTTTGCAATCCAAACAAAAGGTTTTTCCCCGGGAATTGCTCTCCATTTATTTCTGGGCAGGGCCATGTAGCATTCTTCCCCGGTTGGTTCCCCGAGTGACAGTAGTTGTGGTAAGACCTTGGTGTCAAGTTGCAGGACTGCGTGCAGGGTTATATGATCACTCTCACCCCTATTGTCTACCTTGAAGGTGTGAAGCTTAAGGGACAGCAATTCGCTGACGAAAATATAGTCAATGATGGACATGTTTGTTAAAGTGTGAAGAGTTTACCATTGGGGGTTGTGGGCTTCTTTTAGAGATTGCACAGAGACTAGCCTATAGTTGTTAAGAAGGCTCTTAAGAGGTGCAGTATTTGTCGATGGACTGGTAGATTTGGAAAGCCTGCCCAGTGCCTTGATGTTAAAGTCTCCAGCAATTATTGGTGAGTGAGAGTCCTATTTGCTTAATAACTCTTCAATTGTGGTTGCAAGAGAGTTTAAAGCCTGTTTTTTCTGATGCTGCGCATGGTTGGCATATCTGTTGATTAGCGGTAGTCGGAAGGTTTGGGATTCGCACTTTAGACCTTTGATGAGCAGTGAAAAACAGAGGTATGGCGATGGACCCTTCCTGATGACAGCACCTGACTACCTTTCTCCCCGAAATATTAAATTGCCCTTAAATCACAAAAGGGAGTTGTGTGCACACTGGTTGGCACCCATCGTTACTGTGCCTATTCCCTAGGGAATCCAAGTACAAGTAAAACAACCGCAAAGGTGCACCACAAGAAACAAGAAATAGGTGCAAATGATATTAACACAAAAAAGAATTTTTTTTTAAAGAGATGTTGATATTCTTCTAGTAATCTTTATTTTCAATTTTCAGAACAACGTACAGCCGACGCGTTTCGTCCCAAGCGGGGACTTCTTCAGGGCTTTTTTAATCGTGGTTCGTCACTTTCAGAGCAAGTGTACATATAAAAAGTCCGGAGAACGTCTTCCCAGACTCAGTATCCCAATGTGCAAGATGGTATATATATTTTCATCTAGATTGGAACAATCAAGATTGAACCTGTAATATTTTACGGAATTCCAAAGGACAAGTGGTCCTGTATGTCCCTGGGAAGAGGATGTGGGCACTGAGTTCCAGTAGGCCGTTCGTGTTAAAACAGCCGGCGCCCATCCACAAAGCCTTCGTCCCGCCGAAACACCCGCAACGTCAATGTGTTCCTTTGATGAGCAGTGCTTGGAGTGTGTGCGAATTGATCTGAACTGTATATAATCAAGGGAAGGATCTGAACAGTATATTATCAAGGGAATTGCCACCAAAGTCAGAGGCTTCTGTTTCCTCGTCTTTACCTGCCCCTGATGTGACTGGTCCTTCGCTTGAAAAGTTGTTGCTATTTCGATGGCAGCTTGGTGATCTTCCCAAATGTTTCAAAGTCATATGTTTGGGTACCCCTCTCGCAGCGCAGGCCCCCATTGCCTACATTGTCATCCAGAACTACTGGTCCACGGGATGACATTGGTCAATTCAGAGCCGGACGTATTTTGGTGTCATGAAAAAGTGAGGTTTTTGATTAGGCATGATTTTTTGGTGAGCTGGGAACAGCATAGCTCACTTAAAAACTTAGCTCTCTCTTTCATTTTTTCACTGGTAGAAAGGACGCTCTGCAGCACTGTACTTGCATTGTAAAAGTTCGAAAGATCATCACTCTGAAATGTCCTACAGAAAGAGGGCTGGCTGCTTGCGCTTTCTGCAAAACCAACTGTCATTGTAGTTCAGTAGGAGTGCAACATTTGAGCAAAGGGCACCTGGCAAGGGATTCCTATCCGCACACAGTGCACCCGCTCCACTGAAAAGAAGGCTAACAGCCCCTGTCTGTAGTGGGTGATGACGCCCTGATAGGCAGCCTGCAAAAAGATTACTTTTTACCAATGGCTGCTGCTTCTGCCAAGAAGGTGTATACAGGTGTGTTGGGTGCCATGGTAGAGTCTTCTTAGATCGGATCCGCCATTTTTGGCAGTTTGCCATGCCCCCACATTCGTTCTAAGGACCATTTGCCTGAGAGGAAAGTCATAAATGACATTTGTACCAAAAGCACCTGCAGTTAATTGACCGGACTCTCAGAAGTAATCACAAAAAGGAAGACTGTTTTAAGAGTCAATAACCTGAGGTACCAACTGTATATGGGCTCAAAAAACCATGCACACAAAAAGTGTGAAGAGCAAATTAAGATAACACTGCAGCATAATAAAAGGCGGTGAGGTACAAATTAACCCTGGGAGGAGTTGGAGTAGCCACGCTACGCTGAATTCCACGAAGTTGCAGAAAAACTCTGCAAGCTACACAGAGTTCCGCAAATGCGCATAGTTGTTTGTTCTGTCTTTTCGCGATGCGTTTTTGATGTTCTGGAACGCATATTATGTGTTCAAAATGCTTATTGCTTGCTCAAGGGGAAATATTACGCGAACTTCAAGAGGTCGCCAATAGGCACGGCCATCTTGTTTTTCACTTTTTGCTATGTTTCTGGGCCTGTTTTTCTATCCTCCCTAAATCTTTTTAATCCTTTGTTTCTAGAATTTTTTTGGGATCTTTTTTATTTATCTATCCCTCTCCATTCATGATTGTATATTTTGCGTTTTTTTCTACGTTTTGTGTGTTTTTCAGTGCGTTTTTCACTCTTTTTCATTTACTTGCTTTTTCAATTTCTTTTACTTACTTCAAACATTTTCTTTTCCGCCCCGCCTAACCAGACCAATGGTAAAGAGTCTTAAAAATTCTAAGGGCCAGGGGAAGAAGTCGAGGAGCGAGAGTCGCGACCGCCTAACTTACGGAAGGGGGCGCCCAGAAGGTGTGCAGCCATGGCCCTTTTTCTCAGAGGTGGAGGTGGCCGCACTGTTTTTTTTTGTCCAGCGCCACCTCCCCTTAACTCTGCCGGCAGGCCTGGGTCCAGGCACGGGCTCTGGGAGAGTCACCGGTGGTGGAAGAGGGTGCGCTGGGCAGTGTTTCACTGATCTGGAGTCCGGCTCACTCATAACCAATTGACGCACTGGTGGTCTGACATCCTTTTGAGGTCCCATGGCTTAGTGAGTAGCTAATTATATTACTATTGTGTTCTTCTGTTCTGTCTTGTTACGAATATTATTTTTTTTGCAAATAGATAAAATGCTGCTGCTGCATGCAGGTCACTTATGTTTAAAAATCTTATTTTATGTGATTGTTACTTCCAGACAGGTACTCTGCGCTACTAACTAATCCTACTTGTTTGCAACTTTACGCTCTCTTGGGCAACCAACCAATTTGGTGTATGCAAATGCAATATGCATGCATCCATCTATGCATTAAGAAGAATAAATACAGACTTAGTAATGGGCCCGTCAAAGGGGGTTGGAGTTGAGACTGAGAGACGATTGGAATGAGATCGGAACTTAGAAGCAAATACAATTTTTTTGCAATTCCTTCCAAAGTCTGTAATAGGCGGGCTAGGTATGTTTAGGATTCAGGAATCGGAATTGAACTGTGGAATAATAAAGATAGGTTGGTGCGCGACTGCGATACTAGTCTACTACTAGTTGATCGTATTTAGGATAGGTCAATGTTATTGCAACTGCCGTTGCCTGTTTTAAAATATTTTTAGAGCAAATATATTTATTATACACAAATCATGATTAGCATCCAGGGGCAAGAAGAAGACTGGGTCTTCTGGCAGTGTTGAGGCGGTGCGGTAGCCGGAGGGGCCTCCCAGGAGCAGCAGGAAGCTGCCTCAGGTGCAGATGGCTCTGCTGCCGGCCCCAGTAATTCCTCCTGGTGGTGTTATATTAATATTTCCCTAAATTTTACTGCTCTATTATTTCCATTTCCTAATTTAAATTTTTGCAAAATCCTCTTCAATCTGTTTCTAAATTCTTGTTTTTGCTCCATTACCTACTACTAGTAACATTGTTTCTAGTGTCTGTTTTTTTACATCAAATCAAACTGCCTCTGGACTAACCGCTGACTCTATATTAGTCCGTCTGTAGCTTGCTTTCTTCTGGGTTTCCACTCAGCTTTCCCTCTGCCCTTATATGTGGATTGCGTAGTAGTGATACTGTAAGACTCAGGGAACCCATTGGTCCTAGGCTACTACTAGTACTAGCAGTAGTAAGGACTCCTTATTCCTACTAGTAGCACTAATCTGCTGTGCAGATTGAATGCCCAAGTAAGGTAGTCTACGCAGGTTTGTGAGAAAAGAAGGCTTTCTTTTACTGTCTCATGCTCAATCAGTAAATGGCGGTCACTCACGTTGGGAACCCCAAAGTGGTGTATTTTACTTTTTCTAATCTAGGCCTAGTACTTTTCTTATTAGCAGCAGTTGATGGTGAACACTGAACAACTGATTACTGTGCACCATGGCAGAAAGTAAGTATGAGGAGGAGGACATCACTATTATTTTCCAACTAAGGGAGACCTCATGTCTGCCCAGTTGGCCACTCTTTCTTCTTTTCAAACAATGAGATTCACCAATAGCCTTAGCCACTGAGCCCAGTCCTTTTCTTGAGAGGCTTTTCAAAAATTGCCACCAACAAAATGCCCAACCGGATATTATTTTGATATTTTCGATAGGATACCCTTTTTACTCTACTCTAGTAGCCGAATTGTAGATGGTGATGTGTGAGGTGTATGTATTATTAATTCTGTATTTTCAATCTTGCTAATGAAAAAAAAAAATAGTGGAGGCATATTGGCAACTTAAAAATGTGAAATGTGGGGGGCGTGACCAAGATGGCGGCGGAGTAGGACGTGATTTTGAGTCCCTCCGGCGCCACAATCTCTAAGCCTTGTTCAGCACCCTCTTGGGACATCCGTATACCCGCAAAAATTTGCCGCTTAGTGTCCTGCGGCTACAGAGACACGATTGGCGGTTCTACTTGGCCCACCGGCTCCGGAATCCATTGCGGCTGGCTGGAACGCCTGAGGTGCGGCGGGGCCCGGAGGACGGTGCAGGCCTTAACTAAGAGAGAGCCGATAGCGGAGAGCGCAGCGGGGCGGTGGAGCTGCCTGCTGGCACCATCGGAGCCGGCGCTCCAACCCCCGCCGATACCAGAGCAAGTGCCAGGCGACACAGAGGTGGCGGTCCCCAGCCCGCGTGAGTGCCAGTAGCGGGAGCCAGGGCTGGTGAGAGGAAGTGCGGCGGCGTTGGAAATCTAGCTCGGGGATTCGGGGCCTGGGAGGGCCTACCACCCGGCTGTGGCGCTTGGGCCCCCCTGCATCGCCGACTTGGATCCAGGCTGCCTGGAGACCGGAGCTAGAGAAGGGGACCCCGAGTAGGATCCTCGAGCCAATTGGTGATGCCAGTAGAGTGTGCTGCAGTCACCGAAAGCGGAGGCCCACGTTGGAGCAGTCGGCGGCCTAGTGCGGCCTAGGTTGGCCTGCTCAGGTGGAAGGAGATCAGGTCCGGCCTGCCAAAGAGTGCCTACGGAGGTGAGCGCCAGCGGGAACGGGCGAGCCTTGCGACCAGCGGAGGGAGAGTAGCTGGTGCCCCTGTGCGTACCACCTGGTGATACTACCCCCACCTGTGCATCTGGATTGGAGCGGGGCCTCTGGAGGACAAGCAACAAGACCTAGCTGAGTGGGGGCGGTGGGGTGCGGCTCAGCGCCCCCTGTCCGTGGGCGCCCCCCCTGCGTGTCCGGATCGTCTGGGGGAGAGAGAGTGCCCCTCGTGTGCGGAGAGCAAACTTTACTGGAGGGAGCGCCCTGGCCTGCGGAATCCCCGCCATATTGCCTTATTGCCTGACAGCCAGCTTTGGAGTGCGGGCCCCAAGCAGCACAACAGCGACGAAGCGCAGCGGAGCCTCCGGGCGCGATGGGGCAGGCCCCTGAACCCTGCCTGTGGCGTCTGTTGTTGACCCTCAGTGGGGGAAGACATTGCCCAAGGCCCCCCCCGAGCCTCTGAGAGCTGGCATACGACCACGGGAATTACGGCCTGTGGGCGAAAAGCATTGACATCGCGTGGCCTGCAACAGGGTGCCTGTGCTCAAAATCTGTCTTTGAGTGTGAGTGCCTGCAGTAAGAAATAGCTTTGGGGTGCGTGCCGGCAATCATGGCGTCCAACAGGACGAAAAAGGATAAGCCTGGGAAGGATGGGATCCCGAAAGGAGCGGCGCAATCCGCCTCGCCTATCCCCGACGAATCCCCAAAAAAGAGTGAGAATGAAGAACCCGCGACCAAGGCCTTTATGATTGAACTTTTCGCGGCCATTAAAGAAGACATCTCGGAGCTGCGCTCGCAACTGGCCTCGGACCTGCGCTAAGTGAGGAGAGACGTGGACGGTGTGGGGGAACGGGTCGCGACTCTGGAGGAACACGACGTGGGAACAGCAGAGGACATTCACCGTCTTCAACAAGACGTGATTCGCCTGACAGAGCAAAACCTTGACCTGCAGGCCCATACCGAGGACTTGGAGAATAGGTCACGTCGCAAAAATATTCCCATTTGCTCAGTGCCCTGGGCAGGAGCAAACTGCCTCTGGACTAACCGCTGACTCTATATTAGTCCGTCTGTAGCTTGCTTTCTTCTGGGTTTCCACTCAGCTTTCCCTCTGCCCTTATATGTGGATTGCGTAGTAGTGATACTGTAAGACTCAGAGAACCCATTGGTCCTAGGCTACTACTAGTACTAGCAGTAGTAAGGACTCCTTATTCCTACTAGTAGCACTAATCTGCTGTGCAGATTGAATGCCCAAGTAAGGTAGTCTACGCAGGTTTGTAAGAAAAGAAGGCTTTCTTTTACTGTCTCATGCTCAATCAGTAAATGGCGGTCACTCACGTTGGGAACCCCAAAGTGGTGTATTTTACTTTTTCTAATCTAGGCCTAGTACTTTTCTTATTAGCAGCAGTTGATGGTGAACACTGAACAACTGATTACTGTGCACCATGGCAGAAAGTAAGTATGAGGAGGAGGACATCACTATTATTTTCCAACTAAGGGAGACCTCATGTCTGCCCAGTTGGCCACTCTTTCTTCTTTTCAAACAATGAGATTCACCAATAGCCTTAGCCACTGAGCCCAGTCCTTTTCTTGAGAGGCTTTTCAAAAATTGCCACCAACAAAATGCCCAACCGGATATTATTTTGATATTTTCGATAGGATACCCTTTTTACTCTACTCTAGTATCCGAATTGTAGATGGTGATGTGTGAGGTGTATGTATTATTAATTCTGTATTTTCAATCTTGCTAATGAAAAAAAAAATAGTGGAGGCATATTGGCAACTTAAAAATGTGAAATGTGGGGGGCGTGACCAAGATGGCGGCGGAGTAGGACGTGATTTTGACTCCCTCCGGCGCCACAATCTCTAAGCCTTGTTCAGCACCCTCTTGGGACATCCGTATACCCGCAAAAATTTGCCGCTTAGTGTCCTGCGGCTACAGAGACACGATTGGCGGTTCTACTTGGCCCACCGGCTCCGGAATCCATTGCGGCTGGCTGGAACGCCTGAGGTGCGGCGGGGCCCGGAGGACGGTGCAGGCCTTAACTAAGAGAGAGCCGATAGCGGAGAGCGCAGCGGGGCGGTGGAGCTGCCTGCTGGCACCATCGGAGCCGGCGCTCCAACCCCCGCCGATACCAGAGCAAGTGCCAGGCGACACAGAGGTGGCGGTCCCCAGCCCGCGTGAGTGCCAGTAGCGGGAGCCAGGGCTGGTGAGAGGAAGTGCGGCGGCGTTGGAAATCTAGCTCGGGGATTCGGGGCCTGGGAGGGCCTACCACCCGGCTGTGGCGCTTGGGCCCCCCTGCATCGCCGACTTGGATCCAGGCTGCCTGGGGACCGGAGCTAGAGAAGGGGACCCCGAGTAGGATCCTCGAGCCAATTGGTGATGCCAGTAGAGTGTGCTGCAGTCACCGAAAGCGGAGGCCCACGTTGGAGCAGTCGGCGGCCTAGTGCGGCCTAGGTTGGCCTGCTCAGGTGGAAGGAGATCAGGTCCGGCCTGCCAAAGAGTGCCTACGGAGGTGAGCGCCAGCGGGAACGGGCGAGCCTTGCGACCAGCGGAGGGAGAGTAGCTGGTGCCCCTGTGCGTACCACCTGGTGATACTACCCCCACCTGTGCATCTGGATTGGAGCGGGGCCTCTGGAGGACAAGCAACAAGACCTAGCTGAGTGGGGGCGGTGGGGTGCGGCTCAGCGCCCCCTGTCCGTGGGCGCCCCCCCTGTGTGTCCGGATCGTCTGGGGGAGAGAGAGTGCCCCTCGTGTGCGGAGAGCAAACTTTACTGGAGGGAGCGCCCTGGCCTGCGGAATCCCCGCCATATTGCCTTATTGCCTGACAGCCAGCTTTGGAGTGCGGGCCCCAAGCAGCACAACAGCGACGAAGCGCAGCGGAGCCTCCGGGCGCGATGGGGCAGGCCCCTGAACCCTGCCTGTGGCGTCTGTTGTTGACCCTCAGTGGGGGAAGACATTGCCCAAGGCCCCCCCCCCGAGCCTCTGAGAGCTGGCATACGACCACGGGAATTACGGCTTGTGGGCGAAAAGCATTGACATCGCGTGGCCTGCAACAGGGTGCCTGTGCTCAAAATCTGTCTTTGAGTGTGAGTGCCTGCAGTAAGAAATAGCTTTGGGGTGCGTGCCGGCAATCATGGCGTCCAACAGGACGAAAAAGGATAAGCCTGGGAAGGATGGGATCCCGAAAGGAGCGGCGCAATCCGCCTCGCCTATCCCCGACGAATCCCCAAAAAAGAGTGAGAATGAAGAACCCGCGACCAAGGCCTTTATGATTGAACTTTTCGCGGCCATTAAAGAAGACATCTCGGAGCTGCGCTCGCAACTGGCCTCGGACCTGCGCTAAGTGAGGAGAGACGTGGACGGTGTGGGGGAACGGGTCGCGACTCTGGAGGAACACGACGTGGGAACAGCAGAGGACATTCACCGTCTTCAACAAGACGTGATTCGCCTGACAGAGCAAAACCTTGACCTGCAGGCCCATACCGAGGACTTGGAGAATAGGTCACGTCGCAAAAATATTCCATTTGCTCAGTGCCCTGGGCAGGAGAGGGGGCGGACTTGCGGGAATACGTCTAGGCGCTATTCAAACACATCCTTGAGGAGGAGGACATCCAGACCATACGAATGGACCGAGTGCACCGTGTTGGATTGCCGCGAGGACTCCAAGCACCACCCCCTGACATTCTGGTGTGTATTCATGATTTCCAGCTACAGGAAAGGATCCTTAGGAAAGCACGGGATCTGGCTCCCCTCCAGTTCCGGGATCATCGCCCCCTGCTGTGTCAGGATTTAGCGGCTTCTACACTGCAAAAGCGCAGGGACTTTAAGCCTGTTACCACATACCTACAGGAGCAAAAAGTGCCCTATTCCTGGGGGCACCCCTTCCGTCTCATCTTCCGCTGGCAGAACAAGTTCGTTCAGGTGCATTCATTGGAGGTAGCAATGGATCTCCTGGGCTTGGAGCACCAGGGCCCGACGGCAAGGATGCAAGAACGGGGTGCAGAGGTCGCTTCTGTGGCCCAGGTCACTGACGCGGCAGCGGATCACGATTAGGCGGCCTCATGAAGCCGAGAGGGCCATCTGCAGGCGCCGGAGTAGGCCATCCCTGCGAGGTAACACTTGTGCTTCCTCTCCATGACCGTGAGGGTGCCCGACGACACGAGCTGGAAGAAAAGTGATGGGTGCCATGTCCCCCTGTCCTTAAGACTTCTCCTTTTTTGTTCTACGTACTGTGTTTTTCCTCTAAGGGTGTTGGGGGGGGGGTGGGAGGGGTAGGTTAGCGTGGGTAGTGGTGGTAGCAGGGGCATGCTCATAGATCGGCTTCAGGGGTACTTACGAGCGGGATGGGTCGGCGGAGGGGAGGAGGGGAGTTCAGGGCGGGGAGGTCCTGCAAAGGGGGTTGGTCTTGACATGAGCGGGTGGTTGCATGCTACACCCGGGTCCTGGCGGGAGCTGGGGGTGGGGGAATCGTTAACTCGGCCGCTCACCATGGTGGGCTGGGGCAGACGGCCTTTGCGGAGCTATACCGTAGGGACTTCCAATGCTGTCTCTAACCTTAGGAACATGGAATGTTAAAGGGCTGAATTCTCCCCAGAAGCGTCAAAAGATCTGGAAGTATATCATTGATCATCATCTAGATATAGTGGGCCTTCAGAAGACTCATCTGGCTAAAACGGAGGACTCACGCCTTAAGCACAAAATGTTCCCATTAATCTATAGATCCTCCGCCGCCACGAAACAGAGGGGGGTGGCCCTTATGTTCCGCTCGACCCTACAATTCCAACCCCTGGGTTTACAGAGTGATAGGGAGGGTCGCTGGATCATGGTTAAGGGCCTCTTGCAGGGTAGACTCTGCACATTTCTTGTACTGGACGCACCTAACACTGGGCAAAATGCTTTTCTACATACCCTGCTGAGGACCGTTGTTGATTTTGTGGAGGGGCCGCTGATTGTCATGGGGGACTTTAATTTGGTGTGGCAGAAAGACCTTGATAGCACGCACTCACAGAGGTCAGACATGGGCACGTTCTTCCCCGACACGCAACAACAGATTTCTGACTTGGGCCTTTTTGATGCTTGGCGCTTCCTATACCCCAAGTCCAGAGATTTCACCTTCTTCTCCCACGTCCACCGCTCCTATTCCTGAATTGACCACTTCTTACTGAGCCAGTCCCTTCGGGGGGATCTACGGGAGGCCAAGATCTTCCCACTATTTGTTTCTGATCATAGCCTACTCGCAGTGGGTCTCCAATGGGGTGTGAAGAGTAGGGATAGTTCCAGCTGGTATTTCCTAGCTTCCCTGGTTCGAGACAAACCCTCTTGTACCAAATTGCGAGGCCTTATCACTGAGTTTTTCACACTCAACGATCCAGAGGACACCTCGGTCTTCACCACATGGGATGCCTTCAAGGCGTACTTTCGTGGGCATTGCATAGCACTGAACGCTGCTCTTAATCGGCAGCGCGGTCGGGAGCGGGAGCAACTAGAGGGAGAGCTCTCCTCCTTAGAAAAGGCGCATAAGGAGAACCCCTCCAGATTGGGACTTAGACAGCTAACGGCCGTCAGAGGTAAACTCCGAGCCCACTATAATAATAGGGCCGAATATACCCTGCTAAAACTGCGGCGCCTCTCTTACTCCCAGGATAACAAGGTGGGGAGACACCTTGCCAGGCAGCTACTGGACAAAAGGTAGCGGGAGTACATAGGGGGAATTCAAGATGCACAGGGAGGAGTGACGCATCAAGACGAGGCGAAGGCTGAGCTATTTGGGGCCTTCTACAAGACCCTTTATACAGGGGATCACCTAGATTCTACCGCTCAGGCCGAGTACTACAAGGACTAACACTGCCCCAGGTCTCAGCGGAATGGAACGAGGCACTCTCTGCCCCCTTCTCCAGGGAAGACGTGCTGGCTGCCATTAAAGCTCTAAACCCCACAAGGCTCCGGGGGTGGATGGGTATACGGCCATCTTCTATAAAACTTTCGCCTCTGAACTATGACCATACCTAGTACAGCTGTTTAATGGCATGGTGGAAGAGGGCGAGACCTCCCGCACAATGGCAGAGGCACTGATATCCATCATTCCCAAACCCGGTAAAGACCCTAGTAAATGCGCTTCCTATAGGCCGATTGCTCTCCTGAATTTAGATGCGAAGCTCTACTCCTCCATCATCGCCAAGCGGCTCAATGACCTGATGCTGGCCCTCATAGACTCGGATCAGTCAGGGTTCATCAAATGGCGCCAGACCCATGATAACACAAGGCGAGTGGTACACTTAATTGAGAAAGCCAATAAGTTTAAAATTCCAGCGGTTCTGGTAGGCCTGGATGCCGAGAAGGCGTTCGACATGGTGGACTGGGGATTCCTGTTCCGCACGCTGGCAGCCTTCGGCTTCTCATCCAAATTTTTAATAATGATTCGAGCGAATTACCTTTCCCCCCCGATCCTGAGTGACAGTGAATGGTCAGTTATCTCCCTTTTTTTAGCATTCCCGGGGCACAAGGCAGGGATGTCCTCTGTCGCCGCTGCTTTTGGCCCTTAGCATTGAACCACTGGCGATAGCGGTGAGAGCCAACCCCGACATTCGTGGACTGCCTTTCACTGGGGTTCAAAATTAACTACGACAAATCTTATGTCCTCAACCTTACAATCCCCCAGTCGGAACTTCCCCATCTTAAGTCGCTAACTCCTCTGCCGTGGACAGAATCCTCTATTCAATACCTGGGGATCCACCTGACCCCCACACAGGAGAAACTGTACTGAGCCAACTTCCCTCCACTCCTTGCTAGGATCCAGTCCGACCTGGCCCGATGGAAACCCATGTTCATTTCCTGGCTAGGGAGGATCCACGCGATCAAAATGACCCTCCTCCCCAAGCTCCTATACCTATTCCAGGCCCTTCCTATAGATCTTGACGGAGAATTTTTCAGGCGAGTGAAGTCCATGATGCTGCGGTTCATCTGGCAGGGAGGCCGGGCACGCTTCTCCTTTGCCGACCTACGCAAACCAAGGAAAGAGGGAGGCGTGGGGCTGCCTGACATTCATTTGTATTATAAAGCTGCACAACGACGTATACTAGTTGAGTGGTCACAACAAGAATCACAAAAACACTGGCTACATATGGATAGGAGCTATTCAAACACATCCTTGAGGAGGAGGACATCCAGACCATAAGAATGGACCGAGTGCACCGTGTTGGATTGCCGCGATGACTCCAAGCACCACCCCCTGACATTCTGGTGTGTATTCATGATTTCCAGCTGAGGGAAAGGATCCTTAGGAAAGCACGGGATCTGGCTCCCCTCCAATTCCGGGATCATCGCCCCCTGCTGTGTCAGGATTTAGCGGCTTCTACACTGCAAAAGCGCAGGGACTTTAAGCCTGCTCCACATACCTACAGGAGCAAAAAGTGCCCTATTCCTGGGGGCACCCCTTCCGTCTCATCTTCCGCTGGCAGAACAAGTTCGTTCAGGTGCATTCATTGGAGGTAGCAATGGATCTCCTGGGCTTGGAGCACCAGGGCCCGACGGCAAGGATGCAAGAGCGGGGTGCAGAGGTCGCTTCTGTGGCCCAGGTCACTGACGCGGCAGCGGATCACGATTAGGCGGCCTCATGAAGCCGAGAGGGCCATCTGCAGGCGCCGGAGTAGGCCATCCCTGTGAGGTATCACTTGTGCTTTCTCTCCATGACCGTGAGGGTGCCCGACGACACGAGCTGGAAGAAAAGTGATGGGTGCCATGTCCCCCTGTCCTTAAGACTTCTCCTTTTTTGTTCTACGTACTGTGTTTTTCCTCTAAGGGTGTTGGGGGGGTGGGAGGGGTAGGTTAGGGTGGGTAGTGGTGGTAGCAGGGGCATGCTCATAGATCGGCTTCAGGGGTACTTACGAGCTGGATGGGTCGGCGGAGGGGAGGAGGGGAGTTCAGGGCGGGGAGGTCCTGCAAAGGGGGTTGGTCTTGACATGAGCGGGTGGTTGCATGCTAAACCCGGGTCCTGGCGGGAGCTGGGGGTGGGGGAATCGTTAACTCGGCCGCTCACCATGGTGGGCTGGGGCAGACGGCCTTTGCGGAGCTATACCGTAGGGACTTCCAATGCTGTCTCTAACCTTAGGAACATGGAATGTTAAAGGGCTGAATTCTCCCCGGAAGCGTCAAAAGATCTGGAAGTATATCATTGATCATCATCTAGATATAGTGGGCCTTCAGGAGACTCATCTGGCTAAAACGGAGGACTCACGCCTTAAGCACAAAATGTTTCCATTAATCTATAGATCCTCCGCCGCCACGAAACAGAGGGGGGTGCCCTTATGTTCCGCTCGACCCTACAATTCCAACACCTGGGTTTACAGAGTGATAGGGAGGGTCGCTGGATCATGGTTAAGGGCCTCTTGCAGGGTAGACTCTGCACATTTCTTGTACTGGACGCACCTAACACTGGGCAAAATGCTTTTCTACATACCCTGCTGAGAACCGTTGTTGATTTTGTGGAGGGGCCGCTGATTGTCATGGGGGACTTTAATTTGGTGTGGCAGAAAGACCTTGATAGCACGCACTCACAGAGGTCAGACATGGGCACGTTCTTCCCCGACACACAACAACAGATTTCTGACATTGGCTTTTTTGATGCTTGGCGCTTCCTTTACCCCAAGTCCAGAGATTTCACCTTCTTCTCCCACGTCCACCGCTCCTATTCCTGAATTGACCACTTTTTCCTGAGCCAGTCCCTTCGGGGGGATCTACGGGAGGCCAAGATCTTCCCACTATTTGTTTCTGATCATAGCCTACTCGCAGTGGGTCTCCAATGGGGTGTGAAGAGTAGGGATAGTTCCAGCTGGTATTTCCTAGCTTCCCTGGTTCGAGACAAACCCTCTTGTACCAAATTGCGAGGCCTTATCACTGAGTTTTTCACACTCAACGATCCAGAGGACACCTCGGTCTTCACCACATGGGATGCCTTCAAGGCGTACCTTCGTGGGCATTGCATAGCACTGAACGCTGCTCTTAATCGGCAGCGCGGTCGGGAGCGGGAGCAACTAGAGGGAGAGCTCTCCTCCTTAGAAAAGGCGCATAAGGAGAACCCCTCCAGATTGGGACTAAGACAGCTAACGGCCGTCAGAGGTAAACTCCGAGCCCACTATAATAATAGGGCCGAATATACCCTGCTAAAACTGCGGCGCCTCTCTTACTCCCAGGGTAACAAGGTGGGGAGACACCTTGCCAGGCAGCTACTGGACAAAAGGGAGCGGGAGAACATAGGGGGAATTCAAGATGCACAGGGAGGAGTGACGCATCAAGACGAGGCGAAGGCTGAGCTATTTGGGGCCTTCTACAAGACCCTTTATACAGGGGATCACCTAGATGCTACCGCTCAGGCCGAGTACCTACAAGGACTAACACTGCCCCAGGTCTCAGCGGAATGGAACGAGGCACTCTCTGCCCCCTTCTCCAGGGAAGACGTGCTGGCTGCCATTAAAGCTCTAAACCCCACAAGGCTCCGGGGGTGGATGGGTATACGGCCATCTTCTATAAAACTTTCGCCTCTGAACTATGCCCATACCTAGTCCAGCTGTTTAATGGCATGGCGGAAGAAGGCGAGACCTCCCGCACAATGGCAGAGGCACTGATATCCATCATTCCCAAACCTGGTAAAGACCCTAGTAAATGCGCTTCCTATAGGCCGATTGCTCTCCTGAATTTAGATGCGAAGCTCTACTCCTCCATCATCGCCAAGCGGCTCAATGACCTGATGCCGGTCCTCATAGACCCGGATCAGTCAGGGTTCATCAAATGGCGCCAGACCCATGATAACACAAGGCGGGTGGTACACTTAATTGAGAAAGCCAATAAGTTTAAAATTCCAGCGGTTCTGGTAGGCCTGGATGCCGAGAAGGCGTTCGACAGGGTGGACTGGGGATTCCTGTTCCGCACGCTGGCAGCCTTCGGCTTCTCATCCAAATTTTTAACAATGATTCGAGCGAATTACCTCTCCCCCCCGATCCTGAGTGACAGTGAATGGTCAGTTATCTCCCTTTTTTGAGCATTCCCGGGGCACAAGGCAGGTTTGTCCTCTGTCGCCGCTGCTTTTTGCCCTTAATATTGAACCACTGGCGATAGCGGTGAGAGCCAACCCCGACATTCGTGGACTGCCTTTCACTGGGGTTCAAAATTAACTACGACAAATCTTATGTCCGCAACCTTACAATCCCCCAGTCGGAACTTCCCCATCTTAAGTCGCTAACTCCTCTGCCGTGGACAGAATCCTCTATTCAATACCTGGGGATCCACCTGACCCCCACACTGGAGAAACTGTACTCAGCCAACTTCCCTCCACTCCTTGCTAGGATCCAGTCCGACCTGGCCCGATGGAAACCCATGTTCATTTCCTGGCTAGGGAGGATCCACGCGATCAAAATGACCCTCCTCCCCAAGCTCCTATACCTATTCCAGGCCCTTCCTATAGATCTTGACGGAGAATTTTTCAGGCGACTGAAGTCCATGATGCTGCGGTTCATCTGGCAGGGAGGCTGGGCACGCTTCTCCTTTGCCGACCTACGCAAACCAAGGAAAGAGGGAGGCGTGGGGCTGCCTGACATTCATTTGTATTATAAAGCTGCACAACGACGTATACTAGTTGAGTGGTCACAACAAGAATCAGAAAAACACTGGCTACATATGGATAGGAGCGTGGCTGGGAGAACGATTTGGGACTTGGTGTGGCGGCCCAAGTACAATAGACCCAAGAATGCATATGTCAGTACCCCCACTGGCACCACCCTGAAGGTTTGGGACTCTGTCTCTAAAGATGACAGGTGGACCACCTTCCCCTCCCCTTTCACGCCCATACACTTCCACCCCGCCTTCCCCCCGGCGTCACTCGAGGGCCCCTTCAGGGCTTGGAACGAAGGAGGCTGCTTAGCGCTCACACACCTATTTAACAATTCTGACCCGCTCTCCTTTGAAAACTGTAGGAGGGACTACGGGGTGCTGGAGAGTGACCGGTATCATCACGCTCAACTGCGATACTGGGCGCTCTCCCCCCAGGTGAGGGAGGGGGCAACTCAACCCCTCACGAAGTTCGAGGCCTTCTTGACCAGGACTTCCTCCATGAAAGGGGCCATCACTTTCATCTATGGGCTCCTCCTTGCCACTGCAGTTTCCCCTAGGCCCCGGTATATGAATATGTGGGAAGGGATCCTCCAACAGGGCATCTCGGACGCCGAGTGGACTCACCTATGGTCCGATATTGCCAAGTTTAATCACTCAGTGGAGCTTAAGGAGGCACATCTAAAGACAATGATGGACTGGTGCCTACACCCCGCCAAGCTTAAACTGATTTTCCCAGGCACCTCCGATAGATGTTGGAGGGGATGTGGGCTCTTAGGGGACTTCCAGCACATCTGGTGGGACTGCCCCATTATCCGGCCGTTCTGGGAGGAAATTCTAGCCCAAATTAAGGAAATGTTGGGATACCTATTCCTACCTCGATGGCTTCCACTCTGTTGGGTCTCCGTGATCCTGGTCTTGAACACCAGACTAGGGCAGACAAGAGGATCATGTGGCTCAGCATTGGCGCGGCCAAAATTACTTTGGCTGTAGCGTGGAAGAAGAAAGAGGCTCCGGCCTTCTCTCTCTGGCACTCGAGGCTTTGGAAGTTGCTCAGTATGGAAAGGATGGCGGATATCTTTCTAGATGATTTTAAGAATTTTTTATTTCACTGGGGCCCGCTGGTCGCATTCCTCTCCAGGGGCCTGCCATCCGCGGTCTGTCCACCTAGCGTTCGAGCTCTCCACTTGTTTCAACTCTGAATCCCTGCCGCTACACATCAGGTCCCCTGTCCTGTGCTTATTGCTACCACCACTGGGGAGGTGGGTGGGGGAGTGAGAAGAGGGGAGGGGGGGTTTGTTCGTTCTTCTTTGTTCGTTAGGACATCTCTCTTAATGCCCAATTATAGAAATGCATGCCAAGCCACGTGCCAGCAGAAGGGTCTAATAGCACTACTGCAAGCTGTTTGTGATAAATTTTCCGGGAGGATTAGCCATGTGAACGCATTGTTATGACTCTGTACAACCAAGACTCTTAGCTGGCCTCTTCCTCCATTGCATACCAAATGGTGGTTTACATATTGGTTGAGCGGCACTTCCTAGGACACTACGCTACGAGTATGAGGCTTGATCACAGGGACCCTTCCCCAGTCTTACATGTTGTCTTCAGGCGACTACTCTGGCTACCCCCTGTGTGGGATGAAGTGCGGGAATGTCTCATGCCTATTTCTACTGTTTTGTTTTTTTAATTAAACTGTCAATAAAAATACCTCTGACAAAAAAAAAGTGAAATGTTTTTTCCAGGCATACCGACTACCGGGGCCAGCGGTTAGGGCCCTGCTACTCTGGAGGCAGCGGATGCGGCAGCTGCAGGGGGTGATCCTGCAGCAGTGGTGGTCGGTGGTAATTCATATTCCTCACTTATTGAGAATGATGAACACACTTGCTGCAAGGGTGTACACTCAGTGCACTGTACCTCCACGGAGACTAAGTTGTTGTTAACACTGAACAGTTGAAGAAGACATCCTTTTCTTAACATTAGAATTAGCGGCAGGGGTTGAGTAACTAATGGCATATTCTATTCTATCTACAACTCGGCAGAGAAAGTTTCATGACAAAGACAAAAAGTCAGACGACATGTAATATATTACTGGCAGAGAAGGATGCGTGGTTGAAGGAAGGGGCCCCAGGATGCATATCGGTGGCTGATGATAGGATACATGGGTAGTTGAAGGATGGGTGAAAGGTGAGAGAAAGCAGAAAGGATGCCTGCCTGGGTGGGTGATACGGTATGGGTGAAAGGAATGTTCTGGGGGGTTTGAGGGGTCAAACTCAAAGGCAAGCAAATACACATGGGTGGTGGTTGGTTATATCTATGACAAATGTATGTTGTCGGTGAAAGGTTTATGATGGCCATGTTTGGATAGATGGATACCTGGATGGTATCATAGTAGGTGAGAAGAGTCAGACTGGATGAAGAGAATGTAAAAGAAAATTAAACCGTGCCAGGGTACCAATGCCAAGGGTGAATAATAACATAATGCTAGAAGAGCAATGCAATGATAAATGAGCCCTGGGAAGAATAAACAAGCAGTGTTTTTGTCAAGGTTTTTGATTCAAAGTATTTCAGAATGGAATACTCCCTTGACTCACAGTAGTTTGTAAGCACAACATATATATTGTGCATGACTATGTATTATGAACCCTACCCACCCATCATCAGTCGCTTCTCTCTGCATCCGAGGCCCACTTCTTCTCCAGTCCCTACCCATGTCATTTTGACCGTGTCAGACATGGGTGGCCTATCGGCTGCATGGTAACTACTTACAAATCAGTAGGTCATCATCATCACCTGAGTGTGTGACGTGATGTCATGCCACATATCATCATCATTCATAAGCATGTAATATGCCCTATTGCAGTAGTCAGGTGAAAGTGAAATTGAGCATTTCCCATTGATTCAACAGAGTATGGCCATAATGGAAAAATAGATAATTGTGTAGTACAGCTGCCCCAACTGCAGACAGTAGTAAAGTAACGTGAGTCTGCGACACAAGTATGTCTGTCTAGGGCACCATCTGACTGAACTAGCACACCTACAAGATTGTGTTAAATAAGAGAGAGAAGAATACTTGTCTATTCCATAATGCCTAGTGCCTGAAAGTCTAATCATCACATCCAAATCTTAGGGGTAGAGGAAGTGAAGATACCACAACTGCTAGTACTACTGTGCCACTATAATTTGTATGTGTGTAATTTTGTGTTACTGTTTTGCTAACAGTATTGGTTACAATTGTCTTTTTTCTTTCTTGATATAGCTACTCCTTCCGAACCCAACAGGCAGGAGTTGGCAGCCAGGGCCCTGCAACGGAAACTAAAGGCCATCCGGCAAGAATATCGCCGGCTGGTTGTCCTGGCAGCTGCATCTTCCTCCAATGCCCGGGCCCCAGCCAGGCCCCCCACGTGCCTCCGGTAGTACGATGCTGTGTTCTGGCAGCCGCCCGCTGCCCATCATCATCAAATTCATCATCCACTGCTGCCCACCCCTGTTGTTCCTGCAGGAACTTCCGGCACTGCATGCTCCTCCAGATGGCGCGCCTAGAGGCCAGGCTGGAGGAGGTCCTGGAGTGCACTAGCCGGCACCCCTACAGCTAGACCTCAGTCTTGGACCCTTGCCTCTTTTTTAATCTTTTGGTGAGTGGGATGTTGGGAGTTGGGTAAACTTGGGGTTTTCTTGAACTTCTTGACGTGGACAATCATGGTTGGGGTTAGGGAGAGGGGTGGGTCAGGTGTGGGTTTCTTCTTCTAGTTTATATTGTTAGGGTAATACATTATTTATAGTTTTACAATACATATGATGTAAATCTTTTCTGGAGCGGTTACTCTTTTATGTCGCCTTGTTTTTTTCCTCCTTTTGCTGCAGGGCCGCAGTCAGTTTTTGAAATCTGCCAATAGAGTAACACACCAACAGATAGATGCAGTACTCACTTATCCTACTACTGTCAGTCTCTCCTCTTAGTCTATGCATTCTGCAACTAAAACCCCTTTATAGTATGTACTCTATAGAATGTGGGTGTGTCAATTAAATAATTTCCATAGTATATACATTATTGCCTCCCCCAAACTTCTTCTCTTACCTGTGATTCATGTTTAGGTGAAGCGATGGCTTCATGGTGATGGTTTGGTTTCCTAAGGTGCCATGGTGGGTGGTGGTAGCAGTAGTAGACAGTTGCATTTTCAAAAAAACATAAATGAGAGAGTCAGTCACCAGAGGGAGACTAGGGAACAAGTAGTAGAAGTACAGTAACAACGAAGTGGACTGCCAAACAAGAAATCATGATGATGAATGCTAAACAATGCGAAAGTAAAATAAAACATAATGGTGGCAGGGATAGCCTTGTACAAGTTACAAACTCAAGTTGACTCAACCTTTGAAGTGGACAAGCATAACTTTTAGTGCTGGAAGAACGATAAATCTATGCCGCCAACTAATAATTATGATGGGTTAATTATGTTCCTCTGGGAAAAAAAAGAATAGCGAATACTGAGCATGGGTGGGCAATCTAATTTATATGTTGCCAGTGAGGCCGATATATATATATATATATATATATATATATATATATATATCAATGCTCGAAGGTGTCCACCTTTGAGTAGCACGCGAACAGCAGCTTGGTTTATGTATAGGTGAGGACGAGGATCCACTCGTAGACGCCGCTCCGTATGGGATCTGCCCGACGCGTTTCGAAGCTCCATATGCTTCTCTTCAGGGGCTTTAACGGAAGCGGTGTGCGCAACCACCGACCCACTTCCCCATTTTATATATAACTTGTGGAGTCCATACAGGACTTGATTGTGTGCTTCCCGGACCACACTTCCCAGAATGCACAGTCTCATTTGAGCCTCCCGTCGGTGGGTGTGTTGCATATAAAATGGAGAAGTGGGTCGGTGGTTGCGCACACCGCTTCCGTTAAAGCCCCTGAAGAGAAGCATATGGAGCTTCGAAACGCGTCGGGCAGATCCCGTACGGAGCGGCGTCTACGAGTGGATCCTCGTCCTCACCTATACATAAACCAAGCTGCTGTTCGCGTGCTACTCAAAGGTCGACACCTTCGAGCTTTGATATATATATATATATATTCACTGAAAAAACCATAGGTTATAGACCATATATAGTTAGGAATTAGCATTTACAAAACCTTGAAAATTCACTGAAAAAACCATAGGTTATAGACCATATATAGTTAGGAATTAGCATTTAAAAAACCTTATTTTACTCACACAAAACCATTGAAATTCCATATATAGTTAGTTGCACTAACTATATATCGCGCACCCGCAATCCACTGCTGATGATGTCACATATTACATCATTCATGACATGGTCAGTGACATCACTGATGACATCACTGATGACATCTCAAATGACATCACTGATGACATCACTGATGACAACATCCAGTGACTATGTTTCTGTAAAGTTAAAATATGTCTTACATATTGAAGAATGAGTGGATGTATAAGTGTCTGAATGAAGGTTTTAGTAGGTGCGTGATTGACTGTATGAGTGAGTGATTAAATGCGTCTTACTGAATGCACGGGTTAGTGACTAAACTGTCTGAAAGTGTGCATCAGTATGTCTGTTGTTGTGCAAGCTGCTGCATGTGTTGATCAGTAGCTATATAAGTAGCTATATGGGTTATTGATTGGTTGCACAAGTATTTGTATGGGAGACTGAGTGTGTGTATGGCTGGCTGGGAGGTGTGTGACTCTGTGCAGATCAATGTGTACTTGTATCAGTGATTCTATAAGAGAGTAACTATGTGTTAGTATATGTTTCAAAAATGTAAGGTGTTCTGTGTTTAACTGTATAGATGAGAAAATGGAAGTGTGATTGATTCTTTTCAGGACTGACTAGGTGTGTGAGTAACTCCATGGATGAGTGGCAGAGTGTGAGTGTCTGTATAGGTGTATGAGTGCATATGATAGTGTTGTAAAGATGAGTGATTGTATGTATGAATGATTGTATGAGTGAATGTGTGTGTAGACATAGGAATCAGTGAGTGTGTATGTAGTAACTAGTATTGGTGTGTCAATGGTTTCAAAAATGATACTCTCTATTTAACACTGGGTGTAACAGAGGTTATATTACAGTGTGAGGAGATGCATTGTATTATCACATGAATGATATCATCAGTGATGTGATCATTGATGTCAAGTGAGATGTCATCAGTGATGTCATTTGAGATGTCATCAGTGATGTCATCAGTGATGTCATTTGAGATGTCATCAGTGATGTCATCAGTGATGTCACTGACCATGTCATGAATGATGTAATATGTGACATCATCAGCAGTGGATTGCGGGTGCGCGATATATAGTTAGTGCAACTAACTATATATGGAATTTCAATGGTTTTGTGTGAGTAAAATAAGGTTTTTTAAATGCTAATTCCTAACTATATATGGTCTATAACCTATGGTTTTTTCAGTGAATTTTCAAGGTTTTGTAAATGCTAATTCCTAACTATATATGGTCTATAACCTATGGTTTTTTCAGTGAATTTCATTGGTTTTTTAACAGCTAATATCTGTAGCTGTAAAATGTATTCTTCTTTAAATCCAAAAATATATTTTATATGTTTATTAATAACTTTTTTTTTTAATATTTTTTTTTCTTCGTTCCCGCTTCGCGAATCGGGAAGCTTCCCGTTAGCTGACCTTGATGCCGCGAAATAGACCGCGAGCCGGTAAACGTTTCTTTACCGCAACTGCCGCGTTAGAAAACAACATCGTGACGCCTCCCGTCCGCATGACGTTTCGCGTTGTCGCGTGATACGTCATATGACGTGCTACGTTAGCGAACTCGTACGCTTACCGAGTCGCAAAGCACAGGTTTCTGGAAGCAAACCGGGAGGCCCTGCAAAGCGCGTAACATACACACAGCAGGTCATGTGACTTGGTAATAACACTTTTCATTGGTTCATTTCACTTTCGGTTTCCTAATGATGTAAGACTAGGTCATATGATCTAAAATGAACACTTTTCATTGGTTGAGAACTATTTTTTTTCCCAAATGGTGAAAATCCCTCCTTCTTTCCTCACTCTGACTTTCATCATTGTGAGAGAAAGACCCTTTGTTACCAGTGAGCAATGGCTTCTTTACTAGCTTCAGCTGGTGCTTCCCCACCACCTCCACCACATCCAAGGAAGAGTGGACCACCTGCTAAAGTTATAATTCAGCAAGAAGACGAAGAAGAGGAACAGGACGACCTAGATAATCTCCCTATTATGGCCAGAAGATCTGTTGTACCGGAAGTAACGGGACCAGAGGGCAGGGAGATGGTGCCAAATATACAAACGAGATTTCGTGAAGTAAAACAAGTCTGCCTACATTGCAGTGGATTCATTTGCTACGCAGAAAGTAGCATCACTCTGATCAACAGAGCTATTGACAATCATGCTCATGTTTGTCCGAAACTCCCCAAACAATAAATTCTTTTTTTTTGTTTTCTTGCTCCTGTTGAGCCCTTTACAATGAATCGTTTTCGTTGCCCCCTCCGAAAAAAAAACAAAAAAATTATAAAACTGTTCAGAAAAATTCAAAAAAAGTAAAAAAATGTTCAGAAAAATAATAAAAAAAATATAAAACAACAAAAACAATTTAAAAAAAAGTTCTTTTCAGAACTACCTCCCCGTTATTAAAAAATTGGTACAATATTTGCAACTGTGCCAACCTCTATTTCTCTTAGTTCGCTTCCCAGTTCGCTCCCCGGTACGCGAACCGGAAGCGAACCCAAAACATTTTTTTTTAAAAAAGAACAGTAAGTATAAGGGAAGGAAACAGACACTTATGTTAAAAGAAAGACAGCTATAAGGGAGTAAACTAGAGATACTATTACCCGTAATCCACTGCTGATGATGTCACATATTACATCATTCATGACATGCTCAGTGACATCATCAGCAGAGGATTGCGGGTAACAGTATCCCTAGTTTATTCCCTATAGCTGTGTTTCTTTTAACATAACTGTCTGTTTCCTTCCCTTATACTTACTGTTCTTTTTAAAAAAAATGTTTTAGATCAGTCACAAACAGTGAAAGTAATGAAATATAAAAGACTACGTAGAATATGAGGACTGTATGCAACAACTTTGACACTTACAGAAGCCTCACCTTCTCCATGCCTCCTACACAGTTCTACATGTACATCATAAATGCAAACAGAACAGAATTAATTATACATGTTAAATGGTTTATTTTTGCTGTTCTCAGAATGTATCAAATTTCACTAAAACAGTGACTTGAAGGTATTCATCATATAACAGCGGGGAAAAAAAAACACAATCAAAATGATTGTGTTTAAAAAACCCATACAACATTAGAAATCAGAATTCAGAACTCCTTAAAGTTAACTTACTTTCCATGACGGCCAAAGATGTCCTATGAACAGCTTACACTCTGTTGTGCTGTTATTACTTTCAACCCGCCACTTTCTGAAAGAAAACCTCCATCGTTTTCAAAAACATGTTACATACAATAAATGACTTCTTGCTCTCTACCACAAGATTCCACAAGGCCAAATCTTGTCAGAGCCATGTATAACTCTTGGATTTCTTGTTAGCCAATCCCGTCTTTTCGCATTTCCACAACTTTCAGAATTAAAATGTTGAAGATCATTTACACAATCCTGGACTAGTAATATCTTCCCCTTCTTCCTCAATCATGTTCTACATTTCCTATCACACTGATACTGCTTACTATGAAGCAGACTTACACTACCTTTATGACTAGTACAATTATTTAATTCTCTACATCACTTTTAATCACAAAGCAATGTAAAACAGTAGACAGCATTGCAGACTTACATTCCCTCTACTCCATGTTTTGATTGGCTGCTTCAATTAGCTTATAAAAAGAAACAGTTTTTCTGAACTCATTCAAAGTGCACGTATTTCTCCATAAAGTCCAGTGTTATGGTAAGAAGTTATGTCTCTGTACTACACTTATCCTCAAGGCCAAATCGTGTAGGAGCCATGAGAACTTCTTGAAATTCCTCATAGCACATCCCGAGATTCTTTCCCTAAAATTTTGGTTTTAGAAACACCAGGTAAGAGTTTTTAAGGTCAAACGGCAATTTTTTTTTGAAAATTAAAACAGAATCATTGCAGAATGACCAGCCATTTCTACACTTTAAATAAGCTGTATAATGTCCTGATGTTATTGAAGGACCATCATGATATATAATTGCTACAGTTACAAAAGTCCTTCCTGATATTGACAACTGTGAAGCCACAAAATTTTTAATTAAAGTTGTCAATTTTGTTCCATCAGGCCTACATCGTTGGAACATTAAAATGACATACTGGCCATATGTTCGTATAAATAATGTGGACATCATTTCAGATTTACATTGGCTACACTCCATGTTGTGATCAGCTGCTTTTACTAGCTTATTAAAAGAGACTGATTTACTGTCTGGCAAAGTTAAATATATAAATCTTTCTGAGTCTACACTAGTAGTACTTGATACCCTACAGTTCTCGCAGTCATGCTGCCATTGATAAGAAAGCCCAAACAGGTGATCTACATCTACACCTTCATCATGCAATACATCAAGCATGTACATTAAAAACTCCTGACAATCTTGCTGACTATTTTGAGAGAATTGTGTTTGGCCTGAACATCTGTCTAACAGATTTCGAATTTCAGACACACTTTCTATGTTTGTTCTATCAGTGCTACATTTCTCTAACACAGAATTTAACAAACTGCAAAATCTTTGATCAGAATTGACCACAATCTCTTCTTTTACATTTTCTAGAGAAAACAAAACATTAACTACTACATTAGCATAGCAGTTGACACCAGAACTATTTTCAAATTGAAAACCAACAACATCTTCAACAGAATCCTTTTTGTTTCTGCTTGTAATTTCAGGTTCATCGACTTTTCGTCTTTTTGCTACAACCTCCCCAGTATTGGTCACATTTCTTCGTTTCCGGCCTACCACACGTTTCTCAAACAAAGGATACTGAGGCAAATGTGGCGCATACTCTCTTCTCAACCTATTGTATTCCTTAACACAATCTAGATCCGCACAAATGTTTGTGACATCACACTCAATCAAGTACAATCCCGATAAAGTCCTAACTCGTGACAATGCCACATATGCCATACCCTCCTTGAACACAGAACTGCCAATATTCACCAATGCACAGTCTACACTTAAACCTTGCGATTTATGAATTGTCACCGCATATGCCAAGCAAACAGGAAACTGCTTACGACGAACATATAAGTCTTTTACAAGCAAAAATCTAGCAGAACAACGAGCAATTAGCTGTACTTCCTCAATGCCATCAAATTTAATTTTTAAAAATTCAATTCCATCTCTATTTCTGTATTTCACAAAATCAACAACATTACCCATTGATCCATTTACCAGACCTCTTTCAACATGTAAATTCCTTCTTAAAATTATACGGCAGTTCAAGCACACATTCAGAGTCTTTTCAAAACCCGCAGTTTTAGATATACTCTTCTCTAATTAATCCAATTTTGTTTTCAGATTCTCAGACAAAATAATTGTTGATCCCATATGCTCTACTCTGTCAATAGCTTCCAATTTCACAATCTCTTGCTTTTCTAAATGCAACATTTTGTTGTTGAATTTGGCACATTCTGCAAGAGTTGGCATCAAACATATTCCAGATTTTTTCTCAGTAACTTTCTGAAAAATATTCTCAGGCACAACATCTTCGTCTGGATATAAATTTGTCAGTAATCGTGCATGTAAAGCTTCTTTCCCATGCTCGGTCACTTTTCCAATTCTAACATCTTGTAGAATAGTCTTGTAAACTTCATCCTTTGCCTGACGCATATTTTCATGCAGTTCAGCATAATTGAAGTTTAACCATATATTGACGTTGCCAATACTCCCTAAGCACTTCCTGGTATCTTCATGCGTGAGCATTTTGAACACAGGTTGCCCTTTCACTGGTGTCAGCTGCAGAAGATCTCCGAAAACAATGATGTGTTTGCCACCAAATAACACATCATACTCTGTTTTGAGAACTTCTTGCATTCTCAAATGCACAAAGGCAAGCATGACATTGGAAACCATGCTTACTTCGTCAATGATAAGAAGTTTCATTTTCCTCAAGACTCTTGAAACTTCAAAACAAGCATCTCCAGATAGCTTGTGATATTCTAATTTGTTGTCATGCTCCACTGGCAGCATCAGTAAACGATGTAAAGTAATCCCTTTAATGTTATGTGCTGCCAGTCCAGTTGGAGCGGTGACAACACAAGACAGCGATGACTCTGTCCTTTCCTGCAAATAACATGAAATTGCTTTAATAAGGAAACTTTATCCAGTTCCCGCTTCTCCACTCACGTACAGTCGGACAGGCTTCAACGACGTACATGAGCACTCTTTCTTGTCATGACTTAATCCATGATCAATTTGCATGGTAAGTTCGTCATATATTTTCCTCTGCTCAACGTTGAGTTGTCTTTCCAACTCTTCTAAGTTAACCGCATCCTCCTGAGCATGTGCCATGGCTCTTTCCACTTCATTCATAGCAGTGGCAGCTTCATTTTCGATAAGAGGTCCTCCTAGTGGATCCTGACTCAATGAAGCAGAACTCTGACTGTCCTGAGAACTGTCTCTGGCAATCTCGGCTGCAATCGTTGCTTCCTGCTCAATTTCCACATTCAACATTTCTACATATTTGGGAAAAGCAGGACATTCTATGGTCTCCTTGGCAGCATTGAATGAGTCTTCGTAACAAAGGAAATCTCCAAGCAGTTCCTCTTCTGCACGCCAAGGCTTAAAAAGTTGCAAAAGTGCTAAATAGAAAAACTCCTTTTTTTCAGGAGATTCGCCACTCAATTTTCGATGGTTTATCAAGTGGCATTTTCTTTGCTTGACCAGACATCCCTCACTTCCTATTACAGCATACACTCCTTTCTCAGTATCTTCTTTGATGTTCCTCTTGAATATGTAATTTTGCAGAACCTCATACAGACAAACATTCTCGAGGTGACTGCTTCGATTTGGATAATATGTATCCAACATGTTGCTCTTCAAAATGTCGGTACTGTTTGGCTCCTTTTCCGCCAAATACTCAATTTCCCGCACAGGTTTCAGAACTCGATTACGCGTTGCAGCAAGACCAACACTCGCCCAAACAATACTCCTGGACTTGCATAGAGACTTGCTGAAGACAACCGGTCAGAACATTCGTAAGCTCCGATTTCTCGATGCGACAACATCTTCAGACTGAAACTGTACAACTTCTTGCTGAGGCTCTTTTCATGGGAAATGTCCTCCCACATATCCTTCAATTCTGTCTTCTCTTTTTTGGTGATGTAAGATGTCACATACCGAGCCACAGCCATACAGTTATCAGCCACAAACTGTATATCCATGTTAGCATTCCACATGGACAAAATCACCGGGTTGTAGTCGTTAATGTACTTAGACTCTTCGTTCCTCTTCAAATTGTATGTGTTTTTAGGTGATTTCTTCATCACATTATGTCGCAGCGAAGACATCAAACTGTTCACTCTTCCTTTAGAAATCACCGGTCGTGGAAAGCCGAAACGACATTTGGTGTAGAACTTGTCTTTGTTCCGGAATTTACGACGACAGTACTTTCCACATCGATGGCTTTGGAAACGTAGAACTTTTTCTCGTAGGCTTTTTTTCTCCTTTGCGTTTGGAACAGCACACGTAGAATACTGTTCTATGAAACTCATCACTGAGTCTTCTGCATCCGTTCCAAATTTAGGTGCATCCTTGATCCACAGCAACATATGTATATGAGGAGCACCTCTTGCTTGGTACTCCTTCCTCCAAAAGAAATCCAACACCTCTCCAAGAGGTGGATTCTTCTTATTCATGATGAAAGACATCATACCTTCAAATCTATGATTGAAGTACCTACATACATTGACTGGATCCAAAGAGCACAGTTCTCCGGGTGTCTTGAATTCGATGTTTTCTACGTTAGCATTTGCCTCTCGTAGAAATTCAAGTAAGTCTTCCCAGCCATACTCAGCACAGCTCAAAGTGAGGAACCATGTGGGAGTTCCTAAGTTCCTTAGCATACATTTTAAATCACCATGACGACGGTACCAGTACTCATTAGTACCACGCTGACACGCCATGAGATTAATCAGGTGAGAATCCAAAATACTGTCTTGGACATTGACTTTATCCATAAAGTCACTTGCCGAGATGTTTTGCATGTGTATACCACTTTTCAAGATGTGGTTCACTGCATATGACAGTCCAGACAGATCGCTTTCAAACAGGAGATGAAACAAATAAGGAATGCATTGTCGAAACCTAGCATCTCCTGCATACAATCGCAAAGTCCGGTATTCAGAAGCAGGAATTTGATGAGGTCGCTCATCATATCTTCCTCCCTGACCTGTTGGAAAAAGCTGTGGGAAACACCGAGCTTCCAAACTTTCCTCCCAAACACTAATGGGACTCCCTTTGGCTTGTTTCATTTGAAACAACTCAATAGCATTCCCCATGACTTCCTTGGAATGCAAAGGATGAACACTATAATGTTCATATATTTCTTCACTAGTAGAGGGTTCTACTTTCTCAATTTGACCAGCACACAAATCGCTATCCTCTTCCTCACTTACTTCCTCTTCTGCAACATATACATTTTTATAGTACTTATTATATTTTTTCAAATACAATGTTGCCCTTTTGACTTTCCTAACATCTACTAAATCTTGCCATATTTTCTTATTCTTTGTCGGAACCCCATTAACTAAGATAACAAGAGGTTCCTCTTCCACTTTTTCTACTCCAATTGTGTTAATGTTTTTCTTCAAATCTAGAGGCAAATAAACAACTCTTCCCTTTAATCCTCTCTGTAAATCTGATGGAGGCAATTTCCCTGTCTTTGGCTCCATTCTTACAATAGCCTGAAAGGGATGGATACTTTGAATCAAAATAGATTCATAAGTATTTAAATCCTTCAATTCAGAAGGAATCTCAACCAATTCCAGATTATTATGAACTGCTCTAGCAGGCATCTGGTTTTGATTTAATTTGTTACAACAATAAGTACACACACGTTGATCCAATCCCAAATCAAAACAATTTTCTACCATCAAGTATGTTGTAAAATCCTTCCATTCACTATTATTTTCCCTTTCACTTTTTCCATATAAATCCACTAACTTAGTCTGATTCTTATAATAAGTGCGTCGACAACACACACAAGTGAAATTTGGCCTCTCACTTGATTTCACCTCAAACGTCGCAATTTCCCTCTGGAAATTATCTGTACTGGAAACCTGTACACTATCTTCCACATTACTCTCTTCTTCTTGGTCAATTTCAACATTCTCCTCTTTACTTCCAAAGTAACAAAACTCAATTTCTTCACATATATTCTTCACATCTATTTCAGAACCATGCAAAAGAGCAGCGCATAATTGTTTAAGCATAATTGCTGGACTCTTAGCATAATACAACATTCTAACTAATTTCCTCACTTTATTATGATTCACTGCTAGCATCCTGAAATGATGAAAAACACTCTGGCATACTCTCCTGGAAAGACAAGCCAGTGAATGACCATGCAAACCTATCACTTCTCTCACTCTGCAAGGATCTAATTCTTGCAACAACTTCATTTTCTGCTTCAAACTGTTCTTACTAAATGACCCTATAAAATCACAAAGCAAATTGATGGAATCCTGTCGTACACTGCAAATACTACTACACTTCCAGGTGTACACAGGACCCTTAGGACGTCTCCCTAAAACCTCATTACCTAACACCTCTTCTATCTCTGTTGTCACAAGTTTTTCTTTTTCAACTGGACAACCATCTTTCACTTCATAAGCTCGACCACTGGTGTCAACTGCATGCACCAAATCATTATCCTGAAAATAACTCTCCTCATTAAAAAATGCCTCAGAGCTTGAACTATGCATCCATTCTCCAGAAAAAACTTCACAAAAATTACTACGATTAACTATTCTCTTCCATCTACTATTTCTTTTGAAATCATAAATTACCTTGTTTAGCTTCCGAATTCTATTGATTGTCAAAATAAATAACTTACGTTTAATTTCAAATGCCTGATCAATAACTTTCTCAACAATTTTTTTTCTCTTATAAAAAACCACTTTCTGCTGACCTTTCTTAATATTTTTTAACAAATTCCCAATTATCCTGTTGCGGAACATTCGTTTACGAATATCCCTAAACTCTTGTTTCCTTCTACTTTCATGCATAGAGTTATCTCTTACTCTAGCAGTAACATTTCTCATTGGCCTTTCCTTACCATTTGAATTCTGTCTCCTTTTCTGGACTGAAACATTTTCTGTAGTAATATTTTTTTTACTACACATATTTCTTATGACTGTTTTTCGACTCTTACCCGGTGCTTTCTTGGTGACTTGACAAATCTTTTTGTTAGAGGACTGCTGCATTCTTCCATGGTCCTGCTGTCTTTGACGTTTTGCAGCCTTTCTTACTCTTTCTTTGCTAGGCATCCTAAAATCTTGAAATAATCTGCAGTTGAATCTGTGGTAAAATATAATAAAAAATGTTATTAACCACTATTACCCAACAGTAAATTAATAACAGTCATCAAAAACTTAACACACTACTTAAGTATATAATATACTGAAGCCTATCTCCAATTTTTCACTGAACAGGACTCATCTCTTCTTAACCTTGGATAAACCTCACCTACTCTGTGTCCCCTGCACATAATTAAATGTAAAGGGGCAGATTTATATTAACTAGCACATCCCCAGGGATGCACCAGTTAACGTGCACCGCTGCTCTGCCACCCACGGTGTGCCGCATTTACAATCAGATAGGACAAAGCTACATCAAAACCCTGCGCCTGCTTGAAGCAGGCATAGATCTTGACGCAGGTAGGCTGAAAGCTAAAGCAACAACTAAGTATCGTGTGCAGAAGTTACAAAAAAGGAAAAATGGCGTTTAAACCAGTAATGAGCCCATGCTAACGTAATACAGTGTAAAAATATCCAGGATCTACATCAGTTTGGGGTTCACGAACCTGGCAGGTACAAGGCACTGAGGCTTTCCACCGTGCATGTCTCATCCCAAATCATATGTTGTTTGTGAATGAAACAATTTCCCAGACCAAATGCTTTGGATTGGCTACTTCTAAAAAATTAAACACCCCTACTATCCCGGAGTTAGAGGAATATGATGGTTGGAGTAATTTTACTCGTTGTCCATTAAAGATTTACAGGCCCTACTCCGTAATTCTTCCTTTAACATTTCCAGTATAAATCCAAAAGGTTCACTGCTTTGGCAACGTGCCTTATCCACGGTTTAATAACGCTGCCTTTTGCTTTATATAAGTTTTCAAATTGTATGAAATATATACCAATAGGTCGTTATTAACCTTTAGGTAGTGGTTTTCTTCATGAGGTCTGGTCGCTTCCATACACATACAGATTTTCAAAGATGATCAAGACCTTTATCTGAATGGAGAGGAATGCACTGAGACGCCAGATCATTCACTAATGTGTAGGCACATACAGTTACACGGTTCATGCAACAAACACCGACCAAATATGGCTTGCGTGTTGCAAGGCACGCCAGTTCCTGCTATCATCCCCACGTTCAAGTTCTTGGAAAATGGTAGTTATTTGATGCTCAATAATGAAGATTGTTCTGGGTTAATTAAAAGTATTCATTTTATCGTAACAGTAAATGAACGGGTTATTTGCTGCAGAAATGTTCTATTTCCTCCCACACATGAACATAGGGAGTTTTCAATCTGGCCACAAATACCAACCTTGGGAGCACATTTCAACAGCATGGCAAGAATAAGAGCTCTTTTGTCTCAGAGAGAGGTGGCCTTGAGTTCGGCCCGTGAAACTTTCGTGCTTCACATAGCGAACACCCGTACAGAGGTGCAGACCCTTTTAAATACAGATTCGACTTTGCATTTCAGCAAGATTACCCATTCATTTCCATGCAGCAGGAGGCCCATAGGAATGAAGGTGCAATTTGCGATTAGCAATTACCTCATCGCAAATTACGAATTTTTCCGACGGTGCAGGGGTGTCTCAAGAACACCCTGCTGCACCCCTGAAAAAAAAATTTGGGGTCATATGGCGCACATAAATTTTGAAAACATTCCTTTACCTCAAAAACGATTTTCAACTCATAATTTGAAAACACTGCACATGGGGAAATGACTTAAAATGTCCTTAAGACACATAAAAGCATTTTTTGATTGCCTTTGCAGCATGTTTCAGTCACCTTTAACATGCCTATGTAACGGAAACATTCAAAATCTAAATTTGCCATGCACAGGTGGGAGCATATTTACAAGCAATTTGCTCCACAGACAAACTTCTTACATTGAAATGGGAAAAATAACATCAGAGACTCTCAATTACCTTATAAAGAAGCAGACACCATTATGTCCTTCTCATTAATATTAAAACCATTGCTTTTTCTCAAAAACGATTTACAAGTCATAATTTGAAAACACTCCACAGCTCCTATGCACATAAAAGCCCTGTCAGTACTAATACTTCACATTTTCTCCAATTACAATTTCTCAAAGAAACAAAATCTATTTGTGAAACACTTGAGACAAAGCAACATTTGAAAAACACAACTTTCTTCATAATTTTCTCCTTAAAGCACACTATTTTCTATCTAAATTAAAGAAATTTTTTCTCACCTTAGCAAATACTTTCAGTTTCAAAACAGTCTCAGAAACACACCAATTTGTCTTCAGCAGAGCAAAAGGTATGCACTCCAGAGTCTGCAGCTATCAAAAGCACAGAAATGCTGTAATTCCTCACACAGATCTCTCATGTCACCCAATCAAAACTCTTCCCTCACTTTTTTTCAAAGCAAAACCCTTCCCCCCTCTGCCCCCTCTCTGCTTTTTCTGCATAGCAACCACCTCTTGCAAGACCTCTCACACAACAATGTTGCAATTGAACTCTGAACTCTCAGTGCACCTGCATATCCAAAGCATTCTTTCATTTAATGATTTTTTCTTCGCCACTCAAAATACATCTTTCAACGAACTCATCCATGCACACTAACTTTCTGTTTTCAGCAATCAAAATCCACCAATCACTCTTACTGCTTCATTAACACAGAAACTCCTCAGTTTTTTTCATTTTACACTCTCATTTTTTCAACTGCCATTTCATTGCCACACTTCATCTGACTGCAGGAGAACCTTCTCTCGCCATGTTTTCTGTCTGGATTGTTGGACATAGCTACATCTATTGGGCTCAAAGGTACGCTGAAAACAGGAATTTACCTAACCTCAATTTACAAGATGTGGAAATTAAGTGGTTTGGCCACAGAGGATTAAAATGTCACCAATTGATACCATTGGTGAAAACCTTTATGCATTTGCCAAAACCTGACCTGTTAATTGTGCACTGTGGAGGTAATGATTTGGGCACTTTGACTGGGGTAGGTCTGGAAATGCTTTTAAAGGACACCTTTGAGCAATTGATGGCACTTTTTCCTCAGACTGCCTTGGTATATTCAAATATATGCCAAAGACAGAAATGGAGGTGGTCGAACCAATTTTGTCCACAAATTGAGAAATCGAGGAAGCATGTAAACAAATCTGTTTCAGCTTACATGAGAGACCATGGAATGGGCTCCCTGTACAACAATAACTTGCGTTACTACATGCAAGATATCTACAGAGCAGATGGAGTTCACTTCTCAGATGAGGGCAACAGAGTTTTCACTCTGAATTTAAGACTGTGCATTGGTACCTACTTATAAGTACCTAAATGTACCATAAACCCAAAAGCTCTTCTCAGAGCTACCCTACATCTGATCACTCACAATTATTATTTTACTCTAACTTTTTCACTAATTTTCAAGAAAGTACGCTCCCCAGACCGCTTCCCGGTTCGCGAACCGGGCGCACTCCACGCAAAAAAACTAAAAAAACGGTATATTTTTTTTTTGCCCTGCGAGACCCTTTCAAAGCCTCCACATCAAACCTAGGGGGTCAGGGAGGATCTACTATGCCCCCTTATGGTCATTTGCCCCTTCGCTTTGGCCTCCTCTTGTCTCTCGATCCTACCGAGAGACAAGATGGCGGCCTCTACGGACTGTTTGGAATGTTTACAGACGCCGAAAAACCAATCAGCTTCGCAAACCTCCGTAACGCGAAAAGTACGAGAAGCGGAGCGCTGTTACAGATATATATCTTTTTTTGAACGTTAATTTCTCAAAATCCACTAGAGCACATATATTGAGACCTAGCAAAGGCACATCGGGCTACCAGTCCCTACAATTTTGCCAAGTTTCGTGCAAATCCATTCAGCCGTTCGATTATTATTATTATTTTTTTTTTTGCCCCGCGGGGCCCTTTTAAAACCTCCACATCAAACGTAGGGGGTCACCGACGATCTACTATTCCCCCTTATGGTCATTTGCCCCTTCGCTTTGGCCTCCTCTTGTCTCTTGATCCTACCGAGAGACAAGATGGCGGCCGCTACGGACTGTTTGGAATGTTTACAGACGCCGGAGAGCCAATCAGCTTCGCTTCGCAAAGCTCCGTAACGCGAAAAGTACGCGAAGCGGTGCGCTGTTACAGATATATATCTTTTTTTGAACGTTAATTTCTCAAAATCCACTAGAGCACATATATTGAGATCTAGCAAAGGCACATCGGGCTACCAGTCCCTACAATTTTGCCAACTTTCGTGCAAATCCATTCAGCTGTTCGATTATTATTATTTTTATTTTTTTTTGCCCCGCGGGGCCCTTTTAAAACCTCCACATCAAACCTAGGGGGTGAGCGACAATGTACTATGCCCCCTTATGGTCATTTGCCCCTTCGCTTCGGCCTCCTCTTGTCTCTCGATCCTACCGAGAGACAAGATGGCGGCCGCTACGGACTGTTTGGAATGTTGACAGACGCCGGAGAACCAATCAGCTTCGCTTCACAAAGCTCCGTTGCGCGAAAAGTCCGCGAACCAGAGCGCTGCCCGGTCCGCTGTTACAGATATATATCTTTTTTTAAACGTTAATTTCTCAAAATCCACTGGAGCACATATATTGAGACCTACAAAAGGCACATCGGGCTACCAGTCCCTACAATTTTGCCAAGTTTCGTGCAAATCCATTCAGCCGTTCGGGCTAAAAGTGAGGCCAACCGCCCTATGGAAAACTCAATGTTAAAAACACGTTTTGGGACCCCCCTTTTTTCTCGGCCCCCCCTTGACGAACCCCCCCAAAATTTTCAGGGGCTGCTCAGAAACAAAATGTGCCACTTTCCTGAAAATTTCTGCCAATTCCGTCCACAAACGCCAAAGTTATTAGACATAGAATTTTCAAAAAACCCATAGAGAAAAAATCCTAACTATATATACCTACTGGCGACCGCCAGTAGGTAATATATATATATATATGGTATCATGTGATCAAGCCTCTGGCTAGAGGCGAAACGCGTCATGCGGGCTTGCTGGGTGTTATTCAATTTAACGGAATAAAACACTGATTTGCACCAGAAATTCGGTCTGACTTGTTCGTTTGTCAAACAGTCCAAGCGGAGTGACTGTGATGCAGTAGCATCGAACGAAGTGAATTAAATATATATATATATAAATATATTCACTGAAAAAACCATAGGTTATAGACCATATATAGTTAGGAATTAGCATTTAAAAAACCTTATTTTACTCACACAAAACCATTGAAATTCCATATATAGTTAGTTGCACTAACTATATATCGCGCACCCGCAATCCACTGCTGATCATGTCACATATTACATCATTCATGACATGGTCAGTGACATCACTGATGACATCACTGATGACATCTCAAATGACATCACTGATGACATCACTGATGACAACATCCAGTGACTGTATGTTTCTGTAAAGTTAAAATATGTCTTACATATTGAAGAATGAGTGGATGTATAAGTGTCTGGATGAAGGATTTAGTAGGTGCGTGACTGACTGTATGAGTGAGTGATTAAATGTGTCTCACTGAATGCATGGGTTAGTGACTAAACTGTCTTAATTTGTGCATCATTATGTCTGTTGTGATGTAAACTGCTGCATGTGTTGATCATTAGCTATACGAGAGGCTATATGTGTTATTAATTGGTTGCCCAAGTATTTCTATGGGAGATTGAGTTTGTGTGGGGGTGGCTGGAAAGTGTGTGACTCTATGCACAGATGTGTGAGCAGTTTATTCACTAGGTGTATGAGTTCAAGACTGCATGTGGAAACAGCTACATGGGCAGTTGACTGTGTGCATGAGTGTATTGATGAGTGAATGGATATCTCAATGCTACATGTCATAGTAAGTACATATGTTAAACACAGTACATGTGAGAGTTGGCATATATAAATAACTGTGCATGAGAGCCACTGAATGAGTGAGTGGTTGTATCGATCATTGTGAACTTGTATCAGGGATTGTATAAGAGAGTAAATATGTGTTAGTATATGTTTCAGGACCTCCAGAGCGACTTACAGGAGCGCGAGTTGGTCTTAATTAACACCGGCCCCACCCACGAAAAGGGACACCTACTTGACCCGATGTTCTCTAACATTCCCCGCTTCACAGCTAAGCCGGCTCTCCCCCTCCCATGGTCAGACCATTTTTTGGTATCAGCTCTGTGGCAAATCGACCTTCCTCCCACAAGGACCAAACAGGCCTTCCTAGTGGATAGAGCCTGGGCCAGACTATCAGTCGATAACTGGACCTCTATATTGGAAAATTCGCCTCCCCCTCCTGAGTCGGATCCCGTTAAGGCCGATGCCAATATCAACAGCTGGTTCTCCGCCTCTTTGGACGCTCTAATCCCTAAAAAGAGAGTTCCTAAGAGGGACAAACGAGTTGGCTCGGCTCCGTGGTACTCCGGAGAACTTCGCACCCTCAGGAAGGGATGTAAAAGGTTGGAGAGGTTATGGAGGATGAATTGGGAAGTTTCTAGGAGAGAAGAATATAGGGCTGCAATCAGGGGCTATAAGTCCGCCCTGCGTAGCGCGAAAGCCCTATTCTTCGATGACCGCATTAAATCTGCTTCAAGCTCTTCCAGGGAGAGTTTCAAAGTGGTCAAAGAACTGCTCAAAGTTCCGGAGCCGGATGTGTTGCATGATAAACAAAAAAGCACACAACTGGCTGAGTTCTTCCACACAAAAATTGAGAAGATCTTAATCTCTCTGCCCCAGCCGAATCCATCTCAGGACATCTCCAAGCAGGATGTGGGACTTCGGGCCAGAGAGAACGCTTTCCACATTGACACCTTTGGTCCAGTATTAGTGAACGACGTTGCCAAAACTTTATCGTCGATTAAAAGTGGTTCTCCCATGGACCCGGTCCCCATGAAGTTTCTCAAGCAGGCAATAGCGTCCATTGCAGCTCCCATAACAGACCTTATGAACGCTTCTTTCGCTCAGGGTGTGGTGCCACCCACTTGGAAAATGGCTGTTGTTAAGGCTCTTTTAAAAAAGGCCAATTTGGACCCCAAAGATCTGGCGAATTTTAGACCGATCTCGCTCTTGCCGGGCCTCGGCAAAGTTGCTGAACGATTGGTCAACAGGCAGCTGTCAGCCTTTCTGGAGTCGAATGGACTCCTTCGACCATCACAAACTGGATTTCGCCCAGGGCAGGGCACAGACACGGCCCTCTTGGCAGTAGTCGAAGAGACAAGATGCATCCTTGACTCAGGTGGGTCAGTGGCGGTGATCCTCCTGGACCTAAGCGCGGCGTTCGACACTGTGAACCATCAGGTGTTGATCCGACGGCTGGCTGAGGTAGGGGTCTCCGGGGCGGCCCTGCAGTGGCTGAGATCTTTTCTTTCGAATCGTTCCTACCAGGTGTGGGATGGCCCCGAGAGATCCAAATCCATTCCCCTCCAGTGTGGAGTGCCACAGGGCTCGTCATTGAGCCCTACATTATTTAATGTATATATGGCCCCCCTGGAGGACGTAGTATCCCCATATGACATCAAAATCGTCAGCTATGCTGACGATACGCAGCTAGTGGTTTCCTTATCACATCTGGCCGACAATCCTGACAGCTTGAACTCCTGCCTGGCAGATGTTCATACTTGGATGGGAGATTCCTCCCTTAAGTTAAACGGCTCAAAAACGGAAATACTGCTGCTGGGGAGTAAAACTACTCTTCTCCCGCCGCTTAGCTGGCCGGGATGTATGGGCGATCCCCCGGCCCCCAAGGATGCGATCAAAAGCCTTGGAGTCTGGCTGGAACCAGACTTGTCTTTCCGCACCCAAGCCAAGAAAACAGCAGGAGTATGTTATGCCCTGCTCAGGTCGGCTCGGAAAATCTTCCCCCTACTTCCGGTAACATCGAGGAAGCTGTTGATTCAGGGTCTCATAACATCTAGACTCGATTATTGCAACGCCATCTTTTTAGGCGCCCCTGAATCAACCTTTAAGACTCTTCAACAGGTCCAAAATGCAGCGGCAAGGCTGCTCACGGACATTCCGAGGAAACAATCTGCGAAACCAGCATTGAAGGCACTGCATTGGCTCCCCGTGCGGGAGAGAGTGACTTTTAAAGCACTCTGTACCGCTCATAAAATTCTTGCAGGCAAAGGTCCCCTTATTTTAAAAAATCTAGTGACTCCCTACAAAGCTGGCAGAACGTTGCGGTCAGACACAAAACATCTCTTGATGGTGCCCAGAGTCAAAAAGGCCCGCACTGGTGGGAGAAGATTTTCATTTAACACGGCAAAGCTCTGGAACTCGCTTCCCCTAAAACTCCGAGCTGAGCCCTGCACACTGCGTTTCCGCAAGGGTCTTAAAACCTTCCTGTTTCCAGCATAACGCCTTGATGCTGTTTCCTTTTACCATCCGATGTTGTCTTGAAGCGCCGGGATGCCCTAGGGTAGCTGCGCGCTATATAAGATTTTAAAATAAATAAAAATAAATAAAAATAAGTAAGGTGTGTTTAACTGTATAGTTGAAGAAATGGAGGTGAGATTGTTTCTTTGCATGACTGACTGGGTGTGTGAGTAACTCCATGGATGAGTGGCAGTGTGTGAGTGTCTGTATACACTGAGTGTATCTAAGGTTATATTAGAGTCTGAAGAGGTTTATCGTATTAGCACAAGAATGATGTCAAATGAGATGTCATCAGTGATGTCATCAGTGATGTCATTTGAGATGTCATCAGTGATGTCATCGGTGATGTCACTGACCATGTCATGAATGATGTAATATGTGACATGATCAGCAGTGGATTGCGGGTGCGCGATATATAGTTAGTGCAACTAACTATATATGGAATTTCAATGGTTTTGTGTGAGTAAAATAAGGTTTTTTAAATGCTAATTCCTAACTATATATGGTCTATAACCTATGGTTTTTTCAGTGAATTTCAATGGTTTTTTAATAGCAAATATCATAAGCTGTCGAATGTCAAGTACGTGGTAAGTAAAAACATTTTCGTGTTTATGCACACTGATCTGCTTTGAATGCTGCCCCCCACCCCTCATTTCTATTAGGAGTACTCTCTCTTTGCAGATAGTGAAGGGTAGTTAACGCAGGCCTTTGCCCCCGTTGCCCCCGTTGTAATCCGTCGTGCCTGCTTCTCTCTCCATTTGATTGATTGTTCTCTTTGGTGCATTCTCTATTTACAAACAAGCACAGAGTCGCAATACTCTGTTTAGTCTTTGCAGATAGCGAAAAATCGTGTAAAAAAACAAAAGGAATCGAGCAAAATCAGTAGGCCACTAATGGGATCTCTTTTTGACCTCCCTAAAATAGAAACATTAGGAACAACCTGTTGATAATACCAATGTGTATGTACATAAGCGGCGTTCATTTGTGTTCACAGTACCCCTTGTTGATTGTTTGAATCGAGCATTGAATTGTTCGAAGTTGATTCTCTTAAGAATCTTCTCTGCCTGCAAACGAGGAAGAATAGGAATATTCTCTCTCCCTTTGCAGATAGTTAAGGGTAGGTAACGCAAACCTTTAACACGTCGTGCCTATTTCGTTCCTCATTGATTGATTGTTTCCCCAAACATTGACTGTTTGGGAATTGGTTCTTTTTGGAGGTATTCCCTGTTTGCAAATATACGTAGGAAAATCTTTGCAAATAGTGAAAGGGTACGTAATGCGGACCTTTCTCCCCCGTTGTAATCTGTCATGCCTATCTACTCCCCACTGATTGATGCACCTGTTTCACCCGGACCATTTACTAGAGATACGTCATCTGGCCCGACCAGAGAGCACCCCTAGTGAAAAGGACATATGCAATAATAACGAAGTGATCACTGTATCCTGTTAACAGAAACTTTAGCATGAAACAACCTGGAAAGAAAAGAATAGGAAAACGAAAATCAGTAGGCCACTGATGAACATGAACTTTTATTAAACAACGAACAAAGAAACGATAACATAACGTAATGATAAAACCTATTAATGTCCTAGAAACAAGAAAACGTTAAAATATGCCAGTGGTGAGAGACCAGAAAAACAGTAAGAGAAACCAAATCACCCCTCGCTGTCCCACCGCCTGCCACGCCAAAAAAATCGATAGACTAGGGAAAATGCAAGTCAGTAGAACATCCGCCCCCACTCTGGAAACTTCCAAGGTGGGGCAGGGTTGCGGCTACGCCCAGCCGGGAGCAGCCCATATAAGGCGGGTCCTGCTGCCACGCCTCGGCCAGGAGATCCTAACGTAGGGTGTAGCCGGAGGAGAGGCCGAGGCCAGCGGGACCCGGCCAGGGGATTGCCTTTACAACGCTGAACAGTTGCAGGGGGGGGAATGTCTCCTCGACCCTCCCCTCTCTCTCCCAGTCCGGCCGCGGTGGCCCTTGAGAGTTGCAGGTAGTCCCGCCACATGCTCTTCCGGTCCGGCCACCAACGGTCGGGGGCCGAGGCCGACGGGATCCGGCTGCAGCCGATAAACCAAGAAACCCGTTCATGGGGCCAGAGCCAGGGGCGTCCGGCCGACATCTACCGGAAGCCCGGCCCGAAGACGGACGGGACACTTCTTCTTTCTTGAATAATGCCTGCGACAACACTGGGGGGGGATGTCTTGCACATGCCTCCGACCCCCCCCCCCTCGTCCTCATCGCCTGGTCCGGCCATAACAAATCTCAAGCGAGACGCCGTGGGGTGCACTGGGAGGGAGAGACGGTGCGAACAGGCCTCTCCCGCCTCCCCAGGTGGAGGCTTCCCAGCTGCACCCTCAGCGCTCCAGGCGCCCGGAAAAGGGTTCTTCCACTGTGGCCATGCTGCAACGTCTCGCCCGGCAGGGTGGAGCCCGTCCGCTCATTTGACCCCGCGATCGCCAGTAGCTACCGAACTCTCAAAATGGCGGTCGACCTGGCAAGAGCGGGCCCAGCATAAAGAAATGGCCCGGTCACTGGTTGACTCCACCACCGTAGTCCTCCACGACCTTGAAGATTCTAGAGGAGCCGCGGGAGTCTCCGACCCCCGCAGACACCCCCGATGGGGAATGACTGCCATGATCGCCCGTGGAGTGACGAAACTGTATCCGCGGGACGTCGGCGCTCCCATGCTGGCGCCAGCCTCACTTTGAATTACTAGAATCCTGCAGACCTCAGTTCCGGTGAAAGCACAGTGTGACCCGGTAGGAAAAATTGTTGCACCCCCTCCCCTTTTTGACTGATAGTTCAAACCACCGATCCTTTCCTTTGCCCTTTTAACGGAACTTTGGACTGCCTCCCCCTCTTTTACATTTTCTAGAGAAAACAAAACATTAACCACTACATTAGCATAGCAGTTGACACCAGAACTGTTTTCAAATTGAAAACCAACAACATCTTCAACAGAATCCTTTTTGTTTCTGCTGTGACCCTGCTACAGCACAGGCATTGTCCCCAGCAGTAATTCTGCAATGCCGGTAAGAATAGCTGTGGTGCCTACTGGACTCACTCACCCCCGCGGCGCCCCACGCCGTTATTTGCTGGGCGGCAACTTACTAGACATCACTTTCGTGCCATCTAGATTTCAGCGCGTTCTGCTGCCTTGGAACTATTCGCACAACAGACTGCTACTGACGACCCACCCCCAGGCAACATCTTCTGAATTTTCATAATTTGAAAGAACTAGTAACATGTCCTCATCAGGAATTCAAAAGAAATTGCCACGGTCTCTTCGTTGTTTAAATGTTTTTACTGTTTTTGTTTTGTTGTATATATTTATATGTTATTAAAGTTTTATATTCCTACTACTTTGTTGGAGTGCTATATATTTTTAATGTGACACATAATTGTAAAAACTTTGATGTACAAAGAGTCATTCCTGGAATCTTCCGCTTCAGGCTCGGTCCCCTCCCCAATCACAATACAGGATGGTTTTCAGATAGTAGGAACACGTGTGTTGTGACGGATCTCATCGGGTGTGGGCCTTGATCTACTATAACTCCTTTGAAGAGGGGTGATTCTTTACAGCTGGGGCCATAAACTACATCTGCAGGGCTAGGTGATAGCCTGGACAATCGGACACAGAGGAAGAGGAGTGTCAGAGGGTACGGTAGTGAATAGGGCGAAAGGGAGGTGTCGGGCGGGCACAGAGTGTGATTTTCAGGGAAGAGCAGCGCAGATGGGGGGAGGTTTATTGCCGATGCATAAGACAGAGAGCGGGGGTGACCAGTGCCTGGGGAAGATGCTTGCGAGGGTGGGGAGCCATGCTACGAATCGACAGCATGCAGAGAGTGGGTCTGGTCAAGGCATCTAAAATGGCTGCCGTGCACGACAAAAGTGTGGCATTTCAAAAAAGGCAAGATGGCGCAGACAATGTTTTTCAACACTTCCTCATTTCCTTCGAATCGAACGTTAACAGACGTTGGTGCATATTACCAAAGTTAAGCGATATTTATCGCTAACGATGCTTACCAACGAATTTTTTACCGCTAAGCATCGTCAGAAATTATCGAAGATAAACCTTGCTATTATCAAGGTTTATCGCAAATGCGATAATAAACGGCCGCAATGCATGAATATCGCTAAAAAGTCAGCGATATTCATGCATTACCGAGCTAATGCTCTTAGCCATGTTATCCACCTCCCATTGGATAACATGGCTAAGAACTGCTCAGGGCAGGTGTTACTTTTTGGAGATATTCGCGCTTAGCGCGAATATCTCCAAAAGTTGGTAATAGGAGATAGATATCTTGCATGTTGTAATGCAAATTATTGTGGTATATGGAACTCATACCATAATCTCTCAGGAAAGCAGAAACTGATCCTTTTGGGACCGCCTAAAAAGGCCTAGGGGGTGAGGGGTACTCTACTTTGCCCCCTTTTCACGTTCCGAACTATTTTATTTTACTCTCTTCTGTAATTACACAAAATAGCAGCGATAAGATGCATCGGAGACACACAGTGAGAGAAAGGAGGCCGGAGATGAAGAAGAGATGTCAAATACACATTGGAGATAATATAGTGGCAGAAGGGAAGTAAATATGAGTAAACTTACCATGTAACATAAAAATGTTGCACTCTATACTATAAGTCTCATTTTATACTACAATCACTTCGCTACAACCTCATAAATTAAAAATAAAAATGAATAATGTCTCAAACAATTTTTGATTTCTAAATATAAATTTATTCTTCAGAATTTTCTAAATTTGAAAGAACTAGTAACATGTCCTCATCAGCAATTTCCTCATGAAAAGTCTGCAATGATGATTCTTGTAACTCTATGGTCTCCAAACATTCGATAAATCCGCCATCAACAGATTGATCAAAAAAATCATTCAAGTCATCTCCTCCTTGTGACAATATTTCATTATTGGTGCTGTCAATTTCAATCAATGTAGTGGAATCATTCAAGTCATCTCCTCGTGACAATATTTCATTATTGGTGCTCTCAATTTCAATCAATGTAGTGGAATCATTCAAGTCATCTCCTCCTTGTGACAATATTTCATTATTGGTGCTGTCCATTTCAATCAATCTAATGGAATCATACAAGTCATCTCCTCCTTGTGACAATATTTCATTATTGGTGCTCTCAATTTCAATCAATGTAGTGGAATCATTCAAGTCATCTCCTTGTGACAATATTTCATTATTGGTGCTGTCCATTTCAATCAATCTAATGGAATCATACAAGTCATCTCTTCCTTGTGACAATATTTCATTATTGGTGCTCTCAATTTCAATCAATGTAGTGGACAATTCAAAAGAAATTGCCACGGTCTCTTCATTGTGAGCCATTTTATTTTGAAATTGCTTGCTGTAAATTGCAGATAAAAATAATCACTTTCATTTATCGTTTTTAGTAATACATAATATAAAACTAACTTTATCAAGTATTTAGTATAACAGAAGGACTGCAAATAAATAACAGAAAACATTTTTCAAATTATCTTCAAGTGTACAACATAGTTCCCCTTACAAAGAAATTGCCACGGTCTCTTCATTGTGAGCCATTTATTTTGAAATTGCTTGCTGTAAATTGCAGAAAAAAATAATCACTTTCATTTATCGTTTTTAGTAATACATAATATAAAACTAACTTTATCAAGTATTTAGTATAACAGAAGGACTGCAAATAAATAACAGAAAACATTTTTCAAATTATCTTCAAGTGTACAACATAGTTCCCCTTACAAATTAACAACTCACCTTTTTAAAAGTAGGAGAAGTGTTAGTACTGTGTAAATCAAACACCAGAAATTCACCACCAAAAATTCCTCACAAATGTACCTCAGACAGTAGTATCACAAAATGGCTGTGGTTTCCTCTCATTTGACATATATACATAACCAATTAACTTTCATCACACACAAATACAAAACCAAAGTAACATTTTAATTGGTTCTAAATTTCAACACTTTCAAATGTGTTTTCCCCATGCAATTTTCCATAGGACATTTACATACGTCTACAGCCTGAATGGCTGAACGGAATTACACCAAACTTGGCAAAATGGTACATCAAACCTAAGAGGTCAGGAAGGATCTACTATGCCCCCTTATGGTCATTTCCCCCTTCGCTTTGGCCTCCTCTTATCTCTCAATCCTACCGAGAGACAAGATGGCGGCCGCTACGGACTGTTTGGAATGTTGACAGACGCCGGAGAACCAATCAGCTTCGCAAAGCTCCGTAACGCGAAAAGTACGCGAAGCGGAGCGCTGTTACAGATATATATCTTTTTTTGAACGTTAATTTCTCAAAATCCACTGGAGCACATATATTGAGACCTAGCAAAGGCACATCGGGCTACCAGTCCCTAATATTTTGCCAAGTTTCGTGCAAATCCATTCAGCCGTTCGATTATTATTATTATTTATTTTTTTTGCCCCGCGGGGCCCTTTTAAAACCTCCACATCAAACCTAGGGGGTCAGCGAGGATCTACTATGCCCCCTTATGGTCATTTGCCCCTTCGCTTTGGCCTCCTCTTGTCTCTCGATCCTACCGAGAGACAAGATGGCGGCCGCTACGGACTGTTTGGAATGTTTACAGACGCCGGAGAACCAATCAGCTTCGCTTCACAAAGCTCCGTTGCGCGAAAAGTACGCGAACTGGAGCGCTGCCCGGTCCGCTGTTACAGATATATATCTTTTTTTGAACGTTAATTTCTCAAAATCCACTGAAGCACATATATTGAGACCTACAAAAGGCACATCGGGCTACCAGTCCCTACAATTTTGCCAAGTTTCGTGCAAATCCATTCTGCCCTTCGAGCTAAAAGTGAGGCCAACCGCCCTATGGAAAACTCAATGTTAAAAACATGTTTTGGGACCCCCCCTTTTTTCTCGGCCCCCCTTGACGAACCCCCCCCCCAAATTTTCAAGGGCTGCGCAGAAACAAAATGTGCCATTTTCCTGAAAATTTCAGCCAATTCCGTCCACAAACGCCAAAGTTATTAGACATAGAATTTTCAAAAATCCCATAGAGAAAAAATCCTAACTATATATACCTACTGGCGACCGCCAGTAGGTAATATATATATATATATATATATATATATATATATATATATATATATATATATATATGGAAAGAAAGAGTTGCCCCTAGGTGGGATGCACTTACAGGTAGGGATTAATGCCATTGCAAGGGCGCGAGCCGCGAACAGAGTCCCTTTCCTGCCAGACGCGTTTCGGGCCAACGCCCTCTTCAGTGGCAGCACATGTGACATGACGGCAAGCTGTAGGCACCAGTAAATACCCTCAGTAATTATGCACAGGTGTAAAACCTGAAGCAATGCTCTCTGGACTGGTGGTTCGGTAAAACCCAAGTGGGTCGCCACCGCCATTCGCATGCAAAAAAAGTATTAAAGGGATTGCCAATGTCCCCGCAAGTAAAGGCACCTCCTGTACCACAGAAAGCTACCCAAGTAAGGCAGCTGTGGACCCGCAGTTGTTAGCGGTAGTGCAACCCCGTGACAGGGCCGGCCGCCAACAAATGGAAAGAAAGAGTTGCCCCTAGGTGGGATGCACTTACAGGTAGGGATTAATGCCTTTGCAAGGGCACGAGCCGCCAACAGAGTCCCTTTCCTGCCAGATGCGTTTCGGGCCAACGCCCTCTTCAGTGGCAGCACATGTGACATGACGGCAAGCTGTAGGCACCAGTAAACACCCTCAGTAATTATGCACAGGTGTAAAACCTGAAGCAATGCTCTCTGGGACTGGTGGTTCGGTAAAACCCAAGTGGGTCGCCGCCGCCATTCACATGCAAAAAAAGTATTAAAGGGATTGCCAATGTCCCCGCAAGCACCCCGCAAGTAAAGGCACCTCCTGTACCACAGAAAGCTACCCAAGTAAGGCAGCTGTGGACCCGCAGTTGTTAGCGGTAGTGCAACCCCGCGACTGGGCCGGCCGCCAACAAATGGAAAGAAAGAGTTGCCCCTAGGTGGGATGCACTTAAAGGTAGGGATTACTGCCATCGCAAGGGCGCGAGCCGCGAGCCGCGAACAGAGTCCCTTTCCTGCCAGACGCGTTTCGGGCCAACGCCCTCTTCAGTGACAGCACATGTGACATGATGACAAGCTGTAGGCACCAGTAAATACCCTCAGTAATTATGCACAGGTGTAAAACCTGAAGCAATGCTCTCTGGGACTGGTGGTTCGGTAAAACCCAAGTGGGTCGCCGCCACCATTCGCATGCAAAAAAAGTATTAAAGGGATTGCCAATGTCCCCGCAAGCACCCCGCAAGTAAAGGCACCTCCTGTACCACAGAAAGCTACCCATGTAAGGCAGCTGTGGACCCGCAGTTGTTAGCGGTAGTGCAACCTCGCGACCGGGTCGGCCGCCAACAAATGGAAAGAAAGAGTTGCCCCTAGGTGGGATGCACTTACAGGTAGGGATTAATGCCATCGCAAGGGCGAGAGCCGCGAACAGAGTCCCTTTCTTGCCAGACGCGTTTCGGGCCAACGCCCTCTTCAGTGGCAGCACATGTGACATGACGGCAAGCTGTAGGCACCAGTAAATACCCTCAGTAATTATGCACAGGTGTAAAACCTGAAGCAATGCTCTCTGGGACTGGTGGTTCGGTAAAACCCAAGTGGGTCGCCGCCGCCATTCGCATGCAAAAAAAGTATTAAAGGGATTGCCAATGTCCCCGCAAGCACCCCGCAAGTAAAGGCACCTCCTGTACCACAGAAAACTACCCAAGTAAGGCAGCTGTGGACCCGCAGTTGTTAGCGGTAGTGCAACCCTGCGACCGGGCCGGCCGCCAACAAATGGAAAGAAAGAGTTGCCTCTAGGTGGGATGCACTTACAGGTAGGGATTAATGCCATCGCAAGGGCGCGAGCCGCGAACAGAGTCCCTTTCCTGCCAGACGCGTTTCGGGCAAACGCCCTCTTCAGTGGCAGCACATGTGACATGACGGCAAGCTGTAGGCACCAGTAAATACCCTCAGTAATTATGCACAGGTGTAAAACCTGAAGCAATGCTCTCTGGGACTGGTGGTTCGGTAAAACCCAAGTGGGTCGCCGCCGCCACTCGCATGCAAAAAAAGTGTTAAAGGGATTGCCAATGTCCCCGCAAGCACCCCGCAAGTAAAGGCACCTCCTGTACCACAGAAAGCTACCCAAGTAAGGCAGCTGTGGACCCGCAGTTGTTAGCGGTAGTGCAACCCCGTGACCGGGCCGGCCGCCAACAAATGGAAAGAAAGAGTTGCCCCTAGGTGGGATGCACTTACAGGTAGGGATTAATGCCATCGCAAGGGCGCGAGCCGCGAACAGAGTCCCTTTCCTGCCAGGCGCGTTTCGGGCAAACGCCCTATTCAGTGGCAGCACATGTGACATGACGGCAAGCTGTAGGCACCAGTAAATACCCTCAGTAATTATGCACAGGTGTAAAACCTGAAGCAATGCTCTGTGGGACTGGTGGTTCTGTAAAACCCAAGTGGGTCGCCGCCGCCATTCGCATGCAAAAAAAGTATTAAAGGGATTGCCAATGTCCCCGCAAGCACCCCGCAAGTAAAGGCACCTCCTGTACCACAGAAAGCTACCCAAGTAAGGCAGCTGTGGACCCGCAGTTGTTAGCGCAAGTGCAACCCCGCGACAGGGCCGGCCGCCGACAAATGGAAAGAAAGAGTTGCCCCTAGGTGGGATGCACTTACAGGTAGGGATTAATGCCATCGCAAGGGCGCGAGCCGCGAACAGAGTCCCATTCCTGCCAGGCGCGTTTCGGGCCAACGTCCTCTTCAGTGGCAGCACATGTGACATGACGGCAAGCTGTAGGCACCAGTAAATAAACTTAGTAATTATGCACAGGTGTAATACCTGAAGCAATGCTCTCTGGGACTGGTGGTTCGGTAAAACCCAAGTGGGTCGCCGCCGCCATTCGCATGCAAAAAAAGTATTAAAGGGATTGCCAATGTCCCCGCAAGCACCCCGCAAGTAAAGGCACCTCCTGTACCACAGAAAGCTACCCAAGTAAGGCAGCTGTGGACCCGCAGTTGTTAGCGGTAGTGCAACCGCGCGACCGGGCCGGCCGCCAACAAATGGAAAGAAAGAGTTGCCCCTAGGTGGGATGCACTTACAGGTACGGATTAATGCCATCGCAAGGGCGCGAGCCGCGAACAGAGTCCCTTTCCTGCCAGACGCGTTTCGGGCCAACGCCCTCTTCAGTGGCAGCACATGTGACATGACGGCAAGCTGTAGGCACCAGTAAATACCCTCAGTAATTATGCACAGGTGTAAAACCTGAAGCGATGCTCTCTGGGACTGGTGGTTCGGCGTTAATCCCTACCTGTAAGTGCATCCCACCTAGGGGCAACTCTTTCTTTCCATTTGTTGGCGGCTTACCCGGTCGCGGGGTTGCACTACCGCTAACAACTGCGGGTCCACAGCTGCCTCACTTGGGTAGCTTTCTGTGGTACAGGAGGTACTTGCGGGGACATTGGCAATCCCTTTAATACTTTTTTTGCATGCGAATGGCGGCGGCGACCCACTAGAGTTTTACGGAACCACCAGTCCCAGAGAGCATTGCTTCAGGTTTTTACACCTGTGCATAATTACTGAGGGTATTTACTGGTGCCTGCACCTTGCCGTCATGTCACATGTGCTGCCACTGAAGAGGGCGTTGGCCCGAAACGCGTCTGGTAGGAAAGGGACTCTGTTCGCGGCTCGCGCCCTTGCGATGGCATTAATCCCTACCTATAAGTGCATCCCACCTAGGGGCAACTCTTTCTTTCCATTTGTTGGCGGCCTGCCCGGTCGCGGGGTTGCACTACCGCTAACAACTGCGGGTCCACAGCTGCCTTACTTGCGTAGCTTTCTGTGGTACAGGAGGTACCTTTACTTGCGGGGTGCTTGCGGGGACATTGGCAATCCCTTTAATACTTTTTTTGCATGCGAATGGCGCGGCGACCCACTTGGGTTTTACGGGACCACCAGTCCCAGAGAGCATTGCTTCAGGTTTTTACACCTGTGCATAATTACTGAGGGTATTTACTGGTGCCTGCAGCTTGCCGTCATGTCACATGTGCTGCCACTGAAGAGGGCGTTGGCCCGAAACGCGTCTGGCAGGAAAGGGACTCTGTTCGCGGCTCGCGCCCTTGCGATGGCATTAATCCCTACCTGTAAGTGCATCCCACCTAGGGGCAACTCTTTCTTTCCATATATATATATATATATATATATGGCGAATCTTGTCACACCAAACAAAAAAGTTCGAATAACTGCAACAAAGAGCCGACCCAAGAAGTGCTGGTGAACAGTGTTTAATTCGTAAAAGCCAGCGCTGCCGCCATGATGCGTTTCGCCTCCAAGGAGGCTTGATCACATGACAAACTGCAAGCATTGAGCTAGACTATTTAAAGTGACAGTGCATTACATCGTGTCATAGAAATGAAGAAAATACTTCATATCGTAATTCTCTGCAAATAATATAACGGAATGGTGGATAAGAGCCCAAGTGGGCTACCATTGATTCAAGATTAAGCAATATACATATTTACAACCAATAATTTAAACAAATTAATGAATACAAGATAGAAACTTGATCAATACACAACATTACCATAAGTATATACACGATAAATAAATTCATCTATGTATGATCTGAAGTGTTAAAATCCAAATATTCCGATATATATAGCAAAATATAATATTTACAAATAATGTAAATAATAAATATCCGATAGCAGCACAAATAATGACACAATAGAAATAAGCATTTTGGGTTGAGCCCAAGTGGGCAAGTCACGATAATAGTCATAGACATGAAAGTGCATAGTGTAAAGTGCAAAGTTAAGTAAAGTGCAAAGTATTAATCATTAATGATTCCAAAATTAAAATCAGAGACAATTATATACTGAGGTTAAAAGAGAAAAATTCATCATATTTACAACAGGAAACAATTTTGCAGGAAACAGTTCAATGAATGTTAAAATATCCGGACAGGCATAGGTGGGCATATGAATAGAATCTAGAGGCAAGTATAGAGGTCTTCCCTGTCGTTGAGGCCATTTGGATTTTTGGTGTTTAATTCCAGAATATATCGAGTCTCCAGGAGACGGAGCTTGGCCTCACGGTCACCTCCTCTCCTTGACGCCTCAACACAATCAATTAAAAAGAATACAAGTGAATCAGGGACCCCTAGATGTTTTTCCTGAAAATGCCTGGCAACCGGATAGTTCTGGTCATGTCCAGAAATTGCTCGTATGTGTTGGAGTATTCACTTGTGGGCGGGCAGCTTGGTGCTGCCCACGTATTGTAGCCCACAGGGGCACTCCAACACATAAACGACATATTCTGTCTTACATGTGAGCCACTTGGAAATGGCAGTAGGATGCTCGAAAAAAGGACTTTTAAAATGTGTCCTGTTGCTGCCGAAACGGCAAGCCTTACATTGGGGGCAAGTCTTAAATCCCTTCTTCAGTGCTGACCAGGTGGTAGAAATCTTAGGTTCTAAGGTGTTACTGACCAGAGCTTTGGACATAGAGGGGGATCTTCTAAAAGTAAGAGTTGGCTTAGTATCCATCATGTGACCGATCACAGGGTCACTAAGAACCAAATTCGAGTTTTTATAGAAAATTTTACGAAGAGCCCCATGTTGTCGATTAAATGTTAAAATAGCTCTCGAGGGACAAATTTGAGCATCCTTATTCACATCATTATTCAATTGGACATTCTTCATTTTAGGTATTAGTGCCTCCTGCCTGCTCATAGAATTGGAACGTGAGATAGCCTTGGTCAAGATTTCAGTGGAGTAGCCTCTAGCCAGGAAGCGCAATCTGCATGCCTCCTGCGCAGCCGCGCATTCGGCATCTGTACTGCAGATTCTTCTTATTCGGAGCATTTCCCCGAAGGGAATGCTCCGAATTAAGTGTGCCGGATGTTGGCTGTTAGAGTGCAAGATAGTATTTCCTGCACTCGGCTTCCTGTACAGTTTGGTATTAAGACTAGTTCCTTTCACCATAACCTCAACATCCAAGAAACAGATGGACTCAGTGCTAAAGTTCGCCGTGAAATTAAGATTAACGGTATTTAAATTAATCAAATCAACAAACTTTCTGGCCTCTTCCTCGCTACCCCTCCAAACCAAAAAAAACATCATCAATGTAACGCAAATATAAAACAATATTGCAAGAAAAGAAATCATGGTGCTGACCGACTAGGACCTGTTCCTCCCATAGCCCAACGTGCAAACACGCGTAGCTAGGTGAGAAACAGGCCCCCATCGCCACACCCCTGACCTGGTGGTAAATTGCGCCATTGAAAATGAAGAAGTTCTGTTCCAGGCACATTTTGGTCATATCAACCAGCATTTTGTTGTGTGCCGTGGGGAGAGGTAAGTCTTTATTCAGATAATGATCCAGGGCCCTGAGTCCATCTTCATGTCTGATTGAGGTATAGAGGGATGAAACATCCAAAGTCATGAGTACCATGTTGTCCTCCCAGATAAAGTTTTCAATTTTAGCAAGAAAATCAAAAGAATCCTTAACATAGGAAGGAAGGTTTTTAACATGGCTTTGTAAAAAAAAGTCAATGTATTTGGACACATGTTCAAGAGAACTATCTATGGCCGAGATAATTGGACGGCCTGGTGGTACATGAGTGTCCTTATGAATCTTTGGGAGTAAATACCAAGATGGAATGACAGGATAATCCTTCTTGAGGTATTTAAATTCCTCATGTGTGAGTAACCCCGCACTTCTCCACACTTGTAATTTTTGGTGTTGAGTAATCCACGCATTCTTAACAATCTGTAGGTTGCTTTTTCGATAGCAGGAAATGTCATTCAGTTGTGAATCCGCCTGCTGTAAATACATGTCCCTGGGCCACAGGACCACATTACCGCCTTTGTCGGCCTGTTTGACAATGACATTGTTATTCTTTCTAAGTTTCACAATTAGTTGTTTATAGCATTGGTTCTGTTTAGAAATGTGAAACTTTTTCTTATTGGTGGCGGTATAGAGCTGTTTAATGTCGCGGACCACACTTTCCTGAAATGTATCCAGATTGTCATGAACCATAATTGGTAGAAAGGTGGATTTCGGCTTGAAGGGGGTGACTCGCTGTTCAAGTGGTTCCAGAGGAACATCCCTCAGATTTCTCAAAGTGGACTGGTTTTGTAAATCCCAGATTATATCAAAGTTGGCTTGGCTTTGGCTGCTGGAAAATGTGGGACTTGATGGAATTACAGGTTCAACAGTCTTTTTCGGATGTAGTTCAAAGAATTTTTTCAGTTTGAGTTTTCTTGTGAACCTGTAAATATCCATGCGGGTGTCAGCATAGTTCATATTGCAAGGAGGGCAATATGAAAGTCCCAAATTAAGAACCGCAGTCTCTGCCGAAGTGAGTTTGACATTCGAGAGATTGACTACTGATTTTGTTTCTGCTTTCGCGTCTTCCGTTTGTTGCGGTTCCAGCGTCCCGTTTTGCCCTGATCGTTGTCGTTTGAACTTCCGGGCACGGCATTTCCGGCGCTGCCAGCGTTTGTTATTTGCCCGCTGTTTTTTTGATGTTGTTGTGCACGAGGTTTGTGGGACCTTAGGGTTTCGCGTCGATCCTGGCACAAACAATCGACCTCCTGTGCCAGGGTGAGCTTGGTAAACCCCAAGGCTGATGCACGATTTGAATCCGGTTCCGGATCGCTCTCCACAGCTGAGCTCAAGCTGGAAAAAGAGGTGGCAGGTAGCAAAGTATCTTCATTTTGTTGGCGTGATGTCATGTTCGAACGTGCTTTTGCCTTAACTGCATCATACCTCTTCGCGAAGGTGAAAACTTGTCCATTTAGGTAGTCAATTCGATCTCTCTCGAATTTAAAAGCTTTTCTTTTTTTTATTATCTCTTCTTCTTTGGCCAATCTGGTCATCATGTCTGTTCTCATCTTGTTGATTGTGTCTGAGACTTCTATCTTGGAAATTTCATCCTCCAAGGCATCAATTTGGATCTGCAATTTGAGTCGGTCACTCTCAGCATATTTGACTAATATGCGCAAGTAAACACTAGAGCAATTCAGGTTTGCGAACGCCCATTCAGCTAACATAGCCGGATCCGGATTCTCATAACTGGGGGCAATAGTGCTTCTGAGCCCCCTGGGCACTCGACCTACTTCCAAGTAACGGGTGAGAGACCGATGCTCCCACCACTTGGATTGCTCTGCTCTCATTGCACGCTCTAATTTCTTAAATAAGTCCCGTGTGGTATTCACTCCAGTTTCCTGTGTAATAGATGTAACATTCAAGGATCCCCCAGCCGGGGAATCCAAAAACATGGAATCAGCTGCCTGAGCTCGATTTCGCAGTCTGTCGGCGGCCATAGTTGTAAGCGCTATAGTTGTGGCTATTATTGAAGACTCACAAACGACCCACTGGTAATTGGAATAAGTGTCCTACCAGAGGTCGCGCACACTTCTCTCTGCCGTTTCCAAGGCGTTCTCCGGGGTTCAAGCTCAGATCCAGTCTCCGTGGGAATGAAGACAACGGAACTCCGGCTGCTGTCCCACCGGAACACATCAACGGTAAGGCAGGGGCGTTGCGGCGTTCTCCTCGCCGGAGACAGTAAATGATACCAGGAAAACCCGGAAACAGCTTCCTGCCGCGTTGCCCTTTCTGAGAAGGGGTCCTGCTCGTACCTGGAAAGCGTAGGTACCGTATGTGGCGAATCTTGTCACACCAAACAAAAAAGTTCGAATAACTGCAACAAAGAGCCGACCCAAGAAGTGCTGGTGAACAGTGTTTAATTCGTAAAAGCCAGCGCTGCCGCCATGACGCGTTTCGCCTCCAAGGAGGCTTGATCACATGACAAACTGCAAGCATTGAGCTAGACTATTTAAAGTGACAGTGCATTACATCGTGTCATAGAAATGAAGAAAATACTTCATATCGTAATTCTCTGCAAATAATATAACGGAATGGTGGATAAGAGCCCAAGTGGGCTACCATTGATTCAAGATTAAGCAATATACATATTTACAACCAATAATTTAAACAAATTAATGAATACAAGATAGAAACATGTAAAGTTTGCAAAACTTGATCAATACACAACATTACCATAAGTATATACACGATAAATAAATTCATCTATGTATGATCTGAAGTGTTAAAATCCAAATATTCCGATATATATAGCAAAATATAATATTTACAAATAATGTAAATAATAAATATCCGATAGCAGCACAAATAATGACACAATAGAAATAAGCATTTTGGGTTGAGCCCAAGTGGGCAAGTCACGATAATAATCATAGACATGACATATATATAAGCATGGGCGTAAAATCCGTTCCGCTCGCGGAATTTGCGGAGTTTCGGCAAATTCGCAATCCGCGAACTCTAGCGAATTTGCCGAAAATCCGTCGATTCGCACGCGGCAGATTTTTTTGCTTGGTGATACAATATTGCGGCGCGCGGCGTGGCGCACGGCGTTCACTTTCCGTCATACAGCGTTTGCCGAGTTGTTTTTCTCGATATTTTGCGAGTGCTGCGCCTGTTGATTTGGACTGGCCATGTGGGGGGTGGTGGTGGCCATCTTGAGTGCTGGTACAGGCAACATGTGCTTGTGGTGCAAGGGGCCATTTCGAAGAGAGGCAGTGTCTGAGGCCTGCACTTATTTTGCCTAGCTTTCATCCATTATGCCCAGGGGTAGTGAGTGGTGCATGGGCCTAGTCTTTCTGTGGGGTGTCTTCTTGAATTTAAACACCATTGAGGCCATGGATGGGCTGGGATTGTGCTGAATTTTGTGTTTTTTGTCGTTTTTTTGGGGCTGCTGGTGGGGCCTTTTGCCCAGGGGTAGTGAGTGGTGCATGGGCCTAGTCTTTCTGTGCGGTGTCTTCTTGAATTTAAACACCATTGAGGCCATGGATGGGCTGGGATTGTGCTGAATTTTGTGTTTTTTGTCGTTGTTTTTGGGGCTGCTGGTGGGGCCTTTTGCCCAGGGGTAGTGAGTGGTGCATGGGCCTAGTCTTTCTGTGGGGTGTCTTCTTGAATTTAAACACCATTGAGGCCATGGATGGGCTGGGATTGTGCTGAATTTTGTGTTTTTTGTCGTTTTTTTGGGGCTGCTGGTGGGGCCTTTTGCCCAGGGGTAGTGAGTGGTGCATGGGCCTAGTCTTTCTGTGCGGTGTCTTCTTGGATTTAAACACCATTGAGGCCATGGATGGGCTGGGATTGTGCTGAATTTTGTGGTTTTTGTCAATTTTTTTGGGGCTGCTGTTAGGGCCTTTTGCCCAGGGGTAGTGAGTGGTGCATGGACTGAGTCTGCCTGTGGGGTATCACTCTCTTTAATGTAAACATCCTAGATGGCATTGGATTGTGGTGATTTTTGTGTGTTTTTCGTTTTTTTTGGGGTGCTACTGGTGATTTGGACTGGCCATGTGGGTGGTGGTGGTGGCCATCTTGAGTGCTGGTAGAGGCAACATGTGCTTGGGGTGCAAGGGGCCATTTTGAAGAGAGGCAGTGTCTGAGGCCTGCACTTATTTTGCCTAGCTTTCATCCATTATGACCAGGGGTAGTGAGTGGTGCATGGGCCTGGTCTTTCTGTGGGGTGTCTTCTTGAATTTAAACACCATTGAGGCCATGGATGGGCTGGGATTGTGCTGAATTTTGTCGTTTTTTGTCGTTTTTTTGGGGCTGCTGGGGGGGCCTTTTGCCCAGGGGTAGTTAGTGGTGCATGGGCCTAGTCTTTCTGTGGGGTGTCTTCTTGGATTTAAACACCATTGAGGCCATGGATGGGCTGGGATTGTGCTGAATTTTCTGGTTTTTGTCGATTTTTTTGGGGCTGCTGTTGGGGCCTTTTGCCCAGGGGTAGTGAGTGGTGCATGGGCCTAGTCTTTCTGTGCGGTGTCTTCTTAGATTTAAACACCATTGAGGCCATGGATGGGCTGGGATTGTGCTGAATTTTGTGGTTTTTGTCGATTTTTTTGGGGCTGCTGTTGGGGCCTTTTGCCCAGGGGTAGTGAGTGGTGCATAGACTGAGTCTGCCTGTGGGGTCTCACTCTCTTTAATGTAAACATCCTGGATGGCATTGGATTGTGGTGATTTTTGTGTGTTTTTCGTTTTTTTTGGGGTGCTACTGTTGATTTGGACTGGCCATGTGGGTGGTGGTGGTGGCCATCTTGAGTGCTGGTAGAGGCAACATGTGCTTGGGGTGCAACCACCGACCCACTTCCCCATTTTATATATAACTTGTGGAGTCCATACAGGACTTGATTGTGTGCTTCCCGTGGAGTTCTGGACACGGAACCTCACCCGGACCACACTTCCCAGAATGCACAGTCTCATTTGAGCCTCCCGTCGGTGGGTGTGTTGCATATAAAATGGAGAAGTGGGTCGGTGGTTGCGCACACCGCTTCCGTTAAAGCCCCTGAAGAGAAGCATATGGAGCTTCGAAACGCGTCGGGCAGATCCCGTACGGAGCGGCGTCTACGAGTGGATCCTCGTCCTCACCTATACATAAACCAAGCTGCTGTTCGCGTGCTACTCAAAGGTCGACACCTTCGAGCTTTGATATATATATATATATATGGTATCATGTGATCAAGCCTTTGGCTAGAGGCGAAACGCGTCATGCGGGCTTGCTGGGTGTTATTCAATTTAACGGAATAAAACACTGATTTGCACCAGAAATTCGGTCTGACTTGTTCGTTTGTCAAACAGTCCAAGCGGAGTGACTGTGATGCAGTAGCATCGAACGAAGTGAATTAATATATATATATATATATATATATATATATATATATATATATATATATATATATATATATATATTACCTACTGGCGGTCGCCAGTAGGTATATATAGATTTTTTCTCTATGGGATTTTTGAAAATTCTATGTCTAATAACTTTGGCGTTTGAGGACGGAATTGGCTGAAATTTTCAGGAAAATGGCACATTTTGTTTCTGAGCAGCCCTTGAAAATTTGGGGGGGGTTCGTCAAGGGGGGGCCGAGAAAAAAGGGGGGTCCCAAAACGTGTTTTTAACATTGAGTTTTCCATAGGGCGGTTGGCCTCACTTTTAGCCCGAACGGCTGAATGGATTTGCACGAAACTTGGCAAAATTGTAGGGACTGGTAGCCCGATGTGCCTTTGCTAGGTCTCAATATATGTGCTTCAGTGGATTTTGAGAAATTAACGTTCAAAAAAAGATATATATCTGTAACAGCGGACCGGGCAGCGCTCCGGTTCGCGGACTTTTCGCGGTACGGAGCTTTGTGAAGCGAAGCTGATTGGTTCTCCGGCGTCTGTGAACATTCCAAACAGTCCGTAGCGGCCGCCATCTTGTCTCTCGGTAGGATCGAGAGACAAGAGGAGGCCAAAGCGAAGGGGCAAATGACCATAAGGGGGCATAGTAGATCCTCGCTGACCCCCTAGGTTTGATGTGGAGGTTTTAAAAGGGCCCCGCGGGGCAAAAAAATAAAATAATAATAATAATCGAACGGCTGAATGGATTTGCACGAAACTTGGTAAAATATTAGGGACTGGTAGCCCGATGTGCCTTTGCTAGGTCTCAATATATGTGCTCCAGTGGATTTTGAGAAATTAACGTTCAAAAAAAGATATATATCTGTAACAGCGCTCCGCTTCGCGTAACGGAGGTTTGCGAAGCTGATTGGTTCTCCGGTGTCTGTAAACATTGCAAACAGTCCGTAGCGGCCGCCATCTTGTCTCTTGGTAGGATCGAGAGACAAGAGGAGGCCAAAGCGAAGGGGCAAATGACCATAAGGGGGCATAGTAGATCTTCCTTGACCTCTTAGGTTTGATGTGGAGGTTTTAAAAGGGCCCCGCGGGGCAAAAAAAAAAATAATAATAATAATCGAATGGCTGAATGGATTTGCACGAAACTTGGCAAAATTGTAGGGACTGGTAGCTCGATGTGCCTTTGCTAGGTCTCAATATATGTGCTTCAGTGGATTTTGAGAAATTAACGTTCAAAAACAAGATATATATCTGTAACAGCGCTCCGCTTCGCGGAGATAAAATTATCTCTGTATTACCTAGCTGTTGCTAACACCAGTTAGCGACGGCTAGTAGGAGATAGCGACCATCTTGGGCCCCACTTTGCATGTGAGTGATATTTATCACTAATGACATGCAAAGTGGGCATGCCAAGATGTTAGCGACTGGAAACAGTCGCTAACATCGCTATCTCCTATTACCAACTTTTGGAAATATTCGCGCTAAGCGCGAATATCTCCAAAAGCTACCACCTGCCCTGAGCAGTTCTTAGCCATGTTATCCAATGGGAGGTGGATAACATGGCTAAGAGCATTAGCTCGGTAATGCATGAATATCGCTGAGTTTTCAGCGATATTAATGCATTGCGGTCGTTTTTTATCGTATTTGCGATAAACCTTGATAATAGCAAGGTTTATCTGCGATAATTTCTGAAGATGCTTAGCGGTAAAAAATTCGTTGCTAAGCATCGTTAGGGATAAATATCGCTTAACTTTGGTAATATGCCCCAACGTCTGTTAACGTTCGATTCGAAGGAAATCAGGAAGTGTTGAAAAACATTGTCTGCGCCATCTTGCCTTTTTTCAAATGCCACACTTTTGTCGTGCACGGCAGTCATTTTAGATGCCTTGACCAGACCCACTCTCTGCACGCTGTCGATCCTTAGCATGGCTCCCCACCCTCGCAAGCATCTCCCCCAGGCAGTGGTCACCCCCGCTCTCTGTCTTATGCATGGGTAATAAACCACCCCCCATCTGCGCTGCTCTTCACTGAGAATCACACCCTGTGCCCGCCCGACACCTCCCTTTCGCCCTATTCACTACCGCACCCTCTGACACTCCTTTTCCTCTGTGTCCGATTGTCCAGGCCGGTCCTAGGGTATCAGCTAGCCCTGCAGATGTAGTTTATGGCCCCAGCTGTAAAGAATCACCCCTCTTCAAAGGAGTTATAGTAGATCAAGGCCCACACTCGATGAGATCCGTCACAGCAGACGCGTTCCTATTATCTGAAAACCATCCTGTATTGTGATTGGGGAGGGGACCGAGCCTGAAGCGGAAGATTCCAGGGATGACTCTTTGTACATCAAAGTTTTTACAATTATGTGTCACATTAAAAATATATAGCACTCCAACAAAGTAGTAAGATTATAAAACTTTAATAACTTATAAATATATACAAGAAAACAAAAACAGTAATAACATATAAACATTTTTAGGGAAAAACAACGAAGTAGCGGTCGGCTGTGCGAATAGTCCCAACGCAGCACAACGTCCAGATTTCACTGATTTCGGCATCCGGCGTGGGGCGTCGCGGGGGGTGGGTCATCAGTAGCAAACTGTTGTGCGAATAGTTCCAAGGCAGCAGAACGATGGCACCAAGGTGATGTCCAGTAAGTTGCCGCACTGGTTTTGGTATCCTACAATGCTGCTCCGAATAACGGCGTGGGGCGCCCCGGGGGAGGCGGCGTGAACGGGCCTCTCCAGGTGGAGTCTCGTCTGTTGTAGTGGGGCGCCCCTTTACCGTTTCAGTTGCCATTCCGTCCGCTTTTGGTCCACTGTGTCAAAAGCCGCAATTCAGCTGAGTTGCGCCCACTCTTGCGGTGCAGCGATAGGCGGCTGTCACAGGACTCTCAAAATGGCGGCAGGCTGTTTCCTTTTTGGGCCTGGTCCACTGAAATGGCCCTGGGACACCTTGGAAATCGGACGCTTGTCTGCTAGGTCTTGGACCCCATTCTTGAAAGCGTCCCCTCCGCCTTGAGGATTCATCAAAAGTTTGGGGGGCCCCCGACTCCTGCAGGCTTCTGGTGGGGAGCGGCTGCCATGATTGCTCGCGGAATGACTACGACAGAGCCACGAGATGGTGGTGCTTTCATGGTGACGCCAGCTTCAGTCTGAAACATCCAGAAACAAGGTGGGGCTTTCATCGTTTGGGGGAAAAAAAAAGTTTTCATCCAATGAAAAGTGTTGTTTTTAGGTCATATGATCAAGTCTTCCATCATTAGGAAACCAAAAGTAAAATGAACCAATGAAAAGTTTTATAAACAAGTCACATGACCTGTTATGCGGCATAGGGTATAAAATGCGGGGAAAATACGTTGGCACGTGAGGCGGCGTCAGTAGCGGACCGATGTGCGAATAGGCCGAAGGCAACACAACGCGCCAAGATCCGGATGGCACCGAGGTGGTGTCCAGCAAGTTGCAGCACTGGTGTGGCTATCCTACAATGCTGAAAGTCGGCGTGGGGCGCCCTGTTGGCCTGTGAGTTCGCGTCAGTAGCGGACCGATGTGCGAATAGGCCGAAGGCAGCACAACGCGCCAAGATCCGGATGGCACCGAGGTGGTGTCTAGCAAGTTGTCGCACTGGTGTGGCCATCCTACAATGTTGAAAGTCGGCGTGGGGCGCCCCGTTGGCCTGTGAGATGGCGTCAGTAGCGGACCGATGTGCGAATGGGGCCAAAGGCAGCGCAACAATATTTTCTGAATAGAAGACACCACAAGGCGCTGAGATGCCAAGATCCGGATGGCACAGAGGTAGTGTCTAGCAAGTTGTGGCACTGGTGTGGCCATCCTACAATGTTGAAAGTCGGCGTGGGGCGCCCCGTTGGCCTGTGAGATGGCGTCAGTAGCGGACCGATGTGCGAATGGGGCCAAAGGCAGCGCAACAATATTTTCTGAATAGAAGACACCACAAGGCGTTGAGATGCCAAGATCCGGATGGCACCGAGGTGGTGTCTAGCAAGTTGTGGCACTGGTGTGGCCATCCTACAATGGTAAAAGTCGGCGTGGGGCGTCCTGTTGGCCTGTGAGATGGTGTCAGTAGCGGACCGATGTGCGAATGGGGCCAAAGGCAGCGCAACAATATTTTCTGTATGGAAGATACCACTAGGCGTTGAGATGCCAAGATCCGGATGGCACCGAGGTGGTGTCCAGCAAGTTGCCGCACTGGTGTGGCCATCCTACAATGCTGCGCCGAAAGTCGGCATGGGGTGCCCCGTTGGCCTGTGAGGTGGCGTCAGTAGCGGACCGATGTGTGAATAGGCCGGAACCAGCACAAGGCGCCAAGATCCGGATGGCACCGTGGTGGTTTCATAGTTGAGAGGCACTTCATCTGCAGTGGGGCGCCGAGATCTGGATGGCACCGAGGTGATGTCTAGCAAGTTGCCGCACTGGTGTGGCCATCCTACAATGCTGCTCCGAATAACGGCGTGGGGTGCCCGAAGGGGGGGGGGGAGGCGGCGTGAACGGGCCTTCCTAGGTGGAGGCTCGTCTGCTGTAGTGGGGCGCCCCTTTACCGTTTCAGTTGCCATTCAGCTGAGTTTCGGCTGCTCTTGATGCTACAGCAACAGGCGGCTGAAACAGGACTCTCAAAATGGCGGCTTGTTCTTTGGATTTGGGCCTGGTCTACTAAAATGGCCCTGGGACACTTTAGAACTCGGACGCTCGATTTTTTTTTTTCCTTTCCTGTACATGCAAAAAAAGGTAAATTCCCGGTACGTTACACGCTTCATCTGCCACGATGTACTCTCCAGAGGAACCGAAAAAAAATATAGTTATGGTAACTATACCATGCATCGTCATATGGAGAGGTGGCACCAATTAATTATAGTGCTGCATAAAAGAGAGATTTGGAGGAGAACCCCCGACCTGCCAGTACATTCATCAAAGAAGTGGCACTGACAGCATCAGAGGCAAGGGAAATGGTCCCAAATATTTAGAACTTTGGAAAGATTAAAATGACATGTTTAGATTGTGGCAAATTAATTTCATGTGGACAGATGAGTGTTACTCTAATAAATACAGCATATGAACATCATCATAGTCGATGGTTGGTAGAGACATTTTGACTATATCCTGGACCTGCCCGTCCTCGCCCAAAATGGCGCCGGAATAAATGGGACTCGTAACTCCTTGTTGTGTACTGGTTGCAGAACCTTGAAATCACGAGATACGTATGCAGTTTTGAAGCATATGGCGGGCGGGGACGAGAATTGATTGAATATTTCGACATCCCTATTGATATTAAGTTCTGATGTGTTATTGATTACTGTACTATTGAAAGTTCGAATTAACGTCACCCATGGTACTTGCCCGCAAATGTATATCTAGATAATTTTATTGTAACTGGCCCTGTCGTATTTTAATTATAAAATGTACGTCCACCGATTCCGCAACTGTTAGACACCTTAGTTCTTGCAACCTAATGGCCCGCCCGTTACGTTCCTCTACAGTGTAAATGTCTACTCATCATATACGATTACAGTTTGCTCCGTGGCCGGCCCACGTGGTTATAGGCACGTATTTGTATAATGAAATTTTCACAATAAAGGTTTTTAAAAGAAAACATGGTAGTAGTATATACATTGGTAAAGTTTTTAATAATAGTCACTGTTTTAGAATCATTAAAAGGCAAGTGAAATAAAGCAGACCAATCACATGAAGGGTAAAAGGTATAATACGCAGGAACGCAGTAAAGATAAATGGTCAAGGGCTGTTGTGTTTTCTACTCCTGCAACATAAAGTGATCGATAAGAATCTCATATTCAGGCGTATCGGCGACTAAGACAGCAGGTCGACCCTCTTTTGCTCAACGGCTCCGTCATGGGACGAAGAAACGCTCTTTTTCTCGAAAAAAGAATATATTTTACTTGCAGGACAGTTGTAAATTTTCCGGGAAAGTACATTAGCCTGGAACATTATAACATATATTTAAGAAAAAATAATGTTCGGAAGTAATAAAAAGCGTAATTTTTAGGTCATATGACCAAGCCTTTCATCATTAGAATAAGAAAAGTAAAATGAACCAATGAAAAGTTTTATTAACAAGTCACATGACTTGTTATGCTTACGTTACGCGCTGCGCGTCGCGCCCCGGATGACTTCCGGATGCGCTAACGCGGCGCGTCATATGACGCATTACGCGACAACGCAGGTCCAGAATATAGTCAAAATGTCTCCACCAACCAGCGGTCGGAACACAACCCCTTTCAGCAGGCTAAATAGTTCTGTTAAATGACAACAGAAGGGACAGGCAACAAGAACCATCAGTCAAAGAGGGGAGGGCTAGTTCTTCTCTACCGGGTTACATTGGGGCGCTACCGGAACTGATCGAATTGGTAGTCTACAGTGTTTCTGGATGTTTCAGACTGAAGCTGGGGTTAGCATGAGAGCACCACCATTTCGTAGCTCCGTCGTGGCCATTCCGCAACCAATCATGGCAGCCGCTCTTTATCGTTATTTTGGGCGGGGTGGGTGGCGGAGCCGAGCTGTTTTGCAGCCATCATTGTGTGGAGTTCAGTTCATCTCACTAGTTTTGTATTTGTCATGAGGGGTTTTTCCTAATGTTTCTATTTTAGCGAGGTCAAAAAGAGATCCCATTAGTGGCCTACTGATTTTGCTCGATTCCTTTTCTTTTTTTTTACACGATTTTTCGTTATCTGCAAAGACTAAACAGAGTATTGCGACTCTGTGTTTGTTTGTAAATAGAGAATGAACCAAAGAGAACCAATTCTAAAACAGTAAATGCTTGGATAACAATCAATCAAATGGAGAGAGAAGCAGGCACGACGTATTACAACGGGGGCAAAGGCCTGCGTTAACTACCTTTCACTATCTGCAAAGAGAGAGTACTCCTAATAGAAATGAGGGGGGGGGCACCATTCAAAGCAGATCAGTGTGCATAAACACGAAAATGTTTTCACTTACCACGTACTTGACATTCGACAGCTTATGATATTTGCTATTAAAAAACCATTGAAATTCACTGAAAAAACCATAGGTTATAGACCATATATAGTTAGGAATTAGCATTTACAAAACCTTGAAAATTCACTGAAAAAACCATAGGTTATAGACCATATATAGTTATGAATTAGCATTTAAAAAACCTTATTTTACTCACACAAAACCATTGAAATTCCATATATAGTTAGTTGCACTAACTATATATCGCGCACCCGCAATCCACTGCTGAAGATGTCACATATTACATCATTCATGACATGGTCAGTGACATCACTGATGACATCACTGATGACATCTCAAATGACATCACTGATGACATCACTGATGACATCTCATTTGACATCAATGACCACATCACTGATGATATCATTCATGTGACAATACAATGCATCTCCTCACATTTTAATATAACCTCTGTTTCACCCAGTGTTAAATACAGAGTATAATTTTTGAAACCATTGACACACCAATACTAGTTACTACATACGCACTCACTGATTCCTACGTCTACACACACATTCACTCATTCACCCATACAATCATTCATACATACAATCACTCATCTTTACAACACTATCATATGCACTCATACACCTATACAGACACTCACCCTCTGCCACTCATCCATGGAGTTACTCACACACCTAGTCAGTCCTGTAAAGAATCAATCACACTTCCATGTTCTTGTCTATACAGTTAAACATAGAGCACCTTACATTTTCAAACATATACTAACACATACTTACTTTCTTATACAATCATTGATACAAGTACATATTGATCTGCACAGAGTCACACACCTCCCAGCCAGCCACACACACACTCAGTCTCCCATACAAATACTTGGACAATCAATCAATAACCCATATAGTTAATCATATAGCTACTGATCAACACATGCAGCAGTTTACAGAACAACAGACATAATGATGCACAAATTAAGACAGTTTAGTCACTAACCCATGCACTCAGTGAGACACATTTAATCACTCACTCATACATTCAGTCATGCACCTACTAAATCCTTCGTCCAGACACTTATACATCTACTCATTCTTCAATATGTAAAACATATTTAAACTTTACAGAAACACACAGTCACTGGATGATGTCATCAGTGATGTCATCAGTGATGTCACTGACCATGTCATGAATGATGTAATATGTGACATCATCAGCAGTGGATTGCGGGTGCGCGATATATAGTTAGTGCAACTAACTATATATGGAATTTCAATGGTTTTGTGTGAGTAAAATAAGGTTTTTTAAATGCTAATTCCTAACTATATATGGTCTATAACCTATGGTTTTTTCAGTGAATATATATATATATATATATATATATATATATGGAAAGAAAGAGTTGCCCCTAGGTGGGATGCACTTACAGGTAGGGATTAATGCCATTGCAAGGGCGCGAGCCGCGTACAGAGTCCCTTTCCTGCCAGACGCGTTTCGGGCCAACGCCCTCTTCAGTGGCAGCACATGTGACATGACGGCAAGCTGTAGGCACCAGTAAATACCCTCAGTAATTATGCACAGGTGTAAAACCTGAAGCAATGCTCTCTGGGACTGGTGGTTAGGTAAAACCCAAGTGGGTCGCCACCGCCATTCGCATGCAAAAAAAGTATTAAAGGGATTGCCAATGTCCCCGCAAGTAAAGGCACCTCCTGTACCACAGAAAGCTACCCAAGTAAGGCAGCTGTGGACCCGCAGTTGTTAGCGGTAGTGCAACCCCGTGACCGGGCCGGCCGCCAACAAATGGAAAGAAAGAGTTGCCCCTAGGTGGGATGCACTTAAAGGTAGGGATTACTGCCATCGCAAGGGCGCGAGCCGCGAGCCGCGAACAGAGTCCCTTTCCTGCCAGACGCGTTTCGGGCCAACGCCCTCTTCAGTGACAGCACATGTGACATGATGACAAGCTGTAGGCACCAGTAAATACCCTCAGTAATTATGCACAGGTGTAAAACCTGAAGCAATGCTCTCTGGGACTGGTGGTTCGGTAAAACCCAAGTGGGTCGCCGCCACCATTCGCATGCAAAAAAAGTATTAAAGGGATTGCCAATGTCCCCGCAAGCACCCCGCAAGTAAAGGCACCTCCTGTACCACAGAAAGCTACCCATGTAAGGCAGCTGTGGACCCGCAGTTGTTAGCGGTAGTGCAACCTCGCAACCGGGTCGGCCGCCAACAAATGGAAAGAAAGAGTTGCCCCTAGGTGGGATGCACTTACAGGTAGGGATTAATGCCATCGCAAGGGCGCGAGCCGCGAACAGAGTCCCTTTCTTGCCAGACGCGTTTCGGGCCAACGCCCTCTTCAGTGGCAGCACATGTGACATGACGGCAAGCTGTAGGCACCAGTAAATACCCTCAGTAATTATGCACAGGTGTAAAACCTGAAGCAATGCTCTCTGGGACTGGTGGTTCGGTAAAACCCAAGTGGGTCGCCGCCGCCATTCGCATGCAAAAAAAGTATTAAAGGGATTGCCAATGTCCCCGCAAGCACCCCGCAAGTAAAGGCACCTCCTGTACCACAGAAAGCTACCCAAGTAAGGCAGCTGTGGACCCGCAGTTGTTAGCGGTAGTGCAACCCTGCTACCGGGCCGGCCGCCAACAAATGGAAAGAAAGAGTTGCCTCTAGGTGGGATGCACTTACAGGTAGGGATTAATGCCATCGCAAGGGCGCGAGCCGCGAACAGAGTCCCTTTCCTGCCAGACGCGTTTCGGGCAAACGCCCTATTCAGTGGCAGCACATATGACATGACGGCAAGCTGTAGGCACCAGTAAATACCCTCAGTAATTATGCACAGGTGTAAAACCTGAAGCAATGCTCTGTGGGACTGGTGGTTCTGTAAAACCCAAGTGGGTCGCCGCCGCCATTCGCATGCAAAAAAAGTATTAAAGGGATTGCCAATGTCCCCGCAAGCACCCCGCAAGTAAAGGCACCTCCTGTACCACAGAAAGCTACCCAAGTAAGGCAGCTGTGGACCCGCAGTTGTTAGCGCAAGTGCAACCCCGCGACAGGGCCGGCCACCGACAAATGGAAAGAAAGAGTTGCCCCTAGGTGGGATGCACTTACAGGTAGGGATTAATGCCATCGCAAGGGCACGAGCCGCGAACAGAGTCCCTTTCCTGCCAGGCGCGTTTCGGGCCAACGTCCTCTTCAGTGGCAGCACATGTGACATGACGGCAAGCTGTAGGCACCAGTAAATAAACTCAGTAATTATGCACAGGTGTAATACCTGAAGCAATGCTCTCTGGGACTGGTGGTTCGGTAAAACCCAAGTGGGTCGCCGCCGCCATTCGCATGCAAAAAAAGTATTAAAGGGATTGCCAATGTCCCCGCAAGCACCCCGCAAGTAAAGGCACCTCCTGTACCACAGAAAGCTACCCAAGTAAGGCAGCTGTGGACCCGCAGTTGTTAGCGGTAGTGCAACCGCGCGACCGGGCCGGCCGCCAACAAATGGAAAGAAAGAGTTGCCCCTAGGTGGGATGCACTTACAGGTAGGGATTAATGCCATCGCAAGGGCGCGAGCCGCGAACAGAGTCCCTTTCCTGCCAGACGCGTTTCGAGCCAACGCCCTCTTCAGTGGCAGCACATGTGACATGACGGCAAGCTGTAGGCACCAGTAAATACCCTCAGTAATTATGCACAGGTGTAAAACCTGAAGCGATGCTCTCTGGGACTGATAGCTGTGGTCGTCACGGTGCACTTCCTCAATCCTGCTCTGTCGCTCCACATAGGAGGTGAGTCCATCCTCGTGGCCCCTTCAAAATTGCAGGTTGGTGCGGTACTCGGCGACCACAGCTATCAGTGCGCCATAATCATGGGAGAATTTTTGGGCACTACATATCCCACAATTCCTGTATAGCGCATAAAGGCGTGACGGAGTATCTAATTGGGGGATTGCCTGCCCGCCACTGCATGAACTTTCCCGGCAGCCTCTGAGGAAGAGGAAACTTGAAACGCGTCAGGCTCAAAGGGGAAGCTGTATATTATCTGCCACTTGTGTACTTCCATACCTGACATTAAAAGGCTGGTAACCTTTCTCTGCTGTTTCGTGTGCGACTCATTTGGGACTACCAGCGTTTTGAAATATAAGGGCGGATACCCAGCCGCCGAGTACCGCACCAACCTGCAATTTTGAAGGGGCCACGAGGATGGACTCACCTCTTATGTGGAGCGACAGAGCAGGATTGAGGAAGTGCACCGTGACGACCACAGCTATCAGTGCGCCATAATCATGGGAGAATTTTTGGGCACTACATATCCCACAATTCCTGTATAGCGCATAAAGGCGTGACGGAGTATCTAATTGGGGGATTGCCTGCCCGCCACTGCATGAACTTTCCCGGCAGCCTCTGAGGAAGAGGAAACTTGAAACGCGTCAGGCTCAAAGGGGAAGCTGTATATTATCTGCCACTCGTGTACTTCCATACCTGACATTAAAAGGCTGGTAACCTTTCTCTGCTGTTTCGTGTGCGACTCATTTGGGACTACCAGCGTTTTGAAATATAAGGGCGGATACCCAGCCGCCGAGTACCGCACCAACCTGCAATTTTGAAGGGGCCACGAGGATGGACTCACCTCCTATGTGGAGCGACAGAGCAGGATTGAGGAAGTGCACCGTGACGACCACAGCTATCAGTGCGCCATAATCATGGGAGAATTTTTGGGCACTACATATCCCACAATTCCTGTATAGCGCATAAAGGCGTGACGGAGTATCTAATTGGGGGATTGCCTGCCCGCCACTGCATGAACTTTCCCGGCAGCCTCTGAGGAAGAGGAAACTTGAAACGCGTCAGGCTCAAAGGGGAAGCTGTATATTATCTGCCACTCGTGTACTTCCATACCTGACATTAAAAGGCTGGTAACCTTTCTCTGCTGTTTCGTGTGCGACTCATTTGGGACTACCAGCGTTTTGAAATATAAGGGCGGATACCCAGCCGCCGAGTACCGCACCAACCTGCAATTTTGAAGGGGCCACGAGGATGGACTCACCTCCTATGTGGAGCGACAGAGCAGGATTGAGGAAGTGCACCGTGACGACCACAGCTATCAGTGCGCCATAATCATGGGAGAATTTTTGGGCACTACATATCCCACAATTCCTGTATAGCGCATAAAGGCGTGACGGAGTATCTAATTGGGGGATTGCCTGCCCGCCACTGCATGAACTTTCCCGGCAGCCTCTGAGGAAGAGGAAACTTGAAACGCGTCAGGCTCAAAGGGGAAGCTGTATATTATCTGCCACTCGTGTACTTCCATACCTGACATTAAAAGGCTGGTAACCTTTCTCTGCTGTTTCGTGTGCGACTCATTTGGGACTACCAGCGTTTTGAAATATAAGGGCGGATACCCAGCCGCCGAGTACCGCACCAACCAGCAATTTTGAAGGGGCCACGAGGATGGACTCACCTCCTATGTGGAGCGACAGAGCAGGATTGAGGAAGTGCACCGTGACGACCACAGCTATCAGTGCGCCATAATCATGGGAGAATTTTTGGGCACTACATATCCCACAATTCCTGTATAGCGCATAAAGGCGTGACGGAGTATCTAATTGGGGGATTGCCTGCCCGCCACTGCATGAACTTTCCCGGCAGCCTCTGAGGAAGAGGAAACTTGAAACGCGTCAGGCTCAAAGGGGAAGCTGTATATTATCTGCCACTCGTGTACTTCCATACCTGACATTAAAAGGCTGGTAACCTTTCTCTGCTGTTTCGTGTGCGACTCATTTGGGACTACCAGCGTTTTGAAATATAAGGGCGGATACCCAGCCGCCGAGTACCGCACCAACCTGCAATTTTGAAGGGGCCACGAGGATGGACTCACCTCCTATGTGGAGCGACAGAGCAGGATTGAGGAAGTGCACCGTGACGACCACAGCTATCAGTGCGCCATAATCATGGGAGAATTTTTGGGCACTACATATCCCACAATTCCTGTATAGCGCATAAAGGCGTGACGGAGTATCTAATTGGGGGATTGCCTGCCCGCCACTGCATGAACTTTCCCGGCAGCCTCTGAGGAAGAGGAAACTTGAAACGCGTCAGGCTCAAAGGGGAAGCTGTATATTATCTGCCACTCGTGTACTTCCATACCTGACATTAAAAGGCTGGTAACCTTTCTCTGCTGTTTCGTGTGCGACTCATTTGGGACTACCAGCGTTTTGAAATATAAGGGCGGATACCCAGCCGCCGAGTACCGCACCAACCTGCAATTTTGAAGGGGCCACGAGGATGGACTCACCTCCTATGTGGAGCGACAGAGCAGGATTGAGGAAGTGCACCGTGACGACCACAGCTATCAGTGTGCCATAATCATGGGAGAATTTTTGGGCACTACATATCCCACAATTCCTGTATAGCGCATAAAGGCGTGACGGAGTATCTAATTGGGGGATTGCCTGCCCGCCACTGCATGAACTTTCCCGGCAGCCTCTGAGGAAGAGGAAACTTGAAACGCGTCAGGCTCAAAGGGGAAGCTGTATATTATCTGCCACTCGTGTACTTCCATACCTGACATTAAAAGGCTGGTAACCTTTCTCTGCTGTTTCGTGTGCGACTCATTTGGGACTACCAGCGTTTTGAAATATAAGGGCGGATACCCAGCCGCCGAGTACCGCACCAACCTGCAATTTTGAAGGGGCCACGAGGATGGACTCACCTCCTATGTGGAGCGACAGAGCAGGATTGAGGAAGTGCACCGTGACGACCACAGCTATCAGTGCGCCATAATCATGGGAGAATTTTTGGGCACTACATATCCCACAATTCCTGTATAGCGCATAAAGGCGTGACGGAGTATCTAATTGGGGGATTGCCTGCCCGCCACTGCATGAACTTTCCCGGCAGCCTCTGAGGAAGAGGAAACTTGAAACGCGTCAGGCTCAAAGGGGAAGCTGTATATTATCTGCCACTCGTGTACTTCCATACCTGACATTAAAAGGCTGGTAACCTTTCTCTGCTGTTTCGTGTGCGACTCATTTGGGACTACCAGCGTTTTGAAATATAAGGGCGGATACCCAGCCGCCGAGTACCGCACCAACCTGCAATTTTGAAGGGGCCACGAGGATGGACTCACCTCCTATGTGGAGCGACAGAGCAGGATTGAGGAAGTGCACCGTGACGACCACAGCTATCAGTGCGCCATAATCATGGGAGAATTTTTGGGCACTACATATCCCACAATTCCTGTATAGCGCATAAAGGCGTGACGGAGTATCTAATTGGGGGATTGCCTGCCCGCCACTGCATGAACTTTCCCGGCAGCCTCTGAGGAAGAGGAAACTTGAAACGCTTCAGGCTCAAAGGGGAAGCTGTATATTATCTGCCACTCGTGTACTTCCATACCTGACATTAAAAGGCTGGTAACCTTTCTCTGCTGTTTCGTGTGCGACTCATTTGGGACTACCAGCGTTTTGAAATATAAGGGCGGATACCCAGCCGCCGAGTACCGCACCAACCTGCAATTTTGAAGGGGCCACGAGGATGGACTCACCTCCTATGTGGAGCGACAGAACAGGATTGAGGAAGTGCACCGTGACGACCACAGCTATCAGTGCGCCATAATCATGGGAGAATTTTTGGGCACTACATATCCCACAATTCCTGTATAGCGCATAAAGGCGTGACGGAGTATCTAATTGGGGGATTGCCTGCCCGCCACTGCATGAACTTTCCCGGCAGCCTCTGAGGAAGAGGAAACTTGAAACGCGTCAGGCTCAAAGGGGAAGCTGTATATTATCTGCCACTCGTGTACTTCCATACCTGACATTAAAAGGCTGGTAACCTTTCTCTGCTGTTTCGTGTGCGACTCATTTGGGACTACCAGCGTTTTGAAATATAAGGGCGGATACCCAGCCGCCGAGTACCGCACCAACCTGCAATTTTGAAGGGGCCACGAGGATGGACTCACCTCCTATGTGGAGCGACAGAGCAGGATTGAGGAAGTGCACCGTGACGACCACAGCTATCAGTGCGCCATAATCATGGGAGAATTTTTGGGCACTACATATCCCACAATTCCTGTATAGCGCATAAAGGCGTGACGGAGTATCTAATTGGGGGATTGCCTGCCCGCCACTGCATGAACTTTCCCGGCAGCCTCTGAGGAAGAGGAAACTTGAAACGCGTCAGGCTCAAAGGGGAAGCTGTATATTATCTGCCACTCGTGTACTTCCATACCTGACATTAAAAGGCTGGTAACCTTTCTCTGCTGTTTCGTGTGCGACTCATTTGGGACTACCAGCGTTTTGAAATATAAGGGCGGATACCCAGCCGCCGAGTACCGCACCAACCTGCAATTTTGAAGGGGCCACGAGGATGGACTCACCTCCTATGTGGAGCGACAGAGCAGGATTGAGGAAGTGCACCGTGACGACCACAGCTATCAGTGCGCCATAATCATGGGAGAATTTTTGGGCACTACATATCCCACAATTCCTGTATAGCGCATAAAGGCGTGACGGAGTATCTAATTGGGGGATTGCCTGCCCGCCACTGCATGAACTTTCCCGGCAGCCTCTGAGGAAGAGGAAACTTGAAACGCGTCAGGCTCAAAGGGGAAGCTGTATATTATCTGCCACTCGTGTACTTCCATACCTGACATTAAAAGGCTGGTAACCTTTCTCTGCTGTTTCGTGTGCGACTCATTTGGGACTACCAGCGTTTTGAAATATATATATATATATATATATATAAGCATGGGCGTAAAATCCGTTCCGCTCGCGGAATTTGCGGATTTTCGGCAAATTCGCAATCCGCGTACTCTAGCGAATTTGCCGAAAATCCGTCGATTCGCACGCGGCTGATTTTTTTGCTTGGTGATACAATATTGCGGCGCGCGGCGTGGCGCACGGCGTTCACTTTCCGTCATTCAGCGTTTGCCGAGTTGTTTTTCTCGATATTTTGCGAGTGCTGCGCCTGTTGATTTGGACTGGCCCTGTGGGGGGTGGTGGTGGCCATCTTGAGTGCTGGTACAGGCAACATGTGCTTGTGGTGCAAGGGGCCATTTCGAAGAGAGGCAGTGTCTGAGGCCTGCACTTATTTTGCCTAGCTTTCATCCATTATGCCCAGGGGTAGTGAGTGGTGCATGGGCCTAGTCTTTCTGTGGGGTGTCTTCTTGAATTTAAACACCATTGAGGCCATGGATGGGCTGGGATTGTGCTGAATTTTGTGTTTTTTGTCGTTTTTTTGGGGCTGCTGGTGGGGCCTTTTGCCCAGGGGTAGTGAGTGGTGCATGGGCCTAGTCTTTCTGTGGGGTGTCTTCTTGAATTTAAACACCATTGAGGCCATGGATGGGCTGGGATTGTGCTGAATTTTGTGTTTTTTGTCGTTTTCTTGGGGCTGCTGGTGGGGCCTTTTGCCCAGGGGTAGTGAGTGGTGCATGGGCCTAGTCTTTCTGTGGGGTGTCTTCTTGAATTTAAACACCATTGAGGCCATGGATGGGCTGGGATTGTGCAGAATTTTGTGTTTTTTGTCTTTTTTTGGGGCTGCTGGTGGGGCCTTTTGCCCAGGGGTAGTGAGTGGTGCATGGGCCTAGTCTTTCTGTGCGGTGTCTTCTTGGATTTAAACACCATTGAGGCCATGGATGGGCTGGGATTGTGCTGAATTTTGTGGTTTTTGTCAATTTTTTGGGGGTTACTGTTAGGGCCTTTTGCCCAGGGGTAGTGAGTGGTGCATGGACTGAGTCTGCCTGTGGGGTATCACTCTCTTTAATGTAAACATCCTGGATGGCATTGGATTGTGGTGATTTTTGTGTGTTTTTCGTTTTTTTTGGGGTGCTACTGTTGATTTGGACTGGCCATGTGGGTGGTGGTGGTGGCCATCTTGAGTGCTGGTAGAGGCAACATGTGCTTGGGGTGCAAGGGGCCATTTTGAAGAGAGGCAGTGTCTGAGGCCTGCACTTATTTTGCCTAGCTTTCATCCATTATGCCCAGGGGTAGTGAGTGGTGCATGGGCCTAGTCTTTCTGTGGGGTGTCTTCTTGGATTTAAACACCATTGAGGCCATGGATGGGCTGGGATTGTGCTAAATTTTCTGGTTTTTGTCGATTTGTTTGGGGCTGCTGTTGGGCCTTTTGCCCAGGGGTAGTGAGTGGTGCATGGGACTAGTCTTTCTGTGCGGTGTCTTCTTGGATTTAAACACCATTGAGGCCATGGATGGGCTGGGATTGTGCTGAATTTTGTGGTTTTTGTCGATTTTTTTGGGGCTGCTGTTGGGGCCTTTTGCCCAGGGGTAGTGAGTGGTGCATGGACTGAGTCTGCCTGTGGGGCCTCACTCTCTTTAATGTAAACATCCTAGATGGCATTGGATTGTGGTGATTTTTGTGTGTTCTTCGTTTTTTTTGGGGTGCTACTGTTGATTTGGACTGGCCATGTGGGTGGTGGTGGTGGCCATCTTGAGTGCTGGTAGAGGCAACATGTGCTTGGGGTGCAAGGGGCCATTTTGAAAAGAGGCAGTGTCTGAGGCCTGCACTTATTTTGCCTAGCTTTCATCCATTATGCCCAGGGGTAGTAAGTGGTGCATGGGCCTAGTCTTTCCGTGGGGTGTCTTCTTAAATTTAAACACCATTGAGGCCATGGATGGGCTGGGATTGTGCTGAATTTTGTCGGTTTTTGTCGGTTTTTTGGGGCTGCTGGTGGGGCCTTTTGCTCAGGGTTAGTGAGTGGTGCATGGGCCTAGTCTTTCTGTGGGGTGTCTTCTTGGATTTAAACACCATTGAGGCCATAGATGGGCTGGGATTGTGCTGAATTTTCTGGTTTTTGTCAATTTTTTTGGGGCTGCTGTTGGGGCCTTTTGCCCAGGGGTAGTTAGTGGTGTATGGGCCTAGTCTTTCTGTGCGGTGTCTTCTTGGATTTAAACACCATTGAGGCCATGGATGGGCTGGGATTGTGCTGAATTTTGTGGTTTTTGTCGATTTTTTTGGGGCTGCTGTTGGGGCCTTTTGCCCAGGGGTAGTGAGTGGTGCATGGACTGAGTCTGCCTGTGGGGTCTCACTCTCTTTAATGTAAACATCCTGGATGGCATTGGATTGTGGTGATTTTTGTGTGTTTTTCATTTTTTGGGGTGCTACTGTTGATTTGGACTGGCTATGTGGGTGGTGGTGGTGGCCATCTTGAGTGCTGGTACAGGCAACATGTGCTTGGGGTGCAAGGGGCCCTTTCGAAGAGAGGCAGTGTCTGAGGCCTGCACTTATTTTGCCTAGCTTTCATCCATTATGCCCAGGGGTAGTGAGTGATGTATTGGCCTAGTCTTTCTGTGGGGTGTCTTCTTGAATTTAAACACCATTGAGGCCATGGATGGGCTGGGATTGTGCTGAATTTTGTGTTTTTTGTCCTTTTCTTGGGGCTGCTGGTGGGGCCTTTTGCCCAGGGGTAGTGAGTGGTGCATGGGCCTAGTCTTTCTGTGGGGTGTCTTCTTGAATTTAAACACCATTGAGGCCATGGATGGGCTGGGATTGTGCTGAATTTTGTGTTTTTTGTCGTTTTTTGGGGCTGCTGGTGGGGCCTTTTGCCCAGGGGTAGTGAGTGGTGCATGGGCCTAGTCTTTCTGTGCGGTGTCTTCTTGGATTTAAACACCATTGAGGCCATGGATGGGCTGGGATTGTGCTGAATTTTGTGGTTTTTGTCAATTTTTTGGGGGCTGCTGTTAGGGCCTTTTGCCCAGGGGTAGTGAGTGGTGCATGGACTGAGTCTGCCTGTGGGGTCTCACTCTCTTCAATGTAAACATCCTGGATGGCATTGGATTGTGGTGATTTTTGTGTGTTTTTCGTTTTTTTTGGGGTGCTACTGTTGATTTGGACTGGCCATGTGGGTGGTGGTGGTGGCCATCTTGAGTGCTGGTAGACGCAACATGTGCTTGGGGTGCAAGGGGCCATTTTGAAGAGAGGCAGTGTCTGAGGCCTGCACTTATTTTGCCTAGCTTTCATCCATTATGCCCAGGGGTAGTGAGTGGTGCATGGGCCTAGTCTTTCTGTGGGGTGTCTTCTTGAATTTAAACACCATTGAGGCCATGGATGGGCTGGGATTGTGCTGAATTTTGTCGTTTTTTGTCGTTTTTTGGGGGCTGCTGGTGGGGCCTTTTGCCCAGGGGTAGTGAGTGGTGCATGGGCCTAGTCTTTCTGTGGGGTGTCTTCTTGGATTTAAACACCATTGAGGCCATGGATGGGCTGGGATTGTGCTGAATTTTCTGGTTTTTGTCGATTTTTTTGGGGCTGCTGTTGGGGCCTTTTGCCCAGGGGTAGTGAGTGGTGCATGGGCCTAGTCTTTCTGTGCGGTGTCTTCTTGGATTTAAACACCATTGAGGCCATGGATGGGCTGGGATTGTGCTGAATTTTGTGGTTTTTGTCGATTTTTTGGGGGCTGCTGTTGGGGCCTTTTGCCCAGGGGTAGTGAGTGGTGCATGGACTGAGTCTGCCTGTGGAGTCTGACTCTCTTTAATGTAAACATCCTGGATGGCATTGGATTGTGGTGATTTTTGTGTGTTTTTCGTTTTGTTTGGGGTGCTACTGTTGATTTGGACTGGCATTGTGGGTGGTGGTGGTGGCCATCTTGAGTGCTGGTAGAGGCAACATGTGCTTGGGGTGCAAGGGGCCATTTTGAAGAGAGGCAGTGTCTGAGGCCTGCACTTATTTTGCCTAGCTTTCATCCATTATGCCCAGGGGTAGTGAGTGGTGCATGGGCCTAGTCTTTCTGTGGGGTGTCTTCTTGAATTTAAACACCATTGAGGCCATGGATGGGCTGGGATTGTGCTGAATTTTGTGTTTTTTGTCGTTTTTTGGGGCTGCTGGTGGGGCCTTTTGCCCAGGGGTAGTGAGTGGTGCATGGGCCTAGTCTTTCTGTGCGGTGTCTTCTTGGATTTAAACACCATTGAGGCCATGGATGGGCTGGGATTGTGCTGAATTTTGTGGTTTTTGTCAATTTTTTGGGGGCTGCTGTTAGGGCCTTTTGCCCAGGGGTAGTGAGTGGTGCATGGACTGAGTCTGCCTGTGGGGTCTCACTCTCTTCAATGTAAACATCCTGGATGGCATTGGATTGTGTTGATTTTTGTGTGTTTTTCGTTTTTTTTGGGGTGCTACTGTTGATTTGGACTGGCCATGTGGGTGGTGGTGGTGGCCATCTTGAGTGCTGGTAGACGCAACATGTGCTTGGGGTGCAAGGGGCCATTTTGAAGAGAGGCAGTGTCTGAGGCCTGCACTTATTTTGCCTAGCTTTCATCCATTATGCCCAGGGGTAGTGAGTGGTGCATGGGCCTAGTCTTTCTGTGGGGTGTCTTCTTGAATTTAAACACCATTGAGGCCATGGATGGGCTGGGATTGTGCTAAATTTTGTCGTTTTTTGTCGTTTTTTTGGGGCTGCTGGTGGGGCCTTTTGCCCAGGGGTAGTGAGTGGTGCATGGGCCTAGTCTTTCTGTGGGGTGTCTTCTTGGATTTAAACACCATTGAGGCCATGGATGGGCTGGGATTGTGCTGAATTTTCTGGTTTTTGTCGATTTTTTTGGGGCTGCTGTTGGGGCCTTTTGCCCAGGGGTAGTGAGTGGTGCATGGGCCTAGTCTTTCTGTGCGGTGTCTTCTTGGATTTAAACACCATTGAGGCCATGGATGGGCTGGGATTGTGCTGAATTTTGTGGTTTTTGTCGATTTTTTGGGGGCTGCTGTTGGGGCCTTTTGCCCAGGGGTAGTGAGTGGTGCATGGACTGAGTCTGCCTGTGAAGTCTGACTCTCTTTAATGTAAACATCCTGGATGGCATTGGATTGTGGTGATTTTTGTGTGTTTTTCGTTTTGTTTGGGGTGCTACTGTTGATTTGGACTGGCATTGTGGGTGGTGGTGGTGGCCATCTTGAGTGCTGGTAGAGGCAACATGTGCTTGGGGTGCAAGGGGCCATTTTGAAGAGAGGCAGTGTCTGAGGCCTGCACTTATTTTGCCTAGCTTTCATCCATTATGCCCAGGGGTAGTGAGTGGTGCATGGGCCTAGTCTTTCTGTGGGGTGTCTTCTTGAATTTAAACACCATTGAGGCCATGGATGGGCTGGGATTGTGCTGAATTTTGTCGTTTTTTGTCGTTTTTTTGGGGCTGCTGGTGGGGCCTTTTGCCCAGGGGTAGTGAGTGGTGCATGGGCCTAGTCTTTCTGTGGGGTGTCTTCTTGGATTTAAACACCATTGAGGCCATGGATGGGCTGGGATTGTGCTGAATTTTCTGGTTTTTGTCGATTTTTTGGGGCTGCTGTTGGGGCCTTTTGCCCAGGGGTAGTGAGTGGTGCATGGGCCTAGTCTTTCTGTGCGGTGTCTTCTTGGATTTAAACACCATTGAGGCCATGGATGGGCTGGGATTGTGCTGAATTTTGTGGTTTTTGTCGATTTTTTTGGGGCTGCTGTTGGGGCCTTTTGCCCAGGGGTAGTGAGTGGTGCATGGACTGAGTCTGCCTGTGGGGTCTCACTCTCTTTAATGTAAACATCCTGGATGGCATTGGATTGTGGTGATTTTTGTGTGTTTTTCGTTTTTTTTGGGGTGCTACTGTTGATTTGGACTGGCATTGTGGGTGGTGGTGGTGGCCATCTTGAGTGCTGGTAGAGGCAACATGTGCTTGGGGTGCAAGGGGCCATTTTGAAGAGAGGCAGTGTCTGAGGCCTGCACTTATTTTGCCTAGCTTTCATCCATTATGCCCAGGGGTAGTGAGTGGTGCATGGGCCTAGTCTTTCTGTGGGGTGTCTTCTTGGATTTAAACACCATTGAGGCCATGGATGGGCTGGGATTGTGCTGAATTTTCTGGTTTTTGTCAATTTTTTTGGGGCTGCTGTTGGGCCTTTTGCCCAGGGGTAGTGAGTGGTGCATGGGCCTAGTCTTTCTGTGCGGTGTCTTCTTGGATTTAAACACCATTGAGGCCATGGATGGGCTGGGATTGTGCTGAATTTTGTGTTTTATGTCGATTTGTTTTGGGCTGCTGTTGGGGCCTTTTGCCCAGGGGTAGTGAGTGGTGCATGGACTGAGTCTGCCTGTGGGGTCTCACTCTCTTTAATGTAAACATCCTGGATGGCATTGGATTGTGGTGATTTTTGTGTGTTTTTCGTTTTTTTTGGGGTGCTACTGTTGATTTGGACTGGCCATGTGGGTAGTGGTGGTGGCCATCTTGAGTGCTGGTAGAGGCAACATGTGCTTGGGGTGCAAGGGGCCATTTTGAAGAGAGGCAGTGTCTGAGGCCTGCACTTATTTTGCCTAGATTTCATCCATTATGCCCAGGGGTAGTGAGTGGTGCATGGGCCTAGTCTTTCTGTGGGGTGTCTTCTTGAATTTAAACACCATTGAGGCCATGGATGGGCTGGGATTGTGCTGAATTTTGTCGTTTTTTGTCGTTTTTTTGGGGCTGCTGGTGGGGCCTTTTGCCCAGGGGTAGTGAGTGGTGCATGGGCCTACTCTTTCTGTGGGGTGTCTTCTTGGATTTAAACACCATTGAGGCCATGGATGGGCTGGGATTGTGCTGAATTTTCTGGTTTTTTTTTATTTTTTGGGGACTGCTGTTGGGGCCTTTTGCCCTGGGGTAGTGAGTGGTGCATGGGCCTAGTCTTTCTGTGCGGTGTCTTCTTGGATTTAAACACCATTGAGGCCATGGATGGGCTGGGATTGTGCTGAATTTTCTGGTTTTTGTTGATTTTTGTGGGGCTGCTGTTGGGGCCTTTTGCCCAGGGGTAGTGAGTGGTGCATGGACTGAGTCTGCCTGTGGGGTCTCACTCTCTTTAATGTAAACATCCTGGATGGCATTGGATTGTGGTGATTTTTGTGTGTTTTTCCTTTTTTTTGGGGTGCTACTGTTGATTTGGACTGGCCATGTGGGTGGTGGTGGTGGCCATCTTGAGTGCTGGTAGAGGCAACATATGCTTGGGGTGCAAGGGGCCATTTTGAAGAGAGGCAGTGTCTGAGGCCTGCACTTATTTTGCCTAGCTTTCATCCATTATGCCCAGGGGTAGTGAGTGGTGCATGGGCCTAGTCTTTCTGTGGGGTGTCTTCTTGGATTTAAACACCATTGAGGCCATGGATGGGCTGGGATTGTGCTGAATTTTCTGGTTTTTGTCGATTTTTTTGGGGCTGCTGTTGGGTCTTCTCCCCAGGGGTAGTGAGTGGTGCATGGGCCTAGTCTTTCTGTGCGGTGTCTTCTTGGATTTAAACACCATTGAGGCCATGGATGGGCTGGGATTGTGCTGAATTTTGTGTTTTTTGTCGATTTTTTTGGGGCTGCTGTTGGGGCCTTTTGCCCAGGGGTAGTGAGTGGTGCATGGACTGAGTCTGCCTGTGGGGTGTCACTTTCTTTAATGTAAACATCCTGGATGGCATTGGATTGTGGTGATTTTTGTGTGTTTTTCGTTTTTTTGGGGTGCTACTGTTGATTTGGACTGGCCATGTGGGTGGTGGTGGTGGCCATCTTGAGTACTGGTAGAGGCAACATGTGCTTGGGGTGCAAGGGGCCATTTTGAAGAGAGGCAGTGTCTGAGGCCTGCACTTATTTTGCCTAGCTTTCATCCATTATGCCCAGGGGTAGTGAGTGGTGCATGGGCCTAGTCTTTCTGTGGGGTTTCTTCTTGGATTTAAACACCATTGAGGCCATGGATGGGCTGGGATTGTGCTGAATTTTGTGGTTTTTGACAATTTTTTGGGGGCTGCTGTTGGGGCCTTTTGCCCAGGGGTAGTGAGTGCTGCATGGGCCTAGTCTTTCTGTGGGTTGTCTTCTTGAATTTAAACACCATTGAGGCCATGGATGGGCTGGGATTGTGCTGATTTTTGTGTGTTTTGTCGACTTTTTGGGGTGTATAACTGATGTTCCTCTGTCTTCCATTGCTTGTAGGTGCACAAGAGAACCACCAGTGCCAGGAAGAAGTCCTGCTGCGGTGTGTGCAGCACAACGTCACGTGTGGCCACAGACAACTCTGCAACTTGTGCAACTGCGGCCTGCTGTTCAGAGTGACATCTGAAGAAGATGGCCCCAAAAAAAGTTGCCCGTAGCTCCTCTAGCAAGAAAGTTGCCAGTCAGGAGCAGAAGAAGCAAGTGGCGCCACTTACCAAGGAGACTGGTGTGATGACGACCGCCACATTTTTTGGGGAAAAAAAAGTACGCCTGCTGCAGCAGCGGGGTCTGCTGGAGACCAAGCTGGGAGCAGCAGCACCTCCTCTCCATTGGGCTCAGTGCCACCACCACCACGCCAACTTAGGTCCAAGCCCTTGAGTGCTGCAGAGGCAGCCAGTATAGTTGTTCAATCACCATCGACCAGTGATGTTGGCTCATCGCAAGAAAGTAGCAGCAATGTCCCTCAATCAACACAGGTTGTTGTAACTCTTCTGACGAGTGTTGAACAACCACAGCCGCAACAACAATCACATGTGCAAGTACAAGCCCAAGTACATGTGGAAGGAGAGGCGGCGCAAGGAGAGGAGCAAGCAGAGGTGCATGGAGGGGCACAACAAGTGGCCACAATAGTTGTTCCTCCAGAAGTAGGGGCACATCTGGAAATCGACAATCAAGCCGAGGTATCATTCGAGGAAGCCACTCCTCCTGATGATCATTCATTGTCTTCCACATCCCGAGCAAGGAAAAGATCAAGGGTGTTGGTGTCTACATCTTCTTCAAGCCCACCTCCTTCTAATGATATGGATCTTACTTGGAAACCAGCACCACTGCCGTCTGAGAGTGAGGTTGAGGAGGGGGCACACCATGATCTGACAAAGGTAGCTAAGCGTAAAAGGAAGGTCGTCGAAACTCTCAAAGTTATGGAGTGTGATGGCGCTCAACAAGAAGTGGCGTATACTCCTGCTGCTGAAGACTCTCACGACGACGACGCAGTCATCATCACTAACGTCACTGAAGCCCCAGCGGGCATGCAGCAAACAGACATTTTGACCCTAGCCCGACAGGCTGCTGAGCGTGATGATGAAGTCGACGAGGAGGCAATGGGAACACCAGAATCATTGATGTTAACTAGTACACCACAACCTACCGCTTCCATATTTCTTACTCGCCAGAAGGGACCTCCATCCACCTCGACCTCAATTAGTGGTGGTGAAAGTGCACAACATAGTAAAGTTCAGCAATACACATCCTCCACTTCATCTGGCATTAGCAGCACGGCCACCACCAGTATCGCCTCCTCCGGCCCCCACAGACATTTCAAGTCCGCAGTTTGGGACTTCTTTAGTGTTTCCACAAAAAGGGAAAACATAGCCATTTGTAGCATTTGTAAGCTTGCAGTTAGTCGTGGTAAGCTTGGTACCAACTATGGGACGGGAGGCCAGAGAGGTCATCTTAAGAGACAGCACACTGTCCAATGGTTGGTGCACCTAAAGGAGATCAAGAAAGCCGGAATTGCAAGTCGAGAAAACGTTGATGTTCCATCTGATGATGACGAGGAGGAAGAAGTGTCACACACTTCACTTACACCCAGTACCCCTGGGAGCCACACTAAGAGTGTGGGACAGAGTGAGACACCAATGCGAAAAAGTTCATCAGCGAGCGTAACTGGGTCGAAGAAGTCATCATCATCATCCCGTAAAAAGGTCCAGGGCAACATTAAAACAATATTGTTTTCAGACGCGCCATATGACCGCAACCACCCAATGGTGCGTCTGTATAACACTAAGCTGGCTAAAATGCTAGCGCTGGATCTTCTCCCTTTTTCTTTTGTAGAAGGGGTTGGTTTTCTCGAATTAGTGGCAGCGCTCTGCCCTAAATGGAAGGTTCCTAGCCGGTACTATTTTGCCCGAGTTGCGGTTCCAGCACTACATGAAGATGTGCTGGAGGTGATTGGGGCAGCTTTACAGAAGAGTGCTGTTCACACTATACATCTCACAACAGACATGTGGACCAGTGGCGCAGGCACTGATTACATGTGCATCACTGCACACTGGGTCTCTTTTTCAGGGGTTAAAGCAAAGCTAAACGCAGGTGCTGACCTGGACCAAGTTTTTAAAGCTGCTCGGAAACATGCAACACTAGCCATGTTTGGCTTGGAGAAACGTCATACAGCACAAAACATTTTGAATGAGTTCAACACAAAGGTCTTTCATTGGCTGTCTCCAAAAAAACGCGGCATTGGTTATGTTTCCACGGATAATGGCGCCAATGTAGTTAAGGCCATGGAACTGGGTGACTATTTCAGAGTGCCGTGTTTGGCGCACTGTATAAACCTGGTTGTTAAAAAATTCTTGGATAAAGAAAGTCCAGCATGCCAGTTAGTGGTCACCTGCCGAAAAATGTGCAATCATTTCAGCCATTCTTTTAAGGCCCGGAAGCATCTGAGGAGCCTGCTACATGAACGTCGAATGCCAGTGAAAGCACTCATCCAGGAGGTGCCAACACGTTGGAACTCAACCTTCTACATGCTTAAGCGTCTGTATGAGCAGTTTACGGTACTCGATCAGTATTTCTTAACAATGGGTACAGCTGTGAAGGAGGACCTGAGGTTAAATGCGGCGCAATGGGAGCTAGTTAAAAGCCTGACAGACATGCTTCGTCCTTTTGAGTTCTTCACGCGTGCAGTCAGCAGGGAGGACTGTAATTTGGGAAAAGCTATCCCATTGTTGCGCATGCTGGAGCACAAACTGAAGGCGGTGTCTTCAAAGTTTCAAAACGATGAAGAAAAGCAAGAAGCTTTTGTTTTGGCGGAGAAATTATTAGAGCGTCTACGTGGCTATGAACGTCTTCAAAAGATCCACTCAGAACAGCATTACATTTGTGCTACTATTCTGCATCCACGCTACAAAAAGGCGCTGGCAGGCTCTGCATTATTTCCTTTTAGTGATGAAGATGCTACAAAGTACAAACGTTGGGTAGCCTGGTCAGCCATCAGGTTTGAAAGAGAACGGAAGCAAATTGAAGGAAAAGGCAGTACATCAGCATCAGCAGGCCATCCCCAGTCAGAAGACTCCACTTCTGCACCTGTGGCTGTGGCAGAAGTGACCTCTCAGCCGTTAAAGACACCGGCAACCGCATCATCTGCACCAGACACAACACAAATATCGGGTGATGAAGAGGATTGGCTAGCTAAGATTGGTTATGGTTCTGAAAAGGTCCGAGCGAAAATTCAGCAAAGTGGAGGAAACGTGGAGAACTTTGAGTCGATGGTGCAGGACAATCTGAATGACTCAACAGAGGTCTATTTTAATGCTGACCCATTGGCGTATTGGGATGGGAAAAAAGAATTGTGGCCAGAGATCTCCCGCCTGGCTATACATTACTTGTCTTGCCCACTCGCAAGCGTGTCTTCTGAACGTGTTTTCAGTGCTGCTGGTGGCATTGTAACTTGCAAACGGACCCGCCTCTCGCCCAAAAATGTGGAGATATTGACAATGATCAAGATGAATGAGCACCTCATACCACCAGATTTCAAAGTACCAGATCGCACGACGCAAGAAGACGAGGAGGACAGCAACTTAGATGAGGGAATTTCTTCTGTGTTAGGTGACACTGACCTACTCCTGCCTGATGATTTCGCAGAGTATGAGGACGAACTCTTCTTCCCTGACACCGAGGCCTGAAAATGAGCCAATGAATTCAGACATTTTCTTTTTCGTACTTATTGACTTGTATTCCTGTGTTTCTGTCTTTCTTTGTTTTGCACAAGTTAATATAATTAAAACTTTAATCACCTGTACTTTTGCTTTTTGGCTGTTTGGGGGTCTTCTCTACTTGTTTTCGCCTGGGTTGACGGCTCTGGGGCCATTGCTGGGAAGGTCTAATACCGGATAAAACTGGTTTAAACAACATCCATGAGGAAAAAAGGTTTTGCCTTTTCTGACTTTTCGCTCAATGTAGCGTTTTCAGGGGCCTGTTTGGGGGGCTTCCTGGTGTTTGTGGGTGGGTTTCGGGGTCTGGGAGCACTACTGGGTATGGATAGTTTAGATAGCAAGAGGTTTGAAGGAAATCCATGGAGGCAGAGGGGAGTTAGGGCCTAGCTGCAGAGCGCGCGCTGAGTGATTTTGGAAATTTTCTCAAAAGTGACTAAGTCCACATTTTTGTACTTTTGCTTTTTGGCTGTTTGGGGGTATTCTACTTGTTTTCGCCTGGGTTGACGGCTCTGGGGCCATTGCTGGGAAGGTCTAATAACGGATAAAACTGGTTTAAACAACATCCATGAGGACAAAAGGTTTTGGCTATTCTGACTTTTCGCTCAATGTAGCGTCGTTTTCAGGGGCCTGTTTGGGAGGCTTCCTGGTGTTTGTTGGTGGGTTTCGGGGTCTGGGAGCACTACTGGGTATGGATAGTTTAGATAGCAAGAGGTTTGAAGGAAATCCATGGAGGCAGAGGGGAGTTAGGGCCGAGCTGCAGAGCGCGCGCTGAGTGATTTTGGAAATTTTCACAAAAGTGACTAAGTCCACATTTTTGTACTTTTGCTTTTTGGCTGTTTGGGGGTCTTCTACTTGTTTTCGCCTGGGTTGACGGCTCTGGGGCCATTGCTGGGAAGGTCTAATACCGGATAAAACTGGTTTAAACAACATCCATGAGGAAAAAAGGTTTTGCCTTTTCTGACTTTTTGCTCAATGTAGCGTTTTCAGGGGCCTGTTTGGGGGGCTTCCTGGTGTTTGGGGGTGGGTTTCGGGGTCTGGGAGCACTACTGGGTATGGATAGTTTAGATAGCAAGAGGTTTGAAGGAAATCCAACGAGGCAGAGGGGAGTTAGGGCCTAACTGCAGAGCGCGCGCTGAGTGATTTTGGAAATTTTCACAAAAGTGACTAAGTCCACATTTTTGTACTTTTGCTTTTTGGCTGTTTGGGGGTCTTCTACTTGTTTTCGCCTGGGTTGACGGCTCTGGGGCCATTGCTGGTAAGGTCTAATACCGGATAAAACTGGTTTAAACAACATCCATGAGGAAAAAAGGTTTTGCCTTTTCTGACTTTTTGCTCAATGTAGCGTTTTCAGAGGCCTGTTTGGGGGGCTTCCTGGTGTTTGTGGGTGGGTTTCGGGGTCTGGGAGCACTACTGGGTATGGATAGTTTAGATAGCAAGAGGTTTGAAGGAAATCCAACGAGGCAGAGGGGAGTTAGGGCCTAACTGCAGAGCGCGCGCTGAGTGATTTTGGAAATTTTCACAAAAGTGACTAAGTCCACATTTTTGTACTTTTGCTTTTTGGCTGTTTGGGGGTCTTCTACTTGTTTCCGCCTGGGTTGACGGCTCTGGGGCCATTGCTGGGAAGGTCTAATACCGGATAAAACTGGTTTAAACAACATCCATGAGGAAAAAAGGTTTTGGCACTTTTTGTAACTTAGGGTTCGTTAGGGTTAGCCCTAGCAGCAGGATTGCCTGTGTTTGGGTGTTCTTGATTTTTGCAACTGAATTCTGGGGTTTTAGAGCACTCGTGAGAATGTGTAATTTTTGTTGCAAGCGATTTGAAGAAAATCCATGGTGGGAAAGGGGGGATCACTTACTCGGTGAGAGGCACTTACTGTTGAAAACATTTGCCATTTACACTTAAAGGAAGAAAATGACACAGACTTAAGTTTCAGCAAAACTAACTTACTGTTAAACCACCACCCACCAGACTCTAAACCAGTAGTATGGTGGGAAAGGGGGGATTTGGCATAGTTAAAGAAAGCCTTTGCCACTATTCTTAACTTAGGGCTCGTTAGGGTTAGCAGTATTTCTATTGCATGTGTTTGGGTGGGGGGCTTTCGAGTCTTGGAGCGATGCTGGCTATGGATACTTTTGCTTGCTTGCAAGTGGTTTGGAAATACAATCCACGGTGGGTAAGGGGGTATTTGGGCCTACTTTTACTTTCAAAGTACGTTTTGTCACCAGTTTTCTGCTAGGCCTCTTTTTTTGAGATCTGATTGGGGGTCTTCTACATTTTTGCGACTGGCTTTAGTAAGGGTCTGGGTGGGAGGCGGGATCACTGCTGGGAAGGTCTAATTTTGTTCTAAAACACAGTTTACAGTACACCTAGCTTGAGGGAAAGATCCGCTAAATTAATTTGCCCATACTTATTTATCCTTCAAAAGGTGACTCAGACAGAGTACGCACTTTCAAAAATATTGTACTGTCTATTTGGAAAATCAAAGTGTGACTTTTTGCACTACACACCTTGTATTTATTTATCAGTGGTGTTGTAATAGCACTTCCTATTTTTCGTTCAATAATTACAGGCCGGGTTTCAGTCTGTGCAATGGGGAAAAAAGGATGGAGTCAGGCTTCACATTAGCGAGCCGCAATTCAGCATCCGCCAGGCAAGCAGTGGACAGGGTGTCTTCTGGTCACCAACATTGATGGACGAAGCGTCAGCTGGAATGGAGGAGTGCCGCTAATAAGAGGAATTGTTTGCTGCATGCAACTTACTTACCAAATTCAACAGGACAACTACAACAACATACAGATACAGTATCCATTGTTTTCTTCTATGAGTGTGACTCCATTTCTTGGATCTCTCTCTGCTTCTAAATTGATCCGTACAGCCATTCAATAGGTTTTACTTCTGCTAATTTTTAAACCTAATTTAATGTAAGAATAAGAAGTGTTTCTCTGAGTGCAGAGATAGGCAAGTGAAAACGCTGCAGCCCTGTACTGTCGCATTCTAGTACTACTTACTTTTCAGTAACAATGCATGCAGTAGGGCATGCACTTCCTTTATGTCACTTAAAAAGATTTATGGTTAGCTTTGTACCCAAAGATTTCTTTATCTTGAAATATTGTTTGTCCATGCTGTGGTTTTTTTTTTCTCTCAACAAAACCTACCCAAAAAGAAACCCCCATTCCCATCCATTTTCCAAACCCTAACCCTCTTCCCCCGGGCTGTGTGGTTTTGCTTGATGTGTGACTAAATGACATCAATAATTCCACACACTTGCTGGGGAGGATAAGGTCATAGCAACAGGCTGGTGCAGGAATCCGAGGATATATTCTAGACTTACTCAGCTTCAGTACTATTTCTTGTAGTAGTAGCCAATGTCAAAGAAATTCAACGCAAGTACTAGTTATACTTTCAATACTTTACCATTTGTTAGGCTCTGTGTGGCACTGTTCTAGTGTACTGTCACCTGCTATATTCTCTATCGTACCGTTGTAATGCTACAGTAAGGACAAACCAGGTTTCATTTTCTTTTTTCCATAGGCATGCAACTGCCACTGTGTCACGCCACTAGTACCACTGCAATGAGGACATTTCATCCGCCCAGGATTGCCAACCTTAATCGCCATTTCCCGTGGAGCCAGCCCTGGGCCTAGCCCTACTTTCAAACACAAATTACAGGTAAGATAAGCGTTTGGTGGGAGGTAGTATAATGGAGTATTAGGAATAGACGAGAGATTGACGGTAGTACTACTAAAGTCCTAGGACTCTTCAGGAAAACAAACTTACTGTTAAACCCCCACCCACCAGACTCAAAAGCAGTAAAAAACAGGTATGGTCAGATAAAGTTTCAAAAAGTATATTTTTGTAGCCCTAACAAAATAATCTCCCGCAAGACCCTCCCTAACCCCAACGATTGTCCTTCAAAAGTCCCACAACCCAACTCCCAATTCCCACCCCCCAAAAGTCTCTAAAAAAGGGGCAAGGGACACTACACTACGGGAGGGTGCTGTTGACTTTAGCGGCCAGGGCATCATACTCCTTGCGGAGGGTGGCATGGTCGAAGCGGAGGCCCTCCACCAAGTTCTTATAGGTATGGACCTCCTGCTCCAGGTAGGACACTCTTAGGGATAAGCGGCGCTGGCGTGCCTTGCAACTCCTGTGGGGGGCAGCTGCTGTATTTGCTGCTCGGCGGTGGCGGTTGGCTTTGGTAGCCCGGCTCCGTACCGCTGGAGCACTGCGCTGGCTGGCAGCCCGTGGGTGCACGGAGGAGGATGCAGCTGTCCCAGTGGATGTTGTTGTTGTACCGGTAGACTGCGTCTCCTCCTCCTCCAGGGCCACCAGCCGCCAATATTTGGCGACAGTGGCATCCAGCCTCCGTTGCCGGGCCATTTGAGCCAGCTCCCTCCTTGATGATCTTCTGGTTGATTTGGAAGGAGCAACTATATGAAGAAAGAAAGACTATGGGGCCTATTAGGATTGCGGTTTTTCCGCATCCTCTGGGCCGGCGGAAGTCACCGCCGGCCCAGAGGATGCGGAAAAACCACAGTGGACCCACCAGAGACCCACCGCCACATTAGGATGGCTGGTGGGTCCTTCTTTCTGTCCGCAGCAATTCCGCCGCGGTTGGCTTACAACCGCGGCGGAAAAGCTCTAATATGGTGGAGGTGTCTCTCAGACACCGTCCACCATATTAGGAAATGCTTGAGAAGATGCTTTTCCGCGGTGGATTTTCCGCTGTGGAAAAGCATGTTGAACTTCTCTGCGGGGGCCCGTTGCGGGCCCCCTAGGTGAAGGAGGGGTGGGGAGTGCACATGGGGGGTACCTACGGTACCCCCCTGCATTTGTATGCAGAGATCAGCAGGCACCGCACGGTGCCTGCCGCTTTCTGCATACAAAAGCAAAGTATGCATTTTTTACATTGCGGCGGGTGCAGCTTGAAGCTGCACCCGCCGCAATGTTAAGGATAGAGGATGTGACCGCCACCCTGGCGGTCACATCCTAATCTTCACGGGGAGAACGCCGCTGCCCAGGCGGACGTTCCCCCCTACTCTATGGTGGCGGACGGACTCAGGTCCGTCCGCCATCATAATCGGCCCCATAGTCTGTAACTAATGCTCCTTAAGATTAACACAAAATGATTGAGCAGAAAGTTGTGTCACAGTACAAGTAGCAAATTGAAAGCACAGTACATAACTATTGAGGACAGTATCTATCTAACCTCCCACTTCTTCATCCTTGCTCTAACATTAGTGGGAGTTTAAGGAACACATTCTACGAGCACTATGGACTTCCATTACAGTCGACTATGACAGTACACCAGTCTTATTCTTCTTCTTCTCTCTTGTTTAGGAAAATTGGTACGTTATCTTATGCAAGCCGGCATAATGCCAGCGCAGTGAACTTGCACCCGAGAAAAACAGACGCACAACATGATGAGTGAGACAGACTTGCGTTACTGTACCGGTCCAGTACATGCAGGTGGTGAAGCTCTTACTTTTCTATTACGGGTGGCACTGAGAATACTCTGTTAAAAGGGCTACTGCTTAATTAATTTAGCTTTCACCCTACAGTGCAAATGAGTACTAGAAAAGGAAAATGAAGAAGCTAAATAATCTGATTATCTATCAGTACACATGGGATGTATTTGATGACATATGGGATGACTTTAGGTGCTTTGCTTATTATTGAGTGAACAGTGTGCCCACACATGAATGACGTACTACTACTAAACTAAAGTTATTAAGAGAGGTAGGGAGTGTCCACCGTAATAACCGGATATATGCTGTGCTTGCAGTAGCAATACAAACTACTGCTACTATTCATGGTAGTATTTGGACAAAATTACAACTTCTTTTCCTTGCCTTTCCTACACTGGAACAGACGTGCGGGTGCGGTGTTACATGCTCTTCAAAGTAACACTTAGTTCATCCAGTGACCGTCTACTCTCTCTAGATACACATATGCTATCTAAGAGTCAGATAATACCATGATCCAGGCATCCATCCATTCAAAGTATATGCACACATACAGTTTCTGTTTCACCCACCCAGGCTGTTCTCCTTCCACCCATCCTTGCTTCATCATTCACCCAGCCATGCACCATACCATATTCTTTCCTTCCCAGCCACCTCGGGGACCAAGCAAACACATATCATTCTCCTTTGCCAGTCATCATTAAATTTCTCGTCCTTCCACACTTACTTACACCCTTCTTTCGCTTTTCGTTCATCCCATCCATCAAGTTCATCTCAGATCTTATTGGGATTCTTCTCGCCAAAAACTTCACAGCTAAGTCGAAGTACATTTAGAGGAGGCTACTAGCTGGTTGATTTATAATACACCCATGCAGAAAGCACACTATGCAGTCTTCAATCTCAATAAGTAAGGAATATATAGCTTACCTCTGCCCGCCACCACCGTGTGAACCCTCACAGGCACGTCCGGCACTTGCACGCCTCCTCCCCAGAGTTGTCCCCCTCGTCCAATACCACCACCTCCGCGCTGGCCCCGCCACCAGATGTTCCACCTACAAAGTACATTTAAGAATGTTAGAATACACCACTCACTACTATATAATATTTGGTCTAGGAGGAATAAAGAAATGTGAAAAAAACAGAATACAATGTAATAATTTGTGTCTGTCTACTCTAAAGTAAAAATGTCCCTTTTTCCAGGGAAGGCTGTTGTCTTGCTGCACTTTTTGGCACAACTGATGAATGCTTGCTTTTTATTTTTAACACGCACCACTTTTTCTCCTAACAGACAGAAGCTTGACTTCTAAGAACACGAGCAGGATCAAGTTCAAACCAGGTGAGAGCTCGGCTCGACCACAAGAAATGTGTCCAATTAATCGTCAGCACTAAGCACTTTTCCATTTTCAGTTAAACGTTTAGTTTTATGACAAAGTTGATTTTTATAAATGTGTTTACTTTTAATAAAGCTTTTAAACTTAAATAGACTCTGTGGTTTTTGGTCCTCCAGACTAGAGTGGATGAGCTAAAGGTTGTGGAATTTTTGCAAGCATGAGTCCGTGCCTCTGACACTTCTTGACTCTGACTCCGTACTCTTGTCCTGCGTTGGATCATCTAATCATCATTGGGGATCAATCATCGGTGACTTTGGGAGCTAAATGACTCTGCCACACTATCTAGTCAGTAAGGAGATTGGGGGTTCAACTACAAAGTCTGTTATCACTGAGGTATGTGGAAAGTCTAACAGCACATATTATAATTGATAAGCTAAGCAATGCATTATTTAGTGTCCATAGTTCGGTTTGTGCTGATTTGTCCCTGCAACAGTAGTAGAATGGATTGTCCTACTAGCCAAACCAAAAGTCTACAAGAAGATCAAAGACGATTTAGAAAAAATCGAATGAGGAACGCTAGGAAAAAATAGGTACTCTATATTAAAATTAAAACTTACTGGGGCCAGCAAAGGAGCCCTCGCCTGCCCGATCCTGGCCTGCATCCTGAACAGCACCCTCCTCCTCCTCCTGTGTCCTCTTGCCCCTGGGGGGAGCTGATGTACAACATGAAAGAAAGACCAGAAAACATGGATGGTATTTGTCAACCAAATCAAACATTTCAAAAGAACAATAACAAAATATTTTGGCGAAATAGCAAATAGACAACTATTCCACGGGATATATTGACCGATCTCATGTGGTCTACTACGTTATTGATTTGCGGACCGTTGACTTGGAAAGTTCCTATGTAACTCACTAAACAAACTACTAAAAAGGTTTGCCTAGGCCTGGCAGGCAGCAGTCCGCAGCAGGCGAAGTGACAGACAAAGTCCATCGTGCTTGCAGATCAGTGAATACTCAAACTATCAATCAACCGACCACCACCACTATTTCTTCTTATAGCCATGTGTCTAAAGGAAGGACTGGACTTGAGTCTGTAGGGGCTGATTTAGAAGCCCCTTGCGGCTCTTTTGCTCCATTGTTGCGTGACTTTTGTGACGCAGCGGCAGAACAAAAGAGGCGCCATGGTGCGGCGTATATTAACAAAGTGACGCATATGGGAGATGCATCACGTTGTAAAGCCCTGCGCCATCAGGGGGGCGTTCGGGCGCAAGGGAGGGCGTTCCTGCGCAGGAACGAATCCTAAAAGTGGCTGAGGGAAATCTACAAGATGTCAATCAGTCACTTTTAGGACAATGATGCGTGACTCAAACCCTGCGCCTGCTTGAAGCCGACGTACGGCTTGATGCAGCATTGGGGAGATAGGGCACCCCAGAGCATTGCTGGAGCTGCGCCATCGTTGGCACGCAACTCCAGCAATGCGCCGCCTTTACGGCACAGATGCGTAAGGCTTCTGTGACGTTTTGGGCCCATGGTGCGCCACATTGTAAATACGGCGCACCATGGGTGGTGGTGGCATGGCGCACAATTACTGGCATTACGCAGTTCTTTACACTACACTCATACATAATTTCTCAGGCCAATGAAATGAACACAAAATAGAAAACAAATAAGCATAGTAGCAAGGCTACTGAGAAGGATAGCAGTTCACCTGAAATGCATAGAAGATTTTGAAATATAATTTACCTACAATGTAATCGGCAGCATTATTGCTCTTGGTAAAAAACAAAAATTTGCAATATAATAACACACAGAGCGGGATAAAACAGAGTAGTGATGAAATAGCTAGAAATAGCTGCTACTACTCACCAAGCCCGGGGATCTCTACGCCGAGCACGTCCAGCAAGTCGCGTTCCCGGTCCATGAGATCCGTCCAGCGGTGGGTGGCCTGGTTATAGGTGCGCTGGACCCCAGAGTGTTCAAACATGGCCCGGCACACCTTCTCCCACCGCTTCCGGCGCTCCCGGATCCCATAGCCGGTAGCGATCCTGCCGCCTCCCATGATGGTCTTGGGGAGGCGGCGCTGGACGTGAAAGACTAGTGCGGCCACCTCCTCCGCACTAAAAATCTCCCGAGCTACAACTGTCTCCCCCCTCAAACGCCCGCACGGGAGCCGGGCACGGGGTGCGGGACCCTTCCCCTTTGCGGGCTTCTTCCCGGCTCCCTTTGCCATGGTCTGGGCAGAAAGGAAGCAAAATAAGAAACAAGAAATAGAACAGGGAAGAAGAAAAGAAAAGCGTTTAAAAAAGTAGTTTAAAATGAACAAAAAGTAGCAGAAAACACAAAAATATAGAGCTAGAAAAATAGAGGGATAGATAATGAGTAAAATAGATTAAAAAAAACTTCAAACAAGCAAAGGATGGCAGAGATTAGGAAAGGATACAGAGAGCATGCCCAGAACCATAGCAATGAATGAAAAACAAGATGGCCGCGCCCATGTACGACCGCTAGGGTAACTTTGCAAACGTTGCGCTACAAGCGGCTTGCGAACATGTAAAAAATCATGCGAACAAACACGCAGCAAAAAACAAATCGTGTATTCGCACGAATTCGCGGCTTCAAAAAACGGTCTCGCACGGATTCGCGCCCCGCAAATTGCGCGAAATTGCAGAAAAACGATTTTTGCAAAACTGAAAGCAATCAGCAGGTGCAAAAGTTCAATCTTAACATTAGTAACCATTCACTCTAGTGCTTCCTGAGGGGCCCCTCCAGAGTTCAGTTGCCTATTTGCAACTATTCTATGACCCTGCTCTGACCCTCACAGCAGGCTCATAGAATAGCTGCAAGTAGGCCATAAAGGTCCTGTGAAAAAAAATTGCACTGCAACAGAAAGCAAATTACAGCTAAGGAAGGAAGCAGGTGCCAGCCAGACTGGAAGTTTAAAAATCAGTGACACATTAATCAACCCCAAATTAATTCATGGCAGTTGAAGCAGGGCAGGTGTGCTTGCTTGCTTTTTTTCACCCCCATAATCTACAGTGATAAACCAACCAGAGGGTGGCAGTGAGGATGTACCAGAGGGTGGCATGGGTGTACCAGAGGGTGGCAGTGGTGAAACAGAGGGTGCTGTGAACCTGTGATGATGAACCAGACGTAGAAACAACATAGTCGCGGCCGTTGCGAGCCGAAAAGTAAGTTCGCAATTGCGAACTGGTAAACAAACCTCGCGAACTGGCAGAAACCCTTGCGAACACAAAAAAACTAAAAAATCCGCAAATTCGCAAGAGGTCGCGGATTTTGCGGATTGCGAATCCGTAAATACGCAAGTTCGCGTACGCCAGATTCGCTACATCCACCCATGCTTATATATATATATATATATATATATATATTTATTTAGAGCAGAAGATCCTCGCACTGCCTTGCGTTAGTGTTGCTTTCATCACATCCGCCCCAGCAAGTGTGTGATCAATTATTGGTGTAAATTAAATTTAGTCACACCTCAATATTATAAATCACACAGCCCAGGGGAAGCGGTTAGGGTTTGATGAATGGTTGGGAAGGGGTATTTGAGAGAAAGGTTTGACAAATACAAACACTACACATGGACAACACTCAATCTTGGCAGACGACCATCATAAATCTGTTAAGGGAGAAAAAGGAAATGCATGCATGATGATGATGAGTAGTACTAGCCTAGTAGTACAGGGCAGCAGTATAATATTAATTATTATTATTATGCAATTGCCGTACCTATCTGCCCCCAGAGAGACCCGAATTACATAAATGTTATGTCTTGTTGTACCGGGCTTCCTTTTAAAGCTAGCAAATGCAATTGCTGTAGGGGTCAAATACATAAGCAAACATAATAAACAACAACACACAGTCGTAATGATTGAAGAGAAGAAATTAATCAAATGAAAACTAAAAGATGATACTTTAACTATGTTATGGTGCAATTGGAAGTTGCATCTCGGCATTCCTCTTGGTCCAGAGGGGGCATGGCTAAATCATGTCTACTCTGTTTCCAGCATTAACCTACAACAACAACAACAGGACAGAGGAGGCCCACGGCACCCACCCAACCTCCACTTAGCTTAGATTTTGAGCCAGACAGCACTGAGCAAACATACACAGCAACATAGCATTTTCCAAACTAAGTAACTAAATCAATGCACTGCTGTCAGTCATACCACTACACTCGCCTCCACCACTACATAGACATGTAGGTCTGATGTGGTTATTGTTGACTTGTTTAAATTTTAGGCCACTTCATGAAACTCCCGAGTTATTCCATCAAACATCACCAATCCTACTCACTATGAGTATAGTATGGTCATCATGGTGCCCAACTCTGTAGTGTACCCAGTGTGTCCAGAATCAAAAATGCAATGGATCCGCCTGCAGTAGTACAATTTTGGTATTAATCAACAAGAAGGGAAACATTGACAAATCACTTTTTTGTGTGTAGATTAAATACTAGTAAACATCATGCACAACAACAACACAAACGCCCATCACTCAGAGTCAGTGTCCAATGCATGCCATTATTTACCTGTCTACCGGGCCAGTCCGTCTTGGCTCGGAGAGGAGGATAGCTATAGTCAGGTTCTTTGGAGGGACTCCACGAGGCAGGCACACATTTCTTGTACTATTCTCCATCCAATTACAAGCTTGATGGAAAGTGATTTAGGGTGAGTCAGGAGTGGACTGGAACAGGACTCGAGGAGTGGACTTACTTCTTCACTGACTGCACACAGTTGCAACTCCAATCCGGCAATAAAAGAGTATGACAGTGGTGATGGATTTGTTGTGATTCGAACCAGAAAGACAGAGACACACACAAAAAATAGAGTAAATAAGCAAGAAAGAAAGTAACAAGTCGAAAGCCTATTTGTTGTCACGGAAGTAGAGCCCGTCCTCAAACTCTGGTGGTTCACCCAGAAGTAGGTCATCTAACACACTGCTTCCATGACCTAAATCACAGTCATCATCTTCCTGCTGTGCTACTTCAGGTATGGTATAATCCAGGGGTATAAAGTGCTGATTCATTTAGATCATGGTTCACCTCTCCATGTTTTAGGGCGAGACACTGGTCCTTCTCACCGTCAGAACGGCACCAGCAGCACTGAAAACACGCTCAGAAGAGACTCTTGCGTCAGGGCAAGCCAGATCGTTTATCGCCAGCTGGGTGAGGACTGGCCATTGGTGCCTTTTCCCATACAAATTCAACAATAGGTTTTGATCAATTAAGACTTCTGTTTGGTCATCCAGGTAGGCCTGGACCATCCGCTCAATGCTCAAGGGTGCTCCCCTTTGCTCGGCCTCTTTTGCCTTTGCCTCAGCATTGGAACTAACAAGCCCATTCTGTAGATACCATTCCTGTGCCGATTTTGGTGGGGCTGATGCTCCTGTTGTTGTTGTTGTTGATGTTGTTCTTGGTGTTGTTGGTGGTTTTGACTGCTGTGAGCCAACTGCACCGCCCTCAGGCTCTGAAGTTAAATTTGACACCGGCTGCCCTGTAGTACTTGTTGTGGCCTGGCGTAGCAGGCCTCTAATTCCCAGCCTTTCTTTTTCTAAGTGACTGGCTTCCGCAGCTATCCATGTTTTGTACTTGGCAATATTCCATTCCAAAAAAGCAATCAATGTGTTCAGTACTTATTTGTACCGTGGATCCAGAATTGTTGCACACAAGTAATGGTTGGATGACACAATGCCTCTTTGCACCCTTGTATTTTCATATAGCGAAAGGTTAAGCTCTCCACCAACTCATATGCTTCTTGTTTTTACTCCACACCTGCGTTCATTGCAGACACCCCCTTCAGCTGTTCCTGTAGCGTGCGCAACAATGGGATAGCTTGACCCATAGTACAATCCTCCTTGCTGACTTCACATGTGAAGAGCTCGAAAGGAAGTACCATCTCTGTCAGGCATTTAACTAGGCCCCATTGGTCCACCTCAATGATCATGCGCTGAAAAAGAACAAAAGCATTAAAGAACAAAAGCATTAAAGAACAACTAGTCAGGGCCAATACCATGAAGAACAAAATTCAACCCTCCATAAAATCGATGCTATCCCTCCCACCTATAAAAGGGCACCACCGATGTGGAAACTGTACAGTTTGCAACACTACAGTGGAAGGCACGGATTTCTTGTACGGCTCGAAAGTTATAAAGCACGAAGAATTCACTAACTGCAATACTTCAAACGTGGTATACTGTCTGATTTGTCCATGTGGCTTGGCGTATGTTGGAAAAACTACCCAACAAGTGAAAACACGAATAACCCAACACAAATCACGCATTAAATGCCAAGTTTTAACAGCCCCTATGGTGAAACATTGCCTCGAAAAAAAAACATACACCCCAACAGATGAAATTGACAGTTCTAAAGCATATGAAAAGAGGCGGCAGAGAAAACGTATTAACCAACTGCGAGGCCAAAATGATCCTGCGTTTGGTCACGACAGAAAACGGTCTAAATGAGCTCTCAGAGATAATGCACTGTTTGTAACAACACCTGTGATAAGAACCTAAAAAACCATCATTGATCAATCAAAAGGCAGAACCACCGCTTTTCTGAAACATAAGAAGAACAAACTACCCTTTGCACTTACCTGTAGAGCATGAGCATGCACATCCAGAGACAACATCAACATGTGATAAGAATAAACTACTTTTTGAAATTATCGGTAGAGTATGAGCCTGCATCAGCATGCATATCAAGATACACCATCAATATGTGCCATCTGGTGCGACAAAGCAGCACGATCGTCCGCTGTCTATGTTAGATGAACGTTGTATCAAAAGAGAAGAATGACAAGGGCTCGTCCTATCGAAAAGTTTTTTCGTTAAGAGGCAGCATTAGAAATGTGGAGCGCTTAACTGTGCATCAGACATTTCGAAAGCAAAAGGAGATGGCTTTGCAAGTGGCATTATTTGTATAAATTTGTATGGTGCAACTCAGATTTACCATTTCGCCGAATTAAAGAAGACGGTTTCCCTGGGAACAACAGCTAAACAGGAAGACAGGCAAAATCCGGGGGCACAGCAAAGTAGTCACAACTTCTGGGCTGGAAAGAACTATGTGACCACACTGGAAGTAGATTGCCCGGTAAAGGAATACGGAAGTGCGCCATGAAAGTTTCCCGAAGAGAATTTCTAAAAGAGTCCGGAGGTGCGTTCTGCACGTTTCCCAAAGAGCGTTCCGAAAACCCAGTGCCTGCCGACAGATTCGAGAAGGTAGGACCAACGCCGCACTGTGAGAACCTAATTGAGAGCAACCACTCGAGCAGGCAATACTGATACACTGCATGCCACCGATCGACCTCTCCTTTGCGAATTGGTGACTACTGCTAATGTACACAATACTGAATACACTGCCACTGCTAATGTACATACTACCGAATCCACTGCCTGGTCAAAAGTTTAGTATGCCTTCAGAACGAAGACATCCGAGTGGCCACCAAGCCTTGCAGTAATAAAAACCGTTTCCCCAAATGACACTGCCAGGCAATGCACTAAGAACAATGCTAACATGCCAATGAATAAGTCGTCTGGCCTAAATCGAGCTCGCCTACAGTCCCAAGTGGGACTCACATAAGTATAATAGCCTTCAAGACAAAGTTCCACAGTCTCTTTAAATTCATATGTGAATGCCACTTTATAAAGGGGTTTCAGCACTGATGACACTAACACCCACTTATATTTGTAGAAAGCCCTCAGCTCCAAACTGAGAGACATGGAGCCTTTGCACCATCAGTTTAAGCCTGCATGAGCACAAATAGTAAACTAACAGGATATTGCTTTGAATGTGAGATCTGTAGGCACTGACAAGGTTCAAGAAAAATAATATAAGACAACTCCCGACCTGCCGTGACGAACAGGACTACAAGACATCTTCATCCCATATAAGTAGGTATGAAACTGCACTCGGATGACTATGTGTAGTAACACAGATTAAATAGCTGGCAGATTGAAAAAAATCCCCCGTTTTTTTTCTTTTTCTCCTGTGGTTAGATCACCAAATCCTACACTCACAGCCCCAGCCCTGAGGAAGACCTTCCTTGAAACCCTCACGGTCCCCTGCACGAAGGTCGAAACACGTCGGCACCAAGACTATTCACAGTTCTTTTGCACGTGACTCAGAGGATTAATATATAAAAGTGTAAAATGGAAAATGCATAGAAGTTTAGCAAACAAAAGATGGTCTAAACAACAGAAAAGTGTTTTTTAAATCACTCTGAGCACACACACTTTAGGACCACCCAATTAAGGATTGTCGAGGATAATTGGACTTCATTGTATCCCGACAAAATAGTAAATCCAAGTGGAACTTACTGAATTGATGAGTTCTTATAAAAAAAACGTTGTGATTTATGTTTTGCACTGGTTTCTTTGTAATTGGATCATCTTCATAGAATTGAATGTACAGGACACGTTGTACGAAATCAAGAAAAAGTAATGTATAATGATGAGTACAACTATTTTTAATAATTTTGGAATATATGACGTAAAGCATACCTTGAAAAAGTATAAATTGAAGATTTCATGTGTTATGTTGATCATTGCTACATAAAGAAAGAAATGTAGTCGATGTCTATCTACCACAGTCGATAAATGAAGTAAAGTATTGTGTTGATCTTTTGAAAACTGGCCTAGGCAATAAAGTGAATCCTAGGCCCAAAAAGTATGGTAATTGATGGTCACAGAGGTATCATTGTATGAATATTATGCATGCCTTTCACACTAGCACCCCCTCTTTGCTTGACATATTCATCGATTGGTCTGCACTGCTCAAACAGACGTTCAAGCATGTATATAGTTGGGTTCCAACGTGTTGGCACCTCCTGGATGAGTGCTTTAACTGGCATTCTATGCTCACGTTGAATGATCCTCAGCTGCTTCCAGGCTTTACAAGAATGGCTGAAATGTGTGCAGCTTCTTCTGCAGGTGGTTGCTGACTCGGTCTTCTTTTTTCAGAAAGTCTTGAACAATTGTGTTAATGCAGTGGGCCAAACACAGGACCCTGAAATAGCCACCATTGAACATGGCCTTAATATATTACTTTGAAAATCAAGGAGAGGTGCTCCCCTACTCCAAAGGGACAGAGCACTAGCAGACTCAAAAGTCAAAAATAAGTTTTTCCTTTTAAGATACTTCTAATCATGCATACACAAACAGATATCCACACCACTTCTATACAGTCATTAATTACTCATTCAGGTAACACACAGACTCAGTATGTCAAGGCACTTATAAAAATATTTAATTAAAAAAATGTAAAAACATTTCTCACAATTATATAATAAAGACAAACAATTAAAATTTTACAAACTATATATTTTAAAACACAAAATGTACTACACTAATGCACAATTTCAACAATCCTGTGGAAAAGAAATATGAGACACTGAAATTTGTCATTTAAACTGTTAATTTGTGATTATAGAAAGCACAAACCAGAGGAATTAACTCTCCGTCCTAGAAACTATACTGTCCATAACAAATTTAACACAATTTCCAGCGTTGACGCGTTTCAGTGGGTTAAATAAATCTGACCACCTTCGTCAGGACAAACAAGTAATTAACTTTCTCCTTTTCGTTTCTTTTTAAAAAAACATTTATTTGTTTTTAAAACCTACTATATAAAAGAAATTAATAAATCATTTTACATGATGAGAAATCTATTGTCTAACAATCATCCAATTATCCCCAATCAAAATATGTGCATACCAATAACATTAATGCGTTTTTTAACCAAAATTTATTAAAAGCATCGCACAAATTTAAATGACAAACTGCCTATAAGTGCTCCAACATCCAACAGTGAGTCTACCATTATGCATCCATGCCACTTCCACTAACCATATGTAGCCTCTAGTGTAATCGTGCTCAATCTGTATCATTTTAGGTGTAACTTACCAGTGCAAAAGCACTCAGTACCAAGCTGTCTTTAATTGAGCCATCGGTTCAAGATTGCTCTACATGTTTAAAAGAAGAGGGATATAAATATCACTATCTTGCATTTTTATTCAAAGGTACGGGCCTATTGGCTATATACCTGTTTGACACCGCTATATTCGAATGCCGAATAATTGTTAAAAAGATACTTAGGTCCTGGGTCAGCAATCCATCTCTGGCTGCCCACTGTCTTCTAAAAAAAGGGATATGTATACACGTCATTTGTATTTATTTCTTTTATATAAATACAATGGGGGCTTAAATATTCTAAATAAAACACCCCTGGTGTACATAACCAAGCCCCCATTATGTGTGGGAAAGCCAAATTATAGGACGCCCCCCACTCTCTATTCTGTTTTTTATATGAGACAGACGATTTGGAGACCTTATTAATATTACCTTTTTTTTAAATATATTAAATATACATATTAAAAAGTAAAAGAGCAGACAGTAGTATTTGGCTTCCGTATTTTATCAATTTCTTCACTATTGTACCCCCACTGGATAGGTTTCCTCACCTTCAATACACATGTCTATTTCTGCTCCCGATTTATAGTGTCTTCTGATTTTTGTTCTTATCTAATGCACTTGTAGATACGCTATGAAACCCAGAGGAAACATACATAGTGTTACTTTACTGCCCCTTTGCATCTTATTATACCCCGATAATCCTAGTATAGATTCCCTAATCTTACTTACTATAGTTGTACCCTCTGTTCATTTGCGTCAAAGGACCGGCTCACGTTCCCGTAGCTGTAATACAGGCGAGATAAATGAAGTTGAAACGCTGTCAGCTCTCAGAGTTGTGACCACATCTTATCTTGAATGCCCCTATGTCACTCTCTCCGCACCTTTTTCAGTTCTAACGGTGTGTACACTGTCTGATCCTCACTCCACTTCACGTCTTCAGGATTGCGGAAAAGGGTTTTGTTAGAATTCACACATTATGTGCGTTATTTTCCGGTTATGTCATGGTCACGTGGTACCAGTTCCTACGTGGGTTCCGCCATATTGGAATGGTGGAATTACCAGATGAAATATGTGCAATTTGCACGAACGATACATGAGCTACAGCCCTTTCCCAGTAGTGGAAAAAGTTGTGCATATCATTTTTTCTCAATCTGCATTTATTTTATATGCGGTAGTTTACAATTATGTCGCGGTCACGTTTTAACCGTCCCTATGTGGATGTCACCATTTTGGAGTGGTGGGACTACCTAGTGAGCTATGTGCAATTTGCACAAATGATATATGGTCTACCGCCCTTTTCCAGTCTTTCAGCGATAATAAGACAGAAATTATTTACCCGTCTCAAAAGTGAGTAGTATATCTGGGGACAAAGGTTTCAATGAGCATAGACAAATTGTTCTATTACTGTCTGCCCATATTTAAGATGGGTGAGGGCCTTGTTAACCATCATATGAGATGTTCTTTAAAAACAAACCTACCCTCATATAGGTTAGGCCATCTTGAAGTTGTGGGGATACGGGGTGAGTGTGAAACAGTGCCGCTGTCCCCCCTGCCAGGAAATTGCCCTCTCACACACGTACCGCCGTCCTTTCCGCCAGGACTGCAACCCTGCGGACACATCCCGTGTCGGAAACGGGGCCCGGAGCAGCAACCATAACAAACGGACCCCCGCCCTTCTCTCTCTTACAGGAACCAACCAGAGAACTGCGTCCAGAGGAAGTACATCCCTCTGACCCCGGAAGTCCCGCCCCCGTGGCAGCGCCAGAACAGGGAAAAACCGAGGCCAGGAACCAGAACGCCGTCGGAGCATCGTGGCAGGACACTCAGACTGGAGCGGAAGAAGGAGAGCAGGCGAACGACGAAGACGTGTGGACCGAAGAGTGGTGTAGTCCTCAGGAGGTGGCTGAAGAGTGGCCGCAACTCACTGGAGAGTTGCGGCGGACCGTGTGAGTACCCTCCTAATTCATTTTCTGTGCTCGCTAGGAGCTCGCTGTAAAGTCCCTGTAAATAACCCCCATCTCTTTAGAGGCACATTCCTTGCACTGTATAATACTTGTACAGCACCCTCACTGTGTAACAAGCCTACCCCCACATGACCCGATTCGACACTCCTTCTGCGTACCGTCCTTCTTTTCCTCAACCCCGATACCTCCCTTCCCCACTGTCTCCTTTCCCTCCCTCACTGCCCGGGTGACGGTGATTGTTACGATTGTACCTTGTAACCCAAGATAGGACTAACGGTCCCCTTTTTCTCTTCACTTACTGCCCTCCGTGGATCCTCCCCGATACCGGACCCGTCATCTGTCTTCCTGGAGAACCGTACCCGGACCCAAGACCCGGAGTGGACACGGACATCATCCACTGGAACCCTTTTCTTTTGTGACTTATTTTCTGCCTTATGTGAATTAAAATACCAGCATAGCCCACTATATTCAGCCTCCTTGCCTGCTTTTCCGGCCTGCAGCTCACCCACCATCACAGTGAGCTATGTGTAATTTGCACAAATGATGTATGGAGGCAAGCCTACTCTCATACACTAGTTTAATTATTATGTGTATTTTTTTATTTTCATATATTTTATTGAGGACAAACGCCTCCAGTAAAAAAAAAATATATATTATTATCTCTTAGCTCTCCATTTATCTCCCCACCCTGGTTACTGGACTTAAATAGTTGTATAGATGTCTGGCTAAGATTAAATGCCCCACAGTATTAATTTCATCCAGTCAGTCTTCCCTGGTGTTAAGTCCCCTCTGTATGTAATCCAATTTGGAGATGTACCATTGTTCCCAATTTTTTCTTTTTTTTTCCAAATTGCCACATCTTCTATGGCCAATGATGTTTTCATAATGAACCAATCAAATTCAGTGTGTTTATGCTTCAGAGTGTTACAATGGTCCACTAAAGGGGCATTTTGTTTATTCGTTTTTAACGCAGACCTGTGCTCCAACAGTCTTAACCTAAGTTCTCTCTGTTTCTCCTTTTTGTTGGAATACAGATTTAATCATTGTATAAAACAAAGTGGCATTATTGGCAATTGGATGTACCAACTGTATTGAACAAATTTCTCATGTCTTACATGTTTCTGTCTGTGTTTCTTTGATTATGCGGGTCATAATTGATTTTGTATTAATTTAAGTTTATTGCATTTTATGTTTAATTCTTTTAATTGATCCTTAATCGGATGTGTATTTTATTGTGCTTTTAATATGAATTGTAAAAAAATGTTTTTTATTGAATAAATAATACAGCTGTTTTCTTTACATTTGGCTACATATTGTGTATTGGTGTACTAAATTGTGTATTTAGATCAAGGGGATAGAAACTGTTTCAGGTCTCCCACATATGCTAGACCACATGGGCAGCGTAATAGATCACCAACTTTGGAACTTCTGCAATTGTTAGGACTTTTCGATGTCATTGTGTACCCATTGTGTGTCAGTGTCTTCGTCACTAGACAGTGGTGACATATTGAACAATTGCCACACTTCTATTTGCCCAATGCTCTACCATTCTGGAGTGTGCTTCTCCTCTCTATATGAGTGTACCAGACTCTTACATTTGTTGTCATTACGTTTAAATGCGAGTAAGGGCCTACACAATTTCACCTCGTCATTTTCATTCAGAATATTCCAATTTGAGTTTATAATGTTTTTTATTTTGTTGCCTATTTTGGAAAATTGCCTCACAAATACTATTCTGTCCATAGTGGATCTTCCTTTTTGTTATACTCCTATTCTGCTCCAATATGCTTTCCCGGTTGTAAAACCTAGCTCCCTTGAATGCATGTTTTACTAATTGTTTTGGATAACTCCTATCCAGAAGTTTTTCCTTTAGAGTGTCCGAATGTTTATATAAGTCCTCCAATGATGAACAATTCCTCCTTAATTGGAGGAACTGTCCAAATGGGATGTTGTCCCTTTCTGCTTTTGGATGGTAACTTGTGTACGGTAAGAGTGAGTTTTTATCTGTGGGCTTTGTGTAAAGCTCAACTTTGACTAAAAATGCAACATAGTGATATTTATATCCCTCTTCTTTCAAACAGGCAGAGCGATCTTTGAACCATTGGCTCAATTAAGGACAGCTTGGTACGGAGTGCGTTTGCACCGGCAAGTTACATCTTAAATATGCAGAAAGAGCATGATTACAGTAGAGGCTACATATGGTGGCGGAAGTGGCATGGATGAATGATGGTAGACTCACTGTGGGATGTTAGAGCACTTATAGGCAGTTTGTCATATAAATTTGTGCAATGCTTTTAATACATTTTGAATATATAATAGGGTTTAAAAATATTTTTTTTTTCAAAGATTCGGAAAGGAGAAAGTGAATTACTTGTTTGTCCTGATGAAGGGGGTCAGATTTATTTAACCCACCGAAACACGTTGACGCTGGAAATTGTGTTAAATTTGTTATGGACAGTATAGTTTCTAGGACGGAGAGTTAATTCCTCTGGGTTGTGCTGTCTATAATCACAAATCGACAGCTTAAATGACAAATTTGAGTGTCTAATTATATTTCCTTTCCAGGGGATTGTTGAAATTGTGTATTAGTGTAGTACATTTTGTGTTTTAAGATATATAGTTTGTAAAATTTTGTTTTAATTGTATGTCTTTATTATATAATTGTGAGAAAAAAAACGTAATTTGTTTTAATTAAATATTTGGATAAGTGCCTTGACATCCTGAGTCGGTGTGTTACCTGAATGAGTAATTGATGACTGTATAGAAGTGGTGTGGATATCTGTTTTTGTATGCACGAAAAAAAGCCCCAAACTGGGGAGGTCAACTTTTTGGCACTGCTGCCAATTGTAATGCCGGATGAACTGGTCGGTGGGCGTGAAGTTTGACTCTCTGCTGTACCTACTTCTACTGAGGTGGTACTTGTGGTGGATGTACGTGGCTGCCGGCGAAATATGGAAGCTGGAGGTGGTGTTGTTGGTATGATCTCTGTTGGTGGTATCCTTGCCACATCCCTCACAGGAATTTGGGATTGGGTAATGTCGGTCTCCACTGGGGAAGGACAAATGTCCATGATGATGACTGGCTCGTCATCATCCTCCTCTTCTACATCTACCTCCATAACTCTAAAGCTTTCTGGAACCTTCCTTTTCCCAAGCCTTGTCTCGTGGCATGTTTCACTCTCAGACTGAAGTAGTGGGATCCAAGTGGCTTCTAGATCATCAGAAGGGGGGGCTTGCAGAGAAAGTTGACGGACTAACCCTCCTTTTCCTTGCTGAGGATCTGCAAGACAATGGATCTTCTGAAAGAGTGGCTTGCTCTTCTTCCTCTGCAGGAAACTCTATCTCCTGAACTGCCCCTACCTCCGGTGGAACAACTACTATTGGGGGCAGTTGCGACTGTTGTTGCCCGCTTATCTCAGTTCCCTGCATTGATCGGATACTACTTTGTGTTAACGATAAGTCAGTTTCAACATCATTGCTCGTCTGCGTTATCGTGATTAGAGTGACTGCCTTTGTGACAGACATGGGCTTGGGCCTAGGTTGGTGGGGTGAGCCAACTGATGCGGGGTGCTGCTCCCAGCTTGCTTGTTCAATTACTACTAGTAAAAACAAACAAATATGTGGTCACACTTATTAATATTATTTTTAAATGTATTACCTCAGTTATTAAAAAAAAACAGCAATACAGTGTAGACATTTGTGAGACTGACAAAAACAAGGGCTTTCATGGTTGGTGTACTAGTGTACTGTACAGTACACTGAGGAAGGATAGGAAAGAAGAAGAACAACAACAACAAAAATACAACTGTAATGGACCCTGTTTGGCATTGTGCATCACGTGGGATTCAGCATTCAGGGAGCTGCAGATGACAATGGATAGAAGCAATAAGCCAAGAGGAAGAAAGGAAAGAGAAAGACATGCAGGCCTAATGCAGTAGCACACTGGCTGCCTTCACAAAATGGCCGGAAGCCACATAGCCAGGCCACAACAACAGACAATACAGGCCAATGGCAAAAGCAGTGCACACTGCTTGCCTTCACAAAATGGCCACCAGCCACATGGCCAGGCAGGCCATAAGAAGCAATAAGCCAAGAGGAACAAAGGAAAGAAGACATGCAGGTCTATGGCAAAAGCACTACTACCACCACCACAAAATGGCCACCAGCCACATGGTCACTCACAACAAAAACAAGCAGGAGGCCTGGCAAACAATGAACTCAAGCAGGCCCATTATGGACACAGACCTTACACAATGGCCTCTGGCCACATGGAAAGGCTCAACCAAGGCAAATGCTGGCCCACTATCACAAACAAACATACTCACACACTGGCCACACAAACGAGGCATGCTAAACAACACAGCTTAAATACAACAATGCCAAAAACAAAAATCCACAGGGCTAAAAAAGTTTGCAAGTTACACAACAACCACACACTTCCAACAAAGTCATTTATTTACCACACATGAAAAAAGTGAACCCCCCCCCAAAAAACATTTTGCATTTCAATCCGATGCCATCCATGCCCTAAATTGTGTTTTTTAAACTTTATTTACCTTTTGCATATAAATCACAGCAATGTATCACATATGATCAATGCAGCAGTGCAGTAAAACACAGTACAGTTATTGGATTTTGAAATAGTGAAGTTACAATCAAACACATTGGGCCAGTGACAGTAGGTACTTGGATTACTGTGGCCCTACTGATCTATCACTCTCATGATGGTCACAACACATTTCAAGATATACCTTCTGACACTTGCATCTGTAAGAGTTGAGTTGAGGGGAGGTGGGGCGTCAACCTACTCCCGTGGGGACTATCCCATCAGGTGGCTGGGATGCTGTGGTCACTGCAACCTCCAACAGGTAATTCTTTAGGGGATCCCATATGTCCTTGGGTCTAGACGTCACAGGCAAAGTGGATGCAAAATGGTCACAATTTGTGTTGCAATAAATAAGGCTGTTTAACCAGGCTTTATTAGTAGCAATGACCTTATTACCCCAGTTAAGAGCTATTTCTCGTTTGGCAACCATCAATGCAATTGACGTAAATATGTGCAGCTGTTTTGGGATATTACAGACATAACCCAACAAGGCCACCTCAGGTGTAGGTTGCAAGTCAAGGAGTGTCATACGTGATAGAACGCTGCAAACCTCTCTCCAATACCCTCCAATTTTGATGCAGTTCCAGGTCATATGACCGAAGTCGGCATGCTGCGTACCACATTTGGAGCATGTATGCAGCAGAGTGAGGTCTATTAAGTGAAGCTTAGCTGGGGACATGTACGCCCTCCATAGGAACTTAAACTGGATCAATTTATGGCGACTATTCAGGGAAACTTCCTTGGTCTGGGTACAGCAGAAGGACCAATGATCGTCTTTTATGGAAAGACCCAGATCGTGTTCCCACAATTCCCGGCTTTTGGCATCTATAGTGGGCATTAATGTCATGCAGGCTTTGTATAATTTTGAAATTAAATTGGCCCCTTCCATGCTAGTGATCAATGTTGTTAATGGTGCAAAGGATGTAGACTCTAGGGGGAATTCTGTTATCTGCGCTCTCAGCACACTTCTCATTCTATTGAGAATGAGGAGGTCCATAAAGGTGACTTCACTGAACCTCCCATCCTCAGAGCCGTGAAAGATGTATCCGCCTGGAAATAAATCCCCACTTGAGAACAAAGAGTACTTTGTAAGAGTGCGCTGTACCAATTTTTCTTCAGTGATGGGTAACAAAGGGTTATTAAGCATCGGGAGACTGGAGGAGTATAACGGATGCCCGCCAGTCACTTGTGCCAGCTTCTTTGGAGCCCTGCAAGTGGTGGACACTGTCTGTATGTCATGGGGGTCTCTGGGGAATCCCTTAGGTAAAATTGTTTTAAGTGGGGCAGGATGATGTATAAGGTCAGCTTCTATTTTGGAGTAAGGGAGTAAGAGATGCGTGCATCGGGGTGGTACCAGGAAAGCGCATAACTGCACTGTGCTACCAAGTTATATATGTGGAAGTTAGGAACCCCAAAACCTCCCCTTTCATATGGAAGGGTTATAGTAGTCCAACTGACTCTCGCCCTTTTGCCGCCCGAGGTCAGTCTGATAAGATGTGAGTGCAGTGTACGAAAAAAAACTATTGGGCAGTGGTATAGGTATGTTCTGGAATAGGTACAGGATTTCGGTAAACCGACCATTTTAATAATTGCAACTCTCCCGGCCAACGAGAGAGGTATCGCTATCCAACGCTCAATATAGCAGGGCCGTAATTGAGCCGCACAACCTGTTCCGCCTCTCAGTGGATATTAATCCCCAAGTATTTAGTTGAGTCAGTGCACCATGTTAGAGGGAATTCGCACTCCAATCTCGTAGTGCAGATTCATAATAGAAACATTTCCGACTTGGCCCAATTTATACCGAGACCCAAATAACCACTGAATCTAATTACCTCCCGGACCAGTGGGGCCAAATTTTCTCGAAGGTGCCTGACATATAGCATGACGTGCCCTAAATGATGTTTAAATAAACAGACACCACAGAAACAGTTGTTTCCTGCACCCATGAGTAGCTTTGAACCTACTGGCTGAAAGGCCTATTGGAAGACTGCTTGGCTAGTGAATTAAATAAATATTGCAAATTGATTTCAAAAGTTGGAGAAAATGTAGTGAACTTTGCAACATGTTTCCTTTTTAAAAGAAAACTAGAAGAAAAATTACATAGAAAGAAACACCTGGGTCCCTACTGAAACACACAACATCAATTTTCCAACTTACTTGTGAAATCTCAAATCCAAAAGTCCTCAAATCCAATGATATATGATGCAGCAGACAAAAAAGGGATCCTTCCAGCTCCAAACCCAAATGAAAATTGAACAGGAGATAGACAAAGCACTGGGAGGAGCCTGCTGGACAGGAACAGGAAGTTGGAGACACGAGCACACATCCTTCCTCTTTAAAAAAAAAAAAGTAAAAACTGAAAAAGGACTCCTTGCACAAAAAAGTACAGCCAAATGTCACTCTGAGGAGTTTTTTTTAAATCTAAATCATCATTTCGAGAAGGTTTTGATGCTGCTCGAGAGAGATTCTTCTCCAGATTGCAAATTCTACGTGGTCAGGATCGCGATCTTCACAAACTACCACCAGAAGGCTGATGGCGTGCCCGAATGATGTGTTCCCGATCTCACTCTCTCCCTGGACCTTGTGGCCAGCTACCAAATCTAGAGGCACTAGCAAACGGATGGGAAATCTCGTTGGTGACCGCAGGCATCCCGGGAAGTCGCTCCTGCACAAGTGAAAATGCATTTTGAGCGCGAGACCACATAAAAACCTCTGGTGCGGAGCAGGGAGTTTTCGGTAACTCCGTGTTCTACGTGGAATGCGGAGTTGCCAAAAATCTGCAAACTCCGCGAGTGGAGCGGAGTTTACGCCCAGGCTTAGTACACATGAGCTTTAAAAAATAATTATCAGTTCATGATAAGAAGGTGTTATCAGGTAAACACAGAATGGTCAAAAGGGCTACAAATAAACTTTAACTGTCCATGGGCCGGAAATAAAATAACAGAAAGACTCACAATCTGTCCTGAAGAGGTTAAACTCAGTCAGATTTCACATCTGGTCACAAATTTAGCCCAATAGCCAGCACATAATCAAAATGGCATCTACCATGTGCAATGGCAGATCAAATGCACTTGTGGTTCTGTGCACTCTCCATGGAAGGAGAATTAGACTGTGGAAGTTTGGTTGCAGAACCCTTCCATTCTGCTGGGTAAGTAGATCCTCCTGAAAAGGGAGCCAAATTAGAGGGTGTATGCTCAGATACTGCAGGGTGGAGTTTCACTATTCAGGGTGAATCCTGGGCCATCAGAATAAGCTGAACTTGGTTCCTGCTGACCTTTCTTAGGATCTGTGGGATAAGCGGTAAGCGTGTAAATACTAAGTATGGGCGGAAAATCCGTTCCGCTCGCGTATTTTGCGGATTTTCGGCAAATTCGCAATCCGCGAGATTCGCAAATTCCCCGCAAAATCCGCGATCGGAACGGATTGGGTCAAAAGTTGAAGCTGACTTTTGTAACTATTTTAGAATGGCGCCGGCAAGCTGCCAGCAAGCTGCCAGAGCCATTCTAAAATAGTTACAAAAGTCAGCTTCAACAGGAAGCACTAATAGATAAAGTAAAGCAGGTGCTCGAGTTGAAGCTCAAATTCAGTTACACAATCATTAATCACCCCAAACTCGGGGTGATTAATGATTGTGTAACTTAATTTGACCTTCAACTCGAGCACCTGCTTTACTTTATCTATTAGTGCTTCCTGTTGAAGCTGACTTTGTAGCTATTTTAGAATGGAGCTTGCAGCTTGCCGGCGCCATTGTAAGTGGGGCTGAGGGCAGAAGTGCACAAAGTGGGACAGAGGGCAGAAGGGGACAAAAAACGTGTGGGGCAGAGGGCAGAATAGCACAGAAACGAGTGGGGCAGAGGGCAGAAGACCACAAAATCGAGTTGGGCAGAGGGCAGAAGAGCACAAAAAAACGAGTGGGACAGAGGGCAGAAACGAGTAAGGCAGAGGGCAGAAGACCACAAAAACGAGTTGGGCAGAGGACAGAAGAGCACAAAAACGAGTGGGACAGAGGGCACAAACACGAGTGGGGCAGAGGGCAAAAGACCACAAAAACGAGTTGGGCAGAGGGCAGAAGACCACAAAAACGAGTGGGACAGAGGGCAGAAACGAGTGGGGCAGAGGGCAGAAGACCACAAAAACGAGTTGGGCAGAGGACAGAAGAGCACAAAAACGAGTGGGACAGAGGGCAGAAACGAGTGGGGCAGAGGACAGAAGACCACAAAAACGAGTTGGGCAGAGGGCAGAAGAGCACAAAAATGAGTGGGACAGAGGACAGAAACAAGTGGGGCAGAGGGCAGAAGACCACAAAAACGAGCTGGGCAAAGGGCAGAAGAGCACAAAAACGAGTGGGGCAGAGGGCAAAAGGGCACAAACACGAGTGGGGCAGAGGGCAGTAAGGCACAAAAACAAGTGGTACAGAGGGCAGAAGGGCATAAAAAACGAGAGGGTGGCAGTGATGAACCAGAGGGCGCATCACGGTCTCGCCACAAAAAAATCCCGCGAACATGCCAAAACGCCCCGCGAACACGCAAAGCGCCCCGCGAACATGCAAAAATATGCAAATTCGCACAAATTCGCGAATTTTGAGGATCACGAATTCGCAAATCCGCAAATTCGCGAATCGCGAATTCGCAAAATTCGCCCATGCTTAGTAAATACATAGTTTGAGGCCTGAGCCCACCCAAACTTCATGCTGCAAAAGGACAGATATTGTGTGCTGTGAGCAGAAGAGAACAAATCTACCACAGTCATGCTCTTATTTGGTAAAGACACCCTGTGCCACATCCGGATGTAGAAACCACCTGAGTCTAGCAAGAAGTGCCTAGGGCTGGATATAAAGAAGCCAGCTTGGTATGTGACCACCAGAGAAATTCTATAAGGCACAAGCCACGTCCACATAACTGCAAAGCCTTCTTGAACATCGAATGAAACCCCAAACTGCCCTGCTTGTTGCAGTAGCACATAGCTGGCATTTGGTCCACCAGAACCTAGACAGACCTACTCTTTTTGGGAGTCAGAAAGGTCTTGAGGAGCATCCAGATGGCACACAGATCCAAAAGATTAACAGCATTCTGCAGCCCCATCGGAGACCAGAGTCCACTGATCTCCATAACATTCAGGTGACTCTCTCTCTCTCTCTCTCTCTCTCTCTCTCTCTCTCACACACACACATACACACACAAGTCAATGGAACTGTGAGCTCTGTCAGGTTTGCCTCCACCATCCACCAGTGAAGATCACGGACCACATTGCCTGTGACAAGGATGTGCTCCAACAGGTACCCCCAGTGTCGGGTCTACAGTAGCCAAAGGTATCATTGCAAAGCCTACACATACCAGCAAGCATGCTGCTCAAGCAGGGTGCAGGACGATAGGACACTAAGATACCTCACAACCATTTGGGAAGAAATCCAAGCATGAGCCTAAATCATCAGGACTATTGGCTTAATGTCTCAAAATCACTATACATGGAGAAAGGCCTTCAAAATCACTGCGCCTAGAATAGCACGAATAAAGGCAAAGTGTTGCACTGACCGAAACTGAGATTTTACTTCACTGAAGGAGAACTCCAGGGTAGACAGCAAAGAAACAGTCACCTCTAGATGGTCTGAGCCTAGCTAAGGTGACTTTACTTTCAGGAGCCAGTCATTGAGTTACACAATACAGTCCCAAGCTATGCAGATAGGCTGCAACCACCTACATCATTTTTGTGAACACGAGAAGAGCTGAATTTAAGGCCACAGGACGGGTCAATAAGTTGGTAATGCTCAGTACTGACCACAAACCAGAGGCAAGACCTCGGGCTGGAGAACTGCCACATAAAAGTAGGCAATCTGCAAGTAAAAAGGCATCATCTAGTACTACCTAATTTGCATCTTGCCGCAGATTTTGGAGTAACAACTGGGGAGAATGTGAGGTGGTGCGGATGCAGAAGTGAGGGCCTAACGTGTTTACATTCTAAAGGGTCCACTGTTCCAGAGAAAAAGTATACCAACCTGGCAGAAAAAAAGATTCTGGTCCGTATTGGTTCTAAATGACTACTAAAGAGGAAACTAAAGCGGCTCTGTGGCACTCATTGGAGACCAGGAGACAAACGCTCCGCTTGCCTGAGGCCATGGCTTCTGTCTAGCCCTATTGTGGTCCAAAGGATGAAGGCAATCTCCAGGATAGATTGAAGGATTGTCGTTGGCAACTTGACAAGGTCTCTTGGATAGGACTAAAACTTCTAGTACTACTTATGGGCAGGAAAAGCAGAGTTGGAGTGCTTTGTAGCCATCTTGCCCTTAAATTAATTTAGAAACAAATGTGCCTTCTAATGCAAGAGCCTTGCCCCATAAAATGGCACATTCATTAAAGAAGCTTGGAAAGCACCAAAAAAAGCCAATGGTGCGATTCCAAGCATTGCAACAACTATCACACTGATGCCCATGGTATGAGCAACACAATCTGTATATCTGGTACATACTTGGCCACATGCTGCTGACTGTGTATCATCAGTGTGAAATAATTTCTGAAATCCTCAGGAATGAGGATAGGCAGACAAAACTTTGCTCACCATGTTGAAAAAAGCATGAGCATAATGGCCTAGGAGACACACTGCATTTAAGGGCCTGAAGGCCAAACTGGCAGACAAAAAGAAGTTTGCCCAAAGAATCAGTTCATTTGGGTTCCCTATCTGGTGAAAGTTTGGTCCACAAGGATCAGGTGGTATATGGTGCAATGCATTAGACTGTCCAATTGCTCCACCAAGCAGGGGTGCAGTTTTACATGTAGACTGATTGTACCAAGTTTATCTATAATTGATCAAGTGTGCAAGACATTCGTAATAAAAGGCCAATGTTTTTATGGAAGCTCTCACACTTGTCTAGAGATGGATGACTAAGAACTTTCTAAAGATGAACCCGACCATAATTGGGACCTTCATAGATCACAGAACAGTACCAAATTGTTAGAATCGGGTGAAGGCGGACCCGGGACGAGGCCAACGGTTCTCCAGAGGATCTCTCCGGCTCGGAGCCCCCTCGAGGTGCGAAGCGGGTGAGCAGGACTTTGGAGGGCTGTGGCGATCCGGGGTCTGATGCAGCTCACGGGGCGAGGCGCCGTTCAGGCCAGTGGGGCGTACTACTTCTTAGCACGCCAAGTCGTACCTGTGGATCTGTGTGGGGCGTCGCGTTCTCTGGCAGACGGGTGCAGCACCAGGCTTCCGGTACCACTGTACGGGTAGGCCTTTCTTGGGGTGCGGCACGAGCCTTGGTATGCAGGAGGGCAAAGCGAGACAGTCGGGTACGTTACGACGTACGGACCGTCCGAGGCCATCAGATTCGCTCTGTGCAGATTCCGGCGGGAGAAGATGAGAGGCGCACAACGCGCTCCATTAGCAGGCGAGGTGACAGGAGAGCGGGCGGCCCGGCACTGAAGCGGAGGGCGACTCAGGGATGAGCGGGGCTCTCTGCGGCGGGGCGACCAGGCTCCGAGCTGTCACGACCTTAGGAGGTGCGAAGGCACCCGAGTCACAACTCCGGCAAGGGAATAAGAACTTAAGGCCCAACAGCAGACGGGCACAAGCAGAATAGAACCCAATGGTCCTGGGGTTCCGTCCAGGGGGCAAGCTCGTGATCAAGCCCTTGGAGATTGTTTCAGGCACAAGTCTACAAAGTCCTCTCTGGTCTTTTCCTCTCCGTTCTCAGCAAGGCACCACTGCAGGCCAGTCTTACAGGATACAGACTGGTTTCCGTCCTCCAGTTTCTCTTGGTCCTTCTAGTCAGGCAGAGGTTCGTCGTGGTCAAAACAGGATCTGATTGGTAAGGAGCGGAGCTCCTATGTTTATACTGCGTTTCTTTTGTCTTTGCAGGCCAGGGGGCCTGAGCCTAGTTCAACCCGGTTTTGGAGTAGTCTGTTTACAGAAGCTGCTGTCTTCTTTCAGGGTGCAGGGCAGGGACATCAGACGCTCTGCAGGAGGTGGAGCCAGCATTGTGGTAGTGGAGCACAACCCTATTCAGAGTCAAGGACTACTCCACCCACCCATCCTGGTGTAAGCACCCTATTCACCACCTGGAGCCCCAGACTGTCCCCGGGAATCCCCCAACCCCGTCACTCACACAAACCCAGACGCAGATACACATGCTGGCAGAGGCGGGCTGAGATAGTTAGGCGAGCAGATGCTAACTTTCTAAAAGTAGCATTTGCAAACACAGGATAATAAAATAAACCTTGCTAAAGGAAGTATTTTATTTTCTGAGTTTAGGCATACTAAACTCGACATGCCACCGTGTTCCCTGAGCCTGCTGGAACTATAACGTGTAATAATTCCGGCAGCTCACCTTGGCCTAAGAGAACAGGCAGCCCTTCAATAGTGAAGAACGAAAAGGGCGGTAATTCACTACTAGGACATGCCACACACTAGGCTTGTCCTACCTTATTCTTACAATGCACCCTGCCCGTAGGCCTACCATAGGTGTGACTGATATGAAGGTTAGGGAAGGTTTAAGGACTGGCAAGTGTGTGCACTTGCGCAGTCAGCGTGACAGTACCAGACTGTACGCAGGGTCTGCAATGGCGGACCCGAGACATATCTTTCGAGGCCGCTTCTGTGGGTGGCGCAACCAGCGCTGCAGGCCCACTAGCAGCATTTGTATCTACAAGCCCCGTCACTCCTCGTGCACGTTACTGGGGACTGACAGTAAACCAAATAAGCCAATCATGGAAATCAATTACAGAGATACTTTACATTGGGAGCACTTGCACTGAGGCACGGATTGGCCGTGGCGCAGTGCCCTGAGCATCGAATACCAGCAAAACATCTGAGGCAAATCAGCAAAAAGTGGAAGGGAGACTCACGCCAAGGTGCTGTACCAGGGTTTCTGTTCTCCCACAGAACTGTGCACAGAGGATTGGAACCTCAGCGAATTAGGGTGACCCAAAACTCACCTTAGTACCCAACAAACCCCTTACCGAGCTAGCTACAGTGTCTCATTGGTCATAACCAACTCCCAATGTTTAGACAAACCAGAACATGAACTCACCAACATCAGGTTACGTGGAACACATGAGCACTCTTTCGTTATACAATCATTTCAAACCAGAACATGGAGTAAAGAAGAACACGTGAGCATTTGAAATGTTTATTTACTAATGCCTTCTTCTCAGGCGCAGTATCTTAGATAATACAAGTAAACATATTATCAACAACAAAGCTACAAACATAGTTACTAGTCCATAGAAAGCGAACGGTGACAGCATGTTACCATGCTGTAAATTAATAAGGGTTAACAACACTTATTTCTCACCCTCCCTAACTCGCATATTATATTAATAGCTAAGAAGGTCTCTTTGGGTTGAATTAGGGCGGGCCCATACCTCAGGATCCTAGAATGAAGGGATCACATCAGCATACACCAGCTCTCTCTGCATGCGAACAGCATCAAGTGTGTTATGTGTGTCTCAAGCAAAGCAATATAAAAACCCACCTCAAGCCCAAAGTTGGCAGAAGCTGCACTTATGTTATGTCTATGAAGGCGCGAAGATCAGACCTCATAACAATTCTGTATCGTGTTGTTCCTGAAGCTTCAGCACTCTCTGTACAGACATAGTTTATTAAGCAAAGCTGATATCAGAGTAATAACATATTATTCTCATGTAAACCACAACGAACTACTAGGTTGAAAGCTAAATCAACAATTAAGTGTCGTGTGCAGAAGCAGCAAAAGGAAAAATGGCGTTTAAACATTTAATGAGCCTATGCTAACTTAACACATTATAAAGATATACAGTAGCTATATGACACCCCCCCATGATCCGAGGACGGATAAGATAAGATAAGATAAGATAAGGGCAACTTCATGAAAGCAGAGTTCAAGAACTGTGAGCCATGAATGAACTGTAAAAAAAATTAATATTTTGCTCAAGTCAATAGGTCTGGAAAATTGATCAATGTACGAAAAAATCGCAAAATTTGCAAGCTGAAAGTCAAATGTCCGGAAAGAAATCATGGAAAAGTTTTTAGGACAAGACCGTATAAGCAAAATATGCAGCAACAGCCTCCAGCATGAAATCACCGTCTTCATCAGAAAACAGTTCAGCCATCCAATTCAAAAGTGGAAAAGAACATACGTGTTCCCCAAGTATCGGAGCCTCTATTACCATCAGAGGACAACTCGGTGGGTTCTCCAGAAAGCTCAGTTCCAAGAAATCCTGCGCTGCCGTGAATATATCCCAGGGACCCATTAGTCCATGCACCGCTGCTATTGCCATAATCCTCTCGTCAGAACAAACCAACTCGTGAGTAGTGATAGGACTCATCAGCTGATTAAAATCGACGCCAGGAGAAACCGGCCCGCAGAGACACAAATCAATGGCCCAATCAAAATCACAGCTCAGGCAGTGAAACACAGGCTGGACACAGGTGAAGTAGGAAAATCGAAACGATAATCCATATGCCGTGCTTAAAATCGCAAGCGGCAGCGTGCCAAAATATTCAAGCATTCGGTTAGGAAACAGCGGCAGCAGAGGCTGGGCCGCTTCTTCCACATGTGGGGCATCCATATTTAAGGAAGCAGAGAACAACTAGGACGCCTGCCGCTAGTGCCAGTAAAACCGGGAATCCACCAAACAGACTCTAGAAAATGGAATGAAAGAAACTAGGGATTACTCCAAATATTTTTTCAAATGAAGTCACAAGGCCGCTGCTAACTGCTTTAAAAAAATGCGCTAGCCCAGATGTCGAGGACGCGTTAAAGATAAAATGTATCATTTCGCCAAAATGCAACGGTAAATCAGTATTTAAAAGGGCCTGAACCTCGGTCCGGGTGTTAGCTATATGAAGCACGAAAGTTTCCCGAGCCGAACTCAAGGCCACTTCTTTCTGGGACAATAGAGCCATCAGTCTAGTCATGCCGTTGAACTCTGCCTTCAAGGTTGGTATGCGCGGCCAAATGGAAACCTCCCTATTTTCATGTGTGGGTGGGTACAGGACATTTCTGCAGCAAACGACACGTTCACTTACTGTTACCACATAAGCTACACCTTTAATTAACCCGCAACAATCTTCATTATTCAAAAGTAAATAACTTCCATTCCCCAACAAGGTAAAAGTCGGGATAATTGCTGGTACAGGAGTGCCTTTTAAAACACAGGCTAAGTTTGGTCGGTCCTGATTGCAAGAACCGTGTAATTGTATGTGTCTACACATTAACGAATGATCTGGAGTTTCTGTACATTCCTCCCCATTTAGATAAACTTCTTGGCCGTCCCTCAAACATCTATAAGTGAAAGGAAGGGACCATACTTCATGGAGAAAACCACTACCCAAAGGCTCATAGCGACCTATGGCAACATATTTCATACAGTTAGTAAATTTATACAAAGCAAAAGGTAATGTTAAGAGACCGTGGATAAGCCACGTTGCAGCTGAGGCTTCTGCCACAGAAAAAGGCAAGGATTCCAATTTCTCAATATGTAACATAGAAAAAGAAGCATCACGCATAGAAAGCAAGCGTTGTTTGTCAGTCAAATTAAAGGGTGCAAAGAGAGAGGTCACGTTCATGTAGCCCCATGGCACCTTGCCAGATTTAAGCGTTTGCAGGGTCCATGCAAATTGCATGATAGAACGTAATTGATTCTGACCATGGTACAAAACAGATACCTCATCATGCACAATATCCACTACAGAATACACAATGTTATCTAAAGTGTAAATGCGTGAAGAAAGCATGTTAATACTATTGTCTACCACTGCAAGGACTTTCTCTAGATTTGCCTGATCTATAGCCCTAAGTCGTGTTGCAGCCTCAATCTGCGATGTTTTCCAAATTTCATTGTACACAGCATATATCCATCTTTTCGACCTACCACTAGCCGGGCCTTTTATGAAATCATTTAAATCTACATCATCATTTAGTTTTGCAAGATGTAATTTGACTGCAGATAATTTAGAATGTTTCAGCCAGTTTTGACATAATTTACCCACAGAGTAAGTTGTGACAGAATGCTCAGTTCCAAAACGTGAATCTGGTTTAACCTGAGCAAATCCGTCAGACAAACCCAGAAAACGACGCTGGCAAGAATCAGCACGCTTGTGCCACACCAGCCAACCTTTTGGGTCTATACTGGGGATGTTAAAGGAAGAATTCAGCAATAGGGCCTGTAATTCTCTAATCGAAAATTGAGTATGATTACTCCAGCCTGAATATTCCTCTAACTCGGGGATAGAAGGAAAATTTAATTTTTTAGCAGTAGCCAATCCAAAGCATGTCGTTTGTGAAATAGTAGAATTCAAAAACAAAATCTGATTAGGGATGAGACATGCACGGTGCAAAGCCTCAGCGCCTTGTACCTGCCAGACCTTAGAACCCCAAACTGATTTTAGGTCAATTATTTCCTTCCAGACTTCATAACCGCCAATAGCCAGCTGATCTAGAAAGGACTTCGAGTACAATAGTTTGGTATCGGTAAGTCTAACCTTGGACATAGGCTTCTGTGTCATTTTAAAATAAAAGGACTCAGGATTAGACTGATTGAAGTCAGTAAAATAAGTGTACTTTTTCAAAAAAGTACTAGAACTGCCTTATATAGGAGCTGGGCAATGCTCCCATTGTGTATAATTCACAGTATTCCTTCTGGATGTCGTTTTATGTAAGAAGTGATTGCCAAAATGTTGAAAGCAAAATAAATCACCATAATTAGCAGATTCTAAATATAAATCTTCAGCATCAAAGGCAGCATAGTACTTCAAATCAGAAAATAAAGACTCTACGGCCTGAACATCCCAATCATCAGAACGTATGTTTTGTTTCACCACATCCCCCATATTGACTCTAAGCACGTTAGGGACATTAACAACTTCCGTAGGGCCATGAATTTGAAATCGAACGGCATCCCACACGATCCCATCAAGGACAGGCCAAGCAGTGATGTTAACAAATGTTAAGTCTCTTCTCAGTCTATGTGCAGAATGTGATGAGGAAAGGGGAGCCAAAGTTCCATTGAGATGGCGAATGCATGTTCTTTCCTCGACATAGTGTCCATTTACCAACCGGAAAAAATAAAACACAAAACCAATTGACATAAAAAGATATATCGAAAAAAGCACCAGCCAGATATATGTCCAAGGGGGAATCAAAAAATGTTTTTTGAAGAAGGTAGCATAAACTGCAAAACGAGAGGGTTTCTTCGAGGCAAGGGAAACAGAGTCAAATGAAAATCTGGATTCCGTGGCTAAACGTGCTTGCAGGTCAGGCATGGACAAATCAGTGGGATATGTATAGTCAATTTCATTTTGATCCGCACCTGGCAAAGTACTCAATAAAGGACTGGAAATTGCAGGTAATTCAATGGCCACTTCTGATTCATGATTAAAAGCAGTGGGCACAACCGAATTTCTCACAATGGAAGGACAGGAAACTGCTGGTGTCATACTAAGAAGAATCGGCCACTCTGTGTATCTTGACATTGTCAATTGAAATAAACCTGTTTTCCTTACGACCAGGAAGCGGTGGTAGAATGACTGTTCTCGTGCCCTTCACTCCAAGAACTGGAACCGGAGCTCGATAGGACGGACCAAATTCTTTTTTGTTATCGATCTTCTCACGAACCAGTTCTCCAACTTGTGGTAGCCAGCCGACTACCGGGATCTGCAAGGCAACATCCGACGTGGAGGGCAAATGTTCCTTTGCAAGACCGTCTCTGGTCTTTTGTAGATTCTGTAAAACATTGCAATGTTCATCTGCGTCAAAGGAAGTGGCGCGAACCACACAGTCTAGACCGTCAAGGTCAGGGACGTACATTTTGATGCCAAAGAGCAATTCGTATGGGGTCCGCCCACCCAGAGACCTTCTAGGGAGATTATTAAGAGCACGCTGCACACCATAGAGGTGGGCTAGCCAGTTTCTGCCAGTGCCTATAACTCGAGCTGTCAAAGATTGCTTTAAATCACGGTTCATTCGCTCCACTACACTGTTACCCTCAGGTCTGTAGGGAGACGAAAACTTGACTTGGACCCCCATCGAATGCATGGCATCCTTATACGCCTTAGAGGCGAAAGCCGGACCCTGATCCGAATGGAAGGTACCACAGGCAAAAATCCCTACAAAGATGCGCAAATCTCTAATGACAGTCCGTGAATCAGCGCTGCGATGGGGCCAGACCCACACAAAGCGTGTGCATGAATCAACTGCAACTAAGATGTACTTATACGCAGTATCAGAGGAAAAAGGACCGCAGTGATCTAAATAAACACAACCTAGTGGTTTATTAGAAATATACAACTGAGTCTGTGGCGGACGCGCAGCAGTCGAAGGTTTAATCTGCTGACATATGTCACAAAGAAGGACATAATCACGCGTCTGTTTGTACAGTCCCCGCCACCAGAAACGTTGTTGTATTTGAGTTACAGTGGCTGAGACGCCCGCATGCGCAGACGCCACACCTTCATGAGCCGCAGTAATCAAGTCTGCCCTGCGATCCGCGTTGGGAATCAAACGTTCACCAACATCAGGTATTTTCACAAAAGGAACCTTTTCGGGACTTAAGTGGTATGTGTACTTCGAAGGGAACCCCGAAGGATGCTTACCTCCCTTCTCAGTGGCAGCAACAGCTGCCAAGATGTCACTATCAATCTTACTTTTGGACCGTGTAACTGCTGCAACTAAGTATGTAGACACTGCTGATTTTGCTGCTTCATCAGCAAGCGAGTTACCGACAGCGTGGACTCCCACACACTGATGGCCAAGAGTATGAATTACAAAAACGAGCGGCAACGAAGCCTTAAGCTCTGCCACTCGAACCCAGATCAATTTATGTTTTATTGTGCTACCCTTGGAATCACGAAAGTCATTCTGAATCCAAAAGAACAAGTTTTCATTGTAAGACTGGACACAGTAGAAAGAATCACTTACAATAAGAGTAGTAACACTAGGATCTGCGTACTCCAACGCTAGTAAGAGAGCACGAAGCTCTGCCAATTGTGCGGTGCAATCTCCCAGTGGCAACGTGTGCACTTCCCTGGATATGAACTCATCGTTCAACATATCACCTACCACAATGGCGCATGCGGAAACATAGGCATGTATAGAGCCATGCGCAACCTGCGCCGAACCATCAGTGTAAATGATGCAATGGAAGTCCTCCAGCTAGAGGAGCAGGGTGAACAAACTCATACTGCAAGTACTCCTGCGACCGTAACGAGGCGTCAAAAATAAACGTGACATCCGTGGACGTCAAGGACGCAGCCCACTGAATCCACCGAGGGTGCAAAGCTTTTGAATTTGGTACACTGGCTTTCGTGACTGCCTCCAAATGAGTTTTTTACAACAAGGGGTGGTGATGGACAGAGTCTCTGAATTAAGCAGAGTACTCTCACCCAGTCAAGAGATCAGGGCTAGATCCAACACCGTTTTTTAGCTGATTGCACCATCCCAGTTTCAGAACCTGGCTGTATGCAAATTAGTCTGTCCCTGGCCCAGTGCATCATGGGAACAGGGCAGACCAGACTACAAAAGCCAATTCTTACACTGGGAAGGAAACAAGCTTCCGGGGACCGGTTTCTGCCATTTCAGGCGTCTTCGGCCCGGCTTGCTTGAATCCTGATGGTGCAATGAGCAAGGGACTCACATCTGAGTATACCCTTCCACGCTTAGGGTGGACAAAATTATTTACAACAAGGGGTGGTGATGGACAGAGTCTCTGAATTAAGCAGAGTACTCTCACCCAGTCAAGAGATCAGGGCTAGATCCAACACCGTTTTTTAGCTGATTGCACCATCCCAGTTTCAGAACCTGGCTGTATGCAAATTAGTCTGTCCCTGGCCCAGTGCATCATGGGAACAGGGCAGACCAGACTACAAAAGCCAATTCTTACACTGGGAAGGAAACAAGCTTCCGGGGACCGGTTTCTGCCATTTCAGGCGTCTTCGGCCCGGCTTCCTTGAATCCTGATGGTGCAATGAGCAAGGGACTCACATCTGAGTATACCCTTCCACGCTTAGGGTGGACAAAATTATTTACAACAAGGGGTGGTGATGGACAGAGTCTCTGAATTAAGCAGAGTACTCTCACCCAGTCAAGAGATCAGGGCTAGATCCAACACCGTTTTTTAGCTGATTGCACCATCCCAGTTTCAGAACCTGGCTGTATGCAAATTAGTCTGTCCCTGGCCCAGTGCATCATGGGAACAGGGCAGACCAGACTACAAAAGCCAATTCTTACACTGGGAAGGAAACAAGCTTCCGGGGACCGGTTTCTGCCATTTCAGGCGTCTTCGGCCCGGCTTGCTTGAATCCTGATGGTGCAATGAGCAAGGGACTCACATCTGAGTATACCCTTCCACGCTTAGGGTGGACAAAATTATTTACAACAAGGGGTGGTGATGGACAGAGTCTCTGAATTAAGCAGAGTACTCTCACCCAGTCAAGAGATCAGGGCTAGATCCAACACCGTTTTTTAGCTGATTGCACCATCCCAGTTTCAGAACCTGGCTGTATGCAAATTAGTCTGTCCCTGGCCCAGTGCATCATGGGAACAGGGCAGACCAGACTACAAAAGCCAATTCTTACACTGGGAAGGAAACAAGCTTCCGGGGACCGGTTTCTGCCATTTCAGGCGTCTTCGGCCCGGCTTGCTTGAATCCTGATGGTGCAATGAGCAAGGGACTCACATCTGAGTATACCCTTCCACGCTTAGGGTGGACAAAATTATTTACAACAAGGGGTGGTGATGGACAGAGTCTCTGAATTAAGCAGAGTACTCTCACCCAGTCAAGAGATCAGGGCTAGATCCAACACCGTTTTTTAGCTGATTGCACCATCCCAGTTTCAGAACCTGGCTGTATGCAAATTAGTCTGTCCCTGGCCCAGTGCATCATGGGAACAACCCTTTGTTGTAAATATAAATGCCTCCAAATGAGGACAGGGTGTTACAACCAACATGCGTTTCCCCTGTGACAGGGCTCGTTCTTTAAGAAAAGCCATCTGTACAGCTGTTAAAACCTTTTCCACAGTGGGAAACCGCATCTCAGCCGAAGTGTACAAGTGTGACTTGTAAGCAATAGGTACTGTGTCTCCTTCATTAAAAGTGAGGTACGTGAAACCCACTGTCCCCGGTATTATTCTTATCACCAGGTTGGTATGGTTGTCACGAGTCAGTAAGAACTTAGAAGCGAGCAAATCAGCCTGCAAGGATTGCAAAATGGCTGAATGCTCAGGCAGCCAGCATGATTTTGAAAAATTTGGTTGTATCAAAGCATACAAAGGCTTGATACGCTGGGCATATTCCGGAATGTATGTCCTCCCGAAATGTAAAAATTTAAAAAGCCCAGCAAAGACTGTAATTTTTTCAGTGTAGTTGGAGCGCGCAACTGTGCGCATTTCTCCAAGAAGTGAGGAGCCAAACCTCTACCTTCATTGTTGAGCTCATAGCCCAAAAACAACACTGTGTGCTCAGCAATGTGCGATTTTGCAAAGTTAAATTGGTAACCCATGTCAGCAAAGTTACAAATAACAGAATTTACACGACACAGATGCTCCCAAATATCGTCGTCTGTGAGATATATTTCATCCACGTACGAACAAGCATCTGGGTCGAGTGCCTCCAGAATAGAGACAATGCGTGCGGTAAAAATACCAGGACTATTCTTATAGCCCATTGGGAGACGCCAGAATTGTTTTTGGACCCCAGCGCATGTAAAACTGGTCCATTGGGAGCTAAAGCTGTCCAATCGATGGGCATAAAAACCGTTGGATATGTCAAGCGTTGTCTTAAAACTCTTACGCACGAGACTATCCACAAGGGCAGAGCCGTGAGTATTCTGTACTGCACAGTTACGGCAATGCGAGTTCAAATGCCGGTAATCCAATACCAAACGATATGATCCGTCAGGCTTGGTCACAGTAAAAAGAGGATTATTCATCGGTGACACACACGTTTCAATAACTCCCTGATATTCTAATTGTTCAAGGATTTCCGCGACGGAAGCTTTGGCTTCACGCCGAATGGGATATTGAGGTTGAGGCTGCGGCTGGGACCGCAACGGAATTTCGTGGCAAGGGGATAATTTGTCCCAACCACATTGGTTACGGTACAGAGCCGGTGCGAGAGCCCGAGCCCACTCTTCTGCAAAATGCTGCGCATGCTCTTTCGAGACAGTGTTCGCGAAACTGGGGAGGATTACCTCTTCCCCTCGCGGCGCCGCAAGCACAAAAGGTGGGGACCAGTCAGCCTCCGAAAGCAAAATATCATACGTAGAAGACAGATTTTCCCAAAATACCCCTTTTACGGTACGCTGTATGTCACCTTCAATTAACAGGACAATTTCATAAAGTCTTTCAGGGGGAGCAAGTCTTGTATCGGCTGTTTCAATCACAACGTAGACATCAGTCGCTGTCACCCTCAGTAGTGGATGCAGCGCCTCTCTGACTATTGTAATCTCCGCCGCGCTGTCCAGCAAGGTCAGAGCCCACGTCAGATTCCGAAGCCGCGTTCTCACTATCTGTGGCATATCGATGCGCTGTTAAGGCAGCGACTTTCTTTTTCGCAAACTGTGGTCTCTTAGGCGTAGAATCCTCCTGCTTCGCCGCGCCGTCTGTCTGGCGGGACTGGCCACGTCCCTGTTGGCCACCACGTCCCCTACTGCCTCCTCCTCCACCGGTTTTCGGGGCCGATGAGTCCTGAAAGGAACGAGGAGAGCGTTGATCAGAAACCTGAAATCGATCAGGCGATTTAATCATCGCGCGATCGCGCAAATCATAAACTTTTTCAGTCGGCGCAGGAACTTGTGTTGCAGGATAAGAATCCTGAGTCTGCTTTTGTTGCTTCCCCTGTGTTTTTTAGGCCAATTTTGTTTTTTGGACTTGGGCTGGACATCTGCCGCAGCAGACTGTCCTTGTGGTTGTTTTTTCTCCTTGACAGGAAAATATTTCAGACCTCTACTTGTGCGGCCAATCGTCTTATAGGCGGCCACAACTATCTACGCTAACTGTCGGGGTTTATCGGCATCGGGCAGAACAGCCAAAGCATTCGACACCTGAAAGTTCACCGCATCTCCTTTAATATTGGAGAGTATGAGATCACTTACTATCTCAAACGAACCACACAGGCGCATACCCAATTCAACCGCTGCCTCCGGTCCGTGATCATCCTGAACACGTTTAACGATCTCAGGCAGTGCGGTCATAGACGGGGTGCCGAAACACCTCGTATAAACGGCCGCAAAAGTTTTTCCCCAGCTTTCACAGTCAACGAGCTCAGGAGTTAAATCCTTTGGTAAAGTAATCGTCAACATTCTATGTTTATCAGCAGGAGTAGAATTCGGAAACTCAGCCTCCAGTTGGTCAAACTTCTCGGCAAGCCAGAAAGGGAAGTCATCGTTATCAACGGGACGCTGACCAAAAACCGAATTTACCATAACCGGATTCAGGCGTAAACCGCCACGTTCCGTTTGAACGGCCCCACCCCCGGGGGGACCACCCGGGAGATGACGACCTATGTATTGCACTAATGCACGAATCACAGCAATCGAGACAACGTGTAGTCTGCGAATATCAGCAAGGGGACAAGCGCCGTGATTCGGGTGCGGGGTAAATCCACCCAAAGCAGGCCAATTTGTACCTGGAATGGAAAGTGGACCTAACCTCGCAGCTGACAAAGAGTGGGGGAGGGCGCCATCAAACCAAACGCGATGCTGCCAATGATCAATAGGTATTTCCAGTGCCCTGTACGGTGTATATTCAGCCGGTACAGGGGAGGGTGTGTAGTGGAGGAACACTTGAGAATTCGCGTCCACCTCCGGAAATGTGACCCACGAGTAAAACAGCTCGAAAGGGTACGCCGGATCTGCACACACCACCAAAATCACAGCCATGCCTTCCAAAGGGACTTGGTAAGTTTGTAAATGGTTGCGCACCGCAATGCGACTATGCTGCGCAATGGCCACAGCCATGATTCCACCGGAACCACAGAAAAACAAAGTCAACTTTGTAGCACAACTGGGTAGTAAATCAAGGAAACCGTTTAGAAAGAATCAAGCTTGAATAAAGACCTATTTCAAAAAACAGGTAGGTTTCACCAACACCACCGTTTTCCGGAAACGACAGTGAAGGGGTTAAGGTTTGAACGATATACTACTCGAGTGCCATGATATAAGACCACCAACGTACGGGCGCCATGTAGCAAGGTTTCTGTTCTCCCACAGAACTGTGCACAGAGGATTGGAACCTCAGCGAATTAGGGTGACCCAAAACTCACCTTAGTACCCAACAAACCCCTTACCGAGCTAGCTACAGTGTCTCATTGGTCATAACCAACTCCCAATGTTTAGACAAACCAGAACATGAACTCACCAACCTCAGGTTACGTGGAACACATGAGCACTCTTTCGTTATACAATCATTTCAAACCAGAACATGGAGTAAAGAAGAACACGTGAGCATTTGAAATGTTTATTTACTAATGCCTTCTTCTCAGGCGCAGTATCTTAGATAATACAAGTAAACATATTATCAACAACAAAGCTACAAGCATAGTTACTAGTCCATAGAAAGCGAACGGTGACAGCATGTTACCATGCTGTAAATTAATAAGGGTTAACAACACTTATTTCTCACCCTCCCTAACTCGCATATTATATAAATAGCTAAGAAGGTCTCTTTGGGTTGAATTAGGGCGGGCCCATACCTCAGGATCCTAGAATGAAGGGATCACATCAGCATACACCAGCTCTCTCTGCATGCGAACAGCATCAAGTGTGTTATGTGTGTCTCAAGCAAAGCAATATAAAAACCCGCCTCAAGCCCAAAGTTGGCAGAAGCTGCACTTATGTTATGTCTATGAAGGCGCGAAAATCAGACCTCATAACAATTCTGTATCGTGTTGTTCCTGAAGCTTCAGCACTCTCTGTACAGACATAGTTTATTAAGCAAAGCTGATATCAGAGTAATAACATATTATTCTCATGTAAACCACAACAAACTACTAGGTTGAAAGCTAAATCAACAATTAAGTGTCGTGTGCAGAAGCAGCAAAAGGAAAAATGGCGTTTAAACATTTAATGAGCCTATGCTAACTTAACACATTATAAAGATACAGTAGCTATATGACAGTGCCAGGTCTAACACCAATCTTATAATCAAATATAATTGAGTACCCTCACCCCACCACATATCTTTTAACAGAAGTGTGGAATTTACAAGTTTTTATTGGAAGCACCCTGTTCCTGGAAGCCCAAATGATGAATTTAGTACTCGCCCGTTTCACCCACCTTCTTAGAAAAGTTTGTCCTTTCCATTGAACCCTCTTTTCATATGCCTGTAGTGAATGCTATTGTTCAAGCACCTGATTATATTAACTCAATCTACCTCGACTCGCCTGTTAAAATAATGTCAACCGCAACTTGTACAGAATGCTGCAGCATAAGTGCATACAAAAACTGCCAGAAGACTGCATATGTCACCAGATCAGCAATCTCTACACTGGAAACACAAAGCCTTAAATCTTAGATCACTCATTTTTCTGGCCAATGGTTTTTCCTTCGATCAGTTGTGGTGCTCCCTCAAATCAGCACACCAATTCTTCTTGTCACCACTAACACCAGAATGGTCACCTTTTCTACAGCAGAAGCAACTGTGGAACTCTCACCTTTTGAGTTTGCAAGGAGAAACAAATCTACTCTGTTTTAGCAGGCAACAGAAAAGCTGCATTTTTATAACTCTTCCTGCTTTTCATCCTCTATGTCTATTTGATTTTAAAGAAGTGTCTTCCTAAAGTGCCAAGAATCAACTGCGTAAAAGTGATCTACAAATCGATTATAAGATCAATCAGGGAACCAGAACAAGCTTTTGCACATGCTGCAGAAAGGCAGTATGTAATGGCCTAGTTAAACGGCAACAGGGGCTCACCAGGTAGAAGACTTTTCAGCAAAAAATAGCCCTAGTGTCCACCGTAGGGAACTGAAAATCAAACACTTCTGGACCAAGGCTACCATCACTGTAAAGGAGGCGCTCTCCTCAGTGAGAGGACACAAAGGACAGATAAGGTAAGTTTCTGGAGAAGTATCACAGCCATTTGCATCCTGCAAATCCAAATAAAAGCCTACATTAGTGTAATGAGGAGGGAGAAGATGGTCCTTTTCCTCATTATTGAAATGAGGAACTCTCGATTGAGATTCACTACAATGTCCTTCACTCACATGGACAGGTACCTCATGGTCATTATCACCTTCACAGATACCTAGGGATCCATAATCTCTCCTGTTATCTTCAACCTCGACATGAAACCCCACTAGGTGCTCTAATCACAGATAGCATCAAGATTCGCCAATATGCCGATGATACACAACTCTACTTCAAAGTCTCCTGCGCTTCAGACATCCAATGCCTCAAACAATGTCTGCACATCATCAGACCAAGAAGTCCAGCTGCTACCTAAAGCTCACTCCAACCAAGACATAATTCCTGTTAGTTGCCAACAACAAATAGGAAACATTACTAACCTAGCTCAAAGGGCAAGGACTTTGATGGCTACCACCCCGACATTTTCTCGAATGCCAAATCACTAGAGTTCATCCTGGACATCAATCCCACCCTCAAGGAACACATTGGCAAAACATTCAACAACAGCCTGGTACCACCTCTCTCTTCTAAAGAAGGTAAAACCATTTATTCCAGAAAGTGACATCAGAACTGCTGTTTAAGCCCTTGTGGTCCAACATCGGAATGTGGTAACACCTAGCTCCATAGCCGCCCAGACTCCACATTGGCATCCCTTAAAGACATCTTACATGCCACAGCATGTCTCATTCAGGGCCTTAAGAAATATAATGACATTACCCAGTTCCTGATGGAAGTCCAAAGTCTCCGCTACAGCTGCATCATTTACAGAGCCATCACAATTGACATACCACTAAATCGGACAGGGTATGGTTTAAAACCTGTAGATGAAATGCTTAGAACAAAGTCAGAAAAGTTTAAGAAAAAAACAAGAGCAAGATCCAAAACTAGGAGCAAAGGTACGGATCTGCATGTAAGGGCATGGAAAAAGAGGAACTAACCTCAACACTCAGGGGTGGTGCCTACAAGTGACTCCATGTCATCCCATCCAGAGGCAGTGAGGAGTCAACGCAGAAGTTGATGACATGAACTGCTAGCAGGAAGGAGCTATGGTAAATGTTTCTGGATGCTACAAAGTCTGATACCTGGGAGACTTCAAGACCAGAGCAATAATCCATTAGACAATGTATAGCCTAAAAACAGCTTTTTGGTAGTCTGTTCAGCTGATTGATATTTGACATTTGGCATGCGTTACTTGGCATGACCCAAAAGCACCATGCTATTAAGAATGTTTCACTTTCACAGGCACAGATAGATTTTTGTTTTTTTAACCGAAACAATTTTTTCAATGCATTCTCTCAGTGTTCTGGTGACTTTTGGGACACTAAGTTTCAGGCTTTTAGTAAAGTTAAAATAAGTTAAAAACTTCTAGTCCGAATAAGAACATTGTTGTGCCTGTACCAGTCATGTCTATTTCATGCCTGAGTTTTTATCACTGATTCTGAAGCTTAGATTCTATGAAACTGACTTCACTGGAACTTGAACCCGACCCTTGCGCCAGGGTATTAAATAGTATTTTTGTTTTCCTTTTTAAAAAATGTTTGCAAGCAGCACAAAAATGTCACATATTATCCTGAGAGAGACCCAAATTTAATACATACTGTGAGCCTGCCCACAAGTACATATGGTGACACCTCATGCAGAACCAAAACGGACTTAGCTCCAAAAACATTAACAAAACACAGGACAAAAAGCACAGAAAGACTATTTACATTAACCACCATTAAATTACCAGTACAGATTATTTTCTTAGTTCTCCATACTTAACCAGTTTGGTGCGTCGGATGCCACAGTGGGCGTGTGCGTTGGGCGGCTCCCGGTTGTTCTAGCACCCACGTACAGGGGAAGCTCTGGCGCTCCTCCTGTGGGCTGCCATTCCTGTTACCCCCACCAGAGATGGTAGCGGTAGCCCTTCCGCTGCCCCCTCCACGTGATCTAATAACATCAGTGAGCAACGTGCGCCGATGTCATTAGACTTTTTTTGTTTAAATTTGTTTATTGGGTTTTAGCATTCATTATGACATTTCTGGCGCAGTACATTAGTGCAATGCTATGTAAACACAATAATAAGAAAAACCAGGTGTACATTCTCAAGCATGAGCATTGTGCTGTCCAACCGTTTTTTAACTGTTTGGTCCATGGGTACATGAATCATGTTCATGCAATGTCCGTACTGTGCATCTCATAATACGGAACTGTCGGGGGGAGTTGACACACCTCTCTCAGCGTGTTAGCAACCCTATATCTCATTTAGGTGGAATCTGTCGTTTTGGGTGTACATGACGGGGTCGTTGTGATGTGCACCCCTTGGTGTTGCCGTGTCAACCTTGTCTATGTGCATTCCCAATAAATCTCAGGCGGGGGACTCCGCCAGTTCGAACTTGCAAACTTTACTAACTGTTGAGGCAAACAATTGGGAGGGAGAAACAAGAGGGGAGTGGGAGTTTTCCAACTGAGCTTTGGTGGGATTTCTCTTATCGCTGGAATCCTGCTTCTGTGCTATGTGGAGATGTGGTGGTGCGTGCAGGGCGGAGTGGGCCGGGGACGCGAGCCCCTATGGCAATCCTCGTGTTGTCGGGGGGTGATCGGTTTGCGTGGGTACCACTCAGGGTTGGGCCCGGGGTGGCAGACTTGTGTCCCGGTACCTCTGTAGTAGGGGGGGCCGGAACGGCCCGTTGTACCTGGGACTGTGAGGCCGTGGGCGTCTCTGGTGGGTTCGTTGCCTGTGTAAATTCATGCATTAGTTGCGCCCATTCTAAGGAGATAGGGTGTTTACGGCTTCCCTTCAGTTCTTCCTCACGGAGTGTCTCTTCCTCTGCTTTCCCCCATTTGTTCAAGGCGCCTATCCAAACTGCTTCCGGAGGCCCCGTGGGGGATCTCCAGTGCATGGCTATTCCCCTTTTTGCTAAGAGGATGGCTAGGGACATAAATCGATATTGTACTTTCTCGGTCTTCCGCCTGCGGAAGATCCCGAGTGCACTTGCCTCCCATGTGGACATAGGCGTAATGTTGGTGATTGCTCTGAGTGTCCGATGAACCCTGTCCCAAAAACTGTTAAGTGTGGGGCAGTCCCAAAACATGTGTTTGAAGTCTGCTACAGGGGCTTGACATCGAGGGCATGCAAAGTGTGTATCTTAGAAGAATCGATGGAGGGGGTGTGGTGTGAGGTAGGCTCTATGGAGAATATTAAACTGTATGTTCCGGAATCGCGCATTTCTGGAAACTTTTTTGGGGTACTCCAGAGCTGTGTTCCATTCTTTATCATGGACTACCCTCCCCATGTCCGTTTCCCACTTTTGACGTAAGGACTGAAGGGACGGGAGGATCAGCTCACACACGGCTTTGTAGAGCCAAGTGACCAAATGACATCCCACTCCCATGTGTAATATCGCGTGGATCACTGGGTGTGTTGGAGGATCCTCTGTGTTAGGGTTCCAGTACCTATGGCTGCTATCTAGAATCTGTCTATGTATTAGAAATTGCCCGGGTGGGAGATCATATTGCTCCATCATCTGGTCATATGTTTTCAACTGCCCCTCTTCAAATAATGAATCCACCTCCGTGACTGCTAGATCTGTCCATACTTGAAGGGCACCCGCTGTGTAGTATGCGTCCCCTTTTGGAAAGCCGACCAAAGGCAGTAGGGGTGAGTACGGTGGCCGGGTTCTAGACATGCGATGTATTCTCATCATACAGGTGCGGGCTATGGACCCCTGTAGTGGCCGGGTGCGTACGGGTTTAGTGCCTGGCAGTAGCAGCCTGTGGAGTGCTGGCTGCGGCATGGGGCCCTCCGTGGTAATAGTCTCCCGTGTATGGCGCCCCGCCGTCCAATACGATAACCATTGGAGCTGTGCCGCTAAGAAATATGCTTCAAATGCCGGCGCTCTCCCTCTCCCCATATGAGCTCAGTAAGGAGACTGTCCAGCTCTTTAAAGAATGTTCTCGGTGGAACAACTGGGAGGTTAGTGAAATGGTACAATAGTCGGGGGACCATTATCATTTTTGCCAGTGCCACTCGGCCAATGGGGGCGAGAGGTAGCGTTTTCCAAAATCCTACTGCCGACCTAAGTCCTGCTAGCGCTTTACGATGGTTCCCCTCGTACAGATCCTCAGGGGTGTGATACAGCCGTACTCCCAGATATCTAGAGTCCTCTGCGTTCCATATGAATGATTGGGCACCAATCTGGGCCTCAAATGGGGCCAGGTGGGGGCTCAGTGGGTAAATCGTGGATTTCTCCCAGTTCACCTTGAGGCCCGAAACTTCCGCGAAGTCTCCATGTGTTCTCCAGGTGGCTGTCAGATCTCTGGTGGCGTCCCAGGCATATATTAATAGGTCGTCCGCATACAGGGACACACAGTGCATTGTGCCTGCTAGGGGAATTCCCTAGTCTTCTCCCTCCCGTCGCAGGCGGATCGCTAGGGGTTCCACCGCTAGGGCGAACAAGAGGGGGGATAGTGGGCATCCCTGCCTGGTTCCTCTCTCGATTGCAAACCCTGGGGAGATGTATTTGCCCATTCTGACCCGAGAAGTGAGGCGCGTGTAGAGGAGCCTAGTATATGCTATTAGGATCGGGCCGATATTGTATCTCCGAAGGACTTCAAATAAATACGGCCATAACAGGGTGTCGAATGCCTTTTCAAGGTCTAGAATTAGGCACGCCGCATTGGGGACCCGCCCCCCTGTCGTGTCCTGTATGTGGAACAGTCTACGTATATTGCGATGTGTTATGACGTGGAACGAACCCGCTTTTGTCTGGGTGCACCAATGGGGTCAGGATTTGGGCAAATCTCTCTGCTAGAATTTTACCAAGTATTTTGCAGTCCGCGTTAAGTAAAGTAATCGGTCTGTAGAACGATGGAAGTGTAGAATCTCTGTGTGGTTTTAAAAAGGTGACTATAATCGATTCCCTAAGGGACCCTGGCAATTCCCCTCTATCGAGTGCATCGTTATACATGATAACCATACGGGGGACCAAGTGGGCCGAAAACGTGCTGTAATATTCAAGTGGGAAGCCATCCAACCCTGGGGCCTTGGTCCGAGCCAATGCTCTAATCGCTTGTTTGACATCTGCAGGTTGTATCTTTTTCTCTAACAAATTTTTATCCTCTGGTGGGACCTGGGGGAGTGTTAGTGCATGTAAAAATCTGGTGATTGCTTGGGGGTCTCCCTGTCTCGGGGCCTGATAAATACTGGAATAATAGGTGTGGAAAACTTGCAGGATCGCGGACTGTGAGGTCTGGAGCCGTCCTATTTGATCCCTCACCTCTGTGATTGGTTTCAGGTCGGGGTTTTGCCTAGCGAGCCAGGATAGAAGTGTCCCTCACCTGTTGCCCTCCCGGTGTACCCTAGCGGCATATGCCCTGAAATTAAATTTACGGAGGTCCCTCAACGTTTCCGCGTACCTTGATTTGGCTCTGGCCACTTGTTCCGGGGTGGCCTCACCACTGTCCTCTTTTTTCAGTAGGATTGCTAAGGTGTGTTCTGTGTCGTGCAGCGCCTTCTCGAGTGTTTTGCAGACACCCACTACTTGTTGTATGCAGTGACCCCTCGCTACCACTTTGTGTGCATCCCACTCCAGGAGTCGTGGTGTTGCTGTTCCCGCGTTTAATGTGAAGTGTTCCTGCAGGTGTCCCCCATGTTCATGCATGAAGGCCTGATCAGTGAGGCACTCCCGCGGGAGCTTCCATGTGGGGACTGGGGGGTGTGGCGGTCGCCACCTAAGGGTCAGCGAGTCCCCAAATAATCTGTGTGCTGTACTTTGGGGTGTCAGGCTGCCGAGCATAAAAATCTTTCGAGGCGTACCCGTAGGTTACGAGGAATCGAATGAAATGAGTACAATTTAGTGGTGGGGTGCCGTGCTCTCCATGTATCTATCAATGCCCAGTGCTTCACCCATACGTTGAAGAGTTCTGTTTGTCTATAGATTGGTGAATGTGCTGGTGGGGGGTGGGACCGGTCCAGGTCGGAGTCTAAAACACAATTGTAATCTCCACCTAGTATCCACGGGGTGTGCGTATGCTGAGCTAGTGTGGTCGTGAGGCGGCTCCAGAATGCATCCTGCTCCACGTTTGGGGCGTATATACTGCCTATCAGTATTGACTGCTTGTCTAGCAATCCCTCTATCAATGTATATCGCCCTTCCTTATCCACTACCTTTGCCTGTTCTTTGAAGGGGGTAACTGGTCTGATCCAGACTAACGTCCCTCTGACGAACGCTGAATACCCAGTGGCGCATATGGTGCCCCTCCATTTCCTCTGCAATCGTTCCACCTCTAATGTCGTCAAATGGGTCTCTTGTGGGAGGGCTACGTGTGCCTGCTGCCTCTTTATGTAAGCATACACGGAGTATTGTTTACTTGCGGTATGCATCCCCCTCACATTTAGTGTGACAAATGTAATGTCTGTGTTAGGGGATCTCGTCATGTCTGTAACTACTCATATAAGCAACAGTTCTAGTCCGCTCCATCGTGCAGTCAGGACCTCCCCCTCCCGCACAACCACCCCCCACACCTCCAATAACATCCCAGCTGTTTGCTCCCTCAAGGATTCTAGGAAAGTGATGAACAGGGGGGAACTTAAAAACAACTTTCGGGAAACGTTCCCAACGTAAGGGGCCTATTGCTCGATACAATAAGTCCAAACTGTACATCTCGTACTGTCTCTAGTTCGTTTCATGCGGGGGTGGTTTGGCATCATCACTGGTTGTCAGTGTTCTGGCTGCCCACTTCATGTTATATCTGTAAGTGTGCCCGCACTTGACTGTACCTCTCGCCTGTGGTTCGCAGTGCCTGGCGGTGTACGCCTTCCTGGGATGTCCCGGTCGTGCTGTGTCGTCATCCTGTTGTGTTTCATATCAGGGTGTCAGCAGTTTGTGGGGTCACTAGCGATGGTGTGACTGAGCCCTCTCTGGAGGTGCGTGTGTCGCTGAGTTCCTCTTCTGACGTGAAGAGATGTAGGCCACGTTCCCCCTCTGAGATATCTCCCGCGTGCCGGGTTCCCGCCGCCGCCTGCAAGGCCCTTCTCTGGTCCGCTATTATTTGTTCCAGATCTGGGGAGTTCTTGGTGCCGGGGACCGACGAACGACTCAGCTGTGTAATGGTGACTCGTTTGGAGCGCAGTCGCCGTCCACTGGGGAGTCTATGGTGTGACTTGGTTCTGCGTTCAGGCAGGTCATCGCTGTGTTGCTCCAGCCAATTTCTCGCCTCTACCGGGTCTGTGAAAAAGTGCGTGGATCCTCCGTGGATAATCTTAAGGCGGGCTGGGAAGAGGAGTGCATACTGCACGTTGTTTTGACGTAGGGTTTGTTTCACCGCTAGGAATGTGGCCCGTTGACGCTGTACTGCTTGGGAGCAGTCCGAGAACAGCATTACATGTTTGTCCTCGACTCTGAGTGTTTTCGCTTGTCTGGCTGCTCGCAGTACCGCATCCCGGTCTTGATAATGTAGCAGCTTGAGCAAAAACGGCCTGGGTGGGGAACCCAGAGGTGGCTTCCGGGCTGGAACCCTGTGCGCTCTCTCTACCGAGAAGAATGGTGATAGGTCCTGGGCCTGGGTGAAGGTTTTAATCCAAGTTTCTATGTATCGTATGGGGTCTGTCCCCTCCACACCTTCCGGTAAGTTGAGGACTCGTATGTTGCTCCGGCGAGAGCGGCCCTCCAAATCATCGGTTTTGCGCTTCAGGGATTTCATTTTGTTCTGTAGCTCTTTGATGGCTTCCTGGTGTGTCTTACCTGCAGCCCCATAACTTGCAGTGTCTTTTCCCCTTGGTTTACTTTTTCAGCCAATTTCCTGTGATCGTCCCTCAATAGGTTGAGGTCCGTGGCCAGTTCGCCGAATTTACTTTCCATAGACACACGGGATTGTTCTATTGCTGCTAGTACTTTGTCCAGCTTGGCTGACATATCGTCTGAGTGCGGTGGTTCTCCATTCTGTTTGATCCCCGATGGCCCTGGGGAGGGTTGTCTCATCGTTACCGGGGCTTGTGTCGTGGTCATTGTTCGTTGTGGTCTCCCCATTTCCACACCGGTGAGATAATGGATCTTGATGGCAAACCCTGCGTATCTAGGTCGTGAGGATCTTGCAAATGGGGGCGCGGTCCGTCTTCTCCTCTCCACTCGGCAGATTTCCTAGTCCCGTGTAGTGCAAAGGGCCTTTGCGACGGCCCAGTAACTAGTGGCACCCACTGTCATCGGCATCAAGAACGGTCCAGATCCTCTACACCCCCGGGGACTCGCGGCGAGCGGAATGCCCGATGATCATCAGGGGGGGGGAACGCCTCTCACGTGGGCTCTCTTGTGCCTGCTGTTTTAGTATGCCACTAGAGCCCGCCAACGGCTCCCGCCGCCTTACGTGTATATGTCACCAGGTGCACTGTGTGCCAGGCAGTCCCCGGGCCCAGCACCCGCACTTCGGGATCGCCCGGAGGGGCCAGCTGCCGTCCGAAGACTCCGGCCGAGCGGGGCCCCCACGCACGTCCCCCAGCGTTGCCGGCTAGGTTCTTCAGTGGACTCCCTCTGCTCGGGCTGGCCTCTGGTCCGACACTCTCCTCCTTTCCTCTCTGTGTCGTCCCTTGGCCCCCTGCGAATCGGGCCACTCTTTTAGGCTTGGCTTTTTTCTGCTTGCGCCCAGAACTCCTCCGTTTAGTTGCGGAATGGGGAGGGCAAGGCTCTACCTCTCCACTGCACCTGTGGGGCCTTATACCTCCCTCCCCTTCGGTGTGCCGTATGCAAGTCCTCGCTCCTGTCAGTACCGACCAATGTTCACCGCCATTTTGTGTAGGGCCGGTGGTTTTTAGTGCACGGCCCTTCAACAGTTCATCCCCCACAGCACCCCGGGCCCTGACGTCCCGGTCCTCCCTGCTGATCGTTATGGGGGGTCGGAGAAGGCTCTGGGATCTCTCGTCGTTCACGGGACCATGCAGGGGGGGCCTCGTCCAGGAAGAAGGCCCGCTCAACCGTGGACCCCGCGGGGGTGGCAGGACACCACCAAGACGACACCCCTGCCTCAGCCACAGCAACAAGTGGGGCCCGCTTTATGGGGGCAACTCTATTATCCGCCTCACGTCCTTCTCCCTGGCATCTTTTATGTGTGCGTGCGGGCCCCCGCTCTCGCCGCAGCTCTCTCTATTACAACGCAGGACGCCCAGGGTCTCAGCCCCCAGCTTGCGCATCTTAGGGGACTGCAGCGCAACCCGGAGCAGGTATGGCGCCAGCACTCAGTTTTGGAGGTTGGGGGGGCTCTCCTTGGGGGGGGTTCCTGTCTCACCCCGCCCCACTATTCCAGATTCACTACGGGTGCCCTTCCGATATGCACCCCCGCGCTTTGGATTCTGGTGTTCTGGCACTTAATGCCCGCCACATCAGTCACTGGGGCTCCCCAGGCACGATCCCCCACGCTGTGAGCCCGCGCACCCTCCGGGGATCGCCTGGCGTACTCACAGTAGTGTCGGGGCGGCGTGGGCTCAACTCCGATGCAGTCTCCCCATTGTCGATAAGTCACGCGCGGCCGTGTGGGGCACGGGATCGCTGGGCTCCTCTCCTCCAGTCCTCCTAATAACGGTCCGTGGGCGCCGCCATTTTAGGTGGGCTCAGATGCCGGTGGGCCGATCCTGTGGCTCCGCTCCCGCGTTGACTAGGCGAAATGTCAGAGCATCGCTGGCATCGTCGTGGGCTCCCAACTTCATTGAAATGTGACCTGGTGAGGTTTTGGCATCCTGTGCCAGGATAGGCGAAGTTCATGTGGGCAGCAGATCGGAGCGTACATCATCTTGGCTGGCTTGGCCACGCCCCCCTGCGCCGATTTCATTAGATGTTGTTGGATGCACTGGAAGCCATTTGCTTCCAGCGCGTCAAGGGAGAAAGGTGAGTTTCTCCCTGGGGAGGAGAGGTTTTTGAACTAAAGAGGCATGGGGTGTCTCTTTGGATCATTCCTGCTGCACGTTTGTGCATGGAACCGCAATCGTGCAGCAGGAACGCCCACTAGACACCAGAGATTTTTTGGACATTGGTGAGGGGCCACTTGGGCAAGGTGTGCTCCCCTTTCAGGGAGCAATTATTGTGGCTACCAGACACCAGGGATTTGTTTGTGATCAATTTCAGCGATGCGGGGGAGCGGCCCTTTGGGGAAGGTTGCTTCCCTTTGGGGAGCAATTATGCTGGCTGTTTCTGCCTCGCTGGGGGGCAGAAGCCACTAGACACCAGGGATTTCTTTATTGTGATCAATTTTTGCGATGTGGGGGAGCGGGCCATTGGGGAAGGTAGCTTCCCTTTGGGGAGAAATTGTGCTGGCTGTTTCTGCCCCTCTTGGGGGCAGACCGGCCTAATGTTTTTAGGCCTAGAAGCGAGTAGACACCAGGGATTTCTTTATTGTGATCAATTTTAGAGATCTGGCGGAGCAGCCCTTGGGGTAGAAATTATGTTGGCTGTGTCTGCCCCCTTGGGGTGGATCGGCCTTATGTTTTTAAGCCTATCTTCCCTTAAGCAGGGCAGAAGCCACTAGACACCAAGGTTTTTATTTATTGTTGTTGGGGGCTGGCAAGGGTAGCTCTTATTTTAGGGAGGGGGGGTATTTTAGCTGTTTCTGACCAGCCTTATGCTTTTAAGCGCACCTACCTCCCCAGCTTGGCTGGTGAATTGTGTGTGGAGTTGTTAATTATTTACATATGTGATTGTAATGTTTTATTCCCCCTTTTTATTCTAGTGCAAAGCTTTCGATTCCTGTTTGCGGTTTCAGCAGTGGTTGATCTGCAGTTTGCCAAGTTGCATGTGTTTGGTAAGAAAAACATTGTTGTGGAATTTACTCCAAATGAGTATTATTGTAATGCATGAATTATTAAGTGGTGTCATAATTGCATCTTATTTAGTTTGTGTTTTGAGTGTGAAATTCTTTTTGGATTTGTGCACAATATGTATTTGCGTGGTCTTAAGGGGTAATTTTCTTTTCTTTTTTAGTGGGTTATTGTTGGTCCCTGCTGTGTCTATGCAGAGTAGGTGGTGGAGAGTCTAGCTGTTTCTGGCAAGTGAGTGGTATTGTTCTGGAATATGTAGGTCTTTGTGAGAAAGCCACATTTTGTTGATTACTTATTTTACAAAGTGTTTGTTGTTGTTGACAAGTTAAATTTCTTAGTAAGGATGATGGCCACCCTCAGGATTACTGCTCAGCAGGTTGCCGGTATGCTTTTTGAATTTTTCTCTGACCAGGATTATGAGAGTGAGAGTGCATCTGAGGCAGAGGAGGTAGTTCAAGATTCTGGCAGTGAGTTTTCTGTCCACGAGGAATCATCTGATGATGAAGCTACTCTCAGTACGGATAAAGTGCCTGTCTTAGAGGAGAACACTTATGTGTTGATGGTGCATCAAGAGGCATCTAGATTGCTGCCTGGGGCTGCAAAGCTTCCCATTGGAAGTGCTGGACTCTGGGTTGATCCAAGCATGGTGCAGCCGGTGTTGCCGGTCTTTAGTGGTGATGCAGGGTGTAGAGTTGTAGAGTGAATTGCGAACATTTTTTGCCTATACAGGTCATTCAGTTGTTTATGGAGATGTAGTTTTGGCTGAGATGGTTGAGCAGACAATATGTATGCTGAGCAGTATTTGAGGGACAACAGTGCCAGACGTAGGCCCTGCTCGAGAGCTACCCGCTGGACTTCCACAAATCTGGATGATATGAAGAAGTTTTTGGGTTTAACTTTTTTGATGGGCTTGATAAAGAAGCAGTCCATGTCTTCATATTGGTCTACCAATCCCTTTGATGGCAACAGCCCTATTTCCTGCAATTATAAGTTGTGATCAGTAATTACTTTGGCTTTGGATGCTGCACTTTGTTGAGGATTCGGAGTTGCCAAAAGATTACCCTGATTGCGACAGTCTTTTTAAGATTTGGCCTGTCCTTGATCACGTTGTAGATCGATTTTCAGAGAGCTATGTTCTAGGGTAAGAAATAGCTGTTCATGAGTCTGTGGTCCTGTTCAAGGGCTGTTAGGTTTTTAGTCAGTACATTCCTAGCAAGAGGGCACAATATGGAATTAAGATGTATATGTTGTCAGAGAGTAGAACAAGATATTTCTATAATTTCGAGGGTGTACACTGGTAAGGATTCCACTATTAACACCCTGGTTGTCTATTGATTTTTGGAGTTTCAGAAAAAGTTGTGTGGGAACTTGGTAGAGGACTTCATAACAAAGGTCACCATTTGTACCTAGATAACTTCTACACAGCTGTGCAATTGTTTAAGAAATTGTTCAAAGTGGGCACTGTTGCTTGTGGCACAATCCTCTCTAAAAGTAAAGGTTACCCAAAAGAGCTTGTTTGCAAAATGCTTGCGAGGGGACAGAACAGTGCCTCGAGTAGTGATGAACTGCTAGCTGGGAAATTTGTGGACAGGAGGGATATATTCATACTGACTATCATCCATGATGGAAGTAATTCACTGTGACTGTTTGGGGTCAGGTTGCTGAAGTGCACAAGCCTGTGTGCATTGTAGACTGCAATAAGCACATGGGTGATGTAGATCGAGTAGATCGAAGGTTGGAACCTCACACTGCTGTTCGAAAGGCATACATTTGGTATAAAAAAGTTGGCCATCCATCTCTTCAACTTAGCAACTTTTAATACTTTTGTTGTGTTCAAGGAGTGTTCTCCAGCGTCAAGGATGATTTTTGTTCAGTTTCAGGAGTCTGTGATAGTCAGCCTTGCTGTAGTGGAACAGGCAAGTGTTTGTAGAGTTGGAGTGGTGGAGGATGTGGCTAGATTGAAAGATCGTCACTTTCCCGATTTAATTCCTCCCATTTGTGAAGAGTTATGCGGAAGTAGAATCGTATGCACTGTGCTGATTGTCCTTCTAAACCTGGGTTGTGTGTGCCAACATGTTTCAGACTATCACACTCAAAAGGGTTTGTGGGCGCAACCGTGAGTCTAATAGTGAACTGCCTTGTCTGTATTGTATTATATTTGTAGTTCTGTTTCATGGTTGGCATTAGTATGATGTATTTATTTGCCACTGTCGTGCTTGTAGTTATAGTATTGTATCTAGTTCCAACTGGTTTGTGTTTTCGTTCTTGTTATGCACGGTGTGCCTGGACTGGCTTTTGGCATGACGGTGTGCATGGACGGGCGCTTGGCTGGTGGTGTGCATGGACTGGCGTTTGGCAGTGTGCATGGACTGGCGTTTAGCTGGCGATGTGCGTGGACTGGGGCTTGGCTGGCTGCGTGCGAGTAGTGACTTGCTGCTGGTCATTACACACACATGGCTAGCCAAACAACACTGCATACATTACGTCACCCGCCAACCGGTGTGATTGCTGTTAGCCATGTGGGTGCATAAAAGTGATGGGCCCTTGAATGGCGCTGTCTGTTGATGTGTATGTTATCATTTGCTTGGCCTGCGGTGTGTATGGTCTTGTGTTTGTTACGTATGAAAGGTGTGTGAATGGCATGTAAAGAGGTTAGTGCCTTGCCGTGGCTTTACAGCTCACAAGCTGTGAGTCATTGGTTCAGGTTTGTAACCTTTTAATTATTAATAGGGCATTTCCTTTTTATGAAATCTTTTGTTTATAACATTTTAAGCTCTGAATCTTCACTCATCCTCGTGCCAAATCTAACCAGTATGTGTGTATATTTAAGGAATAGTTAGTTGTGAAATAATATTTGCCTCTTCTGTCTTTCTCTTCCTGGGTGTACATTGTCTCTCAAGTGTCTGTTGATGTGCGTGTTATAATGTGCTGGGCCTGCGGTGTGAACGTGTATGTCAAGTATGAAAGGTGTGTGAATGGCCTGTAAAGAGGGTGGTGCCTTGACGTAGCTTTACAGCTCACTAGTTGTGAGTCATTGGTTTCAGTTTTTAATCTTTTGATTAACAGTGCATTTTCTTGTTAATAAAATATACATTTTTAACCTTTCACTCAACCTCATGCCACATCCAACCAGTATGTGTGTGTACTTGAGGATCAGATGGAGAGGCAGTAATATTTTTCTTGTCTCTCTCTACCAAGGTGTAATTTGTCTCTAGGGAATATCACCCAACTCTAGATATTTTTGTGAACTAAAAACAATGGGGAGAACTGGGTGGTGTGCCTCTCATGGATCCCAACAACTTTTCTTACCCACAATGCCATGCAAACCTCAAAATGTGACTATAGTCATACATTTTCCCGGCATTACTATGCCAGAATCTTCTGGAATCAGAAAGAACACACTTTTCTTACCACCAAGCATTTCCCCAGGTCTCCAGATAAAAATGGTACCTCACTTGTGTGTGTGGCTCAAGTACTTGCAACATGGAAGGGCCCAAAACGTACTGTGGAGGCATCAAAATTATCCTGCACAAAACAATCTGGTTTTGCAAGGGGGTCACCTGAGTTTTTGGCCCCGGGCTCGGCCGTCATCTAGGAAAACCTACCAAACCCAGACATTTATAAAAATTAGACACCCAGGGGACTCCAGGGAGGTATGGCGTGCATGGATCCCCTAACGTTTTTCTACCCAGAATCCCCTGCAAACCCCACATATAGCTGACAAAAAGCACTTTTTTCTCACATTTCTGTGTGGAAAAGTTTTGGGATCACAGGGCTGACACAAATTTCCTACCACCAAGCGTTCCCCCAGGTCTCCCCAAAAAAATACTACCTCACTTGTGTGGGTGGGCCAAGTACTCACAACAGGCAAGGGCCCAAAACATATTGTATAGACATTGAAATTACCTATCACAAAATGTCTGGATCCATTGAACTGCCCACCGCCTTCAGCTGTAGTGGGGGAACTATTCAGGGTGAACCCCAGGGCGCTAGGTGCATTTCACTCATTCAATCCTACCTAGGAAGACTGCCTGTCGGGTGGGGGCTCCTAGCAGGTTCTCTACACAATGCCTCTCACTCTCGGCTCGTCCCTTCTTTTACTACCCCTGTTTCCGGAGGAAGAAAAGCGGACTTATATTTCTTTAATTCTCTGTTCCGGTATGTGGGGGTGCTTTCCTTGTTTTTGCTTCCCAGGTTACGCCAGAGCTCAACTCTCAACAACATCCATGACTCAACAAGCGTCCGTGACCCAGCAGCCTCCATGACTCAACAAGCCTCCATGACTCAACAAGCCTCCATGACTCAGCAGCCTCCGTGACTCAACAAGCCTCCATGACTCAGCAACCTCCATGACCCATGACTCAATAGTCTATAGCTGCGGTTCCAAAGTGTGCGCCGCGGCACCCCAGTGCACCGCGATGAGCAGCCAGTGGCGACGCGCCGCCACGCAGGATGTGGGTGATATAAATTGCAGCCCAACATGCGGGGGGGAGGGGGGTTTAAAATGCCACCTTTGGAATGGTTTTGCCCAGCACACCGCCGCCATACGCTTCCGTGCGTACGTACTTAAGCTGCGTAGGCTCACCATTACTGCCTTAGCAAGCTTGGAGCGTTGGAGGACCGTTGCTGGTGAGCCCCGTGTTGTGCCCTGCCCTGCCCTGCCGTGCCTCACCTCGTGGTACCCTGTTCAACTAAAATCGGTAAGCGTAGTCGCAACCTAATGCAGGATAATGCTGTACCCTTCTTTAATTATTTGAAATACTAGCAAGTGTAGTGGCGCGCCTCTGATGTGCAATTTCACTGGGCTCCACATGAAAGTCCCTCGGTGTTTGATTTTGCTGGTAACGTGAGATTTATGCCAAGCCTAAAAAGCGAGCCAGATGATCAAACCCTTCAGAACTATTAATGAAATTAGTGGTGGTTAATTTATTAACTGCAATACCAGTTTTCAAAACCAAGATTGGACGGTTTCATGCTTCAGGGAGTTTTTTTCCCCGTTACGTACCACTTGAACCCCTGTGCTGATCAGTTGTCCTTACTCTGGGGAGGACTGGTGTTTGTTGAGTAGCAGAATGACTGTTAGTCCGAATCTAGTGTCTATCATAAATACCCAGTAAAGAACTATATCGCAAGCAAATTGTTTTCTTCAGTGTTCCATCCTAAGATTCTAACCTGTGGTTCCTGGAGCAGCATGCTGCCTGGCATAAAGAGCTAACAATGCTTTTCGGGGCTACTAAGTATTATATAAATGCAATTACAAAGCCCACTCTAGAATTTTTGCCAGATGTAATTAAAAATACCTTTAAAAACCATGTGCATATATCATAGAGGGGCTTTGGGTCAGCCTTTAATAATGGTTATAAATCATCAACTGGGCAGAGGGAAGCTGAAAAGACTGGCGGAAGACAGCGAATCACATATATCCCATTCTACGCATCTTGTTCCAGGCTATCAAAGAGATTGCCTCAGACACCCTGAATCACGTTATCGCAGCCAACAGCGGATATTATCTCAGTTTAAGCGATGTTGTGGATTTTATTGTCATTGGGTCTCTCACTTTAGTGTTGGGTTCTCCAAGTGAGTCGTACCTTCTGTGGAGGGGGTAAACATTCAAAAGAAATAAAACATACTTCCTTTTCTGCATGTCCTCGCTATGTCCTGGTGTTCGGCTCTCCTTGGACTCGGCCAACCCGCCTAACCAACCCTGGCGCTGCTCTCAAGCTGTTAAACAGCACAAGTGCAGTGCCAGGCTTGCATGGAGCAGACTCTCAGTGCTTCAAGGGTAGTAAAGGCCTTTGCGCGGTCTAAACCCAGCTGTCCAAGATGGTTGAGCAGTTTAAAGTGCCCAGTCCATCACTCCACTCTGCTGCTGCCAATCAGCAGCAGCCCGCCGCTGTCCTGAGACTGCTCAGGATGGAGGTTTGCAGAGTCAGTGGAAATGATGGTCATGTCTATTACGTTTTTAATTTTCATCTGGGGGCATTTTAGCTAGTGGGGCAACGCTTCTCCGCCATAAAGGAGGAGCCACCCCTGTAGCCTACTTTCTACATGGTCAGCAACAGTAAAAATATGCCTGTTCGCAAGAAGAGTTCAAGAATAATTGCATGCGAGATCTGTCTCACTAGATGAGAGCATTACATTTTTTTTCACGGCCATCCTGAAATGTATTTATATTTTATTGAAAACATTTCTGCAGTCTGACAGAAATCAGGTAAAATGTCTATACTCGAATACGACTGCAAGTCTAAAGCAAATTGCAATTTTAGCTCTCTACTATACAGATGTTAGGTTATGACTGAGTTTCAATAAAATATTTGACACAATTGGCTTCTAGCCTAAGCACAGTTTGACATATCTGAACAAAATCTGGCATACAACTGTAATGTTTCTTTATTGCTTCTATTTTTTCTTCATCTTGGGGAATCTCAGATCTGCTAATAACATTGGCACAGTTTGATCAATTTGCACGAAACTTAGCATAGTATTAGGGCAATTGGTTCACCCGAGTGTTTACTGATTTAAGTCCCACAGGATTATTTGGGTGCGAGGAGGGGAATTTCTACAAAAATAACTGTGCCTGGGAGGAGGTGGCTCCCGAACACATGCGGCCAAAATGGGTTTTCTCTGAGAAAAAGGCCCCCCAAGCAGGGCGAGTTTGTCACTCCCTGGTGAAACTAGTGACTGGTAAACGGAGTGTGGCTGATCCAGGGGCCACCACGCCCCGGGGCGCCTCAGTGCAGCAATACTTTGATGAACATGCTCTCTGTTCATTACTCTGGTCTATCTGCGGCTCAAAGCTGTTCTGCTGCACTACCATTGTTGCTTTATAACAGGTGCCACGCACAGTGCCTGAAGGCTCTTTATTATGGATGTTATTTAGTTTTTGCACTAATGCAAGAGTTCTGTACTTGGCCCTTGATGTCCTGTTTTGGTGCTGACTGCTGTGTGGTAAGCACGTGGTTTTACCAAATGCAGTTCCTTTGCAGTCTATCTATCCCACACATCTCCTCACTCAATTTCAGTGGGGGAGGCATGGGCCCTCTCCACCAGTAGTAAGGCCCACCAGGATGTTGCAGATGGCTCAAGCACCCTCCAGGAGTGAGAGGGAGGGTGTGAATGGAACCATAAATGCGGTGGGGGTATTTAGACTGTCCACTCCTGTCTCTCGCTCACTTTCACACACATGCGCATACACACACTCATCTGCATGCACACGTTTGACAGATTTTTGCACTTCCATGTAGCTGCCTGCCCTGGTTCACTCCAGCTCCTCTCTTGCTTGTGGTGAATGAGTTATGAAGTCAGGCACATAGCTTTCTCCGCATAGGCCTGCGCGGCGCAGCATCAAGCCTTTGAGCAGGTACTGAGACGCATAGTCCAGCACCTAGATGCGTGACTTACATGTGCTCTACTGCACTTTTGCAGTGGTGTGTGTGTGCTCCACAGCATTTGCTGAATTGGTGTGGGTGTTGTAGTTACATTTGCTGTGATGGTGTGTATGTGTGTGCAGCGCTGTGTTGTCAGCATTTTTCTTGTATTTGTGTGTGAATGGTAGTGTATCTGTATGTGCTGTCTTGTGTTTGCTTCAATGACTTGAATGTGCTCTGTTGCATTTGCAACTAAGCTACTTGGATGCCTGTTTAGCTTTTGCAGAAATTATTCGTGCTTTGCAGGATTTGGCTCTCATCCAAGCACAATTCACCTCATTGCATCCTGATAAATGCAGTATGCTTACTTTCAAAGTTGCTGTAGTCTTTCACCAAAGTTAGTGCAGGTAGTGCTGTTAACTCTAGGCACGTGTTTCTGGGTTTAGGCCGTCATCAGTAGAGAGCAAAAAGTATTAAGGAGCAGAAAAAAGGCATCAGGGGTTGCTGAAATGGTGCCCAAGTCTTCACAGGTCACAGTACCGCTCCACAGGCGCATCCCAGGATAGCTCGTTGGCTCAAGGGAGACTTTTGAACATAGGGGGTAGGGAGCTCACTGCCTCTCATCCCAGCACAGTTCACCCATTGCATCCTGGTAAATACAGTATGCTTACTTTCAAAGTTGCTGTAGTCTTTCACCAAAGTTGGTGCAGGTAGTGCTGTTATCTCTAGACACATGTTTCTGGGTTTAGCTCGTCATCAGTAGAGAGCAAAAAGTATTAAGGAGCAGAAAAAAGTCATCAGGGGTTGCTGTAATGTCAGTCAAACTACTGGCATGATTTGGATTAAAAACTATATGTCCGTTCTATAGCGTACTCTGTACTACTGTGATATGTCCTTGGCTGGGCCCAGGAATTGTTGAAGTGTGGTCTTTGGTGTTACAAATCACAGTCTGATGTACACATTAGCTGCAATTTGGCTTTCTTCATTGTTTGCAAAAATGTGCCATCTTAGATTTCATTACAAAACTGAATGCTCTTTCTATCTGTATGGGGTACCAATAAGAATAATTAATCCAAATGGTCACCAAAATCACGGGCTGTTATTGGAAATTAACAGAAATAATAGATCCATCATTAGAAAGAGGATAACCTTTGTTCTTCCTTTACTTACCTGGATGTTTTGTACTTCAGACTTATTATACCGTGGAGACTGGATGAGACCCGGAAGAAACCTGGAAATACTTGAGCAAAGGAAAAGAAAAGAAGACCAGGAACTTTACAGATGGAAAGACCCCTCCATCTGAATAATTCAGACGTGTGGAACTGATTTCCATCTTTCTGATTGACAATGAAGAGATTTCTAATGCCAAGTTCAAGTTCATCTGCGCAAAGTGAAGTTGCAGGTTCTTCTGACAAAGAGGACGGGAAACGAAAGGCCAAGTACTGAAAGTACGATGACAGGTATCTGGATTATGGTTTCATATGTGTTCAGGTTAATAATGAGGACCGTCCTTAATGTGCAATCTGTTTAAAAGTTTTGGCTCTGGAATCCATGCTTCCAAGTAAACTTAAGCGGCATCTTGAAAGTCTTCACCCAAATGTGGTCGGAAAGCCAAGGGACGTTTTTGTAAGAAAAGTTGCAGAAGCCAAACTACAAAAGTCCACTTTCTCTAAACAAAACAACATTAATAGTAATGCCCTCCTGTCTTCATATCAAGTGGCCTATCTAGTTGCACAGAGTAAAAAAAAACCACACAATTGCAGAAGAGCCGATTGTGCCTGCTGCTGTTAAAATGGTAACAATCATGCTCAGCGGGTAAACAGCTGCTGAAAGTGCCTCTTTCTAATATTACTATGAGCCGGAGGATAAATGATATGGCTGAAGATATTAATGATCAGCTCATCTGTAATCTAAGAGGAAAAAACTTTGCACTCAAGTTGGATGATGCAACAGACCACCACAAAAACACCCATCTTATTTGCTATGTCCGGTTTCTACATGAAAAACAAATTGTTGAGGATTTGTTGTTCTGTAAATAAATCAAAGGTGGAACTACAGGCCAAGACTTGAATGCAGTTGTGGATGATTTTATGCAACAGAATCAAATTGACTTGGAGAGATGTGTTGGAGTTTGTACAGATGGGGGGTGGTTAAATGGCAGGATGCTACCAAGGACTTCAAGCATGCATACGATCTAAAGCGCTCAATGCTATTTGGACACACTGTATAATACACCGAGAAGCACTGGCAGCAGGAAACCTCAGTGAAGAACTGCATGGTATTTTGAAAATAGTAATCAAAGTGGTAAATCATATCAAAACAAGACCAATGAAAGCACAATTTTTTGCTAAACTGTGTGAGGACATGGGTGCCGAACACTCATGCCTCTTGTTCTACAGCAGTTCTCGGTGGCTGTCTCTTGGTAATTGTCTGCTTAGAGTGTATGAGCTGAGGAATGAAATATACTCATATTTACATAATGATGAACATTGCTTTGCTGACAAATTTATTGATGCAGACTTTCTAATACAAATGGTTTTTCTTTCTGATCTATTTGAAAAACAGAATGTACCAAACAAGTTCCTGCAAGACAATAACACTAACATCTTGCAACTGTCAGACAAAGTTTCAGGCTTTAAGAAGAAAGTGATCCTTTGGAAAAGCAGTGTAAAGCAAGGGTGACTATAAATGTTTTGTTTCATTGGACCAGTTTCTGCAGGAGAATGGGGTGGTGTTAAAGGAGGAACTGCAGACAGTTTGTGTTCTGTATTTGTCTCAACTGCGTTTTTACCTTGACAAATATTTTCCAGAGGATGAAGTGGAGCCAATAAAATGGGTGAGCGACCCTTTCAATGCTGAGATACCTCCGCATTTCAACAATGAGGAAGCAGAACAGCTTATTGATGTTGCAAGTGACTCAGCATTGAAAGTAAGGTTCCAGTCTCAGTCACTGTTTGAGTTCTGGTGCCAAGCTGGGGATGAATACCCAATGATAAGCAAGAGAACCCTGCATGTTTTGAACCCGTTTGCTACTTCATACCTTTGTGAAGCTGGTTTCTCAGCAGTTGCAGCAATAAAGTCCAAATATAGGGCAAAAATTAACCTTGAAAAAAGAAATGCGTGTTGCGACCTCAAAAATAACTCCAAGATTTCAGGAGCTATGTAAGGAAAAACAAGCACATCCATCTCACTAGGATTTGTAAGGTAAATTCAGACTCCGTTGTTTTTCCTGTTCATTGAAAAAGATATTTTATTATACAGAAGTATTTAAACTATTGTTTTGTGGTCAAAAAAAGTCTTGTATTGTTTCTCACTTAACAAGTTTTTATTAAACAACTGTTATCTTCTTATTTTGTTACAAATATGATTATAATACCTTCATTGTGTCCCAATAACTTTAAGGAACACAACAGGAAGTACTCCCGAGGATGGGCTTACATCCCGCCCACCGGTAAAAAAAAATGGTGGGGAGCCACGGCCAACTGCCGATTAGGTCAAGGGAGCCACAGGTCAAAAATGTTTGGGAAAAATTGGCCTATAGGACTCATCTGCCCGGTAAAAGGTATTTAACTGTCACCCAGGCTCGTCTTCAGTGCTTCGCATTGAGTTTCCTGTTGAAGATCCTGCAGCGTGACGGCTCTTCTCTGTAGGTGCTGGTCGGACGAGTCCTGTTCCATCCTTGCTGCTGCTACTCTTAGATAAGTCTAAATCCTTTTTGGGCTACATTTAACTCTTGTGCTCAGTGGAATTCCATTTTTTTGACTCCCGACTCATTTCTGGTTATCGGGGAGATCTTGGGTAACCGTGCCCGAAACTCTTCGCAGTCAGAGACTTCCTGACTTTGTTTCCTATATCACAGTTCCCTCTTCTTTCCACTCAGCTTACTTTACGCTACTTGCCTGGATTTTGGTAATTTCCTCCTCATATCATTTATGTAATTCGTGCTTAGTTCTTGCTGATAGAAGTGTATATTATTATTGCAGTGTTTATTGTTATCCTGTTACGTCTGTTTTTTCTTGCTGAAAGGTCTTGGTAACGCTCCCAAGCCTTGGACGTACATCAGCTGAAGGATACAGATTATGTCTTATCTCATTGAAATGAGAATGTATGGTGTGCTTATGTGTAATCTTTGTTGGCACAATATTATGTGTGTATTTATCTTTGGCGCCATATGGTGTGAGTGCAGTTCTAATTTATTCTAAACATTCTAAAATACCTTATTTTTTATTGTGACCCAATGCAGAAGTTTATGCATGATTTATGTAATTGATTATTTGTGTTCTTATTGATGTCTTTTACTACTGCTGCATGAGCTGATCTCCATACTCATTCCTAGCTTTAGGACAGATGCCCCAGATTGTTCTGTGACCCGGAGTTTGCTTCTCCACCTGCACGAATGCGCACCAGTTGTTTGTTTATTCATTCATTTTAGCTTTTTGTTTTAACTATTTATTTTAGTTTGTTCCAAAACCCCCTTTCCATGAGATTATCAGATGAGCACTGGTGTCTCTGGTGCAGTGTTTGTCGGATGATTTCATGGGATTGTTAGGGTCCAGCTGCCTCTGCGTGTCCAGCAGAGAGAAGAACGCGTTCCGACCTTCATCTTCCCAGATTGGTTCCTGATAGAATGCGAAGCCCCTAAAAACAAAAATTCTTGTCCCGCCCAGGCAGCATGGCCTCCGGTTCTTTTGACTTTTCGGCTCTTAACGACACCTTGAGGGATCTCCAGGTAGAGTTGGCACGAGTGGAGAACCACACCTTGTGGTCACATGTAATAGGGATGTCCCAAGATAGAGTACAGAATGGGGGAGCTGACTCTGGATTTCGCCATCCGACGGGTGGAACTTATACCTCTCACTTACAGGAATATCAACAAACAGCGGTTCCTTTGGCATACCCTGCGCTCTATCAAGGGGATCCTCAGAAATTACATATTTTTCTTACACAATGTATATTAAATGTTTTATGTAGACCAGCTGCATTTCCAACACCAGAGTCTAGAGCAGCCTTCATTCTCTCATATCCATCAGAGGATGCAGAAGCCTGGTCCACAAACCTTGTGGCCAATGATGTTCCTATGTTATATTCCTTTGAGCAGGATCTCAGGCACATTTTCGACCGACAAACCTCCTCACAGACAGTAGACAACAAACTACTGCATCTACGCCGAGGAAATAGATATCTCCTTGCTTACCTCTCCCACTTTAACAGACTGGTGGTAGAGGCCCACTGGCCGGAACACAAAAAAGCATCATTATTCTACAGAGGATTGCATGATGAACTCAAAGATATGCTGGCTCAGGTGGTCAACAGCCCTTGAGACTGCGATACGCTCATAAACCTGGTTCTTCAATTAGACCATCGGTTGGCGGAACGACGAGGGGAGAAGAAACGCGCAGAGATCAGAGTGCCCCCACCTTTGCCCTGTACGGACTCCAGACTACTCCGCAATGCAATAATGGATGACGGAGAACCCATGCCGATTGGGTTGGTTCGACCTCCCCTTTCCAAGACCGAAAAGGAGAAAAGAGAGCGTGATAACCTTTGTCTGTATTGTGGCCTAAGTGGTCACTTTGTGAAAGTCTGCACCAAGACACCTATGAAAGATTGAAGAACACCACACTTCCGAAAGGGTACTGTGGTCAACACCAACCAGATTGCCACCACTCATGTCACTTAGACTGTATCCTTATCAGGTCCCATATTTCACCTCCAGAGTGCGCTAGACATGATCGATTCAGGGGCCACAGGAAACTTCTGTGATTGTGGATTTGCTTGCACTCACCAAATTCCTGTAACAAAAAAAACACATATTCGAACAAGTCTGTGCTGTTGACAGTTCCGTTATCCTCTGGGCTCCTTTCTCATAGCACTATCTCCTTGGTCAAGGAAACACTCACAGAGCATTAAGAACAGTGTCAATTGGATTTATTAGATGCCCCCCAGTATGGTGTTATATTAGGCATCCCATGGCTGGTAAAACATAACCCCACCATAAACTGGTGTAAGCAAACCGTCACATTTCTGTGCGAATACTGCTCTAAGTTTATAGGTCATGTTTCTGCAACCTGTACCACCACCACCTTTTTATCATCTCAAAAGCAAGTAATCGTCACAACCCTTACTGATCTGCCAAATGAATATCAAGACTTTGCTGATGTTTTCGAAGAAAAAAAAGCAGAAACTCTTCCCCCTCATCGGGAATTTGACTGTCAAATCGATCTAGAACCAGGGGCGCTGGTTCCTTGTAGCCGTATTCATGCCTTAACGGAAAAGAAAAACAACTTCTTAAATATATACCTAGACAAATATCTGACTAATGGATTTATCCGCCATTCTAAATTGCCAGCCTCCTCTCCCCTTTTCTTCGACCCTCTCTGGCCCTTGGTACCAGTGGTACCTTTTACAAGGGACTTGTATGTGGGCAGAGGGGTGCCAATTGTGGAAACAAAGGTACAGTTTTGGAAAAGAACACAAGGCCTTGGAACCTTTGGCAGGGACCTAGGGCACATTCAAAGGGCATCAGAATATCTGGCAAAAAGTGTGTGTGTGTGGGGGGGGGGGAAGTAAGGGGACCTCCGTTCTTGCATGGACTATCGAGCCTTAAACGAGGTGACCATTAAGAACCAGTACCCCTTACCACTCATCGCCTCCATGATGGATCAAGTACAACTGCCACCATCTTCACCAAACTGGATTTACATGGTGCATATCATCTGGTATCGATGAAAAAAAGTGACGTGTGGAAGACGACATTTCGCACCAAGTTTGGACTTTTTGAGTTTACCAGGTGATACCATTTGGTCTATGCAACGCCCCAGCCGCTTTCCAGCACTTGGTGAACAGCGTTCTACAAGAGCTTTTAGATATTTTTGTACTAGTGTATATTGATGACATTTTTATGTTTTTGCACTACCTTTCCGCACATATTAAACTTGTGCAAAAAGTATTACAGGCATTACACAAAAACCATCTATTCGCCAAGATGGAAAAATGTGCCTTTCATGTCACTACAGTGCACTTTTTAGGATTTGTTATTTCACATGAAGGTTTGCCTACGGATTCCACCAAGGTACAAGCCGTCCTCCAATGGCCAGCACCCAGTTCGTGAAAGACATCCAATGCTTTCTTGGCTTCGCCAATTTCTATCTGCGCTTCATCACAGACCACTCTCCTTCGTAAAGGTAAAAAATTATGGTGGAGCCCGGAAGCGGAGCAGGCTTTTCAACATCTCAAAGAAACCTTTTTGTCTGCACCTATTCTTTTGTACCCTGCCTCAAACCAACCCTTCTAGCTAGAACCCTATGCCTCGAAAATTGCTCTAGGTGCTATATTATCTCAAAGACACAGAGCAGCTCCACCCAGTAGCTTTTTTCTCCCGAAAACTTGCCAAGGCTGAAAAGAATTATACCATCTTTTTCTCCCGAAAACTTGACAAGGCTGAAAAGAATTAGACCATCTTTGATAAAGAACTATTGGCTGTCAAGGCCACTTTTCAACAGTGGAGACATTATCTTATGGGCACAAAACATCCAGTCACTGTGTACACGGACCACAGGTACTTACAGTTCTTGAAATTAGGCAAAGTGCTTACGCCCCGGCAATTACGCTGGTCGTTGTTTTTCGCAGATGTCTCCTGCATGATCACATTTTGATTCAGGCGAAAGAACGGAAAGGATAACGCTCCTTCCCAAACCACTCTAGAGGCGGAACAACCAAATGAACCTCCTTTTTCATTGGATAAAACAAACTTTGTGAACAACATCAACATCACAGATGTTTCATGGTTGGAACAAATACAACAAGCCTCTGCTCAGTTCGATCAACAAAAATGGATAAAGGAACACCCCAACAGATACTTGGTAGAGGTATATTATACCATCAAAAACACTTGTTTCTACCCACACTAGCTCTTCAACACAAAGGCTTGGGGTGGTGTCATGACTCTCCACTTTCTGGTCATCATGGAATTGTAAAAACACTCGAATTACAATAAAGTGATTATTGGTAGCTGAACATGCGTTTTGATTGCCACCAGTACGTGAAAACATGCAACACTTGCGCTCAAACTAAATCAGAATGACGAAAACACACGGGGTTGCTTAATCCTCTTCTAACGCCACCATCACCTTGGCATTCAGTATCTATAGATTTAATAGTTGATTTACCTCAAGAGCAAGGATTTACATTGATCGTGGTGGTAGTCGACCTGTTAACTAAAATGTGTCATTGCTTTCCAACTAAAGGGATACCTAATGCCCCCTATCTAGCTAATCTGTTTTTACAACACATAGTACAGCTCCATGGTTTACCATCATGTATCATTTCCGACCGTAGAACATAAATTGTTTCGTGCTTCTGGGGAGCATTTTGAAAATTTCTTACCATTTCAGTGGACCTCTCTTCCGCCTATCACCCAGAATCTGATGGGCAAACGGAAAGAACCAACGAGGAGATTGAACAATTATTACGAAATTATGTTACCGAACAAGAGCAATGGGTTGATCACCTTTGGTTAGCAGAATTCGCCCATAACAATGTAGTAAATACATCTAGCAAATTCTCACCCTGCTACGCTCTGTATGGGTATCACCCCAGATCTTCCCCGTTACTAAGAGAGCATGCACTCTCTCCTAAACCTTTAGCTCAAAAACACGCCTTACCACATCAGGTTCTCGAAGAGTTAAAAAAAGAACGTGACAGGTGCAATACTATTGTACAAACAGTTCGCGGACAGAAAGCGATGTTAAGCTCCTCCTTACCAAGTGGGCCAGCAAGTGTGGTTATCCACCAAACACTTACGCTTAAAAGGACCTCGTAAATTTAAACCACTATACATCAGTCCATTTGACGGACACCCCGCTGGAGCCGCGCCAAATGTCCAACGAGTATTAACTCAGAACTGGCCGATTTCGCAACCCCACGACAGCTAATTTAAAGTTATTGGCTTCCGGCACCACGAACCCTCGTTGATGCCTCGATAAACCACGCCGCGTTCGCTACTCTGCGACAGCTTACTCTGCAATTGACTTACAGAGGAATTGTATTATACTTGATTGACTCTCACTTCGGGTATAATTCTCACTACGAGTCCGCCCCGATCGCTCCAAGAATTTTTTCCACTCTCGAGAGCGAAGCACGCTGCCATCTGCGGATCGTCAAACAGAATTCTGTTTGATCACAGGCATGCTATGATTCACTGTCCTGAAGATGATCCCATGTATTTATGTAGGGGATCGAAACGTCGACACAAAATGTACCATATGTCACAAAAACTGGAAATTTAATGTACAATGGTACGAATTCAATATGGAGTCTGCCTAGCAAATATTAGAAAACAGACACTCCTTCTTGCCTGAACTCCCTTTCACCTACCCCTTGTTCTGTCCGTGTGGGTCACAGGCTGCGCGCCACTTGTAAAGTATTCTGGTCAATAATTGTTTGAATGTATATATTCCTAAAAATAAACTCTGTCCGGCTGGACAAAGAACACATTGTCTATTTAGCATAGGTTATATTGTTGTCTTCTACCTGTTAACTAGGGACCACTGTCTTTAGTAGCAACTACCTACCGAAGGTCCCTGGTAAATTGCCTTTGGGTTCCCTTGTTTTCTTAAATACCATTCTAAAACTATATCAGAAATCAGCAGTGCGCCTGGCTTTACCGGCTCACTTAAAAATTCACCCTACCTTTCATGTGTCCCTTTTAAACCCTTCTGATCAAAACACTCGTCACCTCACTCCACGACCTCCAGTTAGTGTGGAGAGTCACTTAGAACATGAAGTAAGTTTTATTTTAGATTCTCGACGAACCAGGGGCACTTTATATTACCTCGTACCTTGGAAAGAGTATGGCCCACAGGAACACACCTGGGAGCCACTAACTCATGTCCTTTTTCCCAGACTGTTGCGTATATTCCATCAGCATAACCTTCACAAGCCCAGCCCTGTCACTGGGACTTTGAAGGGGGGTACTGTCAGGATCCATCAGACTGGCCACCGCCTTCTGCACTCCAGCAGTAGTGGGGGAACTATTCAGGGAGAACTCCAGGGCACTAGGTGCATTTCACTCACTTACATCCTACCTAGGAAGACTGCCTGTCAGGTGGGGTGCTCCTAGCAGGTTCTCTACACATGCCTCTCGCCCTCGGCTCGTCCCTTCTTTTACTCCGTGTTCCCTGGGGAAGAAAAGCTGACTTATATTTCTTTAATTCTCTGCTCCGGTATGTGGTGGTGTTTTCCTTATCTTTGTTTCTCAGGTCCTGCCAGAGCTCGACTCAGCAACCTCCATGACTCAACAAGCCTTCATGACTCAGCAGCCTCTGCGACTTAGCAACCTCCATGACTCAGCAGCCTCCGTGACTCAACAAGCCTCCATGATTCAGCAGCCTACATGACTTATCAGCCTGGAAAAAGGTATTTGACTCTCACCCAGGCTCGTCTTCAATGCTTCCCATTGGGTTTCCTGTTGAAGATCCTGCGGCGTGACGGCTCTTCTCTGCAGGTGCTGGTCGGACGAGTCCTGTTCTGTCCTTGCTGCTGCTACTCGCAGATAAATCTAAATCCCATTTGGGCTACATTTCACTCTTGTGCTCAGTGGAATTCCATTGTTTTGACTCCCTGCTCATTTCTGGATATCGGGGAGATCTTGGGTAACAGCGCACAAAACTCTTTGCGGTCAGAAACTTCCTGACTTTGTTTCCTATATCACAGTGCCCTCTTGTTCCCGCTCAGCTTACTTTACGCTACTTGCCTGGATTTTGGTCATTTCCTCCTCCTATTATTTATGTAATTCATGCAGAGTTCTTGCTGATAGAAGTGTATATTATTATTGCAGTGTTTATGGTTATCCCGTTACGTCTGTTTTTTCTCACTGGTAACGCTCACAAGCCTTGGACATACTTCAGCTGAAGGATACAGATTATGTCTCATCTCATTGAAATGAGACTGTATGGTGTGCTTATGTGTAATCTTCGTTGGCACAATATTGTGTGACTGTGTATTTATCTTTGGCACCATATGGTGTGAGTGCAGTTCTCATTTATTCAAATCATTCTAAAAAGACCTCTTTTATCGTGACCCAATGCAGAAGTTTATGCATGGGTTATGTCATTGATTATTTGTGTTCTTATTGATGTATTGCAATACTGCTGCAGGAACTGGTCTCCATACTCATTCCTAACTTTAGGACAGATGTCCCAGAGTGTTCTGTGACCCGGAGTTTGCTTCTCTACCAGCACGAACCCGCACCAGTTGTTTCTTTCTTTATTTTAACTATTTATTTTAGTTTGTTTGTTCCAAAACCCCCTTCCCTTGAGATTATCGGATGAGCACTGGTGTCTCTGGTTCAGTGTTTGTTGGTTGATTTCTGGGATTGTTGGGTTCCAGTTGCCTCTGTGTATCCAGCAGAGAAGAACGCATTCCAACGTTCATCTTCCTAGCTTGGTTCCCGATACAAAACGCCCTCGTTTTGAAAGGGGGATGGAGCCCCTTCCTGGGATTTTGGCCCCGGGCTCGGCAGCCATCTAGGTAAACCAACGAAACACAGGCAGGTTTGGAAGGATCTTTGTGCCGGCGCAGTGATCCAGACAGAAATGTTAAGGAAATGTGCTTTTTTCAGCTAAATTTGAGGGGATTCTAGGTAGGAAAACGTTGGGAGATTCATGCAAGCCAAACCTACCTGGACTTCTCCGGGTGTCTAATTTGCTAAAATGCCTGGGTTTGGCAGGTTTCCCTAGATGGCTGCACAGCCCGGGCCCAAAAACCCAGGTGACCCCCCTGGCAAAACCAGGTTGTTTTATGATAGGCAATTTTGATGCTTCCACAATACGTGTTGGGCCCTTTCCTGCTGCGTGTACTTGGCCCACCCACACAAATGAAGTACCAATTTTATGGGAGACCTGGGGGAACTCTGGGTGGTAGGAAATTTGTTTCAGCCCAGTGATCCCAGAACTTTCCCACACAGAAACGTTAGAAAAATTTGCTTTTTACAGCTAAATTTGAGGTTTGCAGGACTTTCTTTGTAGGAAATGTAGGGGGAACCACGCAAGCCATACCTCAATGGACTCCCCCACGTGTTTCATTTCCAGAAATGTCTATGGTTTGGTTGGTTTCCCCAAATGGCCGCCAAACCCGGGTGACACCTCCACGGCAAAACCAGGTCGTTTTATGATATGTAATTTTGATGTCTCCGCAATACGTTCTGGGCCCTTTCCTGCCGTGGGTACTTGGCCCACCCACACAAATTAAGAACCATTTTTATCGGGAGACTTGGGGGAATGCTGGGTGGGTGGAAGTTTGTGGTTCCTTGCAGATTCCAGAACTTTCCATCACAGAAATGTGAGGAACATGGTTTTTTTTATACAAAGTTTGAGGTTTGCAAGGGATTCTGGGTAACAGAATCTGTTGAGAGCCACACAAGTCACCCATACTGGATTCCCTTAGATGTCTAGTTTGCAAAAATGTATAGGTTTGCTAGGCTTCCCTATGTGCCTCCTGAGCTAGGGTCCAAAATGCACAGCTAGGCACACTGCAAAAAAAAAAAAAGAGTCAGTTTTCACTAGAAAAATGTGATATGTCCATGTTGAGGTTTGGGCCGTTTCCTGTCACAGGCCCTACCCACACAAGCGAGGTGCCATATTTTATAGGGAGACTTAGGGGAACACAGAATTGTAGAACAGGTGTTATTACCAATTGACTTTCTATGCATTTCTGCCTTCCAAATGTAAGACAATGAGTAAAAAAGAAGTCACTTCGAAAAATGTCCTCTAATACACATGCTAGTATGGGTACCTACAATTTTGGAGATGTGCAAATATTGACTTCTTGTAAACTCAATATTTTCTTCCCATTTTGGAAATAAATAGGTGTCTTTTTTTTTTCCGTAGAGTTTTATATAGTGCGAACTAGACCCAAACCGAATCAGGTATCAGAGCGCTTTACATAGCACAAGTGACGTTTTTTTTAAAACATATTTTCCTTGATATCTATTATTTGCTACTTATATTTTGCCAAATCAATTGCTATATACCCGGTACACAATGAAAACCCATTGTAATATGCAGCTCAGTTATTGGCTATTGGTACCTCGGGCTCTAGGTGAACTTACAAGTCCAATATATTACCACAACACGAAGGGTTCAGCAGACGGAAATGCATATTGCTTTAAAAAATCTGCCATACTTAAAAGTTACAGGTGAAAACACTGGCACAAACTGCTGTTTTTTCAACTCAATTTCAATATTTTGTTATTTCAACTGTTAGTTTCAATAGGAAAACCTTGATGGATCCACATAAATGATCCCTTGCTAAATCCAAAATGAGGTCTACTTTTGAGAAATGTATAGCTTTCCTGGAACCATTATTGCTTTCACACCCATTTCTACCACTAACTGGAAGGAGGTTTAAAGCACAAACAATAGTTAAAAATAGGCTATGTCCCAGTAAAAAGCCAAAACTGTGAAGAAAATGTAGGTTTTCTGACAAATGTCTGCCCATTCCTGAAGGCTGGGAAGATGGTGATTTCAGCACCACAAACCCTTTGTTGATACCATTTGCAGGAAACAAAACCAGACACTTTCTGCTGAAGCACTTTTTCCCCATTTAAAAAAAATAAAATATCTGGGTACTTTCCAGGGAATCCACAAACCCTAGGTACCTTTAGAATTCTCAGGGTGTTGGAAGAAAAGGGTGCAAAACTGGCGTGGATACCTTATGTGGACAAAAAGTTACAGTGACCTAAGCGTGAACTATCCCAAATAGCCAAAAAAAAAGCATAGCATGGGGGTGGGGGAGGCCTAGCAGCAAAGGGGTTAAGTGCCACACATCTCCAGCACTGATAAAGCACGTCTTCTAATGTTGTAATTTGCTTTCTTATGAAATGGTGTCAATGTCTTTAAAAGGTTTCTAATCCAACCCGGTTCCCTAGGGTTTCTCATAGCTTGCCGTGCAGTTGATTTCAAATTTTGGTTGGGGAAATAACATCTAAAGATTACTAATATGCTGTTTGGTAGAGTGGGCATCTCGTTGATGACGAGTCACTGTATTCAACTGTAAAAACTCAAAAATGTTTATTTATAAGCTCAGTCACTATGTAATCGAGTGAAGCAAAATATGTAAATCTAAATTATGTGCCTTAGCAAAACAATTAAATGCTTAGCCCCTGGCCAGAAACGCTTACATTTTATCCCCCAAACCACGACTTGACTTACATTTCATTTTAAATGAATTATGCCCAGAGGACAAAACCACTTTGGGCAAACAACCACAAAAAATGGAAATGCCAGAAACAGCACCCTCCAAAAACATTTATCTTTATCTGAAGAAAAAAGTTGGGGTGAAGCTGCATTCCTGTCAAATTCTTCTTAAGTGATCCAAGCTTACTCTTACGACTTAAAAGCAAATGAAGTACAGTAACAATCTGAAGACATCCACAGCTTAATCTTCAAAATGGGATAGCCTACTGTATTAAATACAGCATTTACTACTATAACATTATGTTAAATAAATCAAGATTTCCCTGGGTCATGACCAAAAGTGATCAAAATGGATGTGGCTCTAGGCAAAGATTGAAAGCTGCAGAATGACAACCATTTCATACACTAACAAGCCATAGCACCATGATAAGGATGTGGCGAGGACGAAGACAATTTAGGATTAACAAGTAAAGAAACCTTTTCAATAAACACATTAGAATTTAAATTCAATAAAATACCTAAGTTTTTCATATGTTATAAATGAGACTTAACATACACTGAAGTGACCTTTATGATTCTCATTTAAAAGTGCATCAAGGTATGGAGACATACCAACAAATGTTTACTAGGTTTAACAAGGTAAGCATATATTCTAACAAGTATTTTCAAATGTCCTTGATTTCACTGAAATCACCCTTTATGCTTAAAATAAACGGGTCCTTTAGAATAAAACATGATCATTACAAACAAAGTTAACATAACATTAAAACAACATTAAAAAGTAAAAAAACTACTTGAGGCATTTAAAATGAATATTCACAATTTATCAAGAGCAAAATTCCTGCACCACATTTCCCATCCTCACAACACATTTCAGTAATTCTGTACGTAGCCTCTTTTGCAAGAGCATAGTGTTACACAATCCCATACAAATAATCACATCCAGAACAGGTTCTAAAATTTAAACTGTAAACATTCTTTTCCTAAAATGAAAAAAACCCAAATGTCTTAAGTTTTTGAAAATGAACAAATTAGAAACAAACAGCAAATGGGAAACCTAGGCAAGACAGTACAGACAGCAACACGTGTACAGCTCTATGGCATTTAAAAACAAAGTAGCAAAAGGGGAAAAATGTTTACGTTTTCAAAAGATAAGGTAAAACACAAAAAACATGATGTTTGAAAATTAAGTTGCTTTTAAAATCTACCGAAATGTATTAGGGTATATATATATATATATATATATATATATATATATATATATATATATATATATATATATATAT